>NC_047159.1:23833817-24436317 GCF_009819705.1 Hippoglossus hippoglossus | reverse complement strand
TGGAATGTGAGTCTGTGTTTGATATTAAAAAAAAACACAATCCTCCAAAGTGTCTATTTTGGTACTTTCCCCACACTTCCCTTACTGCGTTGTTGTCATTTACAAACACAAGGCCTGGAGCAAAGAAAAACCAAGACACTAAATGTTATCTCTGACTCAACAAGATGAGAAAATTGAATTGCACTGTTTAGAGTTCAGAAAGAAAAACAGGACCAACAACGTGACAAAGACAAAAGTCAACCTACCTGGATTAGTTGTCAGCTGGAATGAGTGAAAGGAGAAATGGCCTCTGCTGCTTGTTGGGTCGCGTCAATGAAAACATGCCAGTGGAACTCCGACAAACTATCGAATGGTACAAACTCTGCAAAGAGGACCGCTCCTCTCTATTTGTCTCTGTCTGTCTGTCTGTCAGAACGGCTCTCGCTCTGTCTCCCTCTCTCTCATGACTGGTTCAATAATGGGCAAACTAGGACTGAGCAGAGAGCTCCAGGCAGGAAGTTGTGTCAGTGGTTTCACCATCCACCGATAGAAAAACCCTTCAATACACTGCACCAGCAGGTCAATATATAGCATAGTGGAAAAAGTGATAAAAAATAGGAAGTTGCAGGATGCTGCTCGGGAAACACAGTGCGGGTAGAGAATGGATTTGGAGCTGGTTATCGACCTCAGCTGATCAGCAAGTTGACACATCACGTTTGATAGCCTGTCAGCCTTTTACATTGGGCTGTGTGACATGAAAGAGGTTTGTATATAAGCCAAAACTATAGGTTTTTACTGGACATGGAAATACATGTTACAGCTGTGATAGGTAGGCTTTGGGCCTAGTAATGCCACCATCCCAGTTTATACTCATTGTTCATTTATGTGGCGTCAGAATAATTGTAAAAATTAGCCCCCGGCTGGAGAAACGCCACCTCAAGTCAGAACAACGACTTGGAAAGTTGATGAAAATTTTGGAAGAAGAGTTACAGAGTTGTTGACGTCAGCAGCTATAAACGTATTGCTCTAAAATAGTAGCTTTTAATGTCAGCTTGTCAAATGTTGCACCTTTGTCATTTGCAAACTGCATTTCCATCTCTCCCAAGCACCTAACACCACTCTTAAGCCAAATATAGACGTTTCTATGATTAACGTGCACGTTTAAAATCATTAAGAAGTCCATCAAACCTGATCCTTTTTATTTGCTCTTTGTTATTATGCAAATATTGGGAAGAGGTGTAGAAAGGTTGTTTAACTGTGTAAAATTGATAAATACAACACATACAAAGGGTTAGGGGTTAGGTTAATAGGTCTCTTTGAAGGTATGTTTTCAAGTTGTATTTGTTTTAACCCTGATGAACAATTTTTAAGACTTTTGTTGATCACATAAAACTTTTTTACTAACACTAAACACATAGTAGCTTATTGTATCTTAAATTAAAGCACTGGACAAATTTAAAATTTGACCTGATGATGACACCCTTACCAATCCTGAAGGTGACTAAACTAGATTTCATTTTCATTTCCCAGTCTACCTTTATGTTGTACAAAATGCTTTCAGCCATGTTTGTAGCTATTAGCCTCTGTTTTTGCTCATTTTTCAATTGCCTTGTAAGGTTATGGCATGTAAGTGCTATTATATATGTTCTAGGATACTGTCTACTTAAAAAAAAAAAAGGATTTCCATTGGAACGAACATGGAGGTGCATCGATAATGGTACTGTAGCATTCTACTGGGAGCCAGTAAGTCTGGTGATTACTCATAATGATGAATGATTTTATTCATTCTGCTCCCCATACTCTTCATCAGTCAATGAACTCAAGTGAAACTCTGACTCCATCCACCCATTATCTGCTCTGCTTACCCTTTTAGGGTCGCAGGGGGGCTAGAGCCAATCACAGTGGATGTTTGGGGGAGTGGGCGGGGTACACCCTTGACTGTCAATCACAGGGCCATATAGAGAAAGCAACTATTCAAGCTCACACTCACACCTACAATGTCTCCAATAAACCAAAGCTCCCTGACTCTGGTTTGTGGAAGAGAACCTGGAGAACCTGGAGAAGTCCTACTGACGTGCTGTGAGGCAACAGTTCTAGCCACTGAACCACTGTGCCGTCCTATAAGACTTCAGCAAAGATGTCATAAACCAGGAGACTGGTCAGATAAAGCCATGGGGAGGGTTTGGTGATTTGGACAAACTGACCCTTTAAATTATGAATCACTCTTCATCATCATTATTGATCTTCCTCACCGCCGAGGAGATCGAAGGCCAGTTGGTGATTTCCTTCACTTATGCACAAGGAGACCTACAGACGGCAGCTTTTGTTCCTTCAAATCTCTCAGTTCATAAGAAGAAATCATGTGAAGCCTGTTCAGTTGATTGAGTCGATTGAGTCCCGCTGCCTCTCCCTTACATTGTATGAGCTCATACAGCGGAGATGACTAGAGAGAGGCTATTAAAGGTTGTCTGTTAAAACCTAATGGAGTGGGACTGCAGATCTGAGGAGGCCCAGCTATGAAGAGCGCTGAATACATCAAAAGTGAAGTAGGAGGATGAGACAGAGGGGTTGCATATGACGAGAGACCCCTGTGTAACCACCTAGTTAAAGTAATACGTTTTTTGATACACTGAGGGAGAAGCCTCTGGTGAAATATGAAATCTGTCGGATTTACCCCACAGCACATGAAGTGTTCAGTGTGAAATTGACTGCAGATTGCTTACTCAAGCTCTCCCTGTAACTGAAGCCTGATATGAAGGTAATTCAATCAAAGTCACACAGATGTGGACACTTTTCTGTCCTGCTAAGAGGGAGCCGGAGACTGATACTGGAGACAGTCTATTCTTTACACAGGGAAAAAAATCCAATTTTATTTTATGTGTATAGCCCATATTCACAAATCTCTTGTCTCATAGGGCTTAACCAGGTGTGACATCCCCCCCCCCCCACACCTATTACCAGGGAAACAAATGTAGAAACCTCAGAGAGAGCCACGTGTGAGGGATCCCTCTCCCAGGACGGACAGGCGTGCAATTGATGCCACGAGTAGCAGAGCAGAACAATAAAAAAAACATATTTACAACATTGATGAGAAAAGACAGTGTCTAAAAATAGATGACGTGACGTATCAATGTTTAAAGTATTTGTACATAAGAAGATGTTAGAAAGAGATGAAGGGAGCAGTCTCGTTGTATCCATAATCAGTTTGTTTAAGATTCAATCTAAAATCAGTCTTTAGCGTTTAGTGACATTTTTCTTCTCCTTCTCCATCCAGACAAACACTTTCTCATTTCAATAGCACAAATACTGGGGATGATGTAAAGATCAAAAACTAGAATAATGTAATCGGCCTGCGGTCATGATTTTCACCAGCCTGCGAGTGTGCGCCTGTAGGTTGTTGACAATATGAGCTTTCGCCTGCTGCAATTTCAGCAATTTTCCAAGAATCCTGTAAATTGTATGTTATTATCTGAGCTCCATACATGTGCTCTTTGCAAGAAGTGAAATTGTTATTGAGGCTACAAATACCCAAGGATGTTATCTGACAGATAAGAATGTGGTGATTGTAACAGCAAAACTGACATCCACATTATCATAATAACGTAATAACTTGTTTGGATGTGCGCACATCCTGCACTCAGGCCATTTAGGTTGGGTTTTTTTTGCTGACGCATTTCATCTCCTCAATATTCCACACGCTGTCTCTCCATCAACATGATGCAGGAGGAAGAGATGTAAGAAGAGAATGACCTGCAGGAGGAGAGAGAGCTGCGTGCATTAATGTGCAGCTTGTGAACTGAATTAATAAGGCTGGTGAATCTCAGAGAGAGAGAGAGAGAGAGAGAGAGAGAGAGCTTTGTGTACCTTATTGCCACATCATGCATAGTAAAGGGCCAATCCCAATTTCAAGGTGGAACTCCATATCATAATCTTTTACAAAGTAAACCAATATACAGTGCCTTAATTCCACTAGAGGCTGCCACCACCCTGTTACACCATAGGGGTGGTATTGGCCATGTGATGAGCAATGTCTGGTGTTTGGATTTCTGTTTTATTAGATCGGGGAATCTATTCCCTTGTGCTCTCAGTCCTTTAGGTCCTCACGTCTCTGCAGTGGACCTCTGATGCTCTGTTAGAGAAACTCATGGACTAAGGTTCCTCACATTGCCAGCAGGTTGATCAGTTTGGCCAAACAGCCAACACTGGGCAGAGTCCTGGAGGTTTATAAATTAAGCTCTCTCAGTCAGTCTCAGGGCATTTTCATAACTCAAGGTCCGGACCAAAGCACTGGCCAAGGTTCATGTCTTTGTAACATCATTTACAGACGGTTTATTTTAATTTCACATAGTAAGTAGTCTATCTGTTTTTTCACATTGGTAACAAACCGAACCCTGGTTTTCCTGCTTTGTTTGGAGTAATACCACCTTTTGGTCTGACAATTTTTTTGTCTTTTGGTCCTTTGGTCTGGACTTTCACTTACTTCCTGGTGTTGTTGAGGTATCATTGCAGTAAAAAGTAGAACTTAAGAATTTCAAAAATGCAAAACAGCAGCGCATCACAAAGGTCAGTAGACAAATGCAGCTTTATTGACAAGAACAGTAGTGCTGATACAAGGCAGGAGCTAGGGGGAAGCTCAAAACAGTGCATAACTCAGATACAAAAAACCATCAGAGTAGCTTTTCACTGAACTTGAAGTCTGGATAATGCCTGTAGTTGTTTCTTGAAAAGATGGAAGGAATAAAAAGTTTAGTTTAAAAATGACTGAAGTCCCCCTGATGACAGCCTAACATGTAAACCATTGTTTTGTTTTGTTTTTCTCTTTTAAACTTACATCATATACAGTACAAAACATGCATCCCATGTTTTTCAGTTTCACAATGTACACTGATTGCACCAAATCAAATTGAAATCATAATAAAAGGAAATAAGACACAAACTCTATACATCCTTCACAGACGCTACACGCAAGACATACTATTCCTATTTCTCAGACACTGAAAAACATATTTTCAAGCTACCATTAATTTACACACCAAATAGTACTGTCCTCGGACTACTGGGCTCTTTTCCAAACCGCCTGAGGTAAGCTTTAGCACATGATTCAAAAGATAAAATGTGATATAATGCCATAAATCTTTACATATCCACAAACAAGACAAATGAAAGGTTCTTTTTTTAAAAGCCAATGTTGCAGGTTGTCCTTTTAAATTTTGTAGTAAACAAATTCATTCACAAAGTGCCAAAATCCTGACCAAATGTCTCTTGATCCAATGACTCACATGTTCAACCATTAAGTAGTGCAACACAACTTCAACAAATGCACTGAACACAACAACAATAAAAGAAAGGCAAAAACCCAAAAGGCAAGAAAGGGTAAAAAGACCACTCAGTGTTCCCTTTTTTGCTTCCGGCCAACATCCACCTCATCCAGCCCAGTGGCCGATTGGGACTGCTGCAACTTTTGGAGCTGCGAGTGTGTGAGAGGCGCCTGCTTTTTGAGCTTCTGCATGTGAACGTCAATGGGGTCGAGGTCAGGCTCAGAGGCAGGGACCGGCAGGTAGCCGCCGTCCCTCGGCAGACACATACACCAGCCGGCACCAGCCAGGTCCAGCTCGCTGTACTGCAACCCAGCCTTCTTCAGCCTGAAGTCCACCATGTCTGCCGACTCGCTCATGTCCACCAGCAGGTTCCAGAAGACGCAGCTCAGGATGATGCCCAGCAGCTGCAGGGAGACACAGAGACTTGTTCAGACAAATGTCAATGTGTCCTAAGTCATTCTAGGATTTTTGTAATTAATAAATGAACAAGAGCATGATTTTCCAATTATCACAGTTTGTCATTGAATAATTTCCGCTGACTATGTTTAATGCACACAAGGAAGAGGAAAGTATTAACTGGTTAATAAATTGAAGTGAGATGTTAACTACAACACCCAGTGTGCATTTCTGCAGAAAGCATCTAACCACCGAGATAAAAACTGATACACATACTCTAATGGCCTGTGGAAGCTAACGATTACACTGTTGACAAAACTGAAAAACACAATCTGCAGCTTGAACTAATACATTTTGAATTCTGGGTCAATTTTGGATGATTTCATTAACTAATGTAGTGTTTTATTAATTACTGCAAAAATGAGGCAATTTGAATTTGCTGTGATTCACTCCTTAGCACAAGTTGTCTGGAGCATAATTAAAGATCTTGGATTAACTGTGAATTAAAATTATAAGTCTGTCATGTATGGACGAAGATAGAAGACAGAAAAGAACTGTTCCAAATGATCATCTCCATTGTAACAGTTCAGTTGTGTGAAACGAGATGTGCCATGACGCTCCAACAGACTAACTGACAGCCACAGTCACCAGATACACTCACCGGCCTCAGAAGGAGAAGATCTCTGGACCAAAATCAAACCCTAAATTGATGAAGGATCATTCACCCCTGAGAGACTTTAAATCCCTCTGCTACATGGGAAGTAGATGTTTTTTTATTATTGTATATTCTATATATTTGTGGTATGCGTTTTGTCATGTATTGAAGTTTAATAACGATAAATTTAAAATAATAAAAGGAAAAAGGAACACCAGGATTTTTGTCCCAGATAATAAAACTGAGGTGTAGGTTTTTAATTACAGTTGGACAAAGTCTTGCAGCTTGTATGAGCTACAGTTTATTCTCTGGCAGTGGTGCTGGAGAACGCCAAGGCTATTTATGCAGTCATTTTAGAGCAGTAATTATTGTAATTACTTCGTTCTGACGGGGCCACTACAGGTCCAAATTTGTGATTTAGATTTGTGGACGTCGCAATTTAAAATAGACAGATTAAGATTTACTATAAGTAAACAAAACTTAAGTCAGTGCAGCAGCTTTTTGAAAAGTTAAAGTCACACCACAACCCATTTTTAGCTAACAATGTTGCGGTTACTTGTGATGTGACTGATGTGCCAGGTAGTTTCGTTGTAAAGTCAAAAGTAAATAAGCTCTCAGAGTCTTTCACAGGATGTGGGGCTACAGTTGAAATATCAAGTCCTTGCTGGAAAGGTGCATTTGGTTGAAAAGAGGGATTTGGGGGCAGTTCAGTTTTGGTGAGTCAGTGCCGTGGGTGTTAAATTACCTGTGGCAGCCCGATGGCACAGCAGAGTGCGGCGGTTATTCCAATGTGGTCACTCATCCAGAGGTTGACTGCGTGGATGCAGCCTCGCACATGGATCCGGTCATGCAGGACTTCACGCTGATACACAGAGCGGAGGAAGACAACCAGAGAAAAGGTTTTCAGTTTTGAGCTCAAAACTGAAAATTGACAAATAAAAAGGAAAACGGACGGCAACCAAATTGTCTGTCATGCTGCCAACTACAGGTGTCACAGAGGAAGTGGGACAGACAGAAAGTGCTAATAGTGAGAGGAAATCCTTGTGACTACTTAAAAAGCTTGACAGGAGAGGGTGTGAGTATATGACAAAACTCACAACTACACTAACCTGGGACTTGAATTCTGATTTAATGTCATGGACAAAGAAAGGGCTTTAGAGATGAGGAGTCTTAATCCCATGAAAGGATAGAATCTCCTGAAATCTTTTGAGAAGTGTTGGAAAAGAGGGGGTCGTCTTGTATTTGGGCAAATGTGGCTTTTTCCAACAGTGTAACACAGTTTCTTTATGAGCAAGAATATTTAGCCAATGGGTTTTTCATTATTTTATGACAGAAAACAATAGTATTCATTTAAGTAATTTCATTGATCAATACACAAGTTTATTTTTCCTATTACATGTTTCTTTTGTCCTTTACTTTTGCCATGACTTTTAAATGATGTATTATTTTATCTGCTGTCTTTTATTTCGTATTATATAATTTGCCGTCTTTCATTTTAAATGACATTGTATCATTTGCTTCTTGTCTTATTTTTATATGTCCCCTTTGTGAAGCACTTTGTAACAGCGGTTTTTAAAGGTGCTATATAAATAATTATTAGTTACTGTATATTAAATAATATCCATTATCATTTTCACTTATAATAGGATTGTGTGCCTTAATTTTCTATATACATTTTTAACTGCTTACTTTTTTTTATAATAACTATAACAGGAGTTTATATAAAACCAATGTTAAACATTATAGTAAGAGAAAATAGGAATTTGGCTTCAAATATTATTATTATCATCATTATCCACTGTGTTCATATCAGAGATACAAAAAAACGATAACCAGAAGTTGCTCTTACCTCTTTATTCAGAGTCTGGTAACCACACAGAGTGTTGATGACCTCTCCCACCTGAGCAAAGAGTCAAGAATTAGAGTCAGAGATGAGGTTTTAACTGGGCTCAGAAGGCCAGAGAGACATATACAAAGGTAATGCTCCTCACAAGGGGGGTGTAGCTGTCTTCTGCCAGCCAGAGCGTGAACTTAAGCTTTCGCAAAACGGCCTCAGCCCCAACAGGTAGGAACTGATAACAGTAGAAACTGGGTCGATGTTCAGCTTCAGATTCTAATCAACTCTACCATCTCTGGTGTGTGTGTGTGTGTGTGTGTGTGTGTGTGTGTGTGTGTGTGTGTGTGTGTGTGTGTGTGTGTGTGTGTGTGTGTGTGTGTGAGCACAGGATGATTCTGTCGTTAATTTCTCCTGCACAGCTCCACTGCTTCCAGAGTCAGTATCAGTGCTTTGATACCAGAGGTATGGTGGGGGTGGGGCCACGAGGGAACAACATTTCATTTAAAGAGAGAAATTACTCAAAGGTTATATACCTGTGAATTGCAGCAGGTGTCCTGTTAGCTCGACGAGGCAATTCCTCTACACAATGAATTACATACAGTATAGATAGTGAGGGCTCGATTTTAACGACCCAAGCTCATGGAGTGTGTGTCCAAATCCACTTTTGCACCTTTAATGGAGGAAACCAAAAAGGTCCCTGCACCGGGCATATGGTTCAAAAGGGTTGGACTTTGTCTGAGGCTTCATCCACACATTGATTTAGTTGGTGATGATCTCTGTCCAGACGAGCGTTTTGACTCTGTATCAGTTTTAATCCTTGTACATACGAGCACACCTGAAAATGCACATCAGGTGACCACTCATGTACACTGGGCATGCGCTTGCCGGTGTAAACAGAAGGCATCTGGTTCTTAGTTTCCGAAAGAGAAAAGCCACAAATGAGAAGCAACAATGGTGAATAATAGCTCATTGTATCATTGTAAAATACAGAATTTAACTGCACAACAGATGTTAGCAAAGACAACAGGGTCAGCAACACTTGTAATAGATGATCCATGTGGCGTTCTACACTGAGATCACGTGATCATGTTTACAGAAGCCCGAGACCGTCGCCGGCTCTTATCATCACAAACTCTCTTGACATCTTTGTCCGTGTCGTCTACATGTGAGTCACCGCTTTTTCACCTGGAGATGTTTGTTTTCTTTTTTTAATTTTTGCATATGTCACGTGTTACAAGCCTCATCAACCCCCCCACTCACTCGATGTGAATCTATTGGGGATTAGGGCGGCACAATATTAGGAAAACAGGTGATTTGCAATAACCTTGTTTAATATCGCGATGACAATATGACTTGCGATAAATAAACATAAACAGTCCCTGGCTACGGACACAGAGACCACAGACAGCTCCACAGCCCGGGGGAGAAGGTGCACAGCCTGAGGCAGACGTCAGGGAGCCATGCACAGCTCCTCTAAGTCCACTTACAGTGTTAATTTAGAGTCTTTTCATACATGTTTGGACTGTGAAAAGAAAGTTTTTTTTCTCTCTGTCAGTAATTTACTGCTCCTCTCTGTGTCTGTATCATTCTCACTGTGCATCTATATTAGGAGGCCAGGTGGAGAAAGTCCAAAGAAACCGCGGAGCCTCTCACTCGGACATTTGCATTCACACATGCAGCTCCTCCAGAGAAAATACGCAGGATCTGCAGCATTCAGCGCATGTCTGAAAGCAGCTTATGTTAAGTGCCTAGAGATAATGTATGTTATGATTTGGGGCAATACAAATAAAATTGAAATGAATTGAATTAATGCTTTCCTTCACTCTTACACAATTTATTTTCCTTGGAAGGTGGTAGAGAGGGTCGTCCACAAATGAGAGGGTCAGTGACTCAATCCCTGGCTCCTCGAGTCAGAATTCTGAAGTGTACTTTGGCAACATACTGAACCCCAATTTGAGAGTGTGTGAATGGTTTGTAATAGAAAAAGCATTTCGTACAGAAGCAATGTAAAATTAAGAGCATAAATGTGTGAATGGGACTTGCACTTTGAGGTGCTTTGAGTGTTTGATAAGACTGAAAAAGCCCATTTACCATCTTACAAAGTACCTGCTCATGTGCAAGTTTGTACACTGTTGCTGCACAAATGTTCTGTGCTTTCACTTTGAGTCTTTCTCTTGGTTTATTTGTAAAGAGTCAGTGTGGACATGAACCAGACTGAACCTGAACTAAAAAGCATGTGATGGCCTGTTTGCTTCCTGTGTGAACCAAACACTTACCTTTTGGCGAGCACAACAGGTGTATGGAACCCCACAGGCTAGTGGGCCGGTACCATTGCAGAAATGATACTGGTTGACCCCCCAGTCTTTATACTCATCCCCTCCACAGCATGAAAACTGAAAAACAAAACAGCAAGATAAGGCGATTAGGGACCAAACATGGCATGAAAACAAAGGCTGGTCGCAAATTAACATATGAAAAAAACAAGCTTATTCTTTCAGAGCTCTTAGGAATAAAAACAACCCGCTGAGTTACAGCTTCTGCTGCGCAATCCACACCTCTGTTTCACCTCTGTCCCCCCCAACAGACAGATTAATTATCTTCCAGTACATCCAATTCCTACTGAAAAAGGAGACGTCTGCAGTGGGAAACAAGTGTACATGTGAAGACTGCAGATTGACTATTAATTAAAAGGCTGTCATTTGAAAGTACCTATGAGAACATTCAATCAAGTGTCCAAGACGTTGAACCTTTCCTAAATAATGGAGGACACCTCTATCTTCGTGATCATCCGCCCGCAGCTACAGGGCCATTATACCAGGCTGTGTAGATAAGGCGTTTTTTACAAGCAGTGGGGGGGGAAAAAAGAAATAAGAAGGAACATGGCCGAGCCAAGAGGCTGTGAGAGAGGTGGAAAGGCAAGAGTTTCTTTCATGAGTTCATGGTAAAAAATTGTAATATTCATTTCAGCCATTTCTTTTCAAGTTCAACAAATAAAAGCAATGAACCTGTATAGTATGTTCCTCAGTAGAGCTGATATCAATGTAAGATCTACTGTTATAGCACAGATTAAATGTGTGGCTGAAATACAGAGCCAAAGGAATTCAAAGTGCATTCACACTCCACTTTATATTTTTGTTGCTCTAAAAGCTGCCTGTAGATTTAACTCAATTAGGTTTTAGGAGAGCAAAATCATGAGTTGTCTGTCCTCCCATTTTAAAAGAACAACCTTTGATCCAACTACTCTGACCATTAGTTTGAGTGATCACGCTGTGGGTCCCCTTAGTCTACTTGACACATCCGAAAGTTAATTAATTAAAGCCACTGCCAAGCCACAACACACGGCCAAAGAACCCCACAGTATTTGTCTGAGATCATTTAACAAAAGGATTTTAAGAGGCAGTTATTTGTGAGCTTGCAGGCTTTTCTTTTGAAGGGCAACACACTGCATATGTGCAATCAAAGATAAACAATACTGGAATTAACAAACATGTCATTGTGGTTTGAAATGAGCAGCTTGATGTCGAACTAGCTGGATTAGAATGTAAGAGTTTACACTGATACTACTTGGATTGTAAGACTTGGAGTCATTGTGAGGTCATACTACACAAATGACTGGCGACGGGGGGGGGGGGGGGGATCAGCAACTACATGATTTTTCACCAGGAGAAACCCTGATTGGTCCCAACTAATTAAAAATGAAAACACATCCTGCTCAGAATGACACATACAGCTGGAGAAGAGGTGCTTCAGTGGACATCACAGCTGTAAAGAACAGAGAACAGCTCGGGACACTTTTTTTCTGTCCGAACCAATACGAGCTTGCCCCCGACCCAACAGGCATTTAGTTTTTTCTGTCCAAACTCGACCCGAGCCTGATTTAGTTGATGTTATCTTCACCGAGTTTGTGTTACCCTGTCCCTCACAAGCATAGTCATTGCTTGATTTCTCTGATTACAGACATGTGCAGTGTAAAAAATAAACAAATCAGGGGACACTTTACCACTACATATACATCCACCACCTTCACCCCGTCCTGCGCTTTGACTGGCTCCAGTTGGATGGAGTTGTAGTCGATTCGGACTAGATTTTCCAGCAGGTTGGAGTCTGTGACCCATTGGTGACCCTCTCTGATAGTGTCTTTGAAAAAATGTTCATACGTTGCGATGGTGACGACCAATCAAGCGCCAATCGGGATGTTTTGTCTGCAACTTGCAAGACCCGTTGGTAATTGGCAGAAAATTGTGTAGTGTGAACAATGCGCTCACTGAACAAACTAATACTTAAAAGTCTACATTAAATTAAGAATGCACACCGAGTCCCTGTGTGTAGATCACATCTATCAGGTACAACATACATTTTAAAGATTTGTACTTTTCCTAAATATAATACATGCATCCCCACATCTTCGGGATAAAAAATAATTTTGTACCTTTTCTTGCACGTAGTCCAAGATGTTTTTGAAGTCCAGATCATCATAGTAGTGTTTAATTCCTTCTCGTATGCTGCTTTGAAACAAGGCAGACGTCTGGATAAAAAAGAAAAAAGAGAAATTGACAATGGTTGTCACTGTTATGAACTCTCACAAAAATGATGGCGGTCAGAAAGAGCAGTGAAGCGACCTGGCTGTCACTGGAGGGCATCATTAGAGTGACACCGAAATATTTACCTTCCTTTCAAAGATGAGAGCCGTGGTGAGCGCGATAGCCTGGAGAAGCAGCAGCACACAGAGAACACAGAGGAACTGTGGAGGAAGAAGACAAGATTCTTACAGCATTCCCATGGTATGTTATTAGACATGAAGCCCCCCCCCCCCCCCCCAAAGTGTGCTTCTAAAACTGGCCGACACTGATTCAGCTGCTTAATTCAACAGCTAATTTTCAACACATCAACAGCACAAAGCATAACATAATAATTTAGGTTTCCCAGGCCAATCCTAAGGATTTGTAACTGGGACCAATCTAGGAATATTTTAATGAATCATTCATCCATTCAATATCTACATCTGCTTATCCTTTAGGTGATCGCAAGGGTGTTTGGTGCCTGTCCCAAGGCAAGAGGCAGGAAACACACCAGAAAGGTTGCCAGTCAATCACAGGGCCAGGCAACCATTCAGCCCCCTTTTCAGACCTGGTATTAACGTTCGTCCTTAGAGATCCATTCACAAGTGGTCAGCGTTAAGTTCGTCTGTTCACACCTGACATCAAAATGTGTGCTGAATACGTCACCTGTGAGCACTTGTGGGCAGATCTCACTTCCTTGCTAATAATCACGACTGCCATTTGTGTGCACAAACACCAGTCTGAGATTACAGAAATGTTCGATGACAATGTGTGTGTGCGTGCGTGTCAACACAAGCAAGAGTGAGACAGAGTGAATGAATGCGAGCAGGTATGAGGAAAGATTTTAAATCGATTAAAGCAAAGTATCCCTCATTACGAGCTGATCAGTGTTAATATTGGGACTGTGGCCACAAACAAATTGAATAATGATAACTGAGAAGCGTAAAGTTTGCTTAAACTTTAGTGGGTCCTTCATTTGACGCCACGATGCATTTGCGTTCACACAGCTAGAAGAATGTGGCCACATGAGAGTGATCAGATCTCAGGATGCAATGAGTATTTGGGAGAGTTCAGACCGGTACTTAGCGCTGTCCATTTATAATAGGATCACTCAGGACGGATGTTAATACTGCAAGAGTTTGGTCTGAATGGGTTCTTAGAGTTGTCTGTCTCCACAAAGTCTATCAAATGTGCCTGGATGCAGCAGATAATTAATGTTAATATCATGACAAACCTAATAACAGAGAGATGACATTGAGCTGCTTGCATAGCTACACCAGACTTTATTTTGAAATGAATTAAGTTCAATAGCATCTTGTTGTATTTAATGGTGTATATCAGTCTGCACTGAACTTCTGTGTGACTTAAATACTTTCAGATCAGACTCTGCAGATATTATGTTCATCAAATTAGTATTTAAAAAGGCATCCAATTGGAATTGCAGCCAAATCAAGCCTAGCACACCACAAATCTGCTCTTACTTATGGGACATTTGCAACTTTTGAAATGATTAAAAACTGAATTAAAACTTGCTTTAATTAGCAGACCAGTGCTGAGAGAAGCAATTATCAGCAAATGGAGGAACAAAACATTTCCCAGTGAGTCAAATTCACTTCATGGCTTCTTCAGTACGAAATGAGCTTCTCATCCTCTTCTTCAAAACATAACCAGAGCATCACTGAATTTGTTTTATGTGTTTAACTTTTACGCCCTTTTTCAGTTCACATTATTTAGCTAAAGCTAATTAGATAGTTGCATAGCAACCACAGTCATGTCTCCATGCTCCCTTTGAGCTCTTTTGCCGTTATTGGCAACACCAACAGCTGTGATTTTGCATTTGAAAAGAAAAAAACATCCGAAGCGTTGCTGGTTTAAATGTTTTATGAGCTGCTGCTGTTGTGCAAACTCTGAACAAACTGTTTATCTCTTCAATTTAATGCATGTGTCAATTTTACATTGAATATTCATGGAGAAAAACATATGTTTAAACACATTTTTTTTACAGATACACTTATATGTATATAGTGTTGTCTGTTATATTTACCAATACCTTCCTAACAGACACCCATGCGCATATATATTATTTATCTTTTTCCTGGTATATGTCAGTAGCGTGCAGTGAGTTCTACACATTAGCAGTCAGAGCTGCAGATCCCACCACCACCACCACCACCACCACACCAACAGAGCACCATCAGAATACATTCAGCAGTTTACTACACCATGGGTGAAGTAAGTTCAATAAATATGAAACATCAAGGTGATGGAATCAAGTGTAGACATTAGCTCAAGCCCATCACTAGTGGTTGTATGGACTGTCTTCATTTTTGTGCACTACTGTAATTTTCTGGGTCATCGTTTTTCATGTCTAATTGTTTCTATATATTTATACTTTATTCTATTCCATTGGGATTTTTGTCGTTGTGTTGTCATAGTTATATTTGTCAAGAGTTGTTGATGGTGAACCAGAATATTTCTGCCAGTCATGACATATGAGAGCAGTGACACAGACCCGGGCATCTGACAGCAGAAAGACCACAGGGACTCGTCTTGGGTCTTGAGGAGTTGTGGCATTTATTTCCTGACAAATAGTCTAAACTACAAATACATAGCACGGCTAGTTCGAAACTCTTAACACTTGTATGCAGCTAGCCATCGTCAGCCATCAGAGACCGTCAATGTGCAAAAGTCAACAAACTGCTTTCCCCTCCAGACCAACACTCAGCGTGACACAGCCACACCCATGAAAAGGCCAGACACGATGAGGAGCGTCGGTTGGAAGTCAAACTAACTTCAAGAGACGAGACTGCTGCTGCCACAAGAGGGCAGTAAATAACAAAATGGACGAAAACAGGCATTATCAGATCAATTAGAGGAGAGAACACTATTCTGAGATCAGAGGTGAGGAGAGATATCCCTTCCACTTTGCATTAGCAACTTGATATATATTTTTAGCTTACACAACACCATCAATTGATATTTCATGTATTATACATTATTCACGAAGAGCAAAACAACAGAAACCCCATAGAGCAAAAATAAATGTCAACTAATAACATGCTCCGAAATGATCGTACAGTTGAATCAAAACCTCTATAAAATAGTTCCATGAAAAGCTGAATATTATATTTATGTGTACCACTTAACCTGCATACTGAGTGAGCATCATGTAAAACAGAGCACGAAACCTGTAAACAGTCCCACCACCTCGGCCTCCTCCATCATCCCTACCATGTGCAGCAGGGTCTTGTTGTCCCTGAGGGATCCAACCATGCCAACCACTGACACAGTGAACATCACCAGGCCCAGCAGGATTAGCACCACAGCAGGAGCCAGGAAAAGGCCCTCCAGGGTTCGGTTCTTCTGCCTTTCCACTTCAGCGTACACACCCACACACAGCACACAGAGACCCATCAGCTGGGAGGAGAGAGAGAGAGGGAGGGAGGGAGGGAGGGAGAGAGAATGGGTTCATGAAATGTATAGCTTGACAATCCTCAATGTGGAGAAGAAATAGTGACTCTATATATTTACTCTCGGAAATCTCTTGGGATACAATATTTGTGTAAAGACAATGTCATTACGGTTCAGTTGTTTAATTATACAGTAGCTTCTAAAAAGATTCAGACCCATTTACCTTTTCCATACTTTGTGTATTGTGCACTTTGCTGATTGTTTAAGACGCTTGATGTGAACATGATGCCAAACTTACAGTCGTTGGATGTGGATGCTAAGTTTTTCTCTTCTTTGACCTCCAAGATTTAAGGGGTCAAAACTGAATATTAGATTATTTTTTCGTCTAAAGTCACAATTATTCTTCGACTATAGGACATTGAAATGCTCCGTTGAGATCCAGACTAATGAAATTCTGTTAAGTGGATGTGGGGCAGGACAAGGATACTGTCCTCATAAACTGTGACCATATCCACTTACTGTAATTATGTAGTTAATGAAGCAGAGTGGACATGTACTCCCTCATGGCGGGAGACTTAGACAGGATTAAACCCAAATTGTCTAATTGGATGTACCACAAACCTGTGATGGCATCATCACACTCAGCAACAAGCCAAAAGCAATTGGTGGCAATGTGACTTTAATGACAAAGAGGAGACTAATCGTTTTTCCTTAAATGCAAGTTAATCTTAACTGACTTTTTTCCCCTTGCTGTATTTGCTTAAACAATTCCTTTTTACTTTCCAGCTGTCCCCCACTCAGTTGTTTCTCATTATTTGTACAAATCAAATCACAGTTGGATTAAACTCTTGTGCCCATAACACATGGCAGGAAAATTTCTCTTCAGATAGTTTGGGTCTGAATTGTGAAATACCAATGAGATTACACTGATTTCATGAATAATAAAGTAAAGTTCAAGTATTGATTCAAGTCTTTTATGCATCAACACAAAGTTCAACAAGTAATCCTCTTAACTGAAAATCTGGGAAAATCTTAAAACCAGAATGATTTTTTCCCAGTTTAATATATGTGCAGTGCGGGTTGAGCAATATGATTATACAATAAATTAACAAACAACATAATTATTTATTTTTAGTTTTAAGACACATTTTTGCCTCTAAGTGGAGGTTGTGTTTTTAAACTCTTCTTTATGGGCAGAGAATGATGTGTTTCATGTGTTATACCTCTTTACTGTGCTTTGACAATGAATGCATAAGCAATATATCGATGTATATTGGACTTTTGTTGTATTGCTATTGATGAAAATCATATTGTAATAATTATGAGGATTTATTGCTCAGTCCTATGTGCAGGTTTAGCCCAAAGCCTCAAAAATGCATGGTTGGTCAAGGCTATAAAAATGTGAAAGGATATACTGGGGAAAAAGAAAATAGAAAATTGGGGTAGCATCTGCTGTTGGTGAAAATATGATGACATCATCACAATCATGATCAGCTCCACAGTGCGCCCAGTGCACAGCACTGTTTTACACTAAATAAATGGACTAAGTTTCCAACAAAATGTACCTTAAATGTGTTTTTTCAGCAGAAATTTGGCATTTGAGAGTTTCATTTTTACAGTGTATATTAAACAAATACAAATGATATTTCGTCTGTTTGGACTAATTCAACCACTTTGAATACACTGTGATTTGATTTAAGTTTGGGTGAGTGGCAACTGCAACATCCATAGCATCACATAATCCTGAGGTGATTAATGGGTTGAGAAAAAAAGGAAACACGTTTCTGAGCTGTCCTTGTTTTTTGGGACTTTTCTCGGCCTTTGAGGTTTTAGTGAAATATACAATCATGTTACCTCTTTAGATCTTGCACAGTAATTTGAACAAAACCATCTGAGAGGTTTAGAGAGGAACTTGCTCTTTGGTGGATCTGAAAGCTGTTGAAATGTGACACAGGCACAAACAAGATGCTACTTGTTTGGGAGGGTTCACAAGCTATGACCATTTGTAATCCCTGGTTTAATATTAAGTTATGTATTTAATGCTCGTCATGTTTATTTTTTTAATTAGCTAAAATGGTTAATGGTCTGTATTTATATAGCACTTGTCTAGTCTTAATGACCACTGAAAATGCTTTACAGTATAGTTTTTTGCCATTCACCCATTCACACACACATTCATACAGTGCATCTATGGGCAGCACTATATTTAAACATTAAATCAGGAAAGTAGCTCAAATGTAGTGGAATAAGCAGAACAATACCTCTCTATGTAATAGGGTAAACTGTACAAAGCACGATAACATTTATATACTCAAGTTAAGTATAGTACAAGTATCTCCAAATAATATTTAAGCGCAGCACTTGGGTAAAGGTACTCAGTTACTTTACGCCAGTGAATCGAGCTGGTCGGTGAGCTGGATCACTGTGTTGCCCATTGAATCACTGTAATAAAGTGTATTGCATTAAAATGATTGTGGAGACTAATTAAGTCAAACCCATTGTACTGAAAATGTAACAAATAGAACCATTCGAGCACATGTTGACAAATTAGTCAGATAGTGTGATTATATTCAACTAACCCCAGAAAAGGAGAAAAATTAAACAGTGTTTACTTCCCAGCTATTTGGAAACACAGGCAATCTATCTTAGGGTTGGGTCCATATACCTCAACTCCATTTACTGCTGTGCTTAAAACCCTCTATAAAGCACTGACAGATGCATCTGGCTTGGTTCCCACTTCCAAAGTCATCCTTTCTACCTTCACTGCTGCAGTAATGAAGATTAGAATGACCAGCAGACTCTTTTGACGGGGACCTGATGTATTGCTAAAAAATCCCAAGAAACTTAAAAAGTTGCCAGCTGGACTTGAATGAGCGGTCTGCTATTTGGCATGCAGCCGATGGAAAACACTAGATGACACAATTTCTAAATGAGCCAATCATCTTTTTTCTGCATCACATAATGTAAAACATAATGTGAAATTTTCTGTGAAATTTACAATTATTATTAGAACTGTGACTAATATTACAATCGCCATCTGTCTAAATAAATCGCAGTATGATTTGCAATTTTGCAATTGAGCCTTAATTTAAAGTGGAGGCTGGCTCCGACAGTTCAATAGACAAACAACAATTTATAAAGCAGCAAATGTGCCTGGTGCCACAGACAGTTTACAGCCATTATCTAAAAATAAGTATCTTAACAAAAGAGAGCTGTGGAGAAATACTGGGAAAAAGGCTTGTTATCATCTTTGCTTGAATCTTACCACACTTTGTTAGTATAAATAACCAGAGCCAGATTTTCAAACTTAGTTTGTAATCATTTTCTCTCTGTACAGGAAGAAAAGACCTAGTTTATATGTTTAGGATCACATCTTTACCTACATAAATTACCTATTCATAATTTTAAGCATAGGGATACATTTTAATTTAAATACCAGCCTGAATTTGTTGAATCACCAACAAAGGAGTCATTCAGTCTGCTCGTATATTCTGTCGGCAGATCTATTTACCAACACTATCATCCCTTTAAGTGGATCCAACGCCCTGCACCACCGTGCTGTTTGACAGCCGGTGGTCGACGGGCATTGCTTCACATCCCAAATGAAAATATTATCTTTTCAGAATAAGAAGATAATATTAAATTAGCCACATTTATTGTATTAAAAGCTAATGAAAAGCAGCAGGATGCATGGTGTGTGAGGCGGTATAGTGTTTATCTTGTAAGCTAACCACCCAGGAGCTAGCAGCTAGTATCCAGAGAATTCCACACCAAATCCCATGGAAAAATAAAGCTACTAATCATCACAATGCAACACATACACAAGGCTGTACTCGGGATTTGGGAACGTTTTCTAATCAACGCAGTCTTCAGGTGAATACGGAACATGTTCTACCCAACACACGGAGATTTATTGAAATAAAATGTCAAGTATAGCCCGTCTCACACTGTAAAGCTGTTTAGGGGGAGATCACCGAGTCTGAGGAGAGTCAGCGATTTAAATTGAAATTGCGATCAAAAGCAACGGGATGTTTATTAGGTGTGTGAGCCGAATTGCCCAGCAGATGGTACAGATTCGTATTATGCCTTTATTTATTTTCTACAGCCCGTTTAACAGAAGATACATTTAAACGCATGTACTTTTGAATAAGGGTTTGGCGAGAGGTCTCACTGATGCTTAGGGATGCTTCGCGTCTCACTACTACTATTAGCAGACACTGACCACGGACTCACCCTGAGAGCTGATGTCAATGGGCCAGACACTTACCGAGAAGAGCATTGAGTAGACGTTCAGGGTGAATTTGATGAAGTAGTAGAAGTGGTTTGTTTTCCTTAATTCGGAGTAGGTCGGCATGGCTGCTAGCGTTAATGGAGCTAGCTAACAGGCTAGCTAGCTGTATCCCCCCCCTTTCGTCCAGACGATATTAAAATAATACCAAAGAATAATAAAATATTGTTAATGAAATGAAAACGGATTTTAACAGAGCTAGCTGAATTTTAAATGTGCAGCAGCTCTCATTTCTCACACACATAGTGGGTTAGCCAGCGAGACAAAACCACTTCCGTGCTCCTCACCGGCCACTCCACGCTTTGTTTTGACTCCTTTCTTAAAGGGGCAGTGCACTCAACCTCATTCTTTAATTGGATTAAGGTGCCACAGAACATTTGCATCATTGTTTTGATAATTGTGTTTTTGACTGAAGTTTTATGCAATATCTATTTTTTATTGTTTTTGTTTATGTTTATGAATTTAGTAATATTCTAACAACATAAACCAGATCTAACATTAAACATTAAGCCTATGATATGGAAAAAAAGGTTTCAGTATCAGTCTGGACAAACAGATTTGTAACATGCATGGGCAGAGAGGACAAATATTTACCAGTACTAAAGTTTAAAAGTAGAGAAGAAAGAAAGGTTTAATCTACAGTATAAAGATATGTGATAATAAAATAATATGTTACTAGAAGACAAAAGTATGAGTAAGAGTTGAAGTAGTCACATTAGTTTTCACATTAATATCAGATGGCTGAAAAGAATGTATATATAAATAAAAACAAATACGAAGACTAGAATGTCACTTGGTAGAGGTATGTACTATAACTACGAAGGCCCAACAGTCATTTAAATTCAACAGAATTTATTTTTTTCAATCTCCACCAAATTGCACACACTCATAAATATCAGTTCCCTAAACATGCCTCGCTTGTGAATTATTCTCTGAGAAATCAATGAAAATATTGAAAAATGCCTTATCTCGCAACATAAAAGAAAGTGAAAATAAAATCCTGGATCAGCCCCCTGATCTTGAACCAAAATTGAATGGGTTCTTCCTCAGGTCATGCCTCACCCCTCTGCAAAATATCTTGGAAATCAGGCGAGAGTTCTTGCATTAGCCTACTAACTAACAAACAAACAAACGCTGATTAAAACAACATCCTTGGTGAAGACAATTAAAGAAAAACACGTTTTTTCAAAGTTAAAATAAATCGTTATAGAGTACTTGTAATGAGTTACTTCCTGACGTTGTTCATCCGTAACCCCAGCTCTTGCTTCAAGTTGCATCAGTTGTCATGGCTACTTGGCTATATTTGGCACGCTTATGACATTACTGATGCCCTCACCTCACAAATAGGTTTATAAACTGGCCATGTGTCAGATCAACTGAGAGATTATCAGCACAACTGTTTCTTCCTCTGAGATCCAGAGCTTTTGTTTGTGTTCTTGTTTGTTGTTGCACTACAGTTTCAGTTCCTATTGATGTACACACTGCCATTCAAGCTCCACTATATGTGTTGCAGACAGAAGCGTGAACTCGCAATAAGTCACATCAGGTTACATTTAATCAATTCCTGGAGTCCTTCAACCAGTGTCATCCTTTGTCTTTAACAACACTTATCGCTTCTCCTTGAGAGAGACATGGCTGCTCTGTGGCTGACCCTGACCTCTGAGGGGGAATCAAAACAACAACTGCCCCACTGGGACCAATAACATATTATGTTAGCATGCACTGCCCTTTAATGGAAGGGTAGTGTACATCTGATGCATGCTGGGATTGCACCCGTTTCTACACATGAGCTCAGATGCACATTGCAAGACATCTTTCCGGAGATAAATCTATCACCTCTGTGCACATTCTGAGGGTCACTGGTGTGGCAGCAGTTCATCAAAGGCAACACACAGAGTCATGGATCCTGCACAAATAACTGAGTTTAAATTTCCAATGGGAGGTAGGGGGATGTGTATGTCAGGCTACTAAATGCCACTCAATCTGAAGGTCAGAAATAATATTTAAAATTCTGAAATGTTTTTCATATCCCTGAGTTCCTCGGGATCACCAGGCCAGACTGGGAGACAGTTTACACAGACTGAATTGACTTTAAATTCAAAAACTCGGCTCCATTCTTGTGTTAAATCATTTGAATCCTGCACTTTCTCTACCAGCCTCCTTTCCACTTTCAAGAAAAAAGCACACACACACACACACACATATAGTACACTCACACAGAGCCACTGGCTTTTGACATACAGTATATATCATTTTCACCATAGTCTGATTTAAAATTGACATAGAGAGAGAGAGAGAGAGAGAGAGAGAGAGAGAGAGAGAGAGAGAGAGAGAGATACTGGCCCGCTTGAAAAAGGTGAGGTCTTTCAAAAAAATAAGCCCTATCTCTGAAATAAAAACACAGTGCTAAACCCAAGACTTTGCCCAATGCACACATGTCTTTTTATTGGTTAGAGTTAAGAAATGTGACCATTGGAGTGAGTTAGAAAAGTATGACTTCAAGGCTCCTTCCAGAAATTGTTTTTCAAAATTAACATTAGAGTCAATGGAGACAAAATTGGACCACCTTCCGCTTTAGACCTCATAGAGCCTAAGGTTTATGTCTGCAGTCAAACGTGCAGTGTTGTACTCAGCAGAAAAGAGACAAGCTGGCTAATGCTGCCATTCACATCCATCACAAGTTGCAATGTGCACTGAGAATAAGCAGAAAATACAGACGGATTGTAATCCACCTAACTTCTTAACCTCAACCCCATCCCTTGTTAGAGACTGAGACACACATGAGCGAAGCTCACAGAGACTGAGACTGAGCTGCAAAGCTGGACGGAAGCCAGCAGAAAGTGCTGGCCCTTTAAGTTAAAAGTTTGCGGAGATTTATGTTTGTTAAATTGGAAAATAAAACGAGTTAAAATGCTGAAACGCGAGTGGTTCATCTTTGGCTGCTGTGGTAAGACCCCGGTGGCATGGTCTACTGCCACAGTGGGGCTCCACCCAGCCAGAGATGCGGACCTGCAGGCGGAGATGGCGCTGGTACGGTTGGCAGAGGACCTTGCGGCCGTGTACCGGGAGCAGGCAGCAGAGAGCAGACCGTGGCTGGAGGCTCTCCAGAGGCAGGCGGTAGTGGGTCAGGCCGGGTGGCTGTGGTGGGGGTATGTGGGCACAGAGGTGGCTCAGAGAGCACCTTCACCTGTACAAGAGGATTCATCAGCACAGGTGAGACCTGTTAGCTGTGTGTGGGAGAGCCCAGTGGTACGGTCAACTGCCACAGTGTTCTAAAGCTTTTTATACACATGTCAGAGCCTCCCGACCTCACAAACCCCTCTTCTGATCCACAGCCATCTGGATGATCTGTCAGTCATCTCTTACATGGATCTGATGACTCTCCTTTTTTTGCAGATCTCATGATGTCCTGCAGAGTGCTCAGCCAGCGACACTTCCAAACCCTATCTTTACAGGTAAAAAGTGTCCTCTCCATTCCCACTCATGATCACTTAGCTTAGATCAGCAGTTTTGAGGCTCCTGACCGATCTCAGCCTTGTCTGTGTGATGGTGTCAGGGATAACAAGCTGCATACCCAGGTCTGAATGATGCTGCCAGTTTGCCGCTGTAGTGGGGAGTCCTGTTGTCATCCCCCTGACTGTGTGCAGGGCTGCACTATAGCTCCCATGAAAGCAATGAGCTTGCAATAAGGGTGTAAGGTTCTGCTCCAATCAAAGTGCTTGTCAGAGGGGGGTATCTAAAACCTGCTCGCCCCACTTCTCTGCAGCGTAGGAATTAGGGGAGAGAGTAAGCAGGTTTTTAGGTTTTCTCTCAAGATCTATTTTTTCATTGTCTACACAACTCAATTAGTCATTTTTGTGCACACAAAATGACTGAAAATGTGCCATTGTCTTCATGTATAAATGATAATCATGTCTCGCTTTGACTGTGATGGGTTTCATCTATCTAATAATCAGTCAGTCAGTCGCATTACTCAAGAACTATTCATCTTATCAGCTTGGAAATTGTCATTTTTGGTGGGCCGAAGGAAGTTCAGTGTGGAACTTGGAGCGATTTCGACTTGCAAAGCGACTTACAATAAGTGCATTCAAGGGTACAAACCCAGAACAATAAGAATCAAGAAAGTACAATTTTCTTCAAGAAAGCCAAACTACAAAGTGCTATAAGTAAGTGCCATTTAAGTGCTACTAAATTTTTTTGTTTAAACTTTATTTACATTTTTTTATTCAAGGTATAGTCGGAAGAGGTGTGTTTTTAGTTTGCGGTGGAAGATGTGTAGACTTTCTGTCCTGATGTCAATGGGGAGCTCATTCCACCATTTAGGAGCCAGGACAGCAAACAGTCGTGATTTTGTTGAGTGTTTAGCTCGCAGTGAGGGAGCAACAAGCCGATTGGCAGATGCAGAGCGGAGTGAACAGGCTGGGGGGTAAAGTTTGACCATGTCCTGGATGTAGACTGGACCCGATCCGTTCGCAGCACGGTACACAAGTACTAATGTTTTGAAACAGATGCGGGCAGCCACTGGTAACCAGTGAAGGGAGCAGAGGAGCAGAGTAGTGTGAGTGAATTTAGGTCTTTAGTTGCCACAACTAAATCACTGTAGGTCAATTTTGAAGTTTCAAAAGTAAAATTGGAAACAGCATTACAACAGCCTAAACAGGAAGGTTTAGAACTGGCTCTAGTGGCACTAATTTTGCGGCACCTCAGACTTGAGCAACAATGTTTATAAACTAGTTCATGTGGAGCATATCACTGCCACATCCTCCTTCAGCACTGTGATGGCCGCACCAGCAGCCAAACACTGAACCTCGGCAACATGTTCCTGGGGGTTGGTGCTGGAGTCATCTGGCTTCCATGGGAAGGGACATTGTTTCGTTATTTAGATTTTTGGTTGTTCATTTTGTATACAATTTTGATATTATTGTTTAATTATTTTTCCGTAGTTAATATTAGATGAAATTATACTGCCATGTTTTGTGGTTGCTGTAGTTTGTTTAAATGTTAGTATGTCTATCCCCTTTATGTTTGAGTGGCCTGATCAACAACTATATATGTTTCCCCTGTGTCTCAGTCCGAAGGTCAGTTTGTGCTGTTAACTTGTCTTCAGTTGGTTCCTGAGTTAGTTTTGTTTGAGACAAGCTGTTGACGCATAACGAACACCAGACCATATCATTTAAGTTCAGCCGATGTGGTCGACACAGACGAAATTGGCTGCATAGACCAGGTCCTCAGAAGGATGCTACCACATGAGGTAACGAAGCATAACTCTTGCTCTGGACTATCCATCGTGTTGCACACAAATTAAATCATTGAATTTAACGAGTAGCACATTTCACTGCACTTTCCAAGCTCGTCCAAACTCCCTGCTGCCATATAATTAGGGTTAAGTTCAATTTACTGTAGTAGAAAATTGTCCTGCATTAAATTAATTAATTGCTGCATAAAAGCCAAAACACTTAATAAAAACCTATCCCTCCTGGTGGTGTGTGTCTCATTGATGCTTGCCCTCACCTCCTCCTGATTTAGTTAATGTCCTCGCCACATGCAGGTCTTGTTGTGGTGAGAGACCTGTTGTGCCTCACCTGCTCTGTGTCTAATGCTTCAGATGATTTGTACTCTCTCATATACCTTGTTGTAACCTCTACAACACTATGTCAACATGAGCACATCCCCTCTTCTTGATGAAGAGTGATAATCTTCCTTCGACCATTTGTGCCCCCCCGGTCCTCCCGGTCCCCTGCTCTTTCTCTCTCCTCTATTTATTTTCTCTCCCGCTCGTATATTTTTTCCAACTGTTCTCCCATCCTATTTGTGCATTCCTTTATCTCTCCTCCTCTCTTCAGAGCTCACTCTCCCCCTCTATATCTTTGTCTCCTAATCCTCCCTCTGACCCATTTTTCCCGCTCTCCTCTCTTGTGTCTTTCTCCCAAATCAAAATGATTCCAATTGGCAATAGAAGATTAAAGTGGAGTCGGTAATCGGTCACCTGACCTGCAAGTTCCTGCTCAGTCAGACAGATCACCATGATGACCACAACATACACATATTTATAAATTAGTTGTATACAGGACCAGTGTGGCAGCCCTCCTGTCTCTCGCCCTTTCATTTCCTGTCATTGCTCTGCCATGGAATTTCTAAGAAAAGTGATAAAGACGGAAAAGACATGTTATTTTATTTTTTTATTTTAAGTTATTCAGGGGCCAACAGAGTTCTCCTGTCCACAAAGACCAGCATTTTGAAGATGTTCTCAATTCATCTACTTTAATGAATGAGGAGTACAGTTAAAACCTCCAGTAATGGCCATGCCACCTAATATCATACTAACAAAACCTCTGGCATACTGTCCAATGTTGTGGCAGATGGTTAATCATTAGTTCATGTGGATAATACCAAGCTTTTTCTTTGATTTCTTCTGTGAGGATTTTTACCATCGGGCACTTTCTCATAAGGAGGCGGTTGTGTTTACCTTTGTTGGTGGGACACAAGATTCCCTTCAGCACTTTATCTCTGACTTCAAATGTTTCTGTATTTTCTGATGGAGCTGCTCCGTTAGAATCAGACAGCCATGACTGTGGTAGAAGGCCTGATTGAAATCAAGAGATGGACGATGGAGATGATGACGTGAAGTGGTATAGTCCATACCACAGTGGGTGAGAGGCGGGGGTACACCCTGGACTCACCAACGAATCACAGGGCCAATGTTGTGCCATAATGCATCAAACGTGATACCATGAAATGGTGTTCCTTTCGGCATTCAATAAATTTGGTTATCAAAATAAAATATTAAATATTAATATTTTATTATTAATATTAAATAATGACTTTAATTGATTAAAGTTACCTCGGGGCACCACCCTTCAAAGGAAGGGAAAAGATAGCCAATTTATTGAATAAGTCTCATAAAAGTACTAACTACAAATTTGGAACTCTGATTAAAAATTAAATTAATAACTATAACCAAAATTACCATATAGATAGTTAGCTAAGTTGAACGATATGGAGTTCTTGACAGTGTAGAGGTTGGCAAAATTCACTTGTGCAACATTAATGAAAGAAAAACATTTATTATGAATATAATAAAGTATAAAAACACAAATTACTAACGGTCTAATTGCTAAACAAAGATAGGTATGTGTGTGTGTCTGTGTGAGTCAGCGTGCTTTCAAGATGGTCGCTGGCCAAAGAGATAACACCCGTCCCCCACCTATTGGAATGTTTATGACCTGTAGAGATAATGAGGTGAAGAGTTATGCGTGTGTCTGTGTGTGTGCCAAATTAGAGAAAGTTACTAGATTGGATGCAACGAAAGACTGTGAAGAGCATAACAGACTAACATTACTTTCTCAATAACTTGTACCCAAAATATCACAACACCACAACTCAAACTTATAAACATCACACATAATCGAATAAACAGTCTTGCTTAGCCTAATATAATTATTAAGCCCAGTTGTGTTACCCGTCCGTGGAAAGGGGAAAAAGGAAGTTGCTGTGCAGTTCGCAGTTTTGTGTCGTCTTGCTGGTTTCTGTTGAGCTGCGTAGCTCAGTTGCTGGTTGAAGTTTTCAAGCAGGACGTCGAGTCGCTGCTAGGAGGTTGGTAGAGCTTGGGTTGCGAGGAGGTTTCCTTGGTGAGATGAGCTGGAAGCTGCACCTTTGTGCTCCTCTCGAAGAGTTGGATGGGAAGAGAAGATGTGAGCTGGAGAAGAGGCTCGACAGCCTTCCCTCCTGTGGAAGGATTGTGGGAAGAGGGCAGGAGAGGCTCGACAGCCTTCTCTCCATAGAGGGAGTGTAGAAAGAGACAGAAGAGTTGGATAACAGGCCTTATATTGGCCCGGTGACCTCACAGGTCATGGGGTCCTGAGTGACCAATGGGAGTTGAAACCTGTGTCCCTGGGGGGGTTTTCACACCTCTGTGTGAAGTTGATGCCCTCTGGGAGACTGAGTTCCTTGCTCTGGTTTTTGATGGCCCCTGGGAGACTGAGTCCTGGGGGAACATGCTGCTTCAGGCTTTGATGGCACATGTAGGCCGAATTGTGGTTTCACAAAAAACCATGGCCCAACACCAACATACAGAGAAATACAACCATTCAAACCTACAGACAATTTAGAGTCTCCAATTTGGCAAAACCTAATCTGCATGTCTTTGGACTGGGGGAGGAAGCTGGAGTACCTGGAGAAAATCCACACATACACAGGGAGAACGTGGAAATTCCACACAAAAAGGCCCTGGCCAAGCTGGAATTTGGACCAGGAACCTTCTTGCTCCGAGGCGACAGTGCTACTCACTACAAAAGGATGGAAATGTTTAGGTGTCTGCTGAGAGCTACAAAATAAGCATTTCACACAGAGGGCTGTTCATTTAAATGCAAAGTACATGCCTACTGTTCTTGACAGCCATTTCAAAGCAATTAGCATTGTGACCTATTACAACAAAGGTGCAGCTGTCATATTTTGCTCTTTTCCTGCCCCTCAACAGTATGACAGTGCTGTCTGGTGCTACAGAGTCATTCAATGCCCCCAAAGCGATGCTCAGTGACAGAAAGGAAACTAAAGAGAAACTAGTTTCTTCTTCAACTTGCATTTTGTGGAAAAGCAGTTTCAATACCTGATGACAGAAGGAGCAAAATGGTCTTGGATTCGAGCAGCACATGCTGATTGGACTGCACGTGTAATGTCACGAGTGGTGAAGTAAACAACTTGTCATCATAATCAGCCAGATTTGCATCTCCTGAGACTAGCTTGTTTTTCTGTTGGCAGTGATTGGATGAAGCAAAGCCCTTTAATAACTCAGAATGACTGGCAGATCTGAAACATCATATAAGTATAATTGTAACTTGCTTTGACTCAAAACATTCTTCAGCTTATTTCAAAATAAAATATCACTTCACATATCATCATAAATAGGCCAATGCTCCACTTTTAATATGAATATGTTTCAGTGTAAATATTAATTTGGGTTAATAATACTGTCAAACATGAAACAGAAAACCGGATTATTAAATCAACACAGGTACATACATGAGATATCCAATTAAATAACGTCTCTCATTTAGCCACACAAGCCACATTCATAAAATCCCTAATTTAGCAAATAAACATTTCCACATTGCATTTAATGGAGTAAAGACATATAAGCAAAATACAAAACCCTAACAAGCAACAGCGACAGACCTATATAGTACAATAAAAAAAACCAACCAATAAAAATGCAGAAAAAGGCAAATAGCTCATAAGACAGCAGTTTCCTGTACTTTAGCTCTTTATTATTTGTAAATGGCTAATATTCATGGCGAGTGTATTTTCAGACAGCAATATAGCTGTAACATTTTCCATGATCCACAACTTACTTGTTTTTTGTTGTAATTTTTTTATGTTTGGGGTTGTGGCTGCAACTAGGGTTGCAATAGTGCCTTACAGTAACTTTAGAGGAAAATTAAATCCTATGCCTAAAGTTGCTTTGAGTGGTCATCAAGACTAGAAAAGCATTATATAAATACAGACTAGTGAAGATGATATCTTCTTTGGGAAAGTACCAGGGCTAGATTTGTTCTGTCCTGTCATCGTAAGAAAAGACGAGTTCCAGAAATCTGCTTTCTAAATTCAGGACCACACTGCAGTGTGTGGTAGCCGTCTGCTCTCTCTTGTCTGAGGCTCACACCACAGGATCGATTTTCCTTCCTTAGTGAAAAAAGGCAACATTCTGAATATTTCTGCTGATCCCTTTTCAAACTCACCTTGTATGCCTGGTTTCGATTTTAGTATTTTTAAGAAAAATCACAAAACCACTTGTTTATATTTATATATATATATATATGTTGTCATATATATGTGTTGTCATATATGTTGTAATCAATTTAAATCAAGGTGAGACTGCAATAACAAAAAAAACTCAACATATAAAGAGATGTGCATAAAGAGAGGTTACTAAAGGTCATTGTGTGGAAATTGAGATAAAGCACATCACAACTTCCATCCAGTCTGGAACACGAGTGGTGCTCCGTTTATTTAGCATCAAAAACAAAACAAACAAGATGGCGTTAAATACCCCAGCATGCCCCGGGGTCCCGGACGTCATTACGTTCCCGTCGCGCCGGGCCCCTGACGTCATCACGCCACCCAGCATGCACTGGGGTCGACGTTATCACCCACGCAGGAGCCTGACGCCGAACGCATTACGTAAACAATGGTGCGAACACATACTGAGCGCGGAGGTTGAATTATGTAAGTCCCCCACTCACTACACACGTCCCCCCAGAATTCACCATAGCAGACAAAAAATATCACCAAACAGGTGGTTGTATTAACCGGCCAAAACGACTGCGTTTTGGAGGGGGTGGAGGAGACACTACTGTGGCAGGTATCCCGCCTTGACAGGAGTGTGGGGCATGGAGTGTGGGAGGTTTGATAAGAAGGGGAACAGGGGGTGGATGCATAACTGGAGGCCGCCCGCGTCGTGGGGGCTGGGCTACTTCAACGGGCTTAGCCACGTCCAGATGAGCTGGTTTGAGGCGGTCAATGGAGAGTCGCTCCGGTTTGCCTCCCATGTCCACCACAAAATGTTTGTCCCCCTTCTCCAACACGCGAAATGGGCCCTCGTAGGGCGGCCGTAGTGGTCCCCTGTGAGCGTCGTGGCGAACAAAAACGTACTCCGCCTTCTGAAGCCCAGCGGGGATGTGTGACTGAGGGAGGCCGTGCCGGGAAGTAGGGACAGGTGCGAAAAGCCTTGCGTTGTCCAGTAGCGTGGCCCGCTGGGGAGCCGCAGACCAAGGGACGTTGGAGGTAGGAACAAAATCCCCTGGGACCCGCAGAGGCTGGCCATAGACAAGCTCCGCGGATGAGGATTGCAGGTCTTCCTTTGGTGCAGTTCTGATGCCCAGCATCACCCACGTGAGCTTGTCGACCCAGTTGCAGTCTTTGAGGCCAGCCCGCAGTGAAGCCTTCATCGACCTATGGAACCGCTCACAGAGACCGTTAGCCTGCGGGTGATATGCAGTCGTGCGGTGGAGTTTCACTCCGAGGCTCTGGGCCACCGTGTTCCACAGCTCAGACGTGAACTGCGCACCCCGGTCAGAGGATATGTCCGAAGGGGTGCCAAAGCGGGCAACCCAGGTGCTGATAAATGCCCGTGTCATCTCCACGGATGTCAGCGATGTCAGTGGCACAGCCTCAGGCCAACGGGTGGTCCTGTCAACCATGGTGAACAGGTAGGTGAAACCATGAGAGGAGGGTAGAGGGCCGACCAGATCCACGTTGACATGATCAAACCGCCTCTCTGGCACCGGGAACAACTCTAACGGGGCTTTAGTGTGTCGGTGCACTTTGGCCCGTTGGCACTCCAGACAAGTGGCAGCCCAGTCTCTAACGTCCTTTTTGAGGCCGTGCCAAACAAACTTCGCCGCCACCAGTCTCTGCGACGCTTTTGACCCAGGATGGGAGAGGCCATGGATGGCATCAAAAACGCGGCGTCTCCATCCCGTGGGCACGATCGGCCGAGGCCTGCCTGTGGAGACGTCACACAGGAGCGTGGTGTCAGCCTCCCCAAACACGACGTCCTCTATCTTCAAACCTGTAGTCGAGGTCCTCAGGGTGTGTAAGTCTGGATCTGTGGTCTGGTCCGCTGCCATGCGGCCGTAATCCAGGCCAAGATGGACTGCTCCTGCCACAGCCCGTGACAGGCAGTCCGCCACCTGGTTGTCCTTACCGGCCACGTGCTGTAAATCCGTGGTGAACTCGGAGATGTAGGACAGATGACGTTGCTGGCGGGCGGACCACGGCTCAGCCACCTTGGCCATGGCGAAAACCAGCGGTTTGTGGTCGACGAAAGCGGTGAAGTGTCGACCTTCCAGCAGGAAACGGAAGTGTCTGATGGCGAGGTAGAGACCCAACAGCTCCCGATCGAACGTGCTGTATTTCCGCTCGTTGGTGCGCAGTTGTCGACTGAAGAAAGCAAGCGGCTGCCAGGCCCCGCCTACCCACTGCTCATAGACAGCCCCGACAGCGTAATCCGAGGCGTCTGAGGTGATGGCGATGGAGGCTGTGGCAGAAGGATGTGCCAGCATAGCGGCGTGCGCAAGGGCTGCCTTAGTGTCAGCAAAAGCCTTATCCCTGCCCTCAGTCCAGTCCACGGCGTGCATGGGCTTGCCTTTCAAGGCCTCGTGCAGGGGCTGCATGAGCTGAGCGGCTCGAGGGATGAACCGATGATAAAAGTTCACCATGCCGAGGAATTCCTGCAGGGCTTTCACGGTGAGCGGGCGTGGAATACGTGTGACCGCCTCCACCTTTGATGGGAGAGGGACTGCGCCATCCTTAGTGACTCTGTGTCCCAGGAAATCAATGGTGGAGTGACCAAACTGGCACTTAGCAGGGTTAACAATCAGGCCATGTTGGTTGAGCCGCTCAAAAAGCACTCGGAGGTGCGACCGGTGCTGAGATTGCATCATAACTGTAACTGAGCCGGAAATGGGGGGAAATAAGGGGGGTATAATACTGCTGTGCATTCTACAGACTGGTATCGTTCACCTCTTTTGTTTTTCCTCACACCACTTTATTCTCCACCACAAACAGCTCTGACAGGTGTGACGAAGAGGACAGTCCACATGGATCGAAGCTTCTCCCGAGGGTAAAGCAAGGTCCTTGACCAGGAGGAGCAGGGCTGACACAACTGAACACCATCCATGATTGAATTGTTGAAATCTTTGGAGGAGATGATATTCATGGTCAGTGTGCTGCAGGGATCATTTTGGTGGTGGAGACCTGGGTAGGACAAAGCTCAGTGGCAGCGTTTGAAAATTTAAATTACAGGAGGAATGGGAACCAATAGGAGCTACTCTATTTGACAAATATGTCTAAACCTTGGCTCATCTCACCAAACCATTGTTTTCTTTTCTCTATCTGCCTCTAAGAAAGTCAGTTTACCCTCTCAGTCTTCCTCACTCAACCTTGGTTCCTACAAAACTGGAATAGAGAAAGGGTGAACCTGTATTATATAACACAAATATGTGGTGAATTTTGTTAATCATCCTCTGACTTGTCATCCAGGGTTAGAGAGCTTAAAGTTGCTGGTGCTAATCTCCACTATGGCAACAACATCACTTCCTCTTTGGCACTTTGTCTTCAAATTAAAAGCATCATTTTTGTTTTGTTGCAGTAATGCTTCATATCGAGGTAAATATTGTAAAAATAACACCTGTTAAGTAAATCATTCACGTACATATTAACCACACTCCTGAAGAGTGATAAAATAAATTCTGTTTCATCTGATGAAAAATAAATAAATAAACCAGGTAGGATGAACACAAAGTTTTCTAACTTCACTCTGCATCATAGACTGTTTATAAAAAGCTCTGCACACAACGTCCAGCACTCATCTAATAAAAAGTGACAGTATATTGTAAAACTGTTTGAGGAGGACTTACTACGCATTAACACAGGACAAGCAAACAGCCCATTCCAAACATGCAGGTTTAGAACGGTCACTGCACTATTAAATCTAAATCACAAATTATAGCTAAACCATAAAACTTGTGTCACAACCCCCAACTTGATGCATAAGCCTTTGGCAAATAAGGTTTAAACTTTCCAGTTATGTATCAGTTAATAACAGCTTAAGTCCTGTGCAGTCCTTGAGATGTTGACCTGGACCTATGATTAAAGGAAACTTCAAAATGATATGAAATTCAATGGTTATCAGTTCATGAGATGTCAGAATAATTTCTTTGGTCCAAAGTGTTGGACAGACAGATGGAGGGATGGACTGACTAACTGTGCACCAGACTTTTTTTCCCCTTTCATTTAATCACAATTTTTACACATTAAATTTGTCTTTTTCAAGTGAGCTTTCATCAACCCACAAAATGATGCTACAAGAGGTACACCTGGTTCTGTGTTCCTGGCATTAACACAGAACAACCCTGCATGAAATCCATAGCCTGCAGTGTGACAAACACGAGCTGTGAGAAGAGAAGTGCCAAAGATGTGAATTGCATGATTTTCTGTTCTCTGTGAGTTTGAAGTGGTGAATTATGCTGGGTGTATAACACAAGATGTTTTAAGCAACATTATTCCAATAATGGCCCCTGAGGAGAAGCAGAGAGATGCTCTGTATATGTTTTATCTCAGCAAGTCCTTACAGTCCACCACTAGTTTTGTCGTTGCGTTTTTTTAAATATATTTTCTTTTGGAGGATAGGTTCTTGTTACATGTCTTTTCCCTTTTTCCAGCATGTCTTTTCATGTATGTAACACATTTCCCTGCATGCTTGGGCTGTCTCTCACGTTCATGTGCTATCAGAATTTGGAAAGATTACTTCCCAACTGGGAAAATTCATGTGAACGCCATTTTAAGTCAGAGCAACAACAAGACAGCATAGGCAATTGTAAAATGTCACCTGCAAACTAACACCATGCTTTTTAGCCAATACTTAGTTTATTTTATATTTCCAAATTATGTATATGCCTTTCACACCTGATACTTATTCTTTGTTCGTTGTTATTATGCAAACATTGGGAAAGAGGTGTCAAGGTGTTGTTTAAATGCTTTAAATGCATTAATACTACACATTTGTTTCCAGCATCCATTATTTTACACAAAGCACATGAACACACTGTGGTGGCAATTTCTATTGTATAATAATACACACATAACATTGTCTCTCGGAAAGTTCAATTCTAACACCTGCAGGTGGGCTCACCCCACACAGCCACCTATTGTAACGTGTATAGAATGAGCACAGAGCATCAGGTTCCTCAGATTCTTATACATCATAAGCCCCTCCCTGCGAGGAGCAAAAGGTATTCTTCAGCCTCTTGATGTCTGACCAGGGTGGGCAGAATTCCTGTCCCCCTCTCTGTGCGAAACCCCTGGTGTGACTTCTGGTGTGAGACAATCTGTCAATCTGATCCCCTATCTTCATTTACAACATCAAAACCCCAGTCCTGTATACAATGCAGGGATCCCCTCACCCATCTATATCAAACACACTGAGTGACTCCTGCCGTGACCATTTGCCCAGTCACACATGTGAGGGCCATAAACTTCCTTCTGCAACTTTCGTAGTTAAGTCAAACCACGAGAAACACATCTGTTCATACTTTCTTCTACTAAACATTACACAAATGCAAATTCTGCCAATACAACACCTAAGTCGGGAATAGTGACTTCACGACTCGGGACCTTCTGAGGAGCATGTAAATACAGATACAGTGTGTTTAAGCAGTGAATTTACCTATTATTTATCCTTTAGCTTATTTTCGATATTTTGGTATATGGTTGATATCTTGTGTCCATCCATCATCTCTGATGGTAGCAGGTGCTAGTCCGACCTGACATTGGGTGTGAGGTGGGATAAACCTGGACATGGCGCCAATCTATCACAGAGCGGACACACTATTGTACATGCTAACATTCACACCCATGGGCAATTTGAAGAAACCTACATGAAAGAACATGCAAACTCCACAGAGAAAGGCCCTGATTGCTTGGCTGGTTCAAATCCAGAACCTTCTTGCCATGACATGACAGTGCCAAACACTATATTTTTGGTCTATTATTGATCATGTGATGTATTGCCTTTGTCTGCTGTTTGAGATGTGACTTATTAAACTGTTTTTCACAGATGGTAAACTGTTATTACCTGTCATCTCAGTTTCAAGCCTGTTGGTGTGTATGTATACAGTATGGGTGTGGTGTCCATTTTCAAAACATTTAGGCAGAGTCAGATCACCTGGGATCAAAACGTAGTCATTGTTTGGTTTAACTTTGTGGTTTGGAGTAAGTATGCAGACATAACCTTTTTCATTGTAGCATGTAGTAATTTCATTCATTTATTAAGGATAATTTTGTGCTTGATTGTTCTGGTAATCAGCAGCTTGTCTGCCCCACAGGAAGCCATTCACTCTGCAAACAAAGCAAACACAAAAACCTGCATAATGCTCAAATGACATGTTTTTAAATGTTGACAGCAGGCCACAGAACATCAGTCAAGAACTGATTTATCATGTTCAATGGAGATGCATTCAAGTTTAACCCTGATCTTTAAATATAATGTGATGTAGTGGAGATTATGTTTTAACTGAGCTGAATGTTAATGTCAGCATGTTAATGTGCCCCTAAAGCACAGCAGTAAACACAAGGTATAGCTGGTGCTGATGCCAATGGGGATGTTTTATAGGTATTTGGTGATAAACCAAAATTATTAGATAGCGTATCAGAACGGCTCATCAGGGCCTCATCCAAAGAATTCAATTCATCCCTCACTCCATAACAATCCATCCAATAGTCATTGAGACATAAATCAAAACACAAATGTCAATCTCACGGTGCCAGAGAAAAATGCAGGGAAACGACAAAGTCATTGGGGTTCATCTTCTGGGACCATAAATGTAATAACTAACCAAAATATTAGTATCACATTTATCAATAATATCAGGCCTCTCAGTGTCAAAGCAGTGAAACCCGAGGCTGAATATTAACGTTCAATATTTCACTCCTCAGAGTTTCATTGCAGTCAAGGGTCTGCATGGTGGCAGGCCTGGAAGTGAAGCAAGCTTAATGAGCTCATTTCTCCTCTCACGCCGCTTCCCAGGGTAAACACAGGCATGAAAAATGGAACCAGAAACATATGGCTCTGAAAAAATATAGGATTCTTTGTATTGTAAACAATAAGAGAGCAGTCTCCTGAGGGAAATATCATGGACTACCCTGGCTCCTGTTGCTGCAGTGCAGTCCAGCTTATGGACACATAAACAATCAAGCATTATGGTTTTTTTCTCTCAATAGTCAAGTTTGGAGTTAATATATTACTGGGTGCTGGAGAGTGTTGGAATGACACAGGGTGCAGACTATGAGACCACAAGAGGGGGCAGTGCGTGGGAGTCAGGGACATTCAGTCAGTGTGGCTCTTAATCACATTACACACCAACAAATCAAATAGATTTTAAGGCATTAAATCTATTAATCTATAAAAGATAAATGAAAGATACACATGATCCCAATCTTGCTATCATAATGAGTAAATTACTGCTATTTTTATTATTATTACTATATTACCGTATTATCAATCAAGCTATATATATACATCATTATTATTATTTATTAATGTCCATGTGTCTGGCTTTTTTAATTCATTATCCTGTTTCTGTGCTGTTTGCTGGAAGGAATTATATGGGCTAGGATAAACGAGATAACGGTTATTTAGACGTGATGCTCCTGTTGTGTTCTCCATGCGCTCAGGCTGAGATGGGATGAATAACGTACCTGGGCTCATCCATAGTCATAATTACATAGAGGCTGTCTATTGGACGGGTGCGCAGCGGCTCGCTCCATAAACTGGCGAGCAGCGGCTCATTGTGAGCAGAGGAGCAGGAGAAGAGCGCAGAGCCGCAGAGGGAGAGGAGAAGGAGCACAGCTCGCTCAGACTGCATGTGTGACCGCTTGAGGCAACACTGACTTGTTCTTGTTCTTGAGCTGCGTTGTGCGTAAAAGGCGCGTTTTCATTTTTACGCACGGACATAGAGTGTAAGCGACCAGGGTTGGAATTTAAAGGTCAACTAAAATACTTAATTACTGAACTGGTTATTTCCACAGTGACGCTTTCAGGGACACCTATACAGTTAGGTGAGTGGTAGATTGCGCGTGCAGCGCTGACGCTTTCTGAAACTTCCAGTCGTTGTTTTTACGTTTGGCACGGGATCTTGAACTTTGCTGTGTTATGATTTAGATTGATATTCTGTGGTTTAACGTGAGTTCCTGTCTTAAACCGCAAAATGGATTCTTTATTTAATTCAACCGATGTGCCAAATTGGACCACCAGCCCCAATGACACTAACGGGACTGTTTACCACAACCAGTTCGTGCAGCCAGTCTGGAGAATCGTGCTCTGGGCCATTGCGTACAGTTGTATAGTCATTGTGTCCGTTGTAGGTAATGTTACAGTGATCTGGATTATCATGGCGCATAAACGCATGAGGACCGTCACCAACTATTTTCTGCTGAACCTGGCGTTCGCCGAAGCCTCCATGTCCGCCTTCAACACGGTCATCAACTTCACCTACGCCGTGCACAACGAGTGGTACTTCGGACTGGTCTACTGCCGCTTCCACAACTTCTTCCCCATCGCGGCCGTGTTTGCCAGCATCTACTCAATGACTGCCATCGCTCTGGACAGGTAGGCTACGTGTATATGAGGTACAAGTACGAGAAATGGCAAAATCCCAGTACTGAATAACATGCTTTAAACCTGTGGATCATCCATACTGATCCATATTTAAACAGCAGGCTAATTAATGTGAAGGAATTTAAGAATTCTTTGAAAGGGCACATTAAAACCATTATGTAGATTGGTATCTTTTGCCATTGTTCTCCTAATTCAGCAATGACAACATACAGAGATGTTATTAACATGTAACAGTGATGTCAAATTAAAAGTCATATTAAGTGTGATATGGTCGCATTGCAGAAAACACACGGTCCACTAGGTCTTATAGTAATATTTTAGAAAGCAATACTGCTGATAACCAAAAGAATCCTTATTCACATCTTGTGATAGAGCACAGGCTGACTTACTTTGGTTGAAGATTACTGTATTGAGGCTGAGTGCTCTGATAATAAAAAAAAAATAGATTCCAAAAATAATAAGAAACTTCTTTTTCATTTACTTCCTTATAACGGTAAATGGTTGAAAAAGTGCAGCTATATGGCTGGAGTAATGTGGTGCTGTCTTTTCTTCGTGCTCGTCGGGAACAACCTCCTATCAACACAGTCATATAGAGCTAATAGTTACTCACCTGCTTGATCAAGTCCTAAACAAGGCTACAGAATGATTGGTTTTATGCCATGCTGCTCTTCATATGTAGTGAATCTGCTTCGAAAATATGGGGTATGGTGCTCTGAATGAACACATACAATCATGTGAGTGTCGGAGCCCTATTCATTAATTGAAAGGCTCCTTATGACAATGAGGCTGGATTGGAAATTATATGCGTAAAAAAGCCTTGTGCTGTAGCTGTGGGTGTATGTTTGTGTGTACTAGTTTTTGGGTATGTTATATTGTTGTGCGTGTGTGTCGTAGTATTAAATATAAGTACAATTGTTAAACATCTGTTATAGCTGGATCGCCACCCACAGTGGGGCTCTGATTATTGTTTGTGTGTTTCAGCATGTCTGTATGTATGTGTGCATGTGTGGTCTGGTGGCTGCCTGGTGTATGCCTCCATGCATATTTTTACAGTATGTATGTGTTTGTTTAATTTCTGTTTCTGAGTATGTTGATGCTACTCTGTGTGTGCATATGAACGTGTGTACATCTTTGTCATCTTTTTTTACATCATGCGTCGTGTGTGTGTGTGTGTGTGTGTGTGTGTGTGTGTGTGTGTGTGTGTGTGTGTGTGTGTGTGTGTGTGCATGCGTGAGTGTGTGCGTGTTTGAGCCACTTCCTTCCGTACCTGCACACAGAGCTGTATCCGTCCTATCACATCTTCTTCTGTGGCTCTTCTACCTCCACAGCTCCGCTGATAGATGCGTGTAATTCCTCTGCATTTCCTCCTTTTATCAACAGAGCAATGAACTTGACATTTCCCCACATTAGGTTAAACCCTCAGAGCTATAGTGGAAGTTAGAATGAAATTGAGATGGCAACAGGCCACACGCACCATATGCACTCAATCTGCTCATTGTTAGTTTACCATTTAGCCCAATTACCTGTTCAGCATATGTAGAAATCAGCTTGTTCTCCCTTTGACCACTGTCCACGCTAAACACTGATGAGATCAAACCTTTTGTGCCTGTTTGGGGAAAATATTGTCGACAATGATGGATGGTAGGAAGAAAAAAATGTGCCTACTGTGACCTATCACTTGCAGCTGTTTAAGCAACTATTTATATTTCACTTTTTCATTTCCATTGACTGGTAACTGTGAGAGCTTAAGAGTTCCAAGTAGTTAGACATCAAATCATATTTGGTAAATAGAGCAAAGCCGCAGGATCCCTCAAGAGCGGATGGAGCTATGTGCTGCAGCTGATTAAGGTTTTTTTTCCATCTCCATTTTTGCGGGGATCATTCCTGTGGTGCTCTTGCGCTGCACAAACCCACAAACCATAGATCATCTTTCCGGTCCAGCACTGATGCCAGTGTGCTGGGTCTGATGCTGATTGAATTGAGGTAATAGAGAAAATTTTATTTTATAGAAATATGTACCACAGTGCCCCATAAACCAGACCAATCAGTAAGCTCATATACGCTTCTGGTTCTGGTTTCCAGGCTCCTGGTATGATGACTGATAAAGGAGCGCTGCTTAGGCATTCCCTCTAACAACCAAGATGGCCTCTGCTGATGTGGCGAGGTCTGTTGAATCTGCGAGCTGCATCTGTGATAAGTTTTCTCTAAAAAAAGGAACAAACAAATGCCCTCACGTCACCTGTTAATGAGTTACATCACACGTTTTGCTGCTCTGATTGGTAGTAGCTCCATCCAACTGCATCCGGAGGCATTCTTGTTGGTAACGTTTATTAAAGCCCCCAGGAAATTGAAAATGAACTGAGCTATTCCAGATCCATTCACAAATGCCTGTAGGTGTGAATTGCCTTATTAACACCTCAACTAAAGCCACACTCATGTGGCTCCTTTAGACACATTATTTTGTATTGTTACTTTTCGGTATGCTGTTGAAACTGGGTTTTCTCAGAGTGGCACCACTTTTCTCAAAATCCCTGATGGTTGGAACAATAAAAGCGAGATGTTTCTTTATGGTTTGCATATTTAGGTTCATCAGTATTAGATTGAGTCACTCACATCATTCATCAGCTGTTCATTTAAAATTCAACCTTGTTATATAACATAGACACAACAGAGTTTCAAGAAGTGGATATTTACCATCCAACCATTAAATTACCACTCATCCCTTGAGGGTCACAGGAGGAGCTGGAGCCAATCCCAGCTGACACTTGGCGAGAGGCGGGGTCCACTCTGGACAGGTTGCCAGTGTATCACAGGGCCAACGTACAGAGAGAAACAACCATTCACACTCACATTCACACCTAAGGTCAATTTAGTCTCCAATCAAATCTACATGTCTCTGGACTTTGGGAGGAAGCCAGAGTGTTCAGACAGAACCACAGCTCCAGACCATGATCTCTACTGCACAGAGTCTGGCTCCAAATGTGCAAGATGTCAGCATTGGAATCCAGGATATTTTGGTTTCATTCCTGGACAGTGAGAGACGGGGGAGACGCATTGGTTGTAGACTCTTACAGTTTGTCCAGAAAGACAGTGGGGTGAATTCTTGCCCGGACAACAAAGATGCACACTGTGTCTGTGGGAACATGCCTGTTTACTGGGTGGAAGAAACTCTGGTTCTTTCTAATATTTACCTTGAGTGTCACTTTTCCTACAATCGCTGTATTTTTGTAAGGCAGATTCATAAAGCCCCGGGCTACTGCTCAAGTTAAAACATCTTCAAATCGCAGGGATGTGTCTTTGCATCAATTTGCACCACTTCTAATACACTTGTGTGGATTGTCCACTGGTTTTGCATGAATCTGTGATATGTGATCTTAGGAACTAGCTGTGGGTATGTGATGTGCCCACCTACCCAACTTTTCTTTAAAATAAGGAATGGTTGACTTTCATATATGTTTTCATAAATGTCAAATTTCCTCACAAAACTATAAACTGTCACAGTCTGTATTCGTCAGAAATGACGACCCTGTCTCCATAGCCTATATGCAGTGATGGAAACAAGTATTAAAGGAGCCTAAAATGACTCTCATTTCATCATTACTCTGTTACTGTAAGCATTCCAGCCGACTATGTTTACAGTTTGTAAGCTACTTCTGTTCTTCATAGGCTCTAAATAGACTCTGCCAGGCTGCCAGCTTGTGCAACCACAATGCAGGCTGCTTACCAACAGGGCCACCTGTCGCATTGTGTCTGTACACGACTGGATTAAATTTATAAAGTGTATGCACACATGTCTGCTCATTTCAGTCAATATAGATCAAATGCATAGTTATAACAAAGGTATGCATTTTCAATTTTATTTGTCATGTATGTGTGTGTGTGTGTGTGTGTGTGTGAGTGTGAGTGTGTGTGTGTGTGTGTGTGTGTGTGTGTGTGTCATTCAAGTAGGTCATTATTGGCCTATATGACTTTCTATTGACTTAACACCTTTTCTTAGGGAACTTTATGAAGATCTCATGATTGACATGAGTAACCCCCCTTTGTCATAAACCATTTATTTGTATACACGTGTTGTACTGTACACATCTAAAGCTTTCATTGTCATAGGTGTATATTATACTGTATATTTAAAATCAAAGCTAAGGGTCTGGATCATAATCTCTCCACCCTCGCCGCCACGTAGGTCCCCACCAATCATGTGGTCCACATGCAGACGTGAGCCTCAAGCAAAATGGAATTCCCATGCTTGGCTGTATTTATCAACAATGTGTCAGCAGGAGACTGACCTGCTGAGGATATTTCTCTGCCTTCCATCCGATGCATCCAGGGACAGGCTCCATGTCTAGATTAGTGGATATTGTTTAGTATCAATGTGCACAGTGCAGTGTGGAGGGCCTGACTGAAATCCATTGTTCCATTTGGCTAATTTCTGCCCATTTAGTTGCGGCCTTCTGTGTGCCACTGATAGCTGCTCGGATTTTCATATGAAACACTGATGATTATTCTCTCTTAAGCTCAGACTTCAGCAATGCATGAATTCATCAGGTCATAGTTTGGCTCTGAGGAGACAGTTTGAAATTGCAGATGCTTAACATTCAGAGCTGGGATGCATTTTTAAAGTGCAAATTAAATGCAATTGATGAATAAGACATATGTAAATTGGCATTTGTACATGTCGTACATAAAATTAGCATAATGTAATCTAATTTAGAAACAGCAACGTTTGGACCCATTAAAAGTTTCTTGATGAATAAGAAACACTGCTGCTCAGTACATCCAGAAGCTTGAATAGTGTGGGAATGTAGCAACATCTCTATATAAGGCACAATATTGTGATGTTTGCAGCCATCAAGGGCACATAAAAAGAAAACCAAATAAGAGAGTAAAAATCTTCCATAATAATAACAATAATAAATCAGTAAAGGATCAGATTGTCATGAAGAACAGAGGCTGTTTTGAGAGCAAAGGGAGAAACTGTCCAGGGTTACATCCTGGACAGGTCAACAGAGAATCGCAGGGTCAACATACACAGACAAATAACCATTCACAGTCACATTCACAGCTATGGTCAATTTAGAGTCTCCAATCAACCTAACTCAATCTGCATGTGTTTGGACTGTGGGAGGAGTACCCAGATAGAGCCAACACAGACAGGTAGAGAACATGCAAACTTCACATAGGAGTAGGACTTCTATTGTAATTGGTTTTAAGGCCCAGCATCTTTGTGGAAGACCTTTTGTCATCCAAGTCCAACACTCTGAAGCAATTCAAATGTTACTGGTCTTACGAATTAAAACTGCAGATCAGCCCAAGCGGGGCATTTGTCCCATCTCTCTAAACTGGTAAACATCCTCAGGTGGATCTGTGGTCGCTGCTACTGTCGGATAATGATAGAACCATTTACCTCCTTGCACCAGCATCAATATCCTAAAAAAGGGAGTGGAATGTTGTAATAAGTACCTGCTCGTGTCAACTAGGCCTGCTAGTTGTTAATTTGTTAATTTTCTCAACTGATTGTGTAACAGATACATCTATAAACAGATTCTGCAGAATCTGTTGGCAACGGACAATATTTTGTGGCCCTGAAGCCTTTTCTGTTTGTAGTTTGACTCATCACATTTGCGGGCTTTGGTTGTTGGCAGGTTAACCGTCTCCAGGTGGAAACATTGACCAAAATGTATTGGCTTTTTTATTTATCTGTATTCAAATGCAGTTAGCTGGGAATAGAGATCAGTCAAACTGTCGCCTGGACCTGATACGCCTAGAAAGAAAATCACTGTTTGTGCTTATATGTGGAGAAACGTTCGACTTGTGTGATAAAATAAACTAGTCAGACTTTTAACAGTGAACAGTAATCGTAAGTCGGATATATACACCGCAAGCCCCAAAATAGTGGCGATTGCCCCCAGAGGTGAATTCCTCATCAAATGGTAGCCAATGGACTCTGAGATTGCTTGTGGCCAGATCTGTATGAAATACCAGAAGAGAAATGTTTGTGCTTGAGAAACAAGAACATGAGAGAAGACTAGTTTACTTTTTTACATGTGCTGCATGTTACATGCAGCATGAAAAGCAAATGAATGGCGTGGTCGCAATTCATTTAATTGCAGAATATCTTTTATTACAATTGAATCTTAATTTTGCCATGGACTTTTGTGTGAAGCACTTTGTAACCTTGTTTAGATAAGTGCTATACAGATAAAGTTATTATTGTTATAATTATATTATTATATAAATAAAAAAGATGATAAAAGTGGCTCTTTATAAGTCAGTGGTACCCAGATTTCGATACCTACAGTAGCTTTAATGGGCTAAACAGTGGTTCTTATTGCATTCTGAAAAATTAGACGACTCGGACTGCATAAGAAAGTGGACCCACCAAAAGGAAATATACATTGTTTAGTCATTCCTGCAGCGTGCTGATCATCAGCGATTGATCGTATTTATCGGTGAAAGCGAGCTCACAAGTGGATTCCTCCCTCAAGGCCTCTTCAGGGTTAATGGTTTGGAAAAGAGAGAGTTTCTCATTCACCAAGGAAATCGTAACCCTAAATCTTTGTGGCCTGCATCTCTGACATCTGAGCTATTACATTTTGCCCCTCACTTGGCCGAGGAGCTGATTCAGTAACAAATGCAGAGTTATTGGCTGAGACTGGACCATCAACCATCTCTCCACAACACAGCCGGCTTGTCCCAGACAGACCAGGTCACACCAGCAGATGACTTAGTGTGCAGCATATTAACAAGAGCTTATGGCGGCCCTCTCTCCAGCATTCTCACCTCCCTCCACCAATTTCCACTTCCTCCTCTCCCTCCTCCATTTCTTGTCCCCGGAGGCATCATCAGGAGAAGTTATTCTGGCCTCTGTCACCCCGCATGGCTCTAGCTGTGATTTAGTGCTCCGTGAATGAAAAGTGGGAAGAATGTGTGTTTGCTCACTACAAAAAGATTATGTGACATGACCAGAAGCAGGCAATAAGGTGACATGGTGGTCATTAAGCAGAAAATGAGGGCGTTTGAATTAACTAGAGCTCTCGCTGGGGTTGATTTCCAAATCACACTGGGAAAATTACTACGGAGAGTGAAAATTTCCTCTGTTGCCCCTATTTTGATTTGTGACTTGTAACATTTAGTTAAATAACTATGAAAACACAATAATGCAATGGATACCGTGAAATAATTACTCCACTGATTTTAGACATTGAGTTCAATCTGAAACTTTTGTAAGTGTCGTGTAGCACAAGAAGGAGCTGATCAAAGATTGGTTGTTTATCCATTTATCTATCAGTAATTTTGAACTACATCAGCATCAATGTATCTGGGTTCAACAGCCATTTTTTACCCATAGTTCTGGCACTATTACAATTGTTGTTTAAACAACATTGGTGCTGGACAAGAAAGTGACATCCAATCCTAACAAAGACACTGTGTCATGCTTAGCGTCGCAGTGCACCTATAAGGTACGGCCCTAAGAGTCTGAAGCCAGGCTACTAACTCTGCAGCTCGCTGCTAACAACAACATGGTAGCCTGCTGATTTTAAGGCAGTGTAATGTTCATTATGTTCCTCATCCTCCTTTGTCGATCATTAGCACTAAACACAAAGTGCAGCCAGGGTTCATGTTGACGAATCTGAACCTCATGATGGTGCAAAAATTCATTAAAGTGAAGAGGATTCATCCTCTGTGGATCCAGGACGTCCGCACTAACAGCAACCCATTCAAATAAATAGTCTTGGAATACACGAGTGCAGTCTAAGGCCCAAAGAAGAATAGGTTTCACCAAACATGTAGCCACTGTTGTTCTACCCTGAGCTATGAAAGAATTCAATAAATAAACAATGATGTACATACATACTAAAATGACACCGCAATAATGATGTTATAGACGTTTACTACTAGAGATGTCAAAATACCTGGTGCTGTAAGTAACTCTAACTTTATATTCCAGCAGCAGCTGCTCCAGTGTAATCCATACAATCTATGCATCAGATGTCAAAGATGTCATTGCAGCTCTGATGTTCACATTATGCTCGTCAAGATGTGACAGTGTGCCACCAGGATGAAGTCTGTGTATCAGAGATGCTTCAATAAATCCACCTCCATCAGCGTCAGTGCCAGACATTTAGATCATTCTGAGCAGCTGCCTCAGAGCCATCTCACCTCTGGATGAATAAACAACACTCCAATTAACACTTGTCATTTCCTGTCACTGAAAAAAAAAAATCAAATCCCAACTAGAGCTTGAAAAATGACTTCAAGGCTAAATGTGCTTTGCTTAGGGGCACTTAGCCGACAGGTGGCTGTTGTTATTATTGTTGTGTTATCTTTTTAAATCCTGTTTTGGCTCATTAGGTACAGTTATAATTGTTATTAAAAATAATTAAGATTGGTTGCCCTGCTTTTATTCAATTTGATGAGGCTTGTGCACTATTAAAGAGAGGGATACAATAAAGTCACTGAGATCGAACATCTGCAAATATCTGTCAACAATACTCATTTCTTTTATTGTTGCGGTCACATATTATTGCAGTATTTGTTGTTAATCTATTGAAAGTTTGTTCATCCTTTCATCATTATAATGACTTGCTGCAGTGCGCGTTCTAAACCTGCCTGGTTGGAATGGGCTGTTCTCTGTGTTGATGCTCCGGAGCCACTTCTGAATTATTCCTTGTCATTAGTGAGTCTTCCTAAAACAGTTCTACAATATATTGTCACTTTTATTGTTTGTGTGCTGGATGTTGTGTGTCGAGCTTTTTTACAACAGTCTGTGGTGCAGTTAGAAAAGTTTATCCTACCTGGTTTATCTGCAGTGAAAAGTTATGTTTTTCATAAAATTAAACTGAATTCGCTTTTCACATACTTTATCTCCTTCTAAATCGGGTTGACCTCAACAAGCAAGCTCATGTTCTACAACCAAGGCAATATGTGCACAAACACACACATGCACACACATCGCTCATTCAGGGGGGCGGTGATGCTGTAGTGAGCAGGTGGATATTGGTTTTGAGTGTCTGCTGGTTAGTAATGAGATTGAAGGCTGAAGGAGTCATATTTATGCAAGTGGACAACAATAGAAACAAGTAACAATTTACCAAGCACACTCACTCTCTAACACACACACACACACACACACACACACACACACACACACACACACCCAGGCTCTGCTGCCTTCACCAGGCCTTTCTCCTCCCAACCGATGGGAGTTTACGTAACATTCTCTGAATCAACAATAGCCTCCCGAGAGGCCAATAAACCAGAGGAAACAAATTCATGATCAAATTACCACAACCTACTTTCAAATGCAATTTGAAAAGCACTGACAGGCTTGAAGGCAGGCAATTTCATCTGTCGTTGAAGCTGCTTCCTTCTTAATCACTTATTGCTCTTCTGGAGAGCATTGCAGCGGCCTCATGGTGTTTATATTGAACCGTTGCGCTGCCATGGCAGTTCAGGTTCTATTTGTGGATAATTGGAGATGTATTTCACCCATGCAATGCAGCAAAGGTTGCCCATGCTGTCTGCCACCTTGTGAGAGGTATCCTATTGAGAGGAATCAGATATCGCCCACAGACAGACATTTGAAGTCCAAAGTCTCAAAGGTGTGCTTACCAAGATGTGAAATGAAAGGGAATGAAATTGAAAGGGAGGGAAACACAGGGAAGCAGGATTCTCTACCGACAAATCTATAAAAATGAAATACCTCTCAGCTGTAGCAGTGGGTGTCGAGACATTAGAATGCAGAGAGCGACATTTTCTTTTTTGTTTGAATAAAAGCAGCGTTCATATTGGGTTATACTGGATTATTATTACTGGTTATACTTTTTCAGGCGGTGGAGTTAATCAAACAGAGCGGATGCATGCAACTGAAAAACATTGAAACTGAAAAAAAGCAAAATAGGGTTAAAATACAAGTACACGGCAGACTTCAGTCATAAAGCACTTCCAAGCATTTGTTCAGTAAAACCTCGTAGAACTGACTTTCAAATTGGGCTCCTAATGCTGCTTTTATCTTGTCAAGCGTAGCTGTATGTTAATTGATGGCAACATCCAACATTTTACACGGGACACGTCGTTAGGTGGACAAGAGAAGCTGGGTTTCAACCACCAACCCTGCAATTACCTCCTGAGCCATCCACTGCCTCTATAACCACAGCTCTGTTAAGGATGGGTTAACACAGCTGCTTCGTACATTGTTGTACAAAACATTTATTTAATGAATTCATTTATCCTACAGAAAAGGATTAAAAGCAACATTACAGTGACAGTTAAACAGGCCTGCCTCAGTTAGAAATGGTTTATAGCAGGTTCCTGTTCTGCAGCACATATAAGACAAAACTCCCATCAAAATTCAAAAACAACAAAATCAAGACAGGGACTCAGCAGAGATGGAGTCAACACATACAGTGACACACACATTCAGATGGGAAAGGACTTAAACAGGAGGAAATAACCAGTATGAGATATATCAGTGGTTGCAGGTGTAACTGTCCAACAGAAAGTGTTTATATTCCTTTTTGAAATGTGTAACAAATGTTATTGTCCTAAGTTAAGTTGTGACTCCTCATTGGGGAAAAAACACAATCCCCCAATTAAATTGTTGTGCTTATTTTAAAGCAGTTGTTTGCAGTGGTAAAGTACCACATACACTTTTCTACTTGAATGATATTAAGTACTTGCTTTTAAATATACTTAAAGTATTCAAACTAAAGTACATAAAAATGTACTCTGTTAGAGTAACAAAGTAAATGTACTTTGTTACATCACTTTGATGATATAGATAGATAGATGTTTAAGATAACGGGATTACATCTTTAAGATCATGACTTGGATTCTGGCTTCAGATTAGATCAAATTCAATTTAGAGAAATACTGACCCTTGTTTCAATCAAAACATATTTTGATAATAAAAAGTATGTGTAGAGAATAAAGTTGGACTTTTGACTTCCGTTTATTAACATATCTTGCCTGAATAACACTTTTTTAAATGACAACAAACCCACATGAGCCTCGTCGAGACTCTTTAATCATTTGTGATAAACGGCAGTTTCAATCATGGCAGGTTAAATGCAAATTCTAATGACTAAATGTCTGTGTTCAGCCTGAGTGCAGTTCTTGCTTGCCAGTGAGGATGACTGGGGCTGTCAAGTGGGCAGACCTCTGTCCTCTGCAGGTGTGTGTTTGATTCTGACATCAACAGCCCGACTGTGACTCACCTACATCAAGAAACGAAGCCACGTGGCTGCCAGCGGCGTTTGAAGCTGAGCCAAAGTAAAGCTGAGACTGATCTCTCATTTTCAGCAGACCACTGGGAGCGTTAGATTTCAAAGGCCTCTTCTTCTCACTGATATAATTAGTCCATTTAGCAGATTCATTTGGGGTATTAGTGGGATTAAGCCTTTAATTAGACCTCTTTAGCTCAGGATGGCATTTTACTGGAGAGTTTTGATTAAAAGAAAACAAAAAAAAATAACTGACGATAATTCTCTGTACTGGTTTCCAGAGCATATACACCAAGGCTATAAAAGAGTTTGTATAACTATATTTTACTTTGATTGTGTTTAACACAAAAACATCCAAAAAAAAACGGCACAGGAGGAGCAAACAATTTTTTACAGGTTTAAATTAAAGTCAATTCAACTAAATATCTGGTCAAATCTTTGCGAGGATAAAAAAGAACTTAGACAACTTGTATTTTTGCTGAGGGGAAGAGGATCTGTCAGCTCAAGTGCTCTAAACCATTTTCCTGATGATGAGGCTCACTGTTAATTATGTATGAGGTCGTTTTCAGTCATTCATGGGCTCCGTTGTCTCTCTGATTACATGATTATAACAATGTGAAATGATCGCTCAAGCGCTGAGAGGAATCATTTGACTAGAGTTCTGCTTCATGGCAGACACTCTTCTATAACTCCAGTCTGCAGAGAGCCTCGTTTCATGGTCCCAAAAAATATTTATAGAAAAATAATTATTTTCCCCCTTTGAGTGAAAATCAAGGTATAATGTGCAGTTTGACCTGTAAACGTCCTTTGAAATGCTTCAGATGTTGCTGCGTGGGCGAATGTGTGTGTGTGTGTGTGTGTGTGTGTGTGTGTGTGTGTGTGTGAAGCTTCACATCCTAGTTACCCTTCAGCAACACTATTTTTAAATGTATGACTCGTACACAAATGAGCATTTTTTTCACACTTTTCCCACAACAAGGCCCAAAATAACATGTGATCACACACTGGACATTGAATCATCTACTCTTCAAACAATGGACAATCAAACTGACGCTTTACATTATGATACAGTGTGCTTGTGTTTGTCAGTATAATATTTGTACCTATTTGATACTGAACAGGTTTGTCTAATCTGGTGTCTTTGTGCTTACATAACTTTAACAGGGAAGTCAACTGTGGGCAGTTAGCAACCATCATACGGCAGAAAATGCCCTTGTGTGATGAAATTAATCTTATTTATATTTATATTGGCCTGACACTTGGCATGTGTATAACTACTGGCCGAGGCAAGAGCAGAAGGGCGCTCTGTAGCAGTCAGTGGGGGCAGGACAGTGTGCCTTCAGTCTGTGGGCCGAGTTGAACATATCTTCTTCTACGTACTACAGCAATGTTAGGCAACTCTGCAAAATCACCAGACGATTATTTTGATAATTAGATTATTTTTATTTCACCAAATCAGACTGACACAGACATTGACTGGTGTTGCAGGTGCTAATCTGTCATGGCAGCAACATTCATAGAATCAATTCCTCTTAATTATCTGTCTAAAAAGTAAAATATATCATTCGTTTTGTTGCTGCAATCCTATTGGGCAAAATTACAGTTTTCATCTGAAAAGTTGTGAACTTGGGTCCGAAGATTGTGTGGTTTGCTTAAACAACCTTTGAAATGTCAACACACAATGTTTGAAAAAGAACCAGCAGCTACGTAAATCATTAAAAACTTATATACATATAAACCACACACGTGAACAGTAATAAATAAAATTAATTTCCATTTAATGAAAACATTTTCATTGTAGATAAACCATGTAGGATGAACACAAGGATTTCTAACTTCTCTCTACACCATAAGATCAACACACAAACAATAAAAACTGACAATATATTGTAGAACAGTTTGAGGAGGACTCACTGCTCACAAAGAATAATTCTGAAGTAACTCCGGAGCTTTAACACAGGACAAACAAAAAACGATTCCAAACAGGGAGGTTTATAATCTGCACTGCACTAGTAATAATAATAATATTAATAATAAAAACGTGATTTCTAAAGCACTTATCTAAACAAACACATGACAAAACAAAGATTCCAACTTCCATTAAAACCAGTTATATTCAGGCATCCAAATGCTTTCCAGTAGAAATATGTTTTAGGCAATGATATAAAACAGATGAAAGTGCTGATAAGTCTTATCTGCGGTGGCCCTGAGAGCTCAACGCACTGCAACTGAAGAAAACACATGCAAGTAGACAAAACACAAGCAAAGTAAGAAAACATCTTCATCAATTTGACAACACAACACCTCACATTACACACAACACATTACACACAACACAGCACATTACGCACAACACAACACATTACGCACAACACAACACATTACGCACAAGATGTTTTCTTACTTTGCTTGTGTTTTGTCGACTTGCATGTGTTTTCTTAAGTTTTAGTATGTGAGCTCTCAGGGCCACTGTACTGTACTTATCTCCTCAGGCAAGAAATTCCAGAGACAAATCAAGTCATTTCAGTTTTATGTAAAGCCACACACAACAAACAACACATTTGTCCGAAGGGGCTTTACAGTGTGAACAACAAACAACATCCTCTATCTTTACTGAGCCCACACAGGTATGCATCTCTTTAATGCACGCCGGTAGACAGGCCTGACACTTGGTGCTGGTGCATTCATCACAACGACTTCAGCCAATCACAGTTTCCTGCTCAGGACACACAAATAGCTGCCTTTTGTAAACCTTCCATGCTAGCGAAGCCCATGCAATGTACAAGGGGAAATAAACTCCACAACCAGATGAATGCACACCAGGTTCACCAGCTGCCTCTGACTCCTCTCTCCAGGCTCATTTTGACCTGTATTTGCATAAACATGATTTGATTGGCCAGCGCCTGGGCTTGACTATTTGTTTAAACTTAATGTGATTGGCTTGTGCCTGCTGCAAGCACCACAAAGCAAAGCAATGGATACACAATGCAGTTCAGCAACGCATGACGTCGCCCCATTCAAAGCGAATGAGCAGTGTTTCAATGAAGCCTCCAATGTGTACGTGTGTGCTCCATTTAATTCTCAATCAGGAGACAACAAAGAATTGCATATGGTAAAATTAATTTATACATGATCATATTCAATATTTGGTGTCAAATCTTTTCTCAATGAAAGCCGAAAGCCTGAGGGATCAAACCCACAGATGTGAGCTAACAAATTTGTTTGGCAACCCTGTTTTCTAGAAATGATGTTTATTTAGCTCAGTGCTTCATCTACTGTATGTCTGTCTGTATGTGGAAGGCATATCTCATGAACCTTTCAATTTATCAGCTTCACACTTGTCATGTGTATTGTTAATGTCGAAAGTACAGTGACGATTTTGGTGCAATTTGGACACGTGACATGTTCGATATTAATCAAACATTGACTAAGGAGGCGACCAGCACTCTGTAGCAGTCCACGATAAAATCTTTCTGGGTAAACCAGGTAGGATGAACACAAAGTTTTCTAACTTCTCTCTGCTCCATAGAATGTTTATAAAAAGCTCTGCACACAACATCCAGCACAAAAACAATAAAAGGTTTATTGTAGAACTGTTTGAGGAGGACTCACTAGTGGCAGTTCTGAAGTAGCTCCAGAGCATTAACACAGGACAAGGGAACAGCTCATTCCAAACAGAGAGGTTTAGAACAGGCAATGCAGTTGTATCTCTAATTTGGAGATTATACGATCCTGAAAATGGTGGCTCAGCCCACAAGTGTTTCCTAGCATCACTGACTTCTCTCTCTTTCCCCCCTTTACAGGTACATGGCCATCATCCACCCTCTGCAGCAGCGCATGTCATCCACAGAGACCAAAGTGGTGGTGGTTGTGATCTGGGTGCTGGCTCTGCTCCTGGCCTTCCCCCAGTACTACTACTCCAACATGGACGAGCTCCCCGGTCGGATGGTGTGCTTCATCGACTGGCCCGAATACGTTGTGTGCGACTTCAAAAAGATGTGAGTCTCCCTGCGGAACAGCCATTCAGATAGTTAACAAGCATTGTTAATTACTCTTGAATTGGTGGCAAATGTCGGAGGATGTTGTTTGCATTCGGTGTAAATGAGAGAGCGCGGCGAGAGAGCACGGAAGCTTTTTGTGCTTTGTGGAGAAAGAATTGAAGGCACATCATCGGGGATTTGTGTTGTCTCTCCTGTGAAAAGCAAACGCTGCGGGTTGGACAGGAGAAAGGAACGATTCGATTTGAACGAGGCCTCACTCCACCGTTCATTTCACATTTGTACTTCAGCTACCGCAGCTACACAGATGAAGCACCCATCTGTTCTGTTCAAGAATGATTCACCTAGTGCTTCAGAGACCAGGGAATTAAATCACAATGAAAGAGGGAAACAATAGACAAATTATAATTCATAAAAAGATGATTGAAGAGAATTGAATAAAAAAAAAAATTAGATTTTTAAAGAGTCAAAATATGATCATGGTTGGCTCAAGCATACCTTTTATTTCTTTAAACTATGTACATTATCAGCTTTTTATCAGACTGTGATTTCAGTGTATTTTTCAGCATCTTTTACACACACCACATGATTCTTAGTCCAGTCTGTTTTTTATATAAATTGGTGCTCCTCAGATCCAACCTGGACGCTTTTCACCCTCAGCAAACTGTAGGAAATAAATAAATAAATGTAAAAGAAAATGGTTTGAGTCTGTCAGCAAACCTCACCCCAAAGCAGAGTATGGTTGTTACCTGTACTTTCCACCAGGGGTGATTTAGCTGGTTCATCCAACCACAACAGACGGAGGACATTCAGAGTGTTTTGGGGGAATGGGCCCCATGTTTATACGCCTTATTGATTCCAGCTTCTTTGAAAACCAGCCTGTCTGACATTGCAATTTGCTGTTGATTCCATAAATCATAGAACCTGTTCAATCATCCCTTCATGTCGCCAAATAGTAAAATAGTCCCTGGAGTAGCAGCAGATTTAGAGTTCAGCCAGAGTTCTTCAAATTTCTAAACTATAAACCAACATCCATAGGATTTGACTCCTGAGACATATACTCAACCTCTGGAAAATACACTGTATTTTCAAAAGCTTATGTTCTCCCTTAGTTAACAGCATTGGGATGTGCTTTTTGTTTCCGCTCATGTTCACTTTTTTGATATACAGTCTCTAACCCTAACCCTAACCCATTTTAGTTAAGGCTAGTTCGGTACAATACGGAAATGGATAATGGATTCCTCGTAAGAAGACATTTTGTTTGAGAGAATTCAGACATGAAAGATGTTTAAACATCCCAAATCTATAATTATGCAGATATATAGCCTCACTCACCAACTGTTCTTAACAGGAAGTTTCTTAAAACCTTCTGACATTCACCAATGTTTTCTTATCTGGGATTTGTTCTTTGGTAAGAACAGAATCTAAACTGAAGAGAACACTTACACACTCTCTACTATTGACATATTTGTGCAAAAATAATTATTAGTTATTTTGTTTGTTTTTTCAGTTATAAAGTTGTATGATAGGATTTAAATTACCATAATATTTTGTTGATATGTGGTTATTTAAAACTGAAACACACCACTTAAAAGTGTGTATTAAAATCTCACATTAAAAATGCATACATTTCTTAATGTGAGATTTTACACACATGGACATGTATTTTTATTCACAAAAAAACATGTTTGCATATTCAATTTGTGCACCACTGTCATTTTGTTCAGGCATTTTTTACATGCTATTGGATTATGCTTATTAGGAATAACTGGCACGCACTTCCATTTTATGAAGACAATAGCATTCATCAATGTAATGACACTGGTGCAAACAATTCTAGACAGGTTTCCTTCCTAGGAACTTTCCTGAGAACAAATTTAAAAAACAACTAGGGTATTGGTGCATGAGGCCTATTTTTCATTATTAACATTAACATCTAGACACAAGATGTCTCACGCTTCGCTTTAAACTCTCAGATTTCAGGTTTCCACAAAACTCTTTTCAACCTTCATGTTGGACCATGACTGGTTTCCAGACTTGCTGTTATGTTGCTCATAATTACACGTGTCGAGCTGGGTTTTTTATACAGAGAGTTTTCAGCAGATGAATGTAAAAACATCCCTGTAGTGTCAAACTCAAGCCACATTCTGCACAGTACAGCTTGAACATCCAAATGAAGCAACAATAAACCAAACATAGCTTCCAGTGGAGGAGGACTCAGATAAACCAAGTGTTATCTTTCCCATGGGAAGGTTCAAGCGCAGTCCACTGTAGAGGTTTGACAGGATGCTTGTCAAACATCATTTATGTTAATGTGATGCAGCAGGGTGAAAGAAATTTACAACAAGCACTAAGAATGATTTCAGGCACTGTGTGACCCTGGTGAGGCAGCTCAATGACAGTCAGTGTTGACCAGTCACCTTTCCTCCAGATATCATCTTTCCTTGAGCTGCTAAAATAGAACTCAAGGCCTCTTCTATCACACCAGAGGGTCCTAAACATGAATGTGAATCATTGTAACGCTCTCTGTATTTTACCTTTGCGTGTGCAGAGGAAATAGCTGTCGTTGCTGCCAAACCGCGCCAATTTCATCTCTCCTCGCCCCTTGATCTACAATCAGAAGAAAAGGCGAGGTGATGCATTGCAAGCGTGTGTGTTAATCTTCCTCTTGCACAGCCCCAAAACTTCTGAAGCTGCTTTAGAAAGCAGGTTAAATGCATCATACCAGTAAGTGATTTATTCATACTTTACCTCTACCTAGTATTCTTCAATTTCCGCCATTTGTCTTTTTCTAATCCCACTGGCACAACTGGCCGACACCCAGATCAAAGCACAGCTGCAGGTACACTTCCACAAAACGCGCACACAATACTATTGGAGCTAACACAGAAAAACACTCGTACAATGACGCACGTATGCAGGCACTCAGCAACATGGCTCTGATCACAGCTCTGCTGATGGAAACCTCTCAGCTCATCAGCAGCAATGTTTACTCTGCTCGCTGCCAGCCTGCTATTGCCTTCCCTTTCAACGGCCTCTGTCACATTTCTCCATGGAAATATATTTTGTTATGAACCGCACAACAGCAATTTCATTGTTCATGATGGGATGCCTGCTGCACATATTACTTTTTTAATGAAACTTTAATCAGTGACACGTAGAATCTGAGTGAGAGCACAGTAGTCATTCAGCTCAGCTGCTAAAGCTGTAAATGGCATATCTGATTAAGGTTGACCTCGGGTCAGGTCCCACGTGGCTTCCTTTGCAGGAATTTCATCATCGTCGCCATCACATGCTGTACGACGGCCAGTCCCACAGTCGGTGAGAATTAGTAATTCAGGTCTCATAGTTGAGTATTAATAGATGACACTGTGCGTCAAGTTTACGTAACCTGCTCCACCCCCACCACACATACCTCACCCCCTTATACACTCTGACCTATAGAGACACCTATGAGTGAGCAGAAGAATAGAAATCACACTGTTGCACGTACAGGGAGGCTGCAGCAGCAACTTACAAAACTAACTTCCCCCTTAGTTTTTGTCTGAAGTGTCTCACACACCACACCACACACACGCACACACAGACACACACACACACACACGCACACACACACACACACACACACACACACACACACACACAGAAACGGACTAACACGTATTAGATACCAATTAGCATGTTAAAGGTTATCTACATTGTCTCGAGATGACCGACGACTCCAGTAGCAGCTCATACACTTTTCCACAGAAGTGTGGTATGGATTTAGGCTTCTCACCTCCGGAGCTTCCTGACGTCCGTGGCCATCTGAACTGCCGGCACAGGTGGCCGGTGCCGAGACAGCTGGGGCTAAACTGCGTCTGAGGAGCACTCTGGTCCCAAAGTCATTGTGTGTGTGAGACAGTTGAGGGGCAGATGAGGATGGGGGACGTCTCTGAATGGTAGACGATGTGGTGGTTTAATACTTCAGCTTCAACTTAAATTTTTAATTAGCGCATTTTCCTGATTCCTACTCAAGGGCTTCCCACCTTTGATTAGAGAGTGTTAAACCCGTCATAGATATATAAATGTCACGACGTAGAGAATTCCTAAACAGTCGACTCTACGCAAGCATTGTCCTTACAAGGTACAAGACGGTTTGAATCTCTAGGTGGTGTTGAGCCATGTTCAACTCATGAATGTAGATGTGATTTCATTTAATCAAAGAACAGTCACATAGTTTAGTTTACAGCTCAAAAAACACATGTAAGTGTGCAGTATCTCTTTCATTTCTACACTTGCCTTGTATGCAAGCCGTTGTTGCAATGTGCTTTTGTCATGATCGACAATGTTTGTTACATCAGTGATTCCCAGCCACATCTGCTGTTTATTCAAAGTGAATTTATATTGAACGTATCACACATCCAAATTTGACACTGCACTTCCTTGGGCCTTTAATAATACGCATGCCAAGTGTGAAGGTGATACGATAAACAGTTCTCATGATAAGTGAACCACATACAGACAGACTTTAGGAATTTGCAGATAGATAAAGGCCAACTCATTGTTTCCACCTGGGGCTCTGTGATGTAAATTTCATTATTACATCTGCCCAGGTCCAGAACTGGATATCTCAGGTAGCAAAAGATTGAATTGAGCATGTGAATCCCAACTGTTACATTCCAGTGATGGACCCAGATGATGGACTAATCTTACAAGTTACAGATGCTCGGTGGAAGAGGTGCTAAGGGTTTGGGTGTTGCCCCATTATGTGCATCGAGGACAGTGATCAGCCTCCCGAGCTGATTCTTAACATGAAACCAGACTTTCTTTGTTAAAAGCACCAAACCACACGGATGTTACCCTGAGGGATTAGCTGCTTTAGAGGCTTCCTGTCACAGTGCCAGAGTCATCCAGTGAGTGATTTTGATGAACATTCGAGTGGATGAAACTGAATGACTGTACGACCAAGGTGTCACTTTTCATGGAGCTCTCTAAACTTGTAAAATAAAACCCGGTCACCACAGGTCTCTTGTTGAGTCACTGCCTTTGCGTGTGGCAGGTGGTTTAATGGGGTTTTCATTGATTGACTATAACCTCTAACCCGTAATGTGTGCTCCCCGACCAAACCTTTCGTCGTTATAAAATAAACCATCTGACTTCCAATTTGGGCTGTTAACCCAGTGAAGGCAGCGAGAATACACAAAGTGTTCTCATTTTGGAGAACCTTCCTCACAGCTTTTGTCCTTGTGAGAATATATGCTTGTCGTGAAAAGCCTCACAAGATAGATTGACTACTACACGCACATGCACTGTGTGGATACGCCTGGTAGATGTTATTAGACACACACAGAGAAAATCACGGACTGAGCACACCTAGTACTCTGTGATCTCTCCCCACTAAATTGGGCTTTGCACGACATGAGCCTGTGATTAGTGCCAGTAAGGTGGCGTGGAGCAAGGTCCTGTTACCCCCGGTATTCCTTTGCCTCTGCTGGCAGGCAAAGTCAAAAGAACAGCTGCCCCTTCTCCCAACACACACACATTCATTAATTATGTACGCTGGTACCGGCACCCACATGATTTAATAAGCAGGTGCATGCACAATTTTATGTGGCACCTTCCTTCACATAACCTGCATATTGTATTGGTACACATAATGGCACACACACACACACACACACACACACACACACACACACACACACATACACACAGTCGCAAGAGCCAAGAAATATGGTCGTTTGAGGCATGTTTGTCTGCTGTGAGAAGAGAAGAGCCAGCAGCCCCAGAAATTAAAACAATATACGTTTCTGTGTATAATTTGTCAGTGTGCGTGACCTCCACTGAGTGTGGTTTCATTGATTCAGCCTGTACGACAGCAAGGTGACATAGTACAGCTTCTACTCCCCCGAGTGTCATCCATCAGTGGGAGCCTCGGGTCCCTGGGGGCCTCCCGGAAGACAGGCTCTGTTGGAGAGTCACTCTGCTCTTACAGGGTACAGCTGGTACAGCTGTTTCACTGTGGATGAGGGAACTTTAAAATTGTATTGGTTGGTTGTTTTCTGAAATGGAGTATTTCCCTTCCATTTAAAGCCACTATATACCTTACTCAAACTGTTCAGAGAGAAATACTCCACAATATTTATTCAACACTGATAAAAAATCGAATATATGCCTATAACATATGATCTTATTGCAGTGATCTTCCTGGAAAGATTTTTTTATTATTATGTGTCTGCCCAATTTGGTCTGGACGTTCTGCGGACTTTGTTTTTCACATATGAAGAACACAGTGGAGGATTCTCGGAGTCAGATGTGTTGACAACAAAAGGAAAATCTGAGTCAGAGTGTTCAGGCGAGGGTGGCGCAGCATGCAGGAGGCGGAGAATGATGTTTTTGGACATATATCTCCCTGTGATTGGACTATGGTTTTGTATATTTGGATTGATCTTTCTATGCACCCTGAGTTCATTATTTCCGAGTTTTCTTTTGAAATGTCTTGTGTGTCTCTCTAACTTTACTTTCCTTTGATCTGTCCCTGGATTTCTTCCGTTTTGCTCTTTTGTCTTTTGTTTTTTCCCAATGTTTCAGTTTTTACCACCTGTGTTGCTGTTTTTGTTTCCTTTTGCTTCCTGTTGTGCTGTGCATGTAGGAGACTTGATGGAGTTGACAGACAGAAGTTATATATCTAACATTCAGCTGCAGTCATGTTAAGGCTGCTGCACACTAGAAGATAATTGCGCCGGTTTCAAAACCCCCCGGGCAATTGCGAGGCGTTCCCGAAGTAATGTTAAAGCTACCAACTGAGTCAGAGCCTCCCAGCTCTCGAATTGTAAACATGTTCGATATAATTGACTCAGAAAGAAACCTGCAATAGCGAGAGAGAGACAGCTAACCGGGAAGCGTCACCAACTCGATTTTGGGTGCTTGTACAGCTGTGACTCAAAACAACAATACATGTCCAACTCACCTCAAGCTCGCTCTGCAAAATGTACACGCCCTCTAAGCCATGACTAAATCAATATATATATTTTTTTTGCTGCAAGTCACGTTTAATCCCGCGAGTGCTTCACTCTCCAGTTCACTTGTGTCCTGGCTTATAATAATAGAGAGGACATTTACAGGACATATATCACCAGTGTTGACTTCCTAAGACAGAAGATGACAAATCTTCTCAAAGATCAGGCGAAGGTTTAACATTTTATTAAAACTATAAACATGCATTACCAGTCTGAGTCAGTCTGTACACTGTGTGCGAGGCAGGCTGTTCAGCTCCCTGCAGCGGGAATCGGTACGATATTGATATTTAAAAATACATAACTGCGACGAAAAAATATTAAAGCATTTATACCCAGAGCACTGAAATATACATCAGAAAATATGTATTCTGCTTTTTAGATACTTCTCACTTCTCACAGCTGATGTCTTGCAAGCAGCGGCATTCACAAACGTCTTCATGTGTTTGAGAATGTAAGTGTCAAGAAATTTGTGGCCGCACATCTTTCATCTCTTTGTAAGACGTCGTCTTTATTCTCAGAAATGTCACAAGAAGTTTTTTTTTTTTTTGCTTTTGAAATCGACAAACGCAGCAGCTCCCAACATCACATGGGAAGCTCAGCTGAAACTGTGAAATATACTCAACTATATTAAGAAGTGTGGGGAACTCTGATTTAAATCCTGACCCAAATTAGTTTCAAGTGTCAGGACCACACACCTTTACCCAGATAATGACTTTTGCTTCGAGTAAATGCTCATTTTCTAAACTATAAGGTGATTGTCACAGTACAACACAATACCTCTACACTTTCAGTAGGTGTGTGCTTTTGGAAGAATTAAAGACAAAAGATGTGTTTCAACAGAAGCTTGTCAGTTTCCAACCTCCCCTCAATGACACACTTGAGCTGATGGATTCAGTTTTTTATGGCACCATTATATTATTAATTCTAGCAACGGCTGTTTTTTTTCCTGTGTTGCTGGAACTGGTACCTGCCATCACCATCTAACTGCAAAACCACTTTAATCATGCAAATCAGCTGGAGGAGTAAATCAATCCATCATGTCTCTCGGCAGGATTTACACTTCATGATTTACTGTCTGGAGGAGTTAGGGTGAAGGAGCACTTCAGAACGAGTCCATATGCCACTTAGACGGATGCGGCATCTGGTGTCATGAGTGTGTCATTTTCAGCATCACTGTTTTGTGGAGTGGCTTTTGTTGACAGGATACAGTGTGCAGAGCTGTGTTTGATCAGCAGTGTTCAAACACAGTGGGAGGCTGTGGATACTACTTCGTTTTAAAACTAAAACGATCTCTGTCCACACAAGCAGATTTAGCTCCTTATCTGTTTGTGGCACATGTCGATGCCACCGGGGTCTCCCCACAGCAGCCAGGGACCAACCAATCACTTTTCAGAATTATATTTTTCAAACGGCACAAACATCAATTTCAAATTAACTCAAAGTGGCCAGCAGTTTCTGTTGGCGTGGCCTCCATGCCCACACTGTTTTAATCTCAGTCCATAATAACACACCTGAAAACATCACGTGACCACTCATTTACACTGGGCACAAGCATGCCAGTGTAAACAGGAAGGCATGAACAAACAGTTGTATCGTTGTAAAATGCAGAATTTAACTGCTCAACAGCTGTTAACAAAGACGACAGAGTCAGCAAAACAATGATGTTTTCTGCCGGAAATGTGATAAGAACCTGAAGAATCAACAAAGTCTAAGCGGTGACCTAAAAGACCCAATTAGCACGCAGTTATGAGTGTCTAGGTCATCGTTTCCAAACATCTCCCTTTCTGCCCGTCCAGACTAAACAGCTGCCCCGGAGTTTTCAAACTAAAACAGGGCCAGCAGGCATATCCATAGCCGAGTTGATGCATTTCCAAATGAAATGGCAGTAGTGTGGATGTAGATTGTCCACGTCTGTATCCGCAATGAGTGTGATACTCACAACTTCTGACTTTATGGAAGGTTAGTAGATCTCCTAGATTTCCCACAGTTTTACTAACAAGCTTTAGCAATAGATGAGTCAAGAATGGAAATATGGTTCCCAATGCTCTGCAAGTCATCACATGAAATAAATGGACCAGCCTTCTGCTCCTCTATGTGTTAACGAAGACACGTATCTTAGACAATGCTGATGATTTACCATTGTTGATCACCTGTTGTCCTTTTTCATGTGAGTGTATTAGCAAGATGTTACAGTCAATTTCACACCTCTCTGACATTAAATTCAATGAAGGATGCCAAAGAGATCGAATTACTCTTCTGGCCCCCCCGCACACACACATCCACCCCCAAAATTGAATTCAGTAAACAACAGATGTAGTACACAGCATGTTGTCTGTCTTGTTTAGTCTAAACTCTTGAGACACGAACTCAAACATCAACGAATCCTGCAACACAAAGGGAGAAGGATTCAGAGTTTGTCTCTCAGCTCAGTACTCCTGCAGGCACCTGTGTGCATATAAATCACATATCTGCCACTAAGTGGATTGCGGCAGCTTGTGTTTAGTCTGAATTACCCCAGCCATATGGTAGACACTGTGGTTTGAGGCCTGCTCCTTTAGTTAACACTCTGAGTAGTGTTTCATTACACCGGTGTGGCAAAATGCTCAAATTCTTTAATTGGTTTTATTGCATTTCTCTTCTCCACTCATGTGAGAAGAGTGTGGGACGAATGCACGAGTGTCACTAATAGCTAAGTCACATTTAGTTAAGTACAACCATGACCATAGCTGTGACCCAGTTACATAATAATAATTCAAGCCCAAACATGTGGTGAGATAGTAACAAAACAAACGGGGCTTACCTTGTTTGTTCTATACCTTTGCAGTGTGAAAACATTATTTTGGAAAGTTATTCCAACTTTCTGACCAGACGCAGCAGGAAGGAACAATAGAAGAAGAAAAAGAAGCAGAGGCTGACAGGATTGCTTGCAGTCTTCACCTCGGACGATATAATGTTTGAAACGAAGAGGACATTCATTCTAATATGGTAATAATAATAATAATAATAATATTACAGTGACATTGAAATTAACAAAGTGAACTGGTTCATACATTTTTTTTCAATTTAAATGGAAATCCAATTTTCACAAACAAGCCCATCTACAAACCACTCAATGTTAAGTAACGTTAGATGCAGCCTATAGAGCTGATGATAACAGGATGCACATAGGTCAAAGGGAAGTCTTTATTCCTCTCTCTGAAATGCAATGTGAAATCAAAACTAAGTGGATCCAATGCAAACAATGAATCTTGAATCATGAAAAAGCCCAAGGTCTGCTCAAAGACCTCCTACTAGAAATGCTTGATATTTGAGTTTGAAACAGAAAGCTGCTCACCAGTGCAAATGGTGTTTGAACAGATCCAGAACAACAACACTAAAAAAATATTCAATCTTCAAGTAAAATGTAGAAGCAGTGCTCGAAGTGTGGCTCATGGGCTGTGTCTAATTTCAGTTCCTTATTCGTTCATTTAGGACTCCTTATTAACAGACTCAGTAGTTTACTCCACAGAGCAGTAGGTGAGATTTCAGACACTCACTTTATCACTTTATTTCCCCATTTATTGATCCCGCTCCCATTTTCTAGTGTTCATTGCAACAGAAGCTATTTTCTTTTTCCAGAGGAAAAGTAAGTACTTCTGTATTTGACTCCAAAACAACATTCCCTTGATAACTAATGGTAAGAGTTTGCACAGTTTATTCTAAAGACAGATGTGTACCTTCCGCTCCTGTCTCAAGCCATTCCTCATTTGTAGAGCAAACACTGGTCCTGACAGACGAGGGTAAATGGAAGTAGAAGGTGCACCACAGTTAATGAGCAACAAAAGCTTCTTCTGTTCTGGAGTCCAGCCCAGCATTCTCGCAGATGTCAGTACTGTCCAGGTGCCGTTGTTGTTGGTAAACTGCACAAACTGCCTATAAAAATTCTACTCAAACTGATTTATTTTAACATAAACGTTTTAATACCTCCACCAAGGAGGTTATGTAATCCCCCCTGTCCATTTGTCCATTTGTTGGTTTGTTTATGCCAAAACTGCAGGATGGATTACCACAAAACTTGGTAGAAGGGTGTGGTAGGGATTAGGAAAGACTCCATTCAAATTTGGTGTGGATCTATTTTTTACTTTAGGGCGTTTTTTCAACATTTTCACTGATTTTTCAGATAAGAACTCTGGCTTGTTTAGGGAACTAATACTTAGGAGTGTATGCAATTTGGTGAAGATCCAAATAAAAATCTGCACGTGAATTTAAATGTGGCTAAATAAGGGGACTGTCGGGCCTTTAGACTGTTGGTGGAGGTATGCACTCTACTGAGTACCATTCTAGTTCATACTAATACGTGATAAGACTCGGGCAGATAAGACTGCTCCATAGGATCACTTTGAAGTTTTGAAAAATCTACTCTTAGAAAGATGAAATGCTGCTTTTATATCTACTACTGTTTTATAATTTCCTCTTCACCTGCCACGATAAGTCGTTACTGGACCATCTGCAAAAGGTGCAGAGCGTTGCTGCAAGGCTGCTGACCAGATCCAGCAAGATTACCCACACCACACACATCCTAGGTTCTTTACATTGTCTTCCCATCATGTTCAGGATTCAGTTTGAGGTTCTTGTTCGCACACATAGAGAACTCCATTGTCATGTACCTGTTGTCAAGACCTTATATCACCAGCAGGTCACTTATATCTACTGACCAGGTTTTTTAAGGTCCACATGGTCATCTGGACTTTAAAAAACAAAGCTCCCATGCGTTTCAGCATCTACCCTTCTTCATAAACAGATTACCTTAAACAATGGTTTCTATTGTAGTGCTATTCAGCCAATAGAAAACTGCCACTCAGATATGGGTCTGTGGCCTAAAAGGTTGTGGGCACATACAAACTGACAGAAATCAAAGGACAAAATAAACAATGATTTTGGTTACAAAAAATGAATCACAGAACAATATAATACATGTTAACAATGACTTTGGTTACTAAAAACAAAACAAAAATACAAGTTAACAAATGTGTATAGAAAAACACTAAAATCTAGGTGATTGTGAATTTAAAGTCATGGCTGTGACACTGTTGCTCTCCCTGCTGTCGCCTTTATAAAGTGGCTGAAAACTCATTTATTCAAACTGGCTTTCAAACATTGTTTCATTTCTACTGTCTGGTTTTCAGCTGTTTGTTCATGCTTTATTTTCTCAGTCTTTTATTGTAAATTTTTTTTACATTTGTACTTTTTTACATTTACTTAATTTGGACTCGGCATACTACCCCCTAACCAGGGACTTTTTTGGGTGTAAAAAGATTTACCCAGAACTTTATTTGTACAAGCAGTTGCTACAAAGGTTCCTAGTTATAGGGAGGTTCCTGTAACTAGGAACCTGATAACCTCAATAAACCTGATCACAGGTCTAATCAGCCAAAGTCATTACAAACGTCTGTGTGAGCCTTACAGGCCATGTAGCATCTAATGAGATCAGGCAGCTCTGTAGTGTCTGTTTCTCATTTTCTTCATCACTCTGCATTATTCCCAGTTAAGACTAAAACAAGGTTTAAACAGGGCAGTTTTTTGGGCCAACGTCAGTGAATCCATAGTCCTCTCCTGTCATTTGTGATATCAAGGCTGCATGTTTATTAAAGGTAGCATGTAGCGAACCATACACAACTTTCCTCATGAGGGCAAAAAAACCCTCCCAGGATTAACTAATGAGCACTTAGGAACATTTTCAGTTGACTTAATAAATGTTCTTTAGTTTGCATTCACTTAATGTTGAAGGAGGCCAATAGTAATTTGGATGAAAGAGGATGAAGAGGCTGATTGCAGTACCAGCATACTTAAGAAAATAAAAGACTGGCAAAAACTACTTTACCACAGGGAGGAGTTAAGTGGTATTTTTGTTGTTTCTTTTTAAATGAAAATTTAATCCAAGGTTTATTTTATTACTCTATCTTTTGTTCGAACCTTTGTAACAACGCTTCTTTCATTACCATTGATTTAGCTTTGGACTGCTCAGTTAGACACATAAAGCAGACAAGTGTCCATAACTCTTCAGTTTTAAGTGCCTAGAGATCCCCTGAGGCTAAAGACTAAACCTGCTGCAGCTCTGATATCAACCATCCACGCAATGTCCTCTGGTGATCGGGTAATGCACCTTCTTCTTCATAAATATATATGTGCACACATGCGCACATACTCTCAGTGTGTGGTGGTTTGTACCATGAGGAAAGCTCCTGTGCTTCTGTGTATTCAGTGGCATTAACATAATTATAGTTAATTGCCAAGGAAACTGCCTGTGAGGCCCATCTGCAGCATTCACAGAAGGGAAAAGTGATTGTCCCTCCGTGGATGCTGGAGTCAGGGGGTCTATTCCCCCGTCTGAGCATAGTCAAACACAATATACACACTCTATTCAGTTTCTAATGCAATTTCCCACATATTATAATGGACGCTAATGCGTGCGCACACACCCACACGGACCACAACACACACACGTGTTCTAGCCATTTAACAAATTAGCAGGCATGTTACTGTGCGCACATTTTACAGGCAGTTAACAAGATCAAACACTGTGTCTGTGATGAATTAGCAAATCATTAGCTCGATACTGAAACTGTCATATTTAATTATTTCCTAAAGGGCTTAAATTCTTTGGACAGCCATTGGAGCAGAGGTCTTCCTGCTGATCCTAACATCCTAAGACACTAGTGACGATCAAGTCAGCCTTCGACTCAAACCAGTAACTTTTTATTTTGCTGCTTGCTCTGTCAGTGCTCCAGGGTTAGGGTGGATTGACAGGCTGGAAAATAGGTTCACAAGCCATTTTTGAGTAGGCTATGCCCACTGCCACTTAATTACCAAACATTTAATAAGCAATAAACTGACAGTGATTATATTTAGTTATCACCATATCCACTGCCTCCCACTATCCAGAAATTAAGCCAAAATATTGCGCCGATGACAGCATTTGGAGCCAGATTCTACACGGTAGTGACTGTCGTGTGGAGCCACGATTTCCATGAGGATAATTCACCAAATTTTTATAGCATCAAATAACTAATTAAAGTCAAACTTAGTATGATTAGAACTAGCTAAAATAACATAAACCATCTTTGAGAATTCGGTCCATGTCCCGCCTGCTAACATGGAGGAGGGTAAATGACCCATACTGCAGCCAGCCACAAGGGGGTGATGAACCTGCTTTGGCTTCACTTTTGGGGAGCTTTCATGTTGTCCATCTTTGAATACAGTCTGTAGTAACAAGTAGCTAGTCAGCGTGTAGAATAGCCCAAAATGGTAGGAAAAAAATCAATTGATGTTGTGTTATTGAAGGCTGCACTTAAATGCTCCTCCATAACCAGACTTCTTCTTAAGGTAAGGGCAGCCATTTAGCAAGAATCCTCAGATCAATTTTATTGATTTGAAGAGAATTTGGAGAATTTTATCATTTATGAAATTCTGCAGTAAGCTACAAGATGTAATGAATGCTGATGAGGTGACCGTGCGTACATCTTCACCTCCTGCCATAGCTCTTTTTAAACTAGTCAATAGTGGGGATCAGAGATTGATAGCCTAATTCCCATCATGTGCAAGGTGAAGCTAATTCCTAGATACCAATGGGAAGACACCAGTATAAATCAACAGATTAGAACAAGCAATGACATTTTTATATCAAATGATCAACAAAAACTGTTCCAATAAAAAAAAAAAATGCACCAGAAATGCTGCAAGAGGTGGATGGAGCACTTGATGGTTGGAATGGTTTGACTATTGTTCTATGTGGTGCATAGGAGGAGTAGTGTAGTGGTGTGTATCGCTCTTCTTGCTGTTGAAGGGGCTAGAGGAAGACTCAGGGATGGATTGTAATAATGCTTAACCTTCTTCATTTTTATGAGAGCATCTACAAAAACATAAGCCCACATTAAGGTAAAGATAACTGCATTTAAAACAGAGCCTTCCCCTAACCCTGACCATGGAGACAGAGGAAGCTTTTCAAATTCAAAGTGGTGGATGGCCTATCGAATTTATCATTGTCAACTGCACCGTCATCATCACCTTTGTGTGTCAAATCCTGCTTTTCCAGAGTTACCAGCTACGTGATCTATAGAAGCCATGGAAAAGAGTGGCATGGGTCTGGACAAAGGGGCAGATCCAGGAAGCTTCTAATTAATTTGATGCAGCTTAATTGAATCAAAGAGGACTATTAAGTCTTGATGGAGGTATGCGCTTTATTGCGTGTCATTCTGGTTTCCTTATTTAAAGCCCCTGCACAACAATAGCCTACATACACCACTGTTTACTGCTGCTTAATAAAAATCCTTCTTCTGGGGGTACAGAGGAGGCAGTGGTACCCAGAGCTCGGCCCTTGTATGTCCTAACCATTTATATGATTTATATGTGACCTGGGATGTATGTCTTCTTGTAGGTACTATGTGTGTGTGACCATCCTGATCTATTTCCTTCCTCTACTGGTGATGGGTTGTGCGTATCTGGTGGTGGGACTGACCCTCTGGGCCAGCGAGATCCCTGGAGACTCTTCTGATCGCTACAAGGAGCAGCTGACCGCCAAACGAAAGGTAACAAACACTTAATTAAGGAGCTTTTAAATAACCAATCCGATTATTCCAACCGTGTCACGTGCACTTTTGTACACAGCAGCGCAAGACTGGACGTGGCGGAAAATTTCCAGTCGCTCTACATCATTCCTCCAGTGATGAATTAATCATCAGAGCAGCATGAACCTAAATCTCAGACTCTCTCATCTTTTATCCTCTCTTCTTTGGTGGGTTTCCAGGACAGCTGCCGTCTTTTCACCTTCACTTCACTTCATCCTCTGTTTTCACCAACTGCTCTCCTCCTTTCTACCTCCTACTTATTTTTCACTTGTTTAAGTTCTTACACTGCCCATGTTGGTCAGGTGTGTTCACAGTTTTGGTGATGCAGTTCTTTGTAGAATACCGTTCACTGAAGAGACTTGCAGAGACTTTCCTTGTGACAAGGTTTTACTGCACTGATGAGATCAGGCCAGGTCAGCCTGTCAACATTTACTTTGATGGGTTTTTATCTAGCGTTGACATATGAAGCAGTTTCTTTTTAGTTTTCTGTACTTTCGATCACTCCTTCACTTTACATCTTACAGAGGCATATTATGGCCATGTTGAAGAATTTCTTTTTAGATTTTGAGAATAAAGTCAAAACAAGAATAAAAAAGAAAATTAGAAAATAAGCAGCAAAGAGATCCCGTTCTCTTCTGAGTTCACTCCTTAAGGCCGTGTCCCAATTCCTCTCCCTTGGCCCTACCCCTGGATATGATGGTGGTGTCCCCCCTCCAAACGGAGCCACAAGGCAGAGGGTTAGAAAGTCTTCCCCCAGGAATTTGGACACAACTCGCTATGTAATCAGCCGCCAACCAACAATATCACAGTGATCTGACAACTGAAGGACAGACAGGACAGATTGGTCTATTGATTAACACACAGTCAGTCAGTGTGAAGGGACGTTTGAAGGGCTAGATGGCCACTACCTCTACATCACATAGAGAAATGGGGCAACCCTTTACAGCCACGTGCAAAACAAAGGGGTAGGGCCACATGGTAGGTCTAAGGGGTGAAATGGGACAGGGCCTTAGATCCAAAATCTTAAACCAATCTCATTGTGAAACTGTTAAACCTCTTTGAATATCCCACAGATGTAACAAATGATATGAGTCACCCACTACCAAACATTTCCTCCTCCACAAAAGAGACAATGTCCCAGTCTGTGTGGTTCTTTCTTCAGATTAGATACATTTTCTTACACAATCTTTTCAAAGTCCTGATAGTTATGATAATGTGGTGCTGATGTGCCAAAATATTAAGTACCACACTATTTGTGAAACTTGTACTAAAGTTTAACTTAACTAGATGCTTGATATTCCTCATTCAAACACAGGCAACTGACGGATTTTCGGATATTCCTGTTATAATATTACATGTAGCTTAAAATGCTTTTTCTTTTAACATTACCAGTTTTTCTCAAAATATTCCAACTGTACTCTCTTTTATTCCAACTTTATTCTAAAACATGGCCCCAATACTCTGTTATAAGGTCTTGCTTTGAATCATTTGATTATTTATTCATTGGTCTCTAGCCACACTTCAACATGGCCCTATATGGCAACATGGGTTTGTCAGTCGATCCCCCACTTTGCTCCAGACTGAAATGTCTCATTTTCAATTGCAGTGGAGTTTAGTACAGGCATTCATCGTCCCCATAACTTTGCAGATAAAGTTGTGTTTTTTTGGGGAAAAATGTATCAGCGCACACTGGATGGATCAGTTCAGGCATGGGGTCTCCCTTAGGATGAATTCGATAATTCTTGGTGATCCATTTTCTACTTAGCACCATCATCAGGTCGAAACTCATGTCTCAAAGCTAATGATATCCACCTCAGCTGTACCAAGTTTTAAGTACTATTTATTAAATATGCTAAAAAGCTAATGCTAAGATAGTGAACATAGTCAAAAATCGGTTCCCCTCTTACTATAATGAGGCAACATAGATCTGTTACACCTGTCCATATACATTATTTTCAGATCACTGTCAGTGAGCAGTCTGTAACTGACAGTGCTTACGACGTGTCTTTGTGCATTCGTTTTCCATTTTGACAGACAAGTTCGAAGCAGTTGCCAGATGTTGGACTAACAGAGGCTTTTTAAAGGAGTGAGAAGGTGAATGCTGAGTCTTAAGAGGAGACAGTCACTGCACTGCAGCACTCTCATCATCTGAAGAGCAAAAAACTGACTATATAACTATTTCCTGTAACACTGTTGTGATTGATGGTTTTCCATGACAGATTTTATACTGCATGTGTTATACATTATTCATGGAGCAAGTACATTTTATTTTTTAGGACAGGTTAATTGTACCGAGATGAGATCTGTAACATCTGAATAAAGTAAAGAAATTGCATTTTGTCCATTCGTTAAAGGGACAAATTGAAAATTCTCCCATTATCTACTCACCACTATGCCAATGTAGGGGTAAACAGTGTTTCAGCCGAAGTGAATAAAACAACAGAAAAAACATAACATGCCTCCATACTGCTCGTGTGGTGTCATCCAAGTGTCCGCAATGTTGTGATTTTTCTGTTGTTTTATTACGTCTGAAGAAGAGGTCAAAATTGACTTAAATTGTATTGGATTCAGCTGCAACGCTGTTTACCCCTGAAACTCCAAAAGTGTTTTGTGGACTCAGACACTTCACCCACCATCACAGTGGTGAGAAGATAGTGAGTGAATTTTCATTTTTCTGTAAACTATCCCTTTATCCCTTTAGCCTATGTAATGCCTTCTTAACTGGTCAAATTTGGAATAAAGTAAGGAAGCAAAACAGTAAGAATGAAGATAAGATGGTGCTTTCATGTGTCCAACAGGTGGTGAAGATGATGATCGTGGTGGTGTGCACGTTTGCCATCTGCTGGCTGCCCTACCATGTTTACTTCCTGCTGCACCAGTACTTCCCTTACATGTTTGAGGAGAGGTTCATCCAGCAGGTCTACCTGGCCATCATGTGGCTCGCCATGAGCTCCACCATGTACAACCCCATTATCTACTGTTGCCTCAACGACAGGTTGGTCAGCACCGCCACACACTCACAAATATATTGATATCTTATTCATCATCTTCAATTTCTTAATTAAAGATGAACCTTTATATAATCAGGTTATTCCCACTGAGGTTTACAAGGGAGACTACAAGGAAGCAACACAATTTCTACAGTAAAAGTAATTAATATTTAAACATATAAAACACTAAAACACAGAGACAAGCTGGACTCAAGAGATTTTTTCCAGAGCTTTAAACGTAACGTTACAAGGTTTTAAAGCTGAAATCAATCTCTATTTTATTGTATGCATTAGGTGCCAAAAACCTTAAAGCTCCCTTTCCTAATTCAGTCAGGACTTTGGGAACAACAAATAGCAAATTGTCGATATAATGAAGGTTATGACTTCCATACTTCCTGTTTAATTTGCTTTTTAATACAAATTGACAATGGTGAGTAAGAGAATGACAGTTTGTAATAAATCAGTTTTTGACAAGAAGCCTCTACTTCATATGACATTTCCGTCAGTGTGTGTGTGCTACTGGTGTCAATGCTCATAGCTAAACAATGTAGATGACTTCAGCAAGCCAGTTGGTGTGTGTGGGTGGGCGTGTCTCAGCCCAGCCTTCCAGCACTGCTTTTTGAAATTCCAGGAAGAGACACATCAGACAAAACTCAGGGGGGAAGTTAATCAGTGAATGAGGGAAAGCATCTGTTTGCTGAATTTGTAAATCGGGTCGGTCCGGACGAAGCTCCTTTATCCTCTTTTTTTCTTGTGAAAGAGTGTTTTTGTAAAGAAATTACCAGATTTGCTGCAGTTCCACTTGAAGTCGCCGTATGTTCAGATCGCAGTGGAAGTAACTCGGCAGATGTTCCTGAGATGGCGTTGAGGGTTGACCAATCAGTGAAATTTAATTCAATACCAATTCGCTGTAACTACAAGTGGGAGTGTCTGGGGTGCAGAGAGCTGCATCCCGTGGAAAAGATTGCAAACCTTCAAAAAGGGAAATGTTTTTTTCCTGTTTACTGACCTTCAGGATAGTAGCCATTGACACACACACACATAGCAAGATCCTATCAGCTGCTGCCTTAGCGATAAGCAGATAACAAAGTCTGCTTACACTCACTTTAAGACCATTTGTCTGGAGAGAAACTCTTCTTACCTCTGAGGCCTCCACACAAGTAATGAAATATGAATAAACAAATGTTAAAAGCCATCTCTGAAAACTGACTGTGAACACCAAGAGTGATCAGCATTCAGTCTGTCAACAGAAATGTTAATGAATTTAAAGATGGTTATTCGGCAAAATGAAGGCAGATGGTCGACTCTGCTTGTTTTTTGTAATCTATCATCTGCCATTGTCTCTCCACGGCGGCCACCTGTTTATTGTCTTTGTGCTGTCAGAGAAATGAGATTTCACACTCGGCTTTTTGTGCCTCTGAAATTTATTCATGTCCTAAAAATGAAAATATGTGGGTTGGACCACAGTGAGCTGAGGTTTAGTCATCATTTTGTACAGGATATTGACTAAATTGTCTCCATTAGTTCAGCTGATTTAAATTCAAATGCTTGACCGATGGTGGACCTCTCCTCTTATTTTCCATCAGTCTCTTTGCACCTCTTCTGCTCGCTACAATTGCCATTTTCCCTTTTTCCCTTGTGTTTCTAAATTTCCGATCTAAAATAATTATTCCTGTCATCGCCTTCTCTCTACAATTTTATTTCCATGCAACTAAAGTAACACTGCAAAAGAGAGCTGCTGAAATGAGTCAACAAATAAAGGTCATCAGTAAATGCCACATTCAACATTTTGTGCTCGTTAATATTAAAATGCCTGAATTACAAACAATCTTTGTTCTCTGCCTATTCTTTCATCCCTATTAGCCATTGTACACACTCAACATACACACCTAATCAGAATGCAAACAGTAAATGAGACACTCCCCACACTCTCTGTTAGATGTCAAGCTGTGGCATATAGTAAACAGTGCTGTCAGATTGGGAAGATTTCCAGACTTGTCGCGTTTGATTATGTGAAGAATGAAAATAATAGTTGTCAGCTGATGATGCAAACACTGATTGGGTTTAGGATCACTGTGATTTATGCAAACTGCATTTTTTAACCATCTTCTATAAACTGTAGGAATTATAGAGCACTGGATGGATGCTGTTGGATGTTAGTGCAACTACAGTTAATATTTTCATAATATGAATGTTTCAAAGAACAATATAAAAACTATGTGACAACGTCAAAGAGGAAAATTGTTTTGATGAAGCGACAGAGAATTATCGCCTGAATCTTCCACTAGTCCTCCAAACCTGAAACATGCTGGTAGTTGTTCCCGTAGTTGTTCCTGATACCAGCCATAGAAAAACAGGCGTAGCAAACCTTGATTGTCATGGTTACAGTGATAGAAATGAGGAGTGCACTGGGAGCGGTAAACCAGACCTCCATCGCTATGGTTACAATGATTAATCATGCATTTCAGTTTATAAAACGTTTGGTTACGTTCAGGCACAAAAACGAGTTTGTTAGGTTTAGGGATTTTGTTGACCCATCAAGCTCTTTACACTTAGTCACCTGAATTCTTTGCTCCTGTCATAAATAGTACGTCCTCTAGCGGTCGCCTAATAAAATGTAACTACTAATGATCTTAGAGACCGAAGTCCTTGTGGAGAACAAAAGAGGTGTAACACATTGACCTAAATGCATTGGCTATCTGCCTTTTAATCTGCATTCATATAGCTGTTACTTGAGATGAGACAAAATGTCATCACCTACAAAAAGTATCACTGTTAGTGTTTGTGTAGAGAAGCATTTGACTTGACTTGTGGGATAAAAGAAACGAGTTGGAGTGTTAACAGTTGACAGCAAACAGAAGATGGAGTTTTGACCTGGATATCTACTGTCTACATTGTCTGAAAATATTGGCCGATGCCCCCAGAGGCTTATTCGTCGTCAGACAATAGCCGATGGGCTCTGTGCTGTGAAATGCTGCTAGCTCTTTCGTTCCTGGTCTGTTAAGGCCCTTTGCTTAAAGGGGTGATTGCTGGCTAATGTTAGAACCTTCAGACAGATACTGCTGTTTATCTGACACATATTGTGCCAGTTCACTGACTCTTTTTTTTTGTGCGTTTATGTTTTAGCATTTACAGTTTTTATGAGTTTTTTCATTAAACTAACTATGTTCATTGCATTGACTGTGTCATCATCTCCAACAATTCTAAAGACTTTCACAAACTTGATCTAGTCAAGTTAACCAGTAGATCAGATGTGTATTGTACCTGGGATTACAGATGATGCAGGTACAGTAACCTGCTGCCTTCAGATGACTGTAAAGGGAGTCAATCACCATGGTTTACTGTTGTAAGGGTTAAGAGTATTGTTTTAGATACAGTGGTAAATTTGAATTTAAACAAAACAAATTAAGACTATTAATTAATTGAATCTTTAATTTAATCTTTTCATGTACAGGTTTCGTGCTGGTTTCAAACAAGCCTTCCACTGTTGCCCCTGCGTCCCTAAAGGCTCGTACGAAGGGCTGGAACTCAAGTCCACTCGCTACCTGCAGACCCAGACCAGCGTTTACAAGGCCAGTCGGATGGAGAGCACCGTGTCTACTGTTCTTCAGGTCAGGGACGACATGGAACAGCCCAAGGTCAAGGCAATAGCAGGTCCAGGACCCTGTGGGGCTGCGGTCGGGGCCAGGCCACATAGCTCCTCCCTGGACCTGACGTCCAACGGGTCATCATCCCGGAGCGTTTCCAAGACGGTGTCAGAAACGTCCAGTTTCTACTCCAGTAACAACCAGCAGGAATAGACCACAAACACACAGAGAGCAGAGGGAGAGTATGACTTGACTGTTCACATTGCCTGCCTGTGTTCATGCAAATGTACAGCGTGAATGTGTGAGCTTGTCTGCAAGTAACTGTGGCAGAATTTTTGATGACTACATTTCTAGCGTGTCCATTGAAGTTCTGTTAGGTCCAAGATGCCCTTGTGTAAAGTACTCCCACTTCTGGCAGTGAATGATCAACTGGCATGATAGAGGTTTGCTCTGTGCCACAATGTGACAATGTGCATTTTAACTTGAGTACATTCCAGTTCAAAAGCTGAGCTGAAGCAGACGCTGGCACCTTCAAGCGTCACAGCCTCTGCTTGTCACACCAGCCTTCTCTCGGAGCAGGGAGAAGGTTCACACATCCTCACTCACACAAGCTGTGTGACTTCACACAGTCTATTTTAGAGAGGAGCTATATCCGCAGAACATCATGCTCTGAACACAGCCGCCTCCCGTTTTAAAAGGGGCGGTTCTTTGCGAGGAGACAGGAAGTTTACAGGAAGTTCTCTACACCTGTAGCAGGGAAGACGTGTATCTGTGTGTGTGTGTGTGTGTGTGTGTGTGTGTGTGTGTGTGTGTGTGTGTGTGTGTGTGTGTGTGTGTGAGAGAGAGAGAGAGAGAGATGATCAGAATGTCAACTTCGTCTCCCCGAGCAGACGTTCCTCAACGTCAGTGCACTCCTTCAGCTGTCTGGCTGACGGAGACCTCCGTCAATGACCTGCAGACATTGCTGAAAGTTCTGAAAATCACCTGAAACACCGGCAGCATCTGGCTCAGCATTCCTCTGAGCTTGGAGCATCATCTTTGAAAGTGGTGGTGGTGCTTCAGATTCTGAAGAGGCCAATAGCGGGCCTGAAGTAAAAACACTAGAAGATAAACTGCCCAGTGTGAGCCATGAGTCCCACACTCAGTCCTTTGTGACACCTCTAAACCCAGACAGCTCTGGCAGGTAGCTGTCAGATCGGCAAAGCACAGCAGATGAAATGTTTCAGTTTCCTTAAGAATCAATTCACTTTCACAGTAATAACTGTCCCACCAGCTGCCTGTCGGTCTAACCTGCTCCATCAGCTTTTCTTGGCCGTGTCCTGAATACAAGACTCCATTTAAAAAAATAAAAAATGTTGAATTACCTGCTGCTCTCTTTATGTAGCTGCTCTGTCCTTCCAGCTGGCACTAACATGCTCGTGCAGTGATTCAGCTGGATTACATTTACACCTCACAGTCATGTGTCTGTGATTTGTGTGCATCTGTGGTTCTGTAGGTGACCAGATCTATACCCCCTTTTCAGACATGAACTCACAACAACGCAGCAGGAGATCACATGTTGTTGTTTACAGCACATTGACCCAGGCCCTTATCACCAAAAGCTCTCTTGAAATCTTCGTCGGTGTCTTCTACGTGTCTAGCACTGAGATATTTTGATTATTTTTGGAATGTTTTTTATTTCCTGTTTTGCATCAGTCGCGTGGGAAAACCTTTTTATCTATGCGCCTCCTCGCTCGCAGTAAATCCTCTGGAGGATCTCCTGCTGTGTTCTCACGTGAGGTCACTTGAACATCATCTGGAATTCTTATTAGGAGGCTTGCTAGAGAAAGTCAGGAGCCTCACTCGGATATTTGCATTCTCACGTACATCCCCAGAGAATGTCAGGAGATTCTTCAGTGATCAGTTCATGTCTGAAAGCAGCTATACTCGCATTATATATTTTGTTGTTATCTCCTAAATGTAATCCGGCCATGCAAGACGCATGTTAGTTTTAGGTTTAATGGGCTTCATAGATGTTTTAGCCTGGACTGACTGTTAGAGTGTAGCTCTCTAATGTGTAGTGATGTGCCTTGCTGATGAGCATGATGTCTGTAAAAGGGCAAGGGGAGCAGAGGAGCAGCTCGCTCTGCTGGGGTCCAGGAAAAGGACAATTAGAAAACAGGGGCTATGGAAGCTCAATGTGACAAATGGTATTTACCCTCCTTCAGTGGTAAACACACACACACACACACACACACACACACACGCAGGAACATATTACCACTGTAAAAAATCTTGGCAGTGGATTTGAATGCAAGCCTGGGTCACAGCATACTTCGTCAAACTGATTTAATACTGTGGCAAATTGTTTTATTTAGTTTCAACAAACTTCAGATGTTCTATCATATCAGTCAAACTTCCTTCACCATATTCAAGATAGTCACTTGCAACATGTTTCAAGCATATTTTTTAAATTCATAAGGGAAGTTAAAGCAGAACATTTTACTACAAATATCCTGTGGTGACATTAATAACTAAATCCACAAGATTTGCATATTTGCTGTGTACATAACAAACACAGTGAGGCAGTATCAGACAAGGACACACGACGATGTGAGAAAGTACGTGTCAGAGTTTATGCATTGGAAATTAATTCTGTGGTCTCACATTATTATCAGGATTCATATGTGAGACAAATCAGACTTGCTTGCCAAATTTCGAGGTTGATATTCTTTGCAGTGTGCATGCACCACACATGCACTCACATATGTAGCACGATCACCTGTTGACACCAATCATTACACACACACACACACACACCACAACATTCATCCGCCTGACGCCCAGTCTATTCTCAGCACACAAAGCCTGTTGTTGTAAATTCCACAGTCAGCTGACATGAAACTGAGGAGCAGAGGTGAAGCAACATGACTTTATTGTATCACTTCATGCAGCACGTACAAGGCTTACCATTACGTTGTCTGGGTGACATGGAAACATAATCAACACTAAATGCACGTGAGGTCAATTTCAGTGCAGAGAGAAAATGAAGGGCACACAACAAACATTAGACTGCATATATAAAATATGAACTTGTCATCTCCTTCATCAACATTCTACTATTTCATCAAGGCTTGAATATAAAAATAATACATCCCGCAGAACTTTTGGAAAATTTATGTCCTGGCCAAGTCATCACTTCAGAAATGACTCGGATGCTGAAATTGCACTACTGGACTTCATGATCATAGATCTCTGGCTTTGATGCAGCAAGCTAGCACATGGTCATACACCAGCTTTAGTGATAGCTCATTGGGCCCTTCATTCAAAAGTAGGTAGATGTGGAGAAGGACATTTTACCACAAAACTTTGTCGTAGATAAGATTATTTATTTACAAATACACATAAGGTTTGACAGTGGTTATGCCCTGAAGCTTCATTAATTTGAATAATGACATATCCCTGGGTTTGCTATGAGAATAGAAACACGATAAGTTAAGGAATACAGTAAGAGCAGGCCCTATAAAAAGAACATTCAAATAAAATAAGTCATTCCATTCCATTCAGTCAGATACAGTGGGGCCAATCTAAACCTGGTGCAACGGGGCCAAGTGCAACTCAAGTGCCTTTGCTTGTTTTATTAGCAAATAGACCCAAGCACCCAAAGGTGTGTGTTCTTTAAATGAGGAGGGGTCTGGTGAAATGTTGGTGCACTTCTATCATGAGCTTTCGTCAGCTGCTTCTTGGGGCATTCAGTCATGGCAGTAATTACTCCTACATAGCCAGATGCACACCTAGTGTACACTCTGTTTGTTACACACAGAGACTCTGCACTGTGACATTGACCATAAGTAGATCAGTTTCCTCTGCAGAGACACGTTCACTCTTACTTCCCCTGAAAATCTGCCATCATGATTTGGTTTATTGGATGTTACGCCCGAAACACACCCATGATTCATTACAGTAAGAAGAGATAAGGTGCCTCTTTATTGGGGGTGGGAAAGATGCAAATCAGCCAAAAATGCCATTCGTTAGTTAAATTATCAAAGTCAATTTCAGCCAATGTGATGAAAAGAAAGATTGTGTAATGTTTTGCAGGAATCAAAACAAAACTCTTGGGTCAGCTTAGTTTGATCTTATTATTTTGTCACTCGCTCCCCTAACTACGCTTTCCAGCTCCTCCTTGTGGATCCTGAGGCTTTCCCAGGTCTGATGGGATATATAGAACCTCCAGTGGGTTCTGGGTCTACCCCAAGGTCTCCTCCTGATTGGACGTGCCCAGTAAACCTCCAACGGAATGTACCCGAAAGGCCTCTTAACTAGATGCCCTACCTGAACTGTCCCCTTTCTACATGAAGGAGCAGATGTTCTACTCCGAGCTCCCTCCTGATGTTTGAACTCCTCATCCTATCTCTATATAGCTAGGCCCGGCCATCCGACAGAGAAAACAGATTTCCGCCGCTTGTATTCGCGACCTCGTTCTTTCAGTCATGACCCTGAGCTTGTGAGCATAGGCGAGGGTTGGAATGCAGATCAACCTGTAAATCAAAAGCTTTGTCTTGCAGCTCAGCCCTTTCTTCACCACAATGGTCTCATACAACGCCCTCGTTCCTACTCACGGCACCTGTCCATATCGTGCTCCATCTTCCCCTCCTTCCTGAACAAGACTCCGAGATACTTAAACTCCTTCACTTGGGGCAGCACCTCACCTCCAACCTGGAGAGAGCAATCCTTTTCCGGCAAAGAACCACGGCCCCAGACTTGGTGCTGACTCTCATCCCAACCACTTGCAAAACTGGCTGCAAACCTCCCCAGTGCGCAGAAGAGGTCACGTCCTGATGTAGCGAACAGAAGCACATCTGTGTTGTTTTCATCACATTGGCAGAAATTCAGGGCCGTAATTTATGGATTCACAGCACTGTGTGTGTCTGTGTGGGTGTGTATATGTGCATGCATGCATGCTTGAATCTGTGTATGTGTGTGTTTGCAACAACATTCCAACAATGGTTTTGGTGTAAAAGTAAACCAATTGTTATGGCCAAGGACATGATTTCCCTACACTTCTCAAAGCGGAAGAAATCTTGATGTTATGAAGGTTTACAAACACGTTTCTGATATGATGAGCAAAAGAAAATTATTATGTAGCATCAGCTGTCTGAACCAGAGAGGAAGTAGAGGAGTAACGCACAATGAACTTACACTCCAAAAATCTATCATCTCATCAGTTATTTAGTTTTAATTTGACTGCTGTACGCTCATGGTTACCAGCAGGGCAGGAATCATCCACCAGTATATTCCCGCATCCGCCCATCACTTGGAGGGGTCAAGTGGAGCAGGTGAACGAGCTGGGGCCCTTAATGAATGTGTAATCAACTTTGTTCAACGAGTGCTCCTTAAATGAACGTACTGCAGGCGCCCGCTCTCGCTGCCTCTCAAACACACACACTCCCGCACACACTCACATAGCCGTCACTGATGAGAGCTGTAGCGATGGAGACATGATGAAATGATGCCAGCTTGTTGCTGAGAAGAGGCGCCAGGCAGGCTGCACAGTGGGGTGAATAGTCTCATCAGCACCATCTCTTCCTGTGTTTCTATCCATCCCTCGCTCTCCAATCATGCTAATTACAGCAAAGAAGAGGAGAGGGCAACCAGGCAAGCATATGCAGAAATGCCTCACACAAACAAGGACATGCACACACAAACATGTGCTTGCAGGACTCATCATTAACTGGGGTGAAGATATAAAGGTTTGTCACATCAGTGTGACTGGTGCATGCTCAAGCCAATTAGCTTTGAGAGTGCCATCCACAACATAGAGTCATTCAACGTCCTTACTTCATGCAGCACTTAGAGAGCACCTCATTCATTAAAATGTGTTATTTACACATAAACAGTAGATGGGGCTTCATCCAGAGTAAACACATCATGTGAGCCACGTTATAAGAATTTCTCAGTGTTAACTCGACTGCAGTTAAAAAAACTGCCTCTGCAACAATGTCAAAATGTGCATTGCTGCAGCCAGGCTCAGTGTAGTTGTTTTGTGAGATTAGTCGACCTACAGTACTCTGTTTTGCTCATCTTGTACAAAAAGACCATCTTTCCACCGCTCCCTTTTGTGAACATCATCATGAACTAGACACTCTGAGCTGAAAAGAGAACTCACCTTTAACGGTGATATCGATATATCTGTATCTGTGTCGTGTTGTGAAATGAATTCACCCATGGAAAGATGTACAGTAACACACCAGGTGGAACTTGTGAATGTGTGTGAAAGTGACTGGACTCTGGGGGAAGACGCAGACTCTGTGCCATGAAGAGACATTTTAAAGTACTAGTGCCTGTTACTATACAAATGGTCAAATACCTCTCTCTGTGTCTGGAAACTAAATACCATTGCTTTTGCTTTATCTGCCATGTGGCTGCGGATGAGCCACTTGTTATTAGTTTAGTCACATCCACTGTTTAATGCTTCTCCTTTAGCCTTGCACTGTGGTCTGCCTTACCACAGCTTTATTGATATTTTCACAGTCAGTGATTCTATAGTGTTGAGGTATTTGCTCTATTTAGTTTTGGATTGAATTGTCTTCAATTAGATATTAAACTTGAAGTTCAAGGATGAGGTAGGCGATGTACTATATGTTTCTTATTATCAACAAATCCATAGACAAAAATTATCCTTTTATTTAACTCAATTCATTCAGGTTGACATGTTGTTTTTTCATTATTTAGAAAAGTTATTTTGGCTTTGCCCTGACTAGTCAGTAGCAAGTTGTGCATTTGCTCCATCATTGTTAATTTCAGTCAAGCTGTGGTAGCTAAAGATAAGATCAGCAAACGCAAATGTCTTTCACAACGATCAAAACCCAAATATCAAATGTTCACCTCTGTAGGTATAGTGACTAAAAGCCAGTTTTTTTTTTCTGAGATGGTGTTCCCAATTTAATTCTGCCTGCTTATCTCTGATTGGTCGACAGCAGAAACAGCCAATAATAGACACAGCATTTCATATTTTGGTGGTCAGGAACCAGGTTAAACGAATCTCAAGACCAAAAACACGTCAGACTCACCATCGAAACGTCACTACGAGCACACACACATATACACACAGTCGTGTCTCCAAAGACATTACATTGACCCTCTTGAGACTTACCCTAACCTTAACCATAGTTACTACCTGCCTAACCTTTACCCTAACCTGACCTAAAAACATGTTTACATGTTAAATTTGAATGATTTACGTGATGGGGACTTGCTTAGTATCCCCATAAGCAACATGAGTAAAAGTTATATCACACACACACACACATAGTAGACTGCTCTTCTAGTGATTATTTTTTTGGATTTGTTGACAACAAGATATATATATATATATATATATATATATATATATATATATATATATATATATATCACAACCTTATTCTTGAAAGTGCCGAGTCGTGGCTGTGAATCAATAGTTTACTTCACAGTTATATCCACACAACACAACTGTCAAGAGCTTGTATTCCTTTGAATGCATAGTTACATAGCTACAATTTCTACTATTACCCCAATATTTAGTTTTTAGTCCCTCAAATACCCTCAACGCTGAGAGTCAGCCTCTTCAGCCCAGTCAGTGTTTCATTTGAAGTCCATTGTGCTTGAATATAGAGCTAAGAGACGTTGCTCAGTGTGTGACAAAAATGCATATGTGATCATATATGTGATATTGTATGGGTATTTTCTGACATAGCCAAGTACGTCAGTCTGAGCACTATATTGTATTGGTGTTATGCGTGCTTCTATCATGCCTGCTTACTGAAAGGGAATTAGGCTGAAATGGCATTTTAAATATCTTTCTCCAAACGTTCTATCAGGCTTTTGTCATTTGAAGAAAAAACCCAGCAGTAAATCTTGTGTATTTTTCTGTGTTTTCTGCTGAGGTGACTGTGTATCTGTTACTGCCTCCATTTGTGGAGTCACATATAATGTACAGTGAGTGTTTTTATCTGTGCTCTTTGCCAAAGTTGAAGTATCAATTTTATTGTCTTCTATTAAAGAAAGAATAATTACAGTATTGATTTGCAAATCACCACATGTAGTTTATCCTCATTTCAGGCAAGAAAAGATGTTCAAATTTGTGTGTGTGTGTGTGTGTGTGTGTGTGTGTGTGTGTGTGTGTGTGTCTGTCTGTCTGTCTGTCTGTCTGTCTGTCTGTCTGTCTCAATTCAAGGGTTGCACCCCTTCTTCCTAGGCCTGAGCAAAGGTGAAACCAAAAGGAGACCGAAGCGCAATGAATCCTGGGATAGATTGGGCTGGCAAGGACCCACCTGTTGGAGACTTTGTTTATTGGGGATTGGAGGGAGCCTTCGAAATGAGACTAGTTGCACCGCTGTGATTCAATCAGTCTACACATGCAGCCTCTGAAGGATGCACGTCCTGAATTGTGATTTTTTTTTAAAAACACTTGAGGTACAGGGAAACAAACATCTGGTACAGGAAGTGCACTGCACAGTCTCAGTAATGTTGAGGAAGATTACACACAACATCAAAAACTCTGTTTACTTTGTAGTTCTGTCTCTCTTTGTGAATCCTGACCTTCAGCACAAGTTCACGGGGATGAGAGAGAGGAGGTTGAGGAAGAAGTAGGAAGGACAGCAGGCTGAGTATGTGTGGGTTTGCATGCATGTGTGCATGTGGTTAAATAGGCAAAAAACAAGAGAGGCTGAGTGTATTCGTTTCAGATAAAAATACATTGTGTGCTGCACACTGTATGCATTGTTAACCACAGCTGAGCTGCCTTGATGGGCCTGACCCTTCTGTCTGTTTTAAGACATCCCGTCATTGTAAATGTCGCCACAGCAATTAAATTTGAACAAGAATTTTTACATAGTCTGTGTAATACGAAATGGAAAAGCAACATTTACATGAAAGTAACTGTTGAAGCCAAGTTGAATGAAAAGCAAATAGAATCAGCACCAATGTCAATCTAAGGTGACGTGTTTGATGACACTCAGTCACAGTCCATGGCATTCATTCATTCTCTTACTGCCTTTTCCTTATTACTAACTTTGCTGTCATTTCAGATCTTACATCCCTCCTGCCCTGCAGTTACCCTGACTTTCTCACCTTTCTTATTCAGCTGTTCCCTGATCAACTCTAGGTGCATGTGCAGCACATGACAGCAGACTCGTCACACCAGGTTTCTGGTATGACTAACTGTATCTCCTCCAATAACAGTAGGACTATTTACTCAATTAAATACCAGGGAACTATGATATGTAGCCGTGCATCTTCCAGTTTTAACAGTAAAAATCTTGTTAAAACAAATGTTCACTAAACAGAAACACTAGATTGCTTTTACTTTGAAACAGTTACAGGAAGTGAACTTATTCGACGGATAGACATTGAAACTCTGGTGAAAGACCATTTTGTTTGTCTATCGTGCTGTGAACAGTGCTCACGCATCCAGAGTGGCCTGGGTGTTACTACAGCTGCTTTAGTTCTGCATTGAACTGTGCCGATCCTCCGTATTTTCTCCAGAGGAGGTCAAATCCATCAATCAAATTTTAATTGTATAGCCCATATTCACAAGTCACATTTTGTCTCATAGGGTTTAAAAAGGTGCAACATCCTCTGCCCTTAACCCTCAACACGAGTGAGGAAAAACTACCGAAAAAAGAGCGAGAGTGCCACATGTGATGGATCCCCTCCCAGGTCGGACTCCTGCCTCTCTGCCAGAGGAGAAGAGGCAGGAGATGACTGAAGCAAAAGAGAAGGAGACGAAGGAGGTCCGGGAGGACGTGAGGGAGGGACACTGTGAGGACCTTGAAAGAACAGAGATACATGCAAGAAAAAAAGTTTGGAGAGTAAGAGGATCAGATGAAAAGAGTCAAAACTGAAAGAGACAAAGGTTTTTGAAAAAGACAGCAGGAAGACATAAGTGGATATGATATAACCCTTCCCTGAGGCTGATTATCACATCTCAGGTGTCCCATCAGTCCGAGTAAGACCTGCAGCTCATGAAAATGCATCCATGATACTCCTCAACTGTCCGTCTTCCCATTTGGTGCCGGGTGTCAGAATGTGGGCGGATTAGGCAGAAACAGGCAAAGGACTGGCTGCCATCACATGGAGGATGAGATGGATGTGTTTGGAATTGAATCTCTTCGACCTCATATGTGTGATGGGGGTCATGGCCAGAACATGTTCTCATGCCAATATACTAAAATAGTCACAGTGCCCCCTAGCAGTGACAGCAAGTACAATGTTTTAAACTTTATCATATGATCCACCTCAAAATTGGATAGCGTCTGTTCTGCTCTTGCCTGTAAAAAAAACAAGCAAATAAAAAAACTAAAAAAAAAAATACAACAACAGAATGGCACTCAGTAGAGTGCTTAAAGTCATCCAGCTCCACTAAATTGCACATACTTATCAATATCAGTCCCCATATCAGTTTTTTCTGGAATATTACTTACAAACAAAACAAACGAATTAAAGGTAGCAGTGAAAACATAACCTTCTTATCTGAGTTTGCAACATCTTGGACCTGCCCATGGATTTGGTCGGGCATTTATGGTGCAGTCTATTTGAAATGGGAAGTCAAAATCCCCAAGTTCCTGAAAACTTGACGTATGCATCGGATTTCTGACACGAAAGGTCCAGAAAACCTCACCAACTTCAGAATCCAAGATGACTGCACTGCATTATAAATACTGTTATCAACTGGTATTGTTTGCAGTCAGTGGAGGTCCTCACAAGACTAGAATGACAAATGTGTGTATAAGCAAATTATGTTTGAGAACATTCAGTATTTATGTGCATTATCCAATTCATTTCAATTTTATTTGTATAGTGCAAAATCATAATACACATTATCTCAAGGCACTTTACATAGAAGGTCGAGACCTTAACATTTTAGAGAAACCCAACAGTTCCCACAATGAGCAGCACTTTGACTTTAACTGGAAGAAACCTCCAGCAGAACCAAACTCAATGTGGGCGGCCATCTGCTGAGACCGGTTGGGGTGAGTGGAGAAAAATAGGGAGGAGAGGGGAGGTGGGTAGAAAAGAGGGGAGAGGAGAGGGGGAGATAAGGGGCAGGGGGAGAGAGAGACCAGGAACAGTTGTGTGACCATCATGTTTCAGCTCTGACAGACTAGTTGTTATACTGAAAACGATAAGTGATATTTATAGATGTAAAGATATTATTAATTAATGTTACCATAGGTCAATACATGTGTTAGTGTGAGCAGTGAATGTGTGTGTGTGTGTGTGTGTGTGTGTGTGTGTGTGTGTGTGTGTGTGTGTGAGAGAGAGAGAGAGAAAGAGCTGTGGCAGGTGGTGGAGAGCTGAGTGGGTTCCTGAGATACCGAAGGACTATCATTTCATTTCACTGTCAGGTGCATCGCTGATTTGCACATCGAGGACATAATCGCACAGAGGCCAGGAGTACCACCATCCCCAACACTCCTCTACACACACACACACACACACACACACACACACATACTGGGGGGTAACAATAATATATTTTCAGCCAACTAGTGCTGTCCACCTCCGACATGATGCAGTTTTCCTTTTTCCTGAACCCTGGACTGTGGTATAGCTGCACTTGACCTGAAGACAGGGGGTCTATGTATAGACTATATACGGTTTATGGAAGAACATAACCTGCATATGAATGTTTTGTTGGGATCTCAGCCGCCTGACTCAAGGTTTCTTTTTAAATTCTGCGACGGTTCAAACAGTAAAACAGCTCCAAATCCCGACAATCTCACCTGCGTAAAGTTTGGTTCTGTGATGACTTGCAAAGACACTGTGGACCATACATAACTTTATGTCCTGTTTTAATTTAGTTAAGTCTTCATGCATTTCAGTTATTTCTACTTCCAGTGTTTGTTCAGTTTCTCGCCATTTGTTTCTGTTCACTGGTTTTCAATTATCCTATCAGACATCTTTGTCTTTATATCTTCTGTGTTTTGCATCCTGTTTGCCAGATTGCCTTTGTTTTACCAATAGACTAGCTTTCCAGGCATTTTTGTATTTTCTAAGCATTTCCTTGTGTATTACCTGTGCCTTATCCTCTGAGTTCCTCTGAGAATTTACTTTGTTCTGTGTGAACCTTGCGATAGCATCCCAGACTTGAATTCAAACTCTTCCGTCCCACTGGATGAGACATACAGGAACCCTGAGGCGTCTTCTGTGATGTAGCTGTGATGTCACCAAGGTGATAAGAGCAAAGCTCCTGCTTTTTGATAATAATTAATGCCTATGACTGTTGATACATTAATAATTTATGACTATTAATAGTAATTCCCAACTCATTAATAATCTTTTCAATAGTCAAACATAAGCAGACCAGACCCGCTAGTTGTCGAGACATTTCCCTAAAAACTAAAATGTAAACCTGCTGTTTGACTTGCATTAAAAGTCAGGGGGTCTCAAAAATCATTGGAGACCAGTAACAGGAATTAACCCGGGGCTACACCTGCATTTGATGTTATTCTAATCAATACTTTTTGAGATATCTGAGTCTGGACTGAAGTGATGGACGGACTGACATTCTCATCCACAGAAAAATATTGGTAATGTGGCCAAAAATATGAACATGGATTTTGAAATGTTCTATTTCTACAAGTAACATGAACCTGATTAGAGTTTGAATGCATGTCCTCCTCCAGTATATTCTTAAGATTGTTTTAATTACATTTTTTCCCAAAAAGCTAAATACCTTTAGTTCCCCACAGAATTTCTGTTTGTGACAAAGCAGGATAATCCTAATGTGATTTTTATCTGCAAACAGAGCACAAGAAACTACAGAGCGTCTCACTCGGACATTTGCATTCACACATGCTTGACAACAACTGAGACTTTAGTGGCAGCTGTTCTGGCTTTGGTTTGGGCTCAGTTTACTCAGCTTCAGTGTGGCCATCTCTCCAATGAATTCCCTCTCTTATTTGTCATGACTAAGTGTAGTGTACAAACTGTCTCACACTCAGAGACACTGCTGAGACATTTGTGATTAACACTGGGGTACAGCGGAGGCGAGCACGAAATGTGGTTCAAAGGCAAAATATATATATCTATTTTTTAAGCTGAGTAAAAATGTTTTGCGATGGAAACTTATAGTCATCATATATATATTTTTAACCAGTTCAAGAATATTTCATCTCCCAGTTGAAGTGAAAAATTGTTTTCACATATATGCAATACCTCTTGAATCGGGCTAAGGCTCATACATAATACTCAGTATTGCTTTGCTGTAAATGAATAGTTCAACATTTTGGATAAACATGAAACTTTTTTTTCAGTCAGTCATCTCATTTTAGCATTAAGACAAGAAACAAGGCTTTAGCCTTCTTAATATAACGTGTTGAATCAACATCATGACTATGATGATCGGGACTCTTGGTTGGACACAGCCAGGCTAACTGTTTTTGACCTTTTCCACAAAAAGTACCCATAACTTTTGGTCCCAGGAACTTGTTTTCTTTAAGTAACTACAATATTCAATGTTCTAAAGACCAGGGGAGATCAGGCAAATTAGTCTGTTGTTGTATGAACAGCTATTGGCTACAACAAGCCGCTCAACTCCGGTCCACCAGGTGATGGTAATGCACATGTTCACCACAAAATGAATTCATTAAATTCTTAAATGGAATGAACATAAAAAGCATGAATTCTATGATGGTAGATATCTAAGAGGCGCTGGTGATTTCCCTGTGAACACAATCACAACACTATCATGTAAACCTGATGCACAGTGACTGTGGCCATATCATGGCCATATTCACAGCGAGAGCGGTGGGCCACTGATTTGGACAGAGAGAAAGAGATTAAATGGCGGACTGCCACAGTTAAGGGTATTAATTGGTAACACTGTGTACGCATGGAGCAACACTACAAAAACAGTACACATGGAGATTCAAATTGTGCTGCTGTTGATCCTAAAAAAATTATGAACAAAAGTAACAAAGTGTATTTAAAGCACCTGAAATACTATTTTAGGAGTTACTGCAGAAATTGACCTTCTGAAATAAAAAGCGACCAACCAGGTATCTTGAATGATGCAACCCTCACCCCTAAGGTTCTTGTACATTAGTAAAGTACTACCCCCCAAGCAGTGACATTTTATGGTGTAAAAAGATTTTATTTAGACCCTGGTCCCTGCAGGAGAAACACAGTAAGGAGGCAATGCAAAAAGTTTCTGCAAAGGTTCATATTGTTTCTGGAGAAAGTTCCTGCCACCGAAAGACTTTAGCTAGCGAGGCTAAGATAAACAAATTATCTGTAATTGTTGAATCTTATCTAATCAGGAGAGTGTCATAAGTGCATTTTCCAACATGTGGGGCTAAATTTAAATTCAGCTCTTGCATTTGATGTGAGTGCCATCTTACTAAGAGTATATCCTGACGATCTATTGTTAATTGCACAAGAAACCCATCAAATACCTCATTATTGAAACAGTTGTACAAATTATATCATCCACAATTAAAGCTGGTAAAGGAATGTGGCAAACAGTAGCTGTCCCCTTGATACAATTATAAATTCATAAAACTACAGTGACTGAAGCCAAGCCAATTAAATTAATCAAGAGCTTTCAGTGAATTAATGGAAATGCATCGTGCCTGCTGACAGTTACTACTGTGACTAATGCAACCCAGCACTCAACTACAGTGAAACTGCCTGAGAGGAGGTGATCTCCTGCTGCTGCCCGAGACCACAACTCTCATATTTTGTTGATTTTTTGTTCATTTGCATTGTAAATCCATACTGTGCTTGACGACATGAGGGAAATGAACAGGCCTGGGTTTATCAAGCCAGTTGCAGATATTAGGTGCTCAGCAGAAGTTTATCTGTGACTGTGTGGTTTTATCTGCTTGTTCATTTGCATGTGATACATTTTACAATGCAGAATGCTTATGTATATTTGAATGAATGATTGTAAATCTAGTGCAACAACCGGGAAGTTAATTGGAAAGAAATTTGGTGACTATGCATGAATTGGTATATTATATCATTTTATATTATTTGTTACTATCCTTATTTGATACTAGACTACTAGTGCTGGTGATAATAACAACTTTATAATGTTTTAATCACAATGAAAGTCATGGACATTGAGCTTTACACCTGTATAACCAAGAGCACTGAAGGAGAAACTGTCGAGCAGTCACATAAATAAGGCTACATTCATGCTACTACAACTCTTACCACTACTTCTATATTTTCGTTTGAGGATGGCATTTTCAAAATAAAATGTTCTCTCTCCACACAAGCGTTTCAGATCTAAATCTCTTTGAATCCCAGCTCATACTAACACTGAAAATGCAGATCTCGTGACCATTAAAGTACACTGGGCCCACAATTTGGAAGTTAATTTCGTAAAGACTAGGGCTACGAAGAATGCAGCAATGGCAAAAAGTACAATGCTAAATTTAACTTCCCAACAGCTGTTAGGAAAGATAACAGGGTCAGCAATGCTCGTAAGTCATGCCGGGTTGTTCTGGAAGGGGGTAATGTGATAGGAATGTGACGACTCAGCGAAGGCTACATCGTAACTGAAAAGACAGAATTAGCAAGCGGTTGTGAGTGTCTACGTCATCTTTTCCAAACATCTCTCTTTCTGCCCACCCAGACTAAAACACAGCCCTGGAGTTTTTTCAAAGGGGGCCAGCAGCGCTCCAAAATATCTCAGTTTTGCAATTCCGGAGTAGTGTGGAAGGCAGGTGTATATGGATGTAGCCTAAAAGTCCATTCAGATTTCTGACTTAATTCGTATTCATTATTTGATTCATATATATACAGTATATTAAATCTCCCTCTCACCCTCCTTTGGGGGGGGGGGGGGGGGGGTATTGTCTTCCTCAAACTCGGGTCCTCTACCAGAGGCCTGGGAGTTTGAGGGTTCTGCGCAGTATCTTAGCTGTTCCAAGGGCTGCTCTCTTCTGGACTGAGGCTTCAGATGTTGCACCCGGGATCTGTTGGAGCCACTCTCCCAGTTTGGGGGTCACAGCCCCCAGTGCTCATATTACCACAAGGATCACATTAGTCTTGACCTTCCACATTTCTTCCAGCTGTTCTTTCAACCCTTGGTACTTCTCAATCTTTTCGTGTTCATTCTTTCTGATGTTGATGTTAGCCAGTATTGCCACATCTACTATTACCGCCTTCTTCTGCTGTTTGTTTATATATATACTGTATATGTGGCTCAGAGAGCACATCTGGGTGAACCAGGAAGAGTTGATTGGCACAGCTGAGATTAGTTGGCCAATTAACTCTCCCTGGATTCCTAAGGCAGCAGCAGAGCTGCCACAGAAGAGAGGGAGAAGGAGAGACACCAGGAGGAACACGAGGAGAGACACTGACAGACACATGGCAAAGAGCATGAGAAGATATATATGGATATACATATATATATATATATATCTCACAACAACAATATTTTACTCACCGGCCACTTTATTAGGCACACCTGTTCAATTGCTTATTAACAAAAATAGCTAATCAGCCAATCACATGGCAGCAACTCAATGCATTTAGGCATCTAGACGTGGTGAAGACGACTTGCTGAAGTTCAAACCGAGCATCAGAATGGGGAAGAAAGGGGATTTAAGTGACTTTGAACGTGGCATGGTTGTTGGTGCCAGACGGGCTGGTCTGAGTATTTCAAAAACTGCTGATCTACTGGGATTTCCACGCACAACCATCTCTAGGGTTTACAGAGAATGGTCCGAAAAAGAGAAAATATCCAGTGAACGGCAGTTGTGTGGACGATGATGTCAGAGGTCAGAGGAGAATGGCAGAGTGGTTTGAGATGATAGAAAGGCAACAGTAACTCAAATAACCACTTGTTACAACCAAGGTATGCAGAATACCATCTCTGAACGCACAACACGTCGAACCTTGAAGCAGATGGGCTACAGCAGCAGAAGACCACACTGGGTGCCACTCCTGTCAGCTAAGAACAGGAAACTGAGGCTACAATTCGCACAGGCTCACCAAAATTGGACAATAGAAGATTGGAAAAACGTTGCCTGGTCTGATGAGTCTCGATTTCAGATGCGACATTCAGATGTTAGGGTCAGAATTTGGCGTAAACAACATGAAAGCATGGATCCATTCTGCCTTGTATCCATCCTGCCTTGTATCAACGGTTCAGACTGGTGGTGGTGGTGTAATGGTGTGGGGGATATTTTCTTGGCACACTTTGGGCCCCTTAGTACCAATTGAGCATCGTTTAAACGCCACGCCTTGTTGAATCTATGCTACGAAGAATTAAGGCAGTTCTGAAGGCAAAAGGGGGTCCAACCCGGTACTAGCAAGGTGTACCTAATAAAGTGGCCGGTGAGTGTATGTATGTATATATATACAACAAATAATGAATCTGACAAGCTGATTCTATAGTTTTCATCACATCGTGTTGAACTCCTGTCAGACACACAGGTGTATGATTCTGAGTCATCAGTCTCAGCATCACAGTCCAAGCATCACATCGACTAATAGACACCTTTGGATCTTCACCCAATCTGACACGGCACCTAGAAACACACAGGCGTTCTTGTAGCAAGAAACCGCCTTGATCTAACACTGTGGCTGTGTTTGATGTAGATGTGTTGAACTCCATTGAAGTAGCATATTTCCGAGGTTTTCATGTTGTTTCAAAGGATGGTCATTGCAACACAAGAGTTATGTTCCTTTGCTATCACTCTGATCTTTCAAAGTAAACTGCATTAGGGCTTTGCTTTGTTTTTTTTCTTCTTCAAGCAATCTCTGAATCTGAATTTAGAGGGAAAACTGTGAATATATGATAAGTCAAGGGCTTTTACTTTGAAATTCTAGATCAGATTGTGCTGATATTGTCAGAGTGAGACTCTGAGGTGGTGAACTGGGATTGTGAAGTGAAATAAGTCTGTGGAAACAGATATTTTGTTGCTTTAATTTAAGGTTTTCCTCATTATACAGTTTATTGATTCATTTGTATTATTCATCATTACTTCGTTCAGTTCAATTAATTAGTGTTTTTTAATTAATAAATAAATGTATTCATTCATTCATTTGTTATCTTAGTAATTAATTCATGCATTCACAGACTGAACAAATGTGATCATTTACAGGAAGGTCTTATTTTTGTACTGCTGTACAGTGTGAGTGTCTGGTCCCTTCCTGGCGAAAATGTCGCTTATCTGCTGCATCTGAGGCAAGAGCCTTGTAAGTCACCTGTGACTTGTTACAACACCATCAGAAGCGGGTGCACTGCTGCTACAACGATTTCAGATAGCAGAGCTGTCATATCTTTGGCTGATATCTGTGTTGAGGAGAGACACCAGGTCCGACGTGATGTGCAGTCTGCCACTGTGCTCAGACATGGATAACTGCGTCAGCTACTTGCTTGCTGTGTCAGCTTAGATGCTACTGTTCTACTCTGAGTTGAGTGCAGTGAATGTGTTTTTAACATTTTTAGCATTGACAGTCAGACCCCAAAAACTGCGAGCATGAATATGTAATTTAGTTCAGGACACGTTTTCAAGACATAATATTACAACTGCTATGATGACTCTGATCTGAAGTTGCTGGTCTCTTCTCTCTCAGCTTGTCAACAACTGCTCGTGTGTGCAGCTGTGTGCAAACAGTGTATGTTTAGTTGCATAGTTGTTGCAATATATTTGTTGTGTAAACTCAAACACATAAAGTTCCCGAAACTTTCTTTATTCCCTGAAGCCCGACATTGGCATTGTGGTACTGCTCTGTGTGTATTTGAGTTATGATCAGTCCATATTTGCCAATTATGTCAACCCCGAGACAACCAATCACAAAAACCTGTCCTCTCTGACAGCAACGAATGTCAGACAACTGGACCATGTCACTATTTCAAAGACAGGAGGGATTTCACGAATGAGAGGGGAGACTTCAATGAGGTTCTCAAAAACCTGACAGTAAGTGGCCAAGACGAGGTGGTGCTGACTCCCTGACATCCAGTCAGATTGATCAATGAGCCCACAAAATAAAAACATGAACAAAAAGTTCAGTGGACCATAACTTTCTATAAACCAAACCACATCAAAGCTCCCCTGCTCCTAGTATTTTTAAACAAAGTTCCTAGTATGAATCGCGAAATCAATTTGTCATGGTTACACATACACTCTCTGCATTTCATGTTTCATGTCACTTCCTGTTTCACTTTGATACTCACGTTTGTCTCTGTTCTCTTAGGTAACTTCACTCCTGCCCTTGTGTGTCTCACGGATTACCTTCCCCTCCCTAATGTGTTTCACCTGTGTAGTTAACCTCATTTCTGTTTAGTATATATGGCCTGCGTCTCCCCCTGTCCTGTGCCAGTTCGTCTTGTACATAGAGTTCTAGCGATATATCCACGTCTAGTCTTGTCTTGTCTTCTGCTTTTGACCACGTTTTTGTATTTACCGATCTTGCCTTAGCCTCACGTCTTTTGGATACCTCTGCCTTGTCTTTTTGCCTTCCGTGTACCGAACCCTGAATTGGAATAAAAGACCACTGTTTTTGGAAACTGGACATTGCATCAGAGTTGTGCTTTTGGGTTCTCAGTTCATGTACTCAGCCTTAACAGTATTTCCCTACTAATAGGCATACAAAATTAAGAGGCTGTCAGGCTGGCAAAATGTCGGCTGCCCAGAATTAAGGAAGGATCTGACTCCAAATAGGTGCATTCCGTAGAAAGTGAGCCAGTGAGCCACTAACATCGACCAGTCTCAAGTCTTTTCTCATCTCAAATAAATTACAGTACTGTTTGATGAAAACATATGGGTGATGGGTTCGGGTATATATGGGAAAACACACACCTGTTTATAACAAACAACGTTTATCCTTTGCTAGAAGGGTAAGCTTTAAAAAAAAAATTAAGAGTATACACACTTCTCCAGCACCACAACACCACTTTTTTACCTTCACCCTGTTCTCCTGTGTGTTCTCTACTCCTGAGTCTCAATCTCCTGCCAGTGTCACACTGGTGAAAGACACAGGACAGACAGAATATAGTTTATTTAATCTCAAAGACATGCAGCAAATCAAAACTTAGTTTTTCCAACTGTGCCCAGTTTGTGAACTTAACCTTACATGTTTAACTATAAAGCTGAAGTGGTGGGATTTTCTTTTCGTTTCTCTAGGATGCAGAACATTTTTACTTTTCAGCTGTATGTGATTCTGCTGTTGGCTGGAAATCTGCACCACTATTTCCTCTCTCATCATTACATTTAAGTGGAAATTCCTTCACTAGTAAAGGGGCCATCTCTTGAAACAAACGCACCTTTCTAGTAGATTTGAAATTGTCTTGGAAATTGGAACCGTATATCCACAGAAGACTAAGAGAAATGTTGTAGGCTAAAATTCCCTTTTGCTCTAAAGCAGAAAATACTGCATTGTTAGTTGTCCCAGCTCGGCAGCTGCAGTTCTGGTTACTTTCCATAGGGACTCCACTGTGGTCATGTGTTTATGAATGGAATTAGGATCCAAGGCTTGCGTCCATTTTACAGTTGCCATTTATGAGCATTTTTTGTTTTTTGCCTCAGCTTTTGTTCATTTACAAGTTTCATTCACTCATCGCAGAGTCCTCTTGTAGTAAGGAAGGATCAGCCCAAACGTGAAGGAAATGGAAGCAAGTTAAACTTCCAAATATGGTTTGTGAGCCGGGTTGATTCACAGAAGAGACCACAGACTAAACGTGATGACGCCGCCGCTCCACCTGCTTCTTCTGCTCCTCCTGTATACGGCAAGTGAAGAGATCGACAAGATTGCAGGAGTCTCAGGTGAGAATGATTAATATGGTTTATAAACAAGTTATATTTTGACAATCAATATACAATTCATGTTGTTTGATGCATTAGCCATCAGCTGGTTTCACGCAGTTCCATTACCGTTCATTTGGTGCATTTTAAAATCAATGCTTTCCAAATAGACAGCCTAATGATAATGAAGCTAACACTGTAACACCTATGCCTAATGTAACAAGTAAGGCAACTTTATTTATAAAGCACCTTTCATACACAGAGGTAGATGCAGAGTGGTGTACAGGAACATACAAAAACACAGATTAGAAATATATGGAAAAATGTTTTTACCTGAAAACATGGTTTAAAACAATTTTTAAGCACAATGAAAGATATATATGATATAATAAAAGAGTAGAAGAGCTAAAATAAACAAAATTGATAAATCTATATCTAAATAAAAATTAATATTGAAAGGAAAAAACTGTAGCGTAGGAAAACACTTTCCATTCCATGAACTTACAAGCTGCAATGCATGTGAATTTCTTGAATGTTTTATTAATCACCTCTTTATCCCATTTTTCTTCACAGTGAGAAACGACTGACTGCCCATTACTAGGAAAAGCATTTAAGTGAGGAAGCGTGGCAAAAGCTGGAGGACGACAAGGTCACACTGAAGAGTCAACAGTTTTTAAAAGACTTTGACCCCCCTAATTTTCTCTGTCTCTCCAATTCTTGGTCGCTCATTTTTTGGACAACTTGTTAACTTTTCTGTTCCTTTTGTTTTCATTTTAATGTACATATTTTAAACATTGGAGAATTTTCTCTCCCACCACTCACAGGTTGAGGACGCTGAACCACGAGTGCAAAATGAGCACAACATTATATTTTGATGATATTGACGATGTTTAAAATATAATGTGTTTTTCCAACTGTCAGTGTCACTGCAAAAGCCCACTGCTCTGAAAGTACACACTGGGGTTGGATCTCAGTGACTGCCAGCTTTACTACTTTCAGGGCCCTGTTAACATGTTGCTCCATTTAACAAATAATGCATGAGTCAATTCATGTTTATTTCAGAGTAGTAGCCTGGTCGTAGTAATTACTGTCCAATGCAGACCTCAATCATAAAGTCTTCACAGTCAGGTGAGGACGGTGAGCTGCTCAGTAGGCAGGGAGCAGAGAGACTAACGGCCATCTTCTGCATTGGAAAATCAATTTCAAAAGGGAGAATACTTTCTTCAGTGTTGCTGGAGGAGCCCAGATTTCAATTTTGCATGTTTCCTGTCTGATGATATATCACAAAATGTACAATAAATATGTTTCATATTTGCCATATATGTTTCATATTTGCCATGGTTTGGGTGTTAGACTTCTCTTTTCTTATACAAAGTGTTTTCAGGTTGTGTTTTTTCTTTGTGATATAAAATCTACTTGATATACTTCATTGAGCGTCTTTTCATCTATTCATTGCTGGTGTTTAAGTGATGCCATTTTGTGTCATTCACTTTAGAACCTCAATCCATTTTACCATTTGATTTGTGGTTCTATCATTTTTCATTGTTGAAAGAAATGAGGGCATCTGTAACGTGGCATGCCAGAGAAAAGTTTTTTATTTACTCAAATTAAACGTATAACCTACATTTGGATGTTAATAATTATAAAATATATTTGTAACATTTGGGCGAATAAGCTCAATAGCTTTTCCTCAGTATTTCTTCTTACTAATTGCTAGAAATACCAGTATTTTTCGAATTGTTAAAATGAGCCTCTTGTTTGGCTAGGTTTGTTAGTTCCTTGATAAGATATATAAGACCAAACAAACACATAGAATACGTTTTCTAGGTGTTATCAAGAGATGAATATGTTGTCCTTTACGTCTTTGCTTAATAGTTACTAAAAATTTCAATCTATTTTTCATGTACTATATAGTCTGTTGTCTTCCTCAGCCACAGCAGGGTGGATTGGAGTGGGCACGGTTTGGACTCTGCAGCCGTGTCGCTCACATATAATATGAGTGTGCGTCGTGTGTAGTAGGCGTGTTGTGTAGTGGGCGTGGTTTGTACTGCAAGGCCACAACTGGATATACTTGCAGCTCAGTAACACACACAGGATGTACTACTGACAATACTTCTGTGCTGGCACCTATTTGTAATCAGAGGTGGCAAAGAACATTATAACACCTCAAAGTACTTCAAAGTAAGTCACACACACACACACATTCATACAGCACTTTTATATGCAGTTCTTTATACACACCTATACTGTATAAACAGCCATCAGAGGCAATGTGGGGTTCAATATCTTGCCCAAGGACACTTGGGCAAGATATTGTGCAGAAAAGAAAACCCATTGTGCAGAAAAGAAAACCCATTGAAATACACTTACTTTGTCCTATTGCTCCCTCCAGTTCTACTTTCTCTGACACACACACGCACGCACACGCACACGCAAAACCACTCACATTCATGAAATAACATACATATGCACAGTCACTCTTGAAGATGCAGGCCACAGCTGACGTCAGTGACCTTTAACTCGTACATCAAACAGCTACAAAGAGACACAACACCAGGCTTAAAACAAAAAGACCCTCAAAACTAACAGAGAGAGAAAGGAAGAGACATGGGCCTTTAACCTGTTTGTGTTCATGGTTCATTATCTGCCTTTGAGTGTCGGCTATTTAGAGTCACAAACAGCAGTTTTTTATCAATATTATTTCATAGTATGATATACTTTGCCTGTCTGCTGTTTAGTTACGGGCAGGTACATTACAGTGGGTTTGTGATGCTTTTTTTTTTCTCCACTAAAAGCAGCCGCCTGTTGCAACTGGAAACAACAATGATGAGAGCAGAGAGAGGCTGAACCAAAACAATGAGCTGACGTGTGCACGTCACAGAGCTGAGAGGAGATGTAGCCTCATCACTACATACAGCGTATGGCAGTTTTCAGACATGAGAATTGGGTCCGAACTCTCTGCGGAGTTTGTCTTTCACACATTCACAACGCCGCAGGAGGTTCCCAGGTCAGACGCATTCACAACAACACAGAAGTCTCTGGAGCGTTCAGCTGAGGGGTGGTGCAGCTGGCAGAGGCAGGGTGTAACGTATTCATTCTGCCGCAGAGATCACATGTTTTTGTTTACAGCACATCGACACCGGTGTGCTGTAAATATGGCACCGCGTTTTCATCCAGAGATATTTGTTTCTCTTTCTTTTCTTTGGGTTTGTTGCTTTCGGGTAACAGCAGAATAGAAAGAAAAAATGATCTTTCAGCTCAGTTTCCATGCCTGTCTCTTAAATATGTCTGGAACATTACTGTTTGCAACACTTCCTGTAGCCTACCCGTTTCTAGATAAAAGCACTCCAATGTTTCTGTTGATTGAATCCATTCATTTACTGTGAAATGTTTGCAGCAGCGGAACATGCACGGCTTCATGCTGTATTTACTGGTATTTATTTGAGTACCTAGGACTACATTTATATAAAATACAGGAGGTATACCAGAATCCTCAGAAAAGCTGTAGTTATATTCAAAGTTAATGTAAAGAACTTCAGGTGATGGGTAGTAGTCTTTCTTTCTCTCTCTCTCTCTCATCTCTCTCTCTCTTTTGTCTCTCGCTAGCTCTCTCTATCTCCCTCTCTCCCTCTTTCACTCTCTCTCACACACACACACACACACATTTGGCCCTTTTCAAAGCAAACCCTGTGTAAAAACATAACGTTGACAGTAGCAGACCCACAGCCAGTGTGAACAACTGACAATAACAACACACAGCAGAACTTCTCTTTGAGAGAAAAGGTTGGTTTTGTCACCAAAGCTAAAAAATAAATTGTAAATATAAGGGGTTTTGTATATATTACATGTTTTTTATCATAAAATATTGTGGCGGGTTTGTATTTAAACACTTGATTTGCATCCCACATGTTGCAATACAGCAAGTGGGTTGGTTTGTTAAACATGATTGAGAACACCGTCAACATGAACAGTGACTGTACCACATCACAGACACCACACCTCAGTCATGGTGGTTGCATTCATCAGTAAACTTAACTGAACTTAAAACTATCCCAAACATCAAAACATAAAAACCACATCAACCAAATCAGAACATTAACACAATATCGCCAAAATAGCAGCCAAAACAGATATTTCACCAGAACCATGAGCCTTTGCAACCTGCTGTCCAATCAAAGCAACTGGTGTACCAATCACTTCAATGTTATTGTAGCTTAATTTATCCATATTTATCATACTGCAATGTTCTACGGGCAAGTACTTTTTTCAATATATGTGTACAAAATATTCCTCCTGCAGAAACGGTTTATTGGACTAGCAGCTTTTCACCTCCTGCACCCCTCAAGTGCACTTGCCGGCTATATTTACATTAACATATTTCAAATCTGTACATTTGTTTTCACAGTGAAATATAGAAACTCAGACTTATCTCATTGCTTTAAATACTGTTTCGGGAACAAGTAACAGTTCCATAAATATCAAAGTAGACAGGCTTCATCTACCGATCTATAAAACATCTCGTGGTCAATTTTCTATTAAATATCGTGGAGTTGTCCAACGGAAAGAAAACTTACATTTACTAAGTTCTGTTGTGTTGCTGTTTATGTACAAAAAGAGACTTGCAAATGCTTGGCTGTTTAAACATTTGATTTGCAGTTATTCATATATATAAACATATTCCTTCCACTCTATTTTTTTCTCTCATACAAATATCTGTCCAATTTTCTCTTTTATACTAATATACATCATGTATTGCAGATTTTGTATGTTATATATATATTTGTATGCGATGTATGTTTATAATATAACTGGTTTATAACACACCCCACACATATTTTCAAGATTAAATTTATGTAGTTTTGTTGTGTGAATTAAACTAAACAAAAACAAAATAGTTTGTTGAAGTGCTTTTTAAATATCTTAAAAATAAATATGTCAAATCAGTGCTGACTATTTCAGTTTTCACCAAGACCACCATCATTCCACCCAAACCCAACCCAGTGCTTTGAATTGCCTAAAGGTGAAAATAAAATAAAAAGCAGATATTTCGTGGAAAGCAAATTAAAAACATCCACTTTTTAAAGATAAACTCTGTATGAGCATTCTGTGTTTGGCATTTAACTGCCTGCAGCCACGTTCAGTATAAATGTTTCATAGCGATGTTGATTAAAACAAAATGGGAATGCAAATGAGTTCTGTGATAAGCCGAGAGCAGCCGGTTTGTGTTTTGAAGGTATTTGATCTAAGACATACGAATTCACTTGTTGCAGGTGGCTCCATTTTCTCTCCATTGTCCATGTGTGACAAGCCCTTTTCCGATTAAATGAGATTGCACCTCCACCTGCACCTCCCACCTCCACATCCCAACTCTATTATACATTAAAAAACAGTCAAGTATGGAGAAGCTTCTGGCAGATGGGGAAATGAAGGGGGTGTTGCTTGGGGAGCGGGTGGAGCTGAGGTTTCATTATTCATTTTACAAAAACATTTCTTTCATTGTTTGGGAATTACACTGCCAGCTGCCAGAACAGATGATTTATCAGCCGGGCTAAAATGTTAAACAAACAGAATGCTGATTATCTCCTGTTATAAATATTTTTACATTGGCCTTGGAACAGGCAGTTGGCCACGCTGCTGAAAACATGCTAATGTGAGCAGGAAGCAGTCCAACAGTAAATATTTTCAAATATTTGAAACATAATTTCTCCTTTTTGAGTTTTATGCCTGGTAGCTGCTACACACGACTTTTCAAAATGAGAATACACACTCAAGCCACCAACACATTAAGCCAGACATAAGGCATACACTGCAGTAAGATTACTTCAAAATGACTAAACCCACCATGCTGCCAAACCGGTGCACTGTATATAAAGAACTAGCACCGTGCCCGTTCTGAACCTCAAGAATATCTGTTTGGATTACAGCAAAAAAAAAATTACATTGTGCTTGAAGAAAAATTGCTTCAGAAAAAGTGATCCAGTGAATGTTGCTGACATGCCGGAGATCAACTCCTGCAACACCAGTGAATGTCTGTGTCAGTCCAATAAGGTGAAATAAAAATAATTAAATTATCAAAATGATTGGCTGTGATTTTGACATTTTGATTTTGACATTTTATCTGAGGATGTAGAAGAAGACATGTTCCACTCAGTCCACAGACTGGAGGCACACTGCCCCGCCCCCACTGACTGCTAAAGAGAGTCGAAAACCCAAAGAGAAGCAAAGACACCAGAGTGAAAAGCACAGGGAAGGATTGTAAATGTGTCTATTTGGTGGTTACATTACAAAAACACAAGACTGGAAGAGACATAGAGGAGAGGCTCACTCTCCAGCATCGTTCGGCAAACTCATCAGTTATTTCTCATCATTCCTTGTAAAAATGAAGCAAAGGACAAACAACAACGCTGTGTTGCCAGATTAAATATGTTTTTCTCTTCTGTAATAGGAAATACCCTAAAGTACACAATGCTGGTGATAATGCTGACTATTTGTGACCTGTTTGTATTTGCTCACACTTTTTCCAATTTGTTCCACTTTCAGTTTTGTCTCTTCCAGTCGAAAAAAGATAAATCTTTCTTGCAAACGTCCACTGGCAGCTCGCAGCTAGCCATACTAGCTTAGTATGCAGTGCAGCAGCTGATTCTGTATTGGAAAAATGTCAAGAGCTGTCTTGCCAACTTATAATTATGTTACTAAGATTTTAAGTGGGTTGGTCTGGAATCTGATTCATCAGCCAACTTGACCAATCTTTCTACGCAACACCTTCTAACCTCCGCTTAAAACACAAAATAACAGAGTCTGAACTTTGTTGCCGAAAAACACAAGGTCAATAGCCTTAGTCTTTTAGTATAGTATAAATGTATGTAGCGGGCTAACATTATACATATTTCCTGAAAGTAAGAATTGTGTTGCCGTTAGTTTAGAATGAGGCCCTTGTAGCTTCATAGGGAGTCCTCTTCCATGGATGCACCACCATGTTTCTACAGTAGCCCAGAATGGACAAACCAAACACAGGCTGCAGAAAAAGGGCCTTACACATTGTCATGCCACCTGCAGGCCACTGTAGGTTCTCTTGTATGCGTGGAAGGGGAGGGGTGAGGGGAAGGGTATTTAGTCAGCTGCAATATGCAACTTCACCACTTTACGCCACTAAATCCTATACATTGAACCTATAAGTAGCCTACCTTATTGCAGGGTTTGTACAATTAAAAAAAAAAATGTATATGAATCATTAGATTATCATTTACACTGTTATTACTACTTCTACTGCTGTTGTTTTGAATCACCTAATGCCTATATGCATGTTGGGATTAATGTAGTTAAAGAATGTGAAGAGATTATGTTGAGTGAAACTAGATGCTCTGTTCTATCACAGCAGAGGCCTGTTATATATAATATAATATTTCTTTTGCATGTGGTCAGTTCACGTTAATGTAACTGGTTGATGGGAGGTTGTTTGGGGGAGATGGTCAATAATGTTCTTGTCTTTTGTCTCTTATCTCTTCATGCTATCAGTTTTTTGTCTCCTGCATTGCATGTCATTTATTTTATGTACTATTGATGTTTTACCGGTTCTCTTTTGCAGCATGTCAGTCAGAAACATTGAATAGTCCTTTAAACCCTAATCACATTCATCAGCATTATCATACACTGGCTGGGTACAGCGACTCAAATCTACAAGTCATCCCTTCAGAGAAAGAGAAGGCTGTTTATTTTACTTGAATTGAAATTGCAATGTATACAATGTGATTTTGAGATAAGAAATCTGCCCCAGTGTAAACTCTTTACATGTCGAGCAAATGAAAAAGAAACGTCTCCTGTGCTTGATGATATTGGTGGCTGCTGCATTCAACGACTGTTTCAAGCTCTTCTAAACTAAAAGAATTAAAGATGTATTCATGCAGCCAAGCTTTGAGAAACAACCTTTCAAAACATGACAGTCTTGGTTTGATGCCGACACTACTGAGAGGTGAGGGAGGTAACACAAAGCCACAAAGCCGACTTTTCAAAAAAGGAATGAAAGAGGGAAGGACAGGGAGACAGATAGCCACATGTCTGCTGACTTATACACATCATTCATTCTCTCGTCGTCTCCTTGTTCTCCCAAACTTCATTCCATGCACCTTGCAAACTCATATTAAAAAGCACTGATGGCCTCCGCTTGCCTGCAGACGACTGTCTGACATGACAGATGCAATTTCTTTACTGTGTCTTTTTTTCTTTCTTCTTCAGCCCATTGTCAGAACAAGCTGCTGTAGAATTCTGTGTTCCATTTTTTGCATGTCTCCATCTTTTCAGAATTCAAAGAGCATCTGTTGAGAACGTTTCTTGCCAGAGTAATCTTCTGATTTCCTCACTACCAGATGAGCAGTTGGCTCCTCATTAGAGTGCAGTGCCCGTTTTAAACCTGCCTGTTTGGAATAGACTGTTTGCATGTCATGTGTTAATGTTTTTGAACTACTTCAGGATAATTACTTGTCGCTTGTGAGTCCTCCTCAAACAGTTCTACAATATACTGACACTTTTATTGTTTGTGTGCTGGGTGTTGTGTGCAGAGCTTTTCATAAACAGTCTATGGTGCAGAGTGTAATTCAAAAACTTTGTATTCATCCTACCTGGTTTATCTGCAAGGAAGATTTTATAGTCAATGTTTTTTATTAGCATATATTACAATACACATGCCAAATGTAGAGCCGATCAGATGAGCGGTTCCATTTATAAACAGACAGACCGGTAGATAGACGTTAGTGGAACTAGTAGGTAGATGTCATTATTTCTTCATTAACTGATAAATCAGCACCTTGAATCTACTTTTGTGTATGACAGGTGCTTTATAAATGGAATTGCTTTGCCTTGCCTAAATCCATTTTGCTTATTGTCCATATTTATTTGGCACTACATTGATAATTCATAAACATGTAGTACTGCCAGTACTACATGTGTCTGAACCCCAGGAGAGTAGGAGGCTGTGTGTGAAACGATTACAAAAGTCTTGTTATTATTGAATAATGACAGCACTGCCCATCGAGTTTAATTCAGAGAAGCCAGCAGGAATAGAACATCACTGTTCCTTTGTGGACGGCCATTCATCCCGGCAATTTCCATAGAACACATACAAGGCAGACACTGTAAATACAAAACAGTTTACGAGGAGATGATTGTTATTGTCCATCACATTTAATTACAAATACACAGTGGTAGCTGGCTTTCAGCCTGGCTTCCTCCAATGAGCTCCTAATAGACCTTCCAACTCATTAAATCACAGCCTTTTAATATTTTCCTCCCAAAAGTAAAGTGACGTTTCTTTGTTTCTTTTCCAGAAACAGTGTTTCTCACCTAATTGGGTGGTTTTGATAATAATTGTGTGAGTCAAATTTTCTGTTTGGCAGGTGAAGACAATTTATTTTTGGGATCGGTTTGGTGGTTTATGATTAATTTTATTAGCTATTTTGACGCAACACAGAGGAGAGCATGTACTTAATCCAATTAGTCATCATCATAGTCACCATCAGTGACTGCCACTGTTGTTGACAGCGCCCGTTGGGAACTTTTTTAGTGCACTCACAGATAAAGCCGCGTGAAGGTGAAGTCAAGAGAACGAAGTGGGAAAAATATGAAAAAACATGGAGTGGGAGAGTGATTCAGAACTGAAACCATGGATAAGCAGTTGTGTCAAATTCTGACACACGGCCGTAAGGACCCACTTGCAGGATTTGACATAGTTTATAGTTGAACAAAGTTTTCATTCAGCCTGTTCAAGTTGCAATGACAGCCTGTTCAGCATTAAAGGGCCCATATTGTGTAAAATACATTTTCTGGGCTTTTACTATCCGTAATGACTTGAAGGCGGTCAGTAGGGACCCTCAAAGTATGAAAACAGTCACTCCTCAGACTTTTTCACTCATTCCATTCTAAGAAATATTTGAAACGTCTTGTTTCGTACTTCCTCTCCTTATGTCATTTACACGGTGTGAACAATTCAAATGGTATTAATGGTATGAACTCTTCTATAATAATTTTGCTCTAAATGCCAAAGAATAGTTTGCTCATGTCGCATTAAACATCGCTGATTAAGCAGGTCTTCTGGTTCACTTATGTTACATCCTTATTCCCACATTTATGTGTGAAAAGCATCAACTCCAGTACAGATACGCCTGGTGTCCACACTACTCTGAAAGCTGTTATTCCAGCTTGTGAACATGAGTGGTCACATGATAAAAACGGCGATTAAAACTGATACAGAGTCAAAACCCAAGACAGAGATCGTACTATTTAGTAGTAGTTTGCATGTAGCCTTTGAGCTCAGCCAGCAATCAACAACAGGACAGGGGTTAAACTGCTTCACCGAAAGCCAAGTCCCAATTGATCCACATCAGTACTGATGAGTGGATCACTTTTTTCCCCCCAATTGACGTCATTGGTTTAGTGCAGTGACTCCATCACTGTCGTTGTCAACCTTTTTGTTGACTGAAAATAAATGTCGCTTGGGCTGAATTTCCTAATACTTTTTATAAAGACTATAAATACATTTCATTCATAAAAGCGAGTAAAAGGCTTTGCCCTGATGAGCCCTGCCTATTGAAACCTGATTGTAACATTTTGTTTTAATAATAATCATTCTAAAAAGAAAAAAATATTTTTTATGCTAGGCTATATGGCCTATTTTTGCAAGAAGCTGTTTCCAGAATTATGTGAGCTCGCTAAACTCTGCATTTGGAGTTTTGTTTAACAAGAAATCAACTTTCAAGATTTCTAATATGTGGTTGTGTATTTTGTCTACTTATTTGTACCATTTTCTTCAGAAATGTGAGGCCCTGCTTTGCTAGCTAAGCTGCCCCAAACCGTCAACATCCATGGGAGAGCAGTCCGATCGAGGCCTTTGATAATTTACCAGGGCAGTGATGTCTCTAAAGCCCGAGTAGACAATCAGAACACTATGTGCTGACAAACAGTTTACAGTGAGTGGTCACTTTCCTCTGTATTTCTTATTACCCTCTCTCGACCTGTGACATAACAGAGACAAGTTTTATTCAGGGGCCATTGTGACATCACTTAAAAGTGCGAACAGATTGTGCATGACTATTACCCACAAAGTCCTGAGAAAGGGTCAACTCAACAAAAAGATGTGACAAAAACTATTCAGACAGGAAATAACTGATCTTACTTCCTTTATTTCCCTCACTCCATCTTTATTCACTGCAAATTTCAGCCATAATAAGTCGTGTAATGTGTGATTCATTGAATAATTATGTTCCTTATTGTATTTTCCACAAACTTTATTGGTAATTGGGTGAGGCTCTGGTTGATTGCATGCTGAAATTAATTTATTTCAAGAGCTCTCTTGAATCAAGATGAACGATCGTGTTACTAATGGAGAGATCAGGCTTCTTGTCGTTGCGTCACAGATATAAGGATGTTAGAGTTGAAATTGATAAAAAAAAATGGCATCTTAAGATGGATGTGATATGCAGAGTTTTCCCCAGCGCTTGACTTGATATTTTTAAAGCGTTTTAGCAGATGAGCAAGAGACATGTAATATTCAGGGATTTGTGTTGATTTATGGATTCAAACCCCACTGCTGCTAGCAGCCAACCTTCCTTTTTGTGTTGTAAATGAGAATGTGCTCTCATCAATCGGCCATATCAAATAAAAGCTAATGATTTCAGAGTTACCAAAATACCTTTTGTCTGTTGGCCTATTATAACCATTTTATCAGCCACAAATCAAGTACCGATTTGCTTCAGCACACACATATCAAATGCAGACCCTGAGAACCAGACTGTGAAACACGTGTGATGGAGGTGAGATGGATATTGAAATTGATTTGGGGTCATAGAAAGATAGAGGTAATTTCCAGATTTTCAATGTTAATTTAGCGCAAAGTAGATATAAACAAAGATAATGAGTGCTACTTAGCATCTAGATCACTGGATCACCCGTGGCATGAGGGAATCAGAAGTCATGCTTCATGTCTCCTCCACAACTTTCAACACTTCTAAGAACTCTATTGAAATGGGTAAGTAAAGCAATTAATAGTATTTCAGTAGTGGTTTAGAAGCAATTTATTTAGACAATCAAACCTTTCTCTCAGCAAGTATGGAGTTTGCGTTCTACATTATAGAGGCTGAAATGTATTCTTCAGTCGTAAACACATCCATTAAGCAAATTGAGAAGGTTTTATGTGCGAGAAAGGTGTCATCTACGCATCAGAGTAAACATATGTGTGTGTCATTATGCAGCTCTGTACACATTTTTGTGCACATTTGATGTGAGCTGCTATTACGTCTCTCATTCTCACACCAAGCATGCGATCTGGGAACAAAGCCAGAGCAAGAGCTCCCGCCCCTCCCCTTGCCATCTTTCCTGAATAGCGAGCGCCTCATAATAATGATATGCCATCGATTAGGCAGGATCTCTTCAGTCATGAAAGTGAGTGTGAGACCAATCTGCTCCACACACTGTGAGGCCACCTGTGGCTCACAATTCTCTGTCTACAAAAATACAAAGAAAAGAAAAATCTGGAATAAAGAGAAGCTTTCGTTGCTGTAGATGTCTGTGAGTTTATTTGTATGTACATTTCTAAAGTCAATGTGAATAGATAAATGTAAATAACCATCTAAGTAAATTCCCCAAAAAATTATTTATCCATTTAAGTTTGGCTTGTTGTGAGATTCTTCACCTCATGATCTCAAAATCAACATTCAGTCCTAGTGCAGGAAGTAGTGCACTCTTTTTGCCTTTTCTTTGACCATTAGAGTCACAGTCATGTTTGAGACCTTTAACCTGCCCAAACCTTAAACATTATTTTCATTTACCTTAACCATATAGTTCCAACAGAGAGAAAAATAATTGAAAAACCTTTCTCCAATATCTCAGCTATTGAGTGAATACTGACAAATAATAATAATTAAATTAATAAAATAAAAGGTGATAAGAAAATTATATTAAAAAAATTATGATGAGAAGACATCACATAAAAGAAAGTCTAGGTCATTCCAAACCGAGGGGCTTTTAATAATTATTACTTTATAATTAGTAGAGCAGAACCCGTTCTAAACCTGCCTGTTTGGAATCTACTGTTCTTTCGTCCAGAGCTACTTCAGAATTATTCCTTGTCTTTAGTGAGTCCTCCTCAAACAGTTCTACAATATACTGTCACTGTTTATTGTTTGTGTGCTGGACATTTTCTTTGTGTTCATGCTACCTGGTTTATCTGCAATGAAGATTTTATAGTTCCTTTAAAGTTTCAAAGCTAAAACACTGAAAACACTAAAGACAAAATGACCAAGTTTTAAAAGACGACCAAACAATCATTATTTAATAAATTAAAGTCTGTATAAGCTTTATTTTAGTTTACGTGGGATTTTATTTTTTTTCCACAGTTGAAGGATGTACAGTTGCAAAGATAATCAGAAGATCACAACAAACATGAGTTTAAAAATATCAACATCACATTTTCTTGATATAACAAATCAAGTAAATTGTGAACAAACATCAGCTCTGATTGGCTACACAGTCACTTTACTCCCCACACAGGCTGCTATCGCTTCTTAAGGCAGATTTACGCTCCGTCGTGGACACGAACCCTCAACTTTTTTTTCATAAAATGAAACAGAATTTGCTTAATTACTGTTCATATGAGTGGTTTATACATAAGTATACATGATATAAAGGATTGCAGCAACACTTTGAAGACAGATTGCCAAACAGGAAGTAAATCTGTGAATGTTGTTGCAATGACAGAGATCAGCATCTGCTGCAGGTCAGTCTGATATGGTAATATAAAAATACTGAAATTATCAAAATGATCTGGCAGCGGTTTTGACCAGCTGTTTTACAAAGTTGCCAACTGCTGCTGTAGGTTATCCGAGGACCTAGAAGAAGACAACCCCCCCACTGACTGCTACAGAGTGCTAGTCACCTGTTTATTCAAATTGTATTAATATTGAAGATACCTCATGTCCAAATCTCACCAAACTTGGCCCTGTACTTTCTCTGGCAATAGACAAGTGTGAAGCTGATAAGAGGAACAGTTTGGGATATCTGTTTTCCACATACAGATAGACAGACAGACGTTTGTGGAATTAGTAGGTAGATCAGTTACTGTCCCATATCAATTGGCAAAAAAAATATTTTAAGCAGTCAAAATATGGTCACATTTGATTACAGGCCATATAAAAACATTTGTGTACAAACTGCATTATTGTCCATGAATTACAATGGTGTCGATGTCGGTGTTTGCTGACCCTCATTTCTGAGAGCAGCAGCGGTGGCATTAGTCTGACAGCAGCACACTCAGCAGTACATCAGCAAGGATGAAGTCAAAATGTTATTTGAATGAAAGTGTCGTATATTTAAGCAGCAGTGATGTTGAAGATGATGATGAAGGAATCTCCGCGGACACCGTTCTTGCTTGTATAATAAGGTTTATTACACAGAAGTTACAGGTCAGGACGGGTACCTAGGTATACCCGGAGACGTTCTCGGCCAATGCAGAAGTCTGAGTCGCCGGTGTCAGACAAGCATTCATATAGGGAACTTGTTTACGCCCAAAACTTGAGATAAAATGACATCATACATAGGGGCATCTAATTCAAAACATGCTTCCTACTTGAAGATGGGAACCTCTCCATCTAACAGGTCAAAGAGCATTCTCAGGAGGAGAGAACTAACAAGTAACATATTGTAATAATACTTAGGGAGTCTGAGAGTCCAGAAATCAGGCGCCGCTAGCTTTAAACCTGTCATTATGTTTTACACACGTGTCAAAATGATCCATGTTAACTAAATACACCACAAAAGCAAAATATTTACCAAGGCTACAGGGAAAGAAAAGTCTGCTCATTAAAATAAAAACTACAACCCACCATTATACTAATGAAATATGTGCTATTGTAAACAAGCCACTCAAAGAACTACAAGCTTAAGTTTAATGGCCACATCGAGATAACTGTCCATTTTCTTTGTGTTTGGGTTGTAAAATTGTACTTTCTCCTCATAAATTACTGGTTGCTCCATTTTTTGTTTCAAAGGAGGTGTCACGCATTTGCTCAAGTGATTTCATGAGGCTTCCTTTTTCATCACACACCCACTCGTTTGTCTGTCATCACTGAGACTCATACACATTTTGAAACATTTGTCTCGCCCACCATAATCTTCCTTTATACATAGACAGATCAGCTCCTGCTATTTAGAGGCAGAGTATTTTTCATACAAAAAGGGGCTTTGCAAATGTAGTAGACCCTCTTTATAAGTGGAATATTAAATCAACCAAAATTGTCATCCCTCATCCCAGAACTTCTTGATCCACTATTCCATGAGGGAGAGGTGCACATCAAGGCAAAATAAACCCACTCTGGGCTTGGAAATGTGTGACGATTAGTGTGTAATATTGCACCATGCTCAGACTGAAAACCCCTCTGAGTCTTAGGTTTATACTAATTAGGTTAATTAAAGTCATTAAAGCCCCATTGTTTCCTCATCCGCACATCACATGTTACAAGCCCCCAGCGGCTGAGATCAGGAAAAGATTCTCGATGTCAGACCTAAATAAGTCGCATCCAGCAGACACCATAGCAAAATTACATCCATTCTGAGGTGCATTTGTTGCTATATTGTTAATTTATTGTTCACTCTTCTGTCAGTTCAATTCTTCACCAACTTCTGAGGGAGATAGTCTTCTCGTTAGGTGTTGAATACAACATTGGCTGTGTCCGAAATCCCTCACTAATCACTAATATAGTCATATAGTGGTAGTGCTGTCTGAATGTTTAGTGACATTCTTTATAAAGTGCACTCATTGTTTGCCATAATGCATCGTGGAAAGTAGTGTACAACCAATGGTCACTAACCAAGCAATATATACCATCATGCATTGCGCTCGCGGTGGAGCGACGAGAGGAGAGAGGACAGCAGGAACAGCCCGGCCTGTCGTACAAATGTAAATACGGGCAGAGCAGAGCAAGTTTATTTCTATATTTAAATATTGTCATTCAACGTGTTTTTACATTTATGTAATAATACTAATTGTCAAATAAACATTTAATATTTATTGTGGGATTTTCCAGCTGCCGACGTGATTGTTGTTGTACATCATAATCTTGCATTGCAATGACGTTATTATCGAGTAGTGTCCGAAAGCATTCTTTTATTGACTGATGAGCTCACTATATAGTGACTCTGGTAAAGTAGGGGGTTCGTGAATGAGTGAATGATTTCGGACACAGCCAATGTGTTCAACAGCTTATCACTAGCTTTAGCGCCTTTTCCACTAGTAAAAAAAAACAAAAACAAAAACACCCACTAACATCTGGCTTTCATCTGCAATGGGAATAGACCAAATCGGCATTCATTCTCGGGTCAAATGACTGTGCAGTAAACGCAGGTTTTTATCGGCTCTTGCTAAGATCAGCAGATATACCAAGGTGAACACGCTATTTGCTAAACAACGAGTTGAGACAGAGCCTCAGTTGTTGGTGCATTCATAACATTGAATATGATACACCGTTGGACCAAACACAGAAAAGCTCAATTCTCTACTGGTAAATAGGAAAGGAGTGTTGGGACCTGGTATTTGTGAACTACAGTTCGGCCTACATCCTCACCACATGTTTCTTTGTTCTGGAGACAAAGCAGAGCCTCCAGAACTCAGTCTCCCAGGGTGCTTCAACTTCACACCGAGTTGTTAAAACGCGCCCTGGACACAACTTTCAACCACTGTTGGTCACTCTGGGCTCCATGACCCATGAGGTCACCAGGCCAATATAAGCCCAGTCCCCCCTGTCTTCACTCTCTTTCGACTCAGCATCTCTTCTACTCAACTCTCCGAGAGGAGCTCACCTCTCTTTCTGCTCAACTTCAATGGAGGAGAGGTGCAGCTTTCCACTCACCCAGCGAGGGAATCTTCCTCCCTACCCAAGCTCTACCAAACTTCAAGCAGGCCTGCCTGGAGCAGACTGCTAAACCTTCCAAAAGGCAGCGATGCAAGAGCCTGCCTAAGAACTTCAGCACAAGAGCTGCATCGCACAGCAGAACCACAACAACAGGAGCCACAACCCAGCAAGACGACTTCTCTGGACTTCGAACAGCACATCTTTTTCCCTTTTCATGGACGGGTAACACAACTGGGCTTAATAATTATACTAGGCTAAGCAAAGACTGTTTATTCGATTCCGTGTGATGTTTATAAGTTTGATTTGTGTTGCTGTGATTTTTTGTTTATAAGTTATTTGAAAGTTAATGTTAGTTATGTTATGCTCTTCACAGTCTTTCTTTGCATGCAACTAGCTACTTTCTCTAACCTGGCACCAACACACACACACGCATATCTCCCCACACATCTATCTGACCCCCGCTACATGTCGTAAACATTCCAAGGGGGGGGAATCCGTTATCTTCATAGCCGCCATTTTGAAAGCACACTCACTCACACAGACACACAGACACACACGCATACTCACATACACATCTTTATATAGTAAGTACATCTTTAGTAATTTGTGTTTTTATACTTTATTATCTTCATAATAAATGTTTTTCTTTCACAAATGTTTTTTCATTAATGTTGCATAAGTGTGAATTTTGCCAACCTCTACACTGTCAAGAACTCTATATCCTTCAACTTTGCAAACTATCTATATGGTAATTTTGGTTATAGTTATTCATTTAATTGTTAATCAGAGTTCCAAATTTGTAGTTAGTACTTTTATGAGACTTAATCAATAAATTGGCTATCTTTTCCCTTCCTTTGAAGGGTGGTGCCCCGAGGTAACTTTAATCAATTAAAGTTATTATTTAATATTAATATTTTTAATATTAATATTCAATATTTTTTCTGATAACCAAATTTATTGAATGCCGAAAGGCACACCATTTAATGGTGTCACTTTTAATGTATCAATTAGACAACAGGAGTTAATTGCATTTTGAGCAGGTTTACATGAGTTTTAAAAACCTGGCTTTAACCACTGATTTTGTCTGTCTGCCATTTGGTGTTGGGCCGGTCGGTTTGTTAGGATGTTTTAAGATATTTAAGATATTAATCAAAGTGATTGTTATAACCTATAAGCCCTTTCTCCACATCTCTATACTTTTTATAAAGCACCCTTTGTTCAAGTTTGCATCACCTCAGGCGAATTAGTATGGGCCTGACAGTTTCCTGCTAGAGCTCAGAAAGTGGTTGATAAGAGCTGTGGGACTCAACTGAACAGTAAAGTTGAAAGATGGCTTGGAGCTAGAAAGAACAACAATCCACCCATGAGTGATAGCTTTCTACATGAACACACTATTTTCTGTAAACACTTCTAGTTATTTGACAGAGCTTTGAGTATTTGTGTTTTTCTCTTTTGCCAGACCTCTTGACAATTAGATCTGACCAAACAGTCAAGATGAGGCAGCTCCTAGTGCTGAAACTTTAATCAATATTCCCTAAAGTATCAACTGTGAATATTGCCTGTACAAAATGTTATGACATACAAATGCAGCCTATCTAAATTAGTGGCTCTATTATAAAAAAGAACCCATATCAGCTACCATATCTATCAAGTTTTGCACTAAATAAAAAGTGCACAATACAGTATTTTTTACAATGAGCTGAGTTTTGCTTGAATCACATTAACACTTGGCCTCAAACCAGCTGCAGCCGATGCACTGGAGTGTGTGCACATTGCTCAAGGGCACCGTAGGAGCACAAAATAAATGTATATTATTCATTCACATTATACAGGTTAGGGTTTTATAAGTTAATATAATCTTTTCAGGTTATACAACACCGCACTATCGCTATAACTGTTTTGAATATATAAAGCTTTGATTGGAAAACAAACTTTATGTAATATATTGAGCAATACTAGGTTTTACCAACGTGCTAGTTTGTGTCTCTCATTTACTGATATACTGTATGTAGGTGCAGAGGTAATTTATATATCCAAATCCTACCAAACTAGTTACAGATTACTACATGGTAACACGTGACCCATGTAATGGTAATGGGAGTAAGAGCTCTTTGAAGGGAACTAGATCTAAAGGCCTTTCCCAGAGCTGTTCTTTTTGCTTTGCAAGGCCAACCCAGTGACTGTACATACAGATTGGCAATGAGTCTCCACTCCTGGAGACCTGCACTGGTGACATCATTTGGAGCCAGAGTCTGAGTGGTTCATGCAGAGGAGATGTCGTATCGAAGTCAACACTCAAGGCATTTCGACAGCTAAGTCAGTCACGTTTTGTATAGCATGAATTAGCTAATTAAAATCAAGCATTTGAACAGTGTAATGAGAACAACCTAAAATTACATCCTCCATATGTGGAAAATGTCTACTTGACAAGTACTTTGACTTTTTAGTTTGGCTTGTGTCCCATCTGCTAACATAGAGGGGGCATGATTTATGACCTATACTGCAGTCAGCCACCAGGGAGGGATGAAGCTGTTGTGGCTTTACTTGTGCGGGGCTGTCATGTTGTCCATCTATAAACACAGTCTCTGGGCCAGCCCGACCTAATAACAGTGACAGATTGACCCAGAACTACCAAGTGTCAAGACCATAGATGTATTAAGAAAACCAGAGAGAAGGTAGATCTTTGGCTGGATTACTTACTGTAGTAACACTATTAGAGTAGGGAAGACTACAAATGCATCTTAGAAAGACACATTCACACCTTGTCAACATCTAGAATCCATCTGAAACCTTATCTGGAGGTGGCTGGAACAGGCAGTTTTAAAGTTGTATAGAAAGCCTATTTTTTCCTAAAGAATTGTCATCTGATAAAATCTTGACCTGGAACGTCATCCATGCTTAGTATCAGAATGTCTTAGGGTGGATTTTATTTTTATTTTATTTTACTTGCATGATGATGGCTATGGGGTACGATTATGTGGTTAAACATAGATGTGATATCTTGCAAGAGTATATATTTAAAGATGTAGAACAAAATAGAAAACACACACCTGCTGACTGAGATTTAAGCAAAGTGTGCAATCAGTACCCTTCAATCAGTCCCATAGTTGTGTGGCTATTCCGGTTTGTAGCCACTATTTGTAATCAGAAACTAATTCATCTCTGTCACCAGATTGGCAGCCAGCCAGGGTGTATTCCTGGTGTTGTTCCCATCAAGGACCATAAAACCCTTCAAGGGCCTTTCTAAATTATTGAACTCATATATCATACTTGCCTCTTTGCTGAGACTGATGGAGGTGATGATGATGAAGCCACCCACAGCTGCTTCTTGTCAAAACGACTTGCTCACAACTCATCTGGTGTAGCGGCATGTTTCCAGTTCTAATGATCACTGTGTCGAACCCCACTCACAATGGCTTATCTTTTACTTCAACGAGGAATTAATTGGTGTTCCATTTTTACACTTTTTATTCACCCTGCCCATAAAGAGGCATAAAGCTGAAGAGATAACCTTGAGGGACATGTTTTCTTTTCTTTCTTTTTTTTAATAACAGTAAAAAATAATTAGTGTCAGGAGAATATCTTGTATTTCTGAATATCTTGTATTTCTGAGTCACCTTATTTTTAGGAATTGTATCACTGGCCAGATCCTTGAGGAAACGTGCTGTGCATAGATGAGGGTTTCCAGCCATTCTCCTTTCAGCCCAGCTGCTAAGGAGGGTCTCACTACTGTCTTGCAGGTTTATCTAACACGTAACAATCATGTCTGAAGATGGCACCCTTTCCTGCTCACACAAAGCCTTCACCTTGTTTCTGTGGGGTTCCTCACGCTTCTGTGTTATTAGGGCCAGTCGAGCATGTAAAATATTCTGCATTCACACCAAACGGAAAGCGAATTTTATTGTCACATTACTCGCACAAGTTTGGCGCAGGATCCCTTTATGTTTACTGTCATTGCTCTTGTGGGTCCACAAGACCATCTGGAGGCGCACACAGCTCGGGGAATTTCACACGCCGCTGTTTCGCTAAAGTTCAATTATTTCAACATGAATGTGTGAAGCAAAGGACCATGTGTATGACCGCAACGAGAATTCTCCACTAAAGACCTTCTTCAGTCGCTTGCGCCCCTGAGACTTCTGACCTCTCACTTCCTGATGGCTCACTGCACACATTAATGGGATACAAATATTTAATCTTACAGTTCCTCTAGACTTTCCAAATGTTATTGGGCCAAAAAGCTCAAATTCTGATCATGAAAAAGTCAGTTTCAGGGGTTTGTGACACTAAAAATGTATTCATCATTTTATGCCTACTTGTGTTTGTGTGTGAGAAAAATGCTTTTAGGGCCAGTGCATGTCACATGAATGACAGAAGTTATAGTTAACTGAATTCAACATTAAGCTAAACTGGCTTATCAGGCCTGCTCTGTGGGGGCTTGGCACAGGGAGCCAGTTCTGCTGACACTTTCAACAATACATCCAGCCACTGGATCAAGGGGTGATGGCACAAGCTAAACCAATGAGGAGAGAGAAGTCTTCTCCTCTCTATAGTGTATCTGTCAATCACTTTGCATACGTTTAGCCAGTGGGTGATGACCCCAAGCCCTGGACTTCATAAATGAAACCTGAATCTGTGTGTGATCTCTTTGTAATGACTACCACAAAAATCGAGAGATTCTCCCTCCAAACATACCAGGTCACAGACGAACAGGTCACATTAGCTTAAACTCAGCCTAAAACAAGTCTGCAGGGCTGTTCCCTTTATTTCTCATCAGTGCTGAATGGAAAACACCATGCTAACACATAACTATTACCTCCGGCCATATCATCATGGTGGGTTTACTCTCCGTTGCATTGATGCACCAGTGATTATCACTATAAGGTGGGCTGCTGGTTAGTGTATTAAAATGAGCATTTCAGTGGACAACATTCACACTCACACACACACACCGCCCCCAACTCGAGATGTCACCAAAGCCCTGCCAGTCATATCAGTCAGTGCACTGAAGTTAATTGCCAAGGCTCTGCATGCCACTGCATAATGAGAGGAGGCTCCTCAGGCCCACATGGAGTGTCAGGTCAGCTGACCAGGTGGAGGTGAAGCCTATTAAACACTAATGGGGGGGGCAGGATGCAGGTTCATGCAATTTTTACAGACTCACTGTAAAGGCATCAGAACACGTCTGTGATTTGTATTGTATATGGTTATGTGTGTCGAGTTCCTATGGGGGCTAAAAAAAAATCAAAAATCTATGTTTTTTTTATGAGCTGCGTCTGAATATATTTAAAAGGAAAATCCAGGTTTTTAAAGCCTGGGGCATCTTTCCTATCGGTTGTCAAATACATTTTATTCACAAAGTAGATTAAACAACACAAGTAAAAGTAAAAGAAAAAATTGTAGTTTACCAATAACCCCACACAAAATGTCTTCAGAAATGGCCACATGTTCTATTCCTGTGAAATGAGAATCATGTACAGCTTTCATCTTTATACTTTCCAGTATAGTTCGAAATATGATGGATATTTTCTTGACACTTGCAGGGAAATAATTTTCTACCTCTATTGATTTTCGACTTTCCTTCAAATAATTCTCAGAGGAACAGATTGGTTTAACCTGAGGTTCCACTCGTATTTGATATTTCTGGCTTAAAGAAGATGCTTCATTTTGAGAACATTTCAGTATAAGCTTCAATTTATCAGCCATGAAATACAGATTTATCTGCCGCACTGTTTTTCAATTTAAATTCTACCTTATATACATTATTTTTTATTGCACCTTTTGTACCTGTTTATGCTGGGTCTTTTGTTTTTTTTTCTATTTATACTATGCACCTTAAGGATTGCTGCTGAATTCCGTTGTACACTGTGCAATGACAATAAAATGATTCTATTCTTGATTCTCTTCTGATTAATAGATATGAAAGAGCAAAATTAAAAGAAAAATACAAATTTTGCAGCAGATCATGATCCTTCCACTCAAACTACACCATGTTTAAGATGCAGATAACATTTGAGGCATGTTTCTGATGGCACTGTTGGTCTGTCTGTGGACCCACTTCTATATAAATATCTGAGCAAGTATTGGATGCATTGCCATGAAATTTAATACAGAAATTCTTGTTGCCCAGAGGATGAACTCCATTGACGTCACTGATCTCCTGACTATTCCTCTCATGCCACAATGAAGTTAACAGTTTTATTGAATTTAAAATTGAAATGATCACCATTCAGTTAATTTGCTACATTCATGTCTCCCTCAGGATGAATTTTAATAATGTTTGTGATCCTTTAACTTTTTCTGTAGCAGTTTCACCAGTCTCAGTTTTACAATGAAATGTGGTTACACGGTAAACATACTGAACATTTTTGAAATATGTACAGCTAATGGTTGTGAAGAAAGTAGAATGACAACTCCTATTAACCTAAATAACCATAAAACATGCAAGCAATAACAAAATAAAAGTTAACGTAACTCTAATATGCAAATTATAGAATTCTTTCATATAGTCGTAAAAGGATTGCCAGGAGTTATTCTGTTATCTGAGGAAACAGCTTTTTTAATTATTTTTCTCTTAGGCCTATAATAGCTTGCTAAAATCTAGTCCATAAAGCAGATTTTATAGTCAATGTTTTTCATAAAATGAAACTGAATTTGCTTTATTACCGTTCACGTGTGTGGTTTATATATAAGTTTGAATAATTTACTGAGCTCTTGCTGAAATGGGTCAGTACATTAGTTGAAATAAAAAAATTTAATGATCAAAATGATCTGGTGGTGATTTCAGTTGCCAACTGTTGCAATAGGTTTTCAGAGGACATAGAAGAAGACATGTTCAACTCAGCCTGAAGAGTTGAAGGCACACTGCCCCAACTGGGTAGGGTTTGGTATCTGAAAATACAGGAAGGGAGCGATCAATGTAATTGTTTTTAAAAGGCCAGTATTAATTGCTGGATGTTTACTTTTCACCTACTCATCACACCATACAGTAAGCTTACAACCCCATGTGTGTGTGTCAGCCGAATGTCTTCCCCTGGTTTCTTTGTGTGGTTACAAAGAAAATTAAATAATAAACGAATACAATGAGGAAAAAAACGTGTGATTTACTGTCAGGTAAATAAAAATGCAGGTCTTATCAAGTTGTACAAATCCTCACTGTGCACTTCTCAAGAGAAGGTCACGCACGGCCTGTTAATTACATCTGCAGTCACCCAAGGCAGTACTGAAGCACACACAGCGCAGGAAATATCGATGCAATGGATTTGAGGTCTAGGGGGGCGAACATGACTTGAGCGGTGGACCGTCAAAGCCGCAGCTTTTCCAAATCCAAACCCCAAAGAAATGCAGTGGCACAACGTTTAACAACACTTGGCCCCTGTATGACTTGGAATGGATTTACTCGTTGAGTCTGTGGGTGGACACACTGCAGGATCCATCCCTGCAAGTAAAGAAGTGCAGTTCAAAGGGAAACGGCTTTAAGCAGAAGTTAGGAGCCAGAGCAATAGGGAAAGTCTTGCATGGCTAATTGAAAAATGTCATGCTGTAGTATAAGGAGGAAAGAATGATCCGCAAAGAACCTAAATTGGAAACCTTCTCCTTTCACTTAGGGGTTAAAAATGTATTTCTCATTAATGAGGCAAAACCAGTGAGTTAGTGGAATTACCTTACACACAGACAGGAGTTTTTGAGACGGACACAGAGATTCAAACTTCATATAAAACACTTGCGCAAAGAGCTAACCTAAACCTAAAAGCTTTCTTTCCCAATTCAGTCTGGACTTTAAGATCAACAAATTGCAAATGTCCATAAAATGAAGATTATGACTTCCACAATTCCAGTTTAAAAGAGATAATTTTGCCCAAAAGGTGTTATATGTGAATGACTGTGGCTGAAGGCTGAGGTAGTCTTGCTCTTACTGCCCATAATGTGCGAGGAGGATGGTTGCCTTAGGCTTTTTTTCCACGGCAGACAATTTGACATGGAAGAAAAAACACATATGCTACTGATTCAGTCCCATACAGTTTGTTTTGTGTTTAAGTATTTCAGGATTTCAACTTTTATTTTGAAGTCATGTTTCTGATATATCAATAATATTAACTCTTCTTTTACTCATATTGAACAATTTCCCTTGAGGGAATTATCTTTATCTTACAGTAAGAAATGCTCCACCATGTTCACCAGCTAGCTGCTAACTGCGTCTGAGTTGTGCTGAGAAGGAAGTGTACAGAGTCGTCCATAAGAGCTCTGAAAACGGCTGTGTAGAAACACTGAACCAAAATAGTAATGTTGGATCGCATAAAACCAACACCTAAAAGACGCTGCACTGCAGAACTGACATGGGCTGAACTCTCTGGTGACATTACCAGCAGCCAACGCTCTCAAATCACGTTGTTACTTTTATTACCGCTAATGTAGTTTACTGCTGTGTTAAAGCTTTTTTTCATTTTTCAGGGTTTTCAGTGTGATTCCATGTGCATAAGGAAACCAAGTCAGTACTATCCGGAACATTTCACATGATTAAAAACTGATTTTCACTGAGTGCCATGTGTTCAGCTTTTGAGAGTGAAAGAGTGAACATGCAATGACTTGCACAGATGAAGATACAGTATGCTGCAGTGTAAACCTCTTCATTGTGACATTACATCTCAGCGCTTGAGTTAGGTGATAATTGGGGTCAGAGAGAAACGGCGGCCTGGAGTTGGGTTTTGTCAGAATGAACAACCAGCCTTGACATCCATTATTATCCTCTTTGTCTGCATGTGCTGCTCATCTCATCAGAGCAGAGACTGAGCTTTCTGTCTTTCACCTTCTGACTTAATTAGTAATGATGTCTGACCTGTAGATAAAGAAAACATAATGTTGGTTGGGATGTTTGCTTGTTGTGAGTAGTAAGATATAAGGCTGTAAAAATAATACAAAATGTTTGCCTTGTGTAAAATGAATGCATCCAAAATGAATGAATGAAAGTTACACGATTTTCCATGTGACATTTTGTGTTGACACAAAAAACAGAGACTATTGTTCAAGAAAACTATTTCATCTTGCAGTAGGATCAGCAGCAATGATGCCCGCCAACATGTTGACATTATAGCTCAGGAGAACAGTTGTCATTACTGCTGTACAGGGGCGGATTTCATCCACTGAATAGCAATTGTGTCCCTCATATTATTGCATAGATAGCTATGTAATTTAATGTAATTTCACATAGTATTACATTTATATATAGATATATATATCCCTCAAGAATAGCAATGGGATGAAATATTTTCCCTTGCAGTAATACTGTAATAGTCATTATTACATGAGTACTTAGTCCTCATTGGTCATACAACACACCCACCTCCACACCTTCAACACCCACACCCACACACAATACCAGTTTGGAACCTCTTTGGGTTCCATTCCAGGTCTTTGCATTCACCTATTTTTCAGTAAAATGTCAATATGACCCTTAAATGCACCTTAAAATGGTATATCTGTCTCAGTCGGTGGGATCTAAGCTTAAATCCCTCTGGAAAGTTCAATGTCGAAGGGTAAGGATACAATCATGCAATGTTTCATAATACTAGACAAAAGAAGGGAGCTACTTCATTTCATGGTGGGCATTATATGTCGACAACAGCTCAGCCAGAGTAAGTTATGTGCCTTTGTGCCATGCCGTAAAGAATGTCCTTCTAAAAATAAGGTTTCCCGGACACCAGACAAATGAAGACAATAAAAGCTTCTCACAAGTGTTGAGGATAGACCCGGTGACATGGAGGGAGGAAAAGGGAAATTGATGGATTAACGATTTTGCTTTCATGAAGCCTGCCTAAATGTCAGGAGGGAGGGGCGCAATATTCCCCAATTAATAACAGGAGCACAGTGTGTGTCTGCAAAGCACTGTGATAAATGAAGGATGCAGGCGGTAAGAAGCGGAGGAGGATTAGGAAGATAAGAAAAACGTCAACATATCAGCAATTACAAAGTCGCAGTTACAACTTGACAAGCTGATAAAGGATCCTTTTTATTTATGGGAACAACTTTATGAAAGCATTGTTGCAGGGACCAGGGGAGAGGGTCATAAACACATATCTTACACCTGGGAGTTTGCCTGAACATCTCCACTGAAGCAACAAGATGGCCTTTGCCCTTTGTGCAATTTTTATCAGTTAATGAGAAAAGAGGGGAGCTTGTGTTGTTTACTTTTAGTCTCCTGTAACATCCCAGTCGCTCACAAGTATTTATGGGTCAGACCGTACACTCCAATCAACCAGACAAAATCTAGCATGTTGTTTGTATCACTTATCCTGCCTCTACTTTTAACTGTGGGATTCCCCAGGGGCCACTGCTCGGCCCAATACTATTCATTCTTTCTTCATTGTCTTTTGGTGATATTTCCTCATTTATGACCAGTGAGGAACGAATATAAAAAATTAAAAAATCAGATATATTACTAATTGCTGGTTACTCACTAAAAAGAAATGACACTACTTTACTCATAATTAAGTAATTAGATAGGCAATATCTGTGGTTACTGAGCCCAGTTTGGTCAAAATGCCTTAAAACATCCCTGCAATGTGTGGTAAACAGTGAGACAAAGCTCAGCTGACCAGGGCGCATGTGGCAGGGCATCGTCTGAGTAAATCAACATTAGTTTAAATTTGTGATAAAGCTTAACTGTGTACTTTTGCTGTATTGGCACTACCAGTTTAAATTGTTTCGGAAAAGCCCTATTCAGCACTATTAACATTTTCACACTCTTGAGCCGTTTGACATGACCTGCGGATTAAGTCAGGAGAATTGAGTCTGGACTTTACCCGCAGTTCACTTTTCACAAACTTGGGAGGCTCTCTGCACAGACGTGTTCACAAGATGTGGTGCAGCCGGGTGCAGCAGACAGAGACAGGTAGTAACATATTAATTCAGTTGCGGAGATCACGTGATTTTCTTCACAACACAAAAACACTGGTGTTGGCTCTTATCACCACAAACTCTCGAGACATCTTCGTCTGTGTCTTCTTCGTGAATGACACTGCTTTTTCACCAGGAGATTTTTCATTTATTTTTATATTGTTTTGTTTTATAAATTGTTGTATCTGCCGCGTGTTCGAAGCGTCATAAACACACCACATCAAGTACTTGTTGCCATAGAGAGGAGGGACAAGAGATATAACGAAGGGAGAAGAGATATAAATAGGCAGCCTATAAAAGCACACGTTTCTGCTGGAGCCATTCATAGTCACTCTGTTATTCGCATGAAAAGGCAGAGCAATAGTATTATAATATAAGACACAGAAAACAAGTATTATAAGAGAGAAGTTCAAGATCTACTTTTTCACCTCTGCACTTTCTGTAATGTAGACGAAAAGCATCTTTGCTTTATTAAGATGGTTAGGTTAGTATATGAAAGTGAACGACCATCATAGCCAGACACCACAGCACAGTAAGTCCACTGGATTGTCTGAAGGTTTGACGAAAAGCCTCGTAAACAGGGAACAAAGTTATGACCTACTCATAAAATCTAAAGATGATCAAGTACTTGCACAGCCACTCACTTCAGCCTGCACTTGCCCGACTTCTCAACACCAGAGACACTCTTGATTTTTACATGGTGCTCCCACTGCCTTTTGAGAGCCTGTTAGGCAGCTGATTGGCCCGGCGAGCCTGACAGGTAAGTGATGATTGCTCTCAATTGATTTTGAAGACGTAAAATCACGGCCTGCAAACCTGTACCAATATATCCCATCGGTCTGACTAATCTCCATACATTTGATCACATATTGAGGAGAGAAAGGCCAGCTCCACACCCTCTGGAATCAAACTGCATTTGAAAATGTACCTCCAGCAATCTCTAGAAAGATAAGCGAGCACACTGACATTGGCTGCGAAGTTAAATATTGCAGCGAGTGCTGTGAGGTTTTACAACTTTCTTCAGCCTCAAAATCAATAGTGAGGGAATGATTGACACGAATTGCACCCTGATTCTAACAGTGGGAACGAGAGATGCAAAATATTTGTATTCCCTCCCTCGACGCAAACCCAAAACGCTTCAATTAATCCTGCATGTAGTCTAGTGTAATTATCAGCATCTCGCCAATTTAGACACGGGGCACATTCACAGTGTGACACATGGTCTTTGTTTTTTTTATGAAGGGAGATAAGCAAGACATTCATCAGTGTAAATAAAAAAGCAATGACAATGACAAGCTAAAGACACATGACACATACACATTCCTGACCTCTGACTCTGTTTCAAACCATGAGACAGTGAAATGAATATATAATGATTAATCTGACACATTGTTTGTGAAAAGCATACATCCTGTCAGTAATAATGCCCCCTGTGACATGTAAGGTGGAGAACACCATATGCTTTTTAAACATGGTGCAAACAAACATCCTGAGCCGTGAAGAAGCCACTTAGCAATGCGAAGAGGAGATAGATGTGTGGAAAATGGAAAAAATCCAGACATCACAGCTAAGTGCATATAGAGTCCTTTAGTGCTCAATTCTGATTCTCTTTTTCATAAATATAGAAACCTTATGTATACATGTGGGTGAATTGTTTATCATACATTATCCGAGCTACCTTGGTTTGCATGTGTGTCGACAGTGGAATGCTACTGGCTAAGGTAACCTCAACAAAAGAAGATTTATTTTCTTTTGTCCACTTATGGCAACAGGAGTTGGTTTCGTCGTAGGTTTAGGTTAGGTGAAGGTTGAGCTCAGGCAACTAGTAACAAGGAGTAAGTTTTCAAATCAACAAAGTCATGGAGTCAAGACTGTGTGTGTGTGTGTGTGTGTGTGTGTGTGTGTGTGTACTGATTATTGTGGCCTCTCTAGGACCATTTCCAGCATAAGAATTGACCTTGTAAATTGTTGTCGGGTTAAGGTTTGGTTTAGGCATGAATTCGTCATGGTTTGGGTAAGGTTGGGGTTAAAATGCAGCACTCTGAGTAAGTGATATACGAGGGGCACGGCACGCAGGGACAATAAGTGTTAAAAGAAATGTTAAAAGTCTCCAATTAAAACCATTTTTGATTGGTTAAAGTCCTTCCATAACAATAAATTAAAAACTAAATCAAATCATTACATAAGGAAGATTTAAAAGACCACAGGCAGAGTTATAGTTCTTATAAAATCTCTCTCGACTCCACAGGTGTCAAGAATGAGGCGTGCAGGCGGATCCAAAACACAGAAGCAGGGTTCAGGTTATTTTAACTACGGCAAAGGTACTTACAGAAAACAAGTCCCAAAAAAATCCACAAACAGAAAAACACTGGAAACCAGAATAGACTGCAAAAAGGCTAAACTGAAAAAACTTTAGAAACACTGATATCAAGAAGACACTGGAAACATGACAACGAAAGACGATGACGAGCGAAAGATGACAAACTGACGAAGACAAAGGGAAGCACAGAGACTTATATACAGGTGAAACACATTAGGAACAGGTGCAGACAATCACAGGAGCGGGGAAACAGGACAAAGACAGGAAATGCATCTAGTACAGACACACAAGGGACATCATTTCAAAATAAAACAGAAAGCAGAGAACTCAGGGGGAAACAACTGAACACAAAACTAAACACAAGTAAACACCAAAGAGTCCATAAAACACAACCAAAGTGCTCTTTCACACTTTAAAAGTTCAGAGCCACAACGGCAGAATCATGACACAAGGCTTCCTCCTCAGCTGTTAAATAAAGAAAATTAGATACACATACCATGGGTAAAATGCTGTGGATCAATTGCTGGAAAGTTTGTATAAGAAAATAAGTGCTTTAATATAAAACTGTGGGTTTTGTTCAGCTGTCCATAATGAAGGGAAGTCAATGCAAAGGCCTAACAAGGAAAGCTGCACTTTTACACTTTTATTTATTTGAGAATTTCTACAGCAACAGATTTTCGAAAAGCTTTCCTTTTCCCTCACCTGTCATTTTCCATCTGCCCACCAGACGTCCCCAGAATTTTTTGTAGTTATAATCACCTCGTTAGTTCTCCTGAGCCGTTACGGTTGCCTGTCATCTTGCCTGCCAGTTTCTCCACCCATCCATCTGTACGCCTGTTTATCTATACTAAAACGTGTGTGTGTGTGTGTGTCTGTGTGTGTGTGTGTCTGTGTGTGTGTATGTGTGTGTGTGTGTGTGTGTGTGTGTGTGTGTGTGTGTGTGTGTGTGTGTGTGTGTGTGAGAGAGAGTGAGAGATAGAGAGAAAGTGTGTGCACTTGGATCCAGAAATCACTGAACCTCAGCAGTGGGATTACTTCTACTGGACCCTTACCATCGCCTTGGAGGAAGATGAAGCATGAACACAGCATGCTAGTATGAATGAAAATGCGTTGCTGTGGTCTTTTTTCTAAATCCTACATAAGGCTGGAGAATTCAGGTTTTCATGAATGGGATAGAAACATCAGCATCAACTTCATCCCTTAATAAAACAAGCATTAATAAAACAGAAATATACAACTTGAGCTTGTACTGAAACTCCCATGTCTTCATGAAGCTGCACCTCCACTGTAGACTGTGGCCAAAGGGCTTTAAACCACAAACACCCTCTGATTTTTTGAACATATCACCCCCACACAGTGATAACAAGCATATGACAAGCATGCACTGCTTCCGATTGGCATGTGCGCTGATTATTGACTTGTTTTCATCTTTATCTCATGGCTGCTATTGTGCTGTTGTTTGCATTCGCTCTTGTCCTTTGTCTGTTCACTTTACCCACATTCCTAACCCTCCCAACGGAGGAAAAAGACAACACACTGAACATTAGCGCTCCACATCACCACATGATGGGAAAGAGCGTGCTTGGAGATGAAGTCACACCTGGACAATGCTTGTTATAATCAGGAAATCTAGCGATTTTTTGTTTGGCAATGTCCTGAGTCCGTTCATCCTTTAATTAAAAGGACTGCACCACAGGGTTGCTTCATTTATCAGGGATAACAGGTTTTCAGCAGCTTCCTGTGGTGAGAGGCTGCTCACCGACCTATTGTTCTGCTCCCTCTCTCCCTCTCTTTCTCTGCATCATTACATCCGAGACAGTGCCTATAGGGCTCCTCTTTATCTCCCACCTTCCGCCTCTGATGTGAAACTGCGAATGCTCCATCACTTGCCTGCCCCACACACTCAAGGAAATGGGATGGCCTTTATTCCTCTTTCACTGTTGCCTGGGAGCTAAAGCCTCTCTCTGTTACACACTGGATTTAGAGAAGACCTCTATAGGAGATGTAATTTAGCTTTATTGTATTTTACACTCAAGGCATTTTTCCATATCTGCCTTTCAGTGGGACCACAAGTAACTGCGACCATAGAACAAGCCTGGTTGTCTGGGCAGCAAAGTACAGACACGTTTCCTGAGCACAAGTCTGGATGGAGTGTTGCTTATTATATCCTGCATGTGTTTACTCTCTGATATCACAGAGGAAAGGACAAATTACATCGTCAATAAATGCCAGGCAGCACTGGACCATTTTTGAAAAGACTTTTACAATCACACAGGTGTGTCATTGATTCTAACTGCATGACTGGCACAAAAATCGACAGACTGGCAGATTTTCTGTGCGAACACCCAGGATGGACAGTAAATGATCTCACGTCAGTCTTGCAAGTCAAGTCTTTTTAAAGTCTAATCAGTAAATTGAGAAATCAAATCAATATCTGGACTGCAGCCACCTGCTTCCCTGGATATGAGCCATCAGTATTCATGGGACCACTTTGGTGTTATTCAGATGTAGCTGATGGGACTCTTTGGGGCCATTACAGACTGTGCCCGATTCATCTTCCACTTCCACTCGGTAGTACACAGCTAAATATTTGAAGGGGGTTGTGCATCTGATGGAAGTCATTGCATTTTTATGGATTAAAGCCGCTTCACGAGTAAACACTGCATAAATATTGTGGAAATTGATTGCACGTGCTGATTAATTGCATATCTGCTGATGTTCTCTACATGTGAGTCCCCGGTAATGTCCAAGTATTTCTGTGGCTGTATAACAGGCACACACAGACATGATGAAAATGGACATGCTGTGCCTTAAATATGTGTTGTTCTCTGTCAATCATGATTCCCTCGCTCCAGGTCAACCAACCGTCCCCGGCTGGTTATTTGACAGTCTCTAGAAATGTCAAATATCCAGGTGAATGGGTGACGAAATATCCGACAAAAACCCCAGTGAAGTTTAGGGAATTAGCTTCTCGCTGTATCAGCGAGCCAAAGTTTCATCAGCCCCTCCACTGTGAGTGCATTACACCTTAAAATTGGGAAATTGCATTAAGCTGTGGCAATAAAAATGATAATATATGATTTTTATCATAACACTTCTCCTTCCTGACCCTCGCCCATCTGTCGTTCCCAGCATGTCAAAACAAATGGACGACACTCTATATCCTCTGACCTTGGCCTATTGCTTGTTTCTGGTCCTGTTTTTAACAAGCCTGTCTCCTCATTTACAGCAATCCTCTGCTTCATAATTCCATAAAGTGTTGGAGCACTACAGCATATATATATCTCCTTTAATGACTTGGACCTTAGCCATTCCTCGCCTTCTCCTGCCAAGCAGACTTCAGTCACCAGAATAATCCAGTGTAGGCTCTCCCCACGCAAAGTGCCTGAGTGCTAAAAAAACGCCATTGATCCTGAGCTAACTAGAGCATTAAGTCCTTAACATGTGCTTACTTGAAACTTGAACAAGATCCGACGAAGGCACATTTTAAATGAATTTGATTAATACAGAATAAAAAGTATTAAGGATACCGAGGAGCATAGAGGGCAGAGAAAAGAGTCAGTGTCTTAATAAACCTCATCATCTCCCATAAACGACCAGTCAGGAAGAATTAATCAGATGGTTTCAGATAGTTCAAACAAGCCGAAGCTTCTGCTGCAGAGATAAATGATTTTCATTTGTCAGGCACCACTGCATGTTTACATTAATATGTGAGTGTGCATATATATTATACACACACACTGCCATTTCAGTTTTATTGCCACAACCATATATCACACTGAAGGGCTTCTCTTTGGAGGCAGATTTCACACACACACACACACACACACAAAGACACACACACACACAAACATGTATGTATATTAAAGTTTGCCTGCATGTGCTATAATTGAAACCAAAGGATTAATTTAATACATCAGGTTAACTGAATGTTATAAAGTCATTTGTTTGTGCTCATGCTGCTCAGGGTATATGCACAGCAGCTTACAGAAGTGTCAGCGTCCACTGACCTACGTGCTACAGTACATGAACCTTTGTGGGTGGTGAGAAATATTTGTTGTCCCTTCATGCTAAGTAAACCTATGTCAGCATTATCTTATCACTGTCCAGCTATTCAAATCCAGATGAAATAAAAGAAGTGATGAAAATGTTGAAACCCTCATGTGAGTTTGGCCTGTTGGGATACACACTAATAACTGATTGTCTAATCAGAGCATTGAACTTGCAGTTTAAGAGAAGACACTGTAGACGCTGGGTTGAAAAAAACATTGAAACTTGTCTGCATGCATAAATGCAAACAAGCAATCTAAATATATTTTCAGTATCTACTATTCCCCTAATGGCAAAAATCGAAGTGCACTTTTTGTTGATGATGCACATACAATATGTATCTACTGATTAGTCTGAGGTCTCAGTCAACAAAAACTAATTGTGATTACAATAATAAAGTAAATAATTCAATAACTTTTGTGTACTTGAACTGAATACAAGTTTTGAGTAATTTGAGCCTTTAATTAATGTTAATTGCAAATGTATTAATGTAGAAATTTAAATGACAAGTTTGTAAGATTTTTATAATGAAGGGAAAAAAACGAAATTTATAGTTCATAATTTAGAATGGTTCACATTATTATTATTTTTTGAAAACACATTATTGACAAATGAATTACTATCAATACTATTTTTAGCTAAATCCTACTGGTCTCTGTCTTTGCTGAAATAGCTCAGTGGCAGTGATGAGACCGTCTGTAAAGCTAAACCAAATGTGGAATGTAATGTCAGGGGGGAGGCAAGAAGGAGGGAAACTGCAGAGTTTGCCCTGGGGGATTGTGTTGGGGAAAGGCATCATTAAACTCAGTTACAAACATCAGATCTGCACATTTCCACTGTGCACTTAAAGTTTAAGTGTTAAGTCTTAAACTGATGATATGTCAATTTACGTATACAATATATGCTGGGTTAATGCCACTTTCATTGAACTTCATGTGACACTGTTGTTTCATTTAACTCGCAGCAGAGTGTCCTCCACCTACACCAGATATGTAATTGTCTGTATAATGTTTTCTTAACATAGATCTTTACATCCAAAATGCAGAGCAGATACACAAAGCATAATCATTTCCATTCATTTTAATCAATTCATTTGTTGTTGTTGTTGTTGTTACACACACACGCGCTAAACAATACATTGTGGCTGATAACAAAGTGATACTTAAGCTGTATTTAATTGATAAAACTCAGTATTTTGGGGCTGTAGACTCTGATCTCTTTTATTTTATTGTTTTTGTTGTTGTTGTTGTTTCACACACACGTGTGCAGTGGAAACAAAACACTATGTCTGATAATAAAGTGAAACTTAAGCTGAATTTAGTTGATAAAACTCCGTTTTCTGCGGTTGTAGACTGTGATCTCTCTTTCATTATATTGTTGTGATTCAGTCAGAAAAAAACAGCGTGGGTGCGGCTTAACGTCATGACGTAAACGTTGTAACGTAAACCGTTCGGCGCAAAAATTCAAACGCTGAACAGGAAGACAAAGTGCAGCCTGCTCTGCGCTCCCCTCACACATCACTGCTTGTAAGGAGCCGCAGTCAAGTCACGTCGGATATTAGACATCCCGAGGTACGTTAAGTGGATAAACCAAGTGTGACTGTGAAGCTTCTGTGTATTAGATTGCAGAAAATTACAGAGAGAACACGTTCACGTTAGCTCATGCTAACCGAAGCTAGCGTTGTTATGCTTAGCCGCACGTAAAGGTGGCGACCCTCATTGAGCTGCTGCAGAGGTTTCCTCATGGTGTTCAGTTCAGGTTCAACTTGTTATTAGTCAGTGAACTTACTAACGTTAGCATTGGCAGTACCTCTTTGTTTTTTCACTTTTCAGAAGAACGCGGAGTCCTTCTGTTTATGTCACGTTCAGGCTCAGTCTCATTCAAATCGAAAAACACGACTCAAGCCATAGTCACGAAGTCTGCACACGTAGAACACGCACAACACATTCAGAAAGAAACAAGGGAATTGTTTGTTAGAACTTTGTCACTTACCTTACAAAGTTCTAGCAAACATTGGCGCCTGTGAAGTTATAATAAATCATAAGGGACTTAAGTCTTTTCTAATAAAGAGTGCAGCCCTCGCATTTGGGAGCTGTTGGGATGAAATTAGGCACAAAGTTAGAACAGATAATATTAAAACCAACTGTACTCGGAGGTATAAATACAGAATCATTCAACCAGCAAAAATGATTGTTTCCATCTGAGGTTCTATTGCAAGTTCCACCCAAGTCGTTTTGTTTACATGTGACCAAATTCTGCAAATCCACTTTTTCACAGTCTGATTGAAAACTGTTAAATGATATGTATGTACTGAACACTCAAAATATTGCATGTTTCTGTAAGCATCATTTCTTTTCACAACTTAGAATGTATGTAGTCAAGTGAAAGTTTGTGCAACATTCAAATTTTAATAAATCGTTATTGAAATTCACATACCTCTCAGCATGTTCTGCAATTTTTTTTTTTACCTTTATCTGTCTGAGCATTACATTTTCTGGAAGGTTAAAGTTGTTTCTCTGTCTTTAGCCAAGATGAGTGCAGCCTCCACACCCGTCTCCCGGGTACGCGCAGGATGGTCGACTTCCTCCGTGGTGAACAAGGGCCTGTCCCCTGCGGCCTGCAGCACCCCGCTGCTGGCAGCCTTCCCCGGCAACGATGACGAGCAGGAACGTCGTCAACGCCGAAGGTCAAGAGTCATTGACCTTCAAAGTGCCTGTGACTCCTCCATCAATGACTCTGCATCTCATAGGTAAGAGAGAGTAAGGTTAGCAAATCTGCACAACTTTACTGATCATCTTATCATGTAATACTTAGTATAGAGAAGTATAAATGTTCGCTGTCTTTCATTTCTAAAATCTGCAGCTGTCACAACAAATTTCCGTCTGCCCTGTAATATGTATCTTAAGAGTTTGAAGATAATCTCATGTTTGTATGCAGCGCTGCAGGGACTCCTGCTGCCGTGCCCAAGTTGTCAAATGCACAGATCTCGGAGCATTACTCCACCTGCATAAAACTGTCCACTGAGAATGTGAGTATACCTGCACTGTGCAGGAATAGCGTCTGAACCACAGTGTGCATTTTAAGTGTAATCACTCTGAAAAATGTATTCAATGTTTTTCTTTTGCTGTATATTTAATATGTATCAATTTTGTTTTTCTTTGTCGCAGAAAATCACCACCAAAAATGCCTTTGGTCTGCATCTGATTGATTATATGGCTGATATTCTCAAACAGAAGGATTCTGAGCTCACAAACTTCAAGGTATGAATTGTTTTTAGCAACTCGAGGAGCCTTAGATAACTCAGTTTCTCAAAAGGTCTTGAGTTGTTTTGATTGATTTAATTACATATAATCACATAAATCATATTGTATCTGCTGTAGCTATGAGCCCAGTTAACATTGTAGTTATAAAAAGTGTCGAAAAAATACTTAAGTATGAAAGATGTATCTTACATTGCAGCAGTGATAACCATCTAAGTGATTTACTTTGAAGATACCTAGGTTTGATATTGTGCCTGTGGGTCCTCTTTAAAGTTTTATTATATTTCCTGTTAACTGGCTCACATTTAGCTCAGTTTAAATGTATTGATAAAGCATACTGTCTCTCTAGCGTTGTATTAGGTCTGATCACAAATCTATCCACTTACTCTCTGATAAAGACCACATTATCCTGCAGTGACTGCTATGCCAAACAGTAGTGTATTTGTGTGCGTGTGTGTCCCCTCACTAAAGGTTGCAGCTGGCACTTTGGATGCCAGTACAAAAATCTATGCTGTGAGGGTGGATGCTGTTCATGCTGATGCCTACAGGGTGCTGGGTGGCCTGGGAGCTGAGACCAAACCTGGAGAGGGTGAGAGCCTCAGCACTGGACTTTCTTTCATTGCAATACTCTGTAGGGAGCTAGTAAGAAAGTTTTCTGGCTTTGTCCTTCAGAATTTAAAACGCTATCTCTGCTTTTTGTCTAATAACAGACCATGCTCTGAATGAGGGGGACAGAGATGATGATGGAGCTGAAGTGACTGCGAAACAGCCAAAGAAGAAGAGGCCTCCAAAGAGGACGGTGGAGCAGAACCTGAGCAGCATCAATAGCGCTGAGTCTGAGAGGAAGTGTGAGGTACGGTGTCATTTTTACCAAACAATACACATTCAAATGAAACCCACCCCTGATTCTCAGAGGGTGATAGTTGACCTGTTGGACAAAATGCAAGTAGGAGAGTTATATACCTAATATTTCCATTAATTGTCTTCTATGGCACTTCAATAGAAAAAGACGAATGTAAAAGTTGCTCCACATATCTTATCTCTCCAGAGCAGCATGGTGTTAATTTAATACATGCTAACAGTCGAAATGTTTCAACTCCTGCATTTTAACTGGGGGAGCAAGTTAGAGCTAATCCGTAAACGAAAGAGGGTGAGCATGATGAGAGAGCAAAGTGAATCTATCACACAGATAAAACTTAAGTAATGTCATGGTGTTTATGTTTTACAGCAGTAACCAATAACCATCAAAGCACATCATCAGTACTGGTGCTGTAGAGAGCTCAATCTCCTTAATCCACCTCTCTATTTCTCTCTTTCGTTTAATCAACTCAGACACATTTCATGCAACAGCAAATATAAGTAGTAACTGGAACAAAATTCAATTTACATTTTTAAATCCATCATAATTCTTTTTAATCCATCATCTGTCTAATTAACCTAATCCTCACAACTCGTCAGATGATGGGCACAATCGACAAGTGTACTTCCTCTGTTTTTTGAATTTTCTACCTCAGATTTGTGGCATTTTGCTGTTTAGCCAGTTTTTGTCATTGGTCTGATATAGGTTCTTTAGCTTTGTTTCTGTACAATGGTCAATTTACTTACTTGTATACCGAGGCAACTTCCTTGCAGTCATAAAATTGAACTTTAATATTAATAATCTTCTAATATCCAGAGTCTGACTGATGACTGATAATTTTATGTTTGATCATTAAGACTAATTATTTGACATGGGTCACAAAGCAATTCATTATTTCTGCAAATGTCTTTTTCTTTTTCTCTCCACAATTACTGCAACACTTTCCCAGACCCATGCTGATTCTTATCTTCAAATAACTAAAAGACAGTAACATAGATATAGACATAGAGCTCTAATCTATATTTCAGTGCATTGTGTATGTTATTCTTGACCCCAGTTTGGTCACCTTAAGAACATCAACATGATCAGATGTCTGTTCCCTTCTTTTCTAGGTGGACCCCATGTTTCACAGGATGGCCTCATCCTTCGATGAGAGCAGCACAGCCGGCGTCTTCCTGTCAGTTCTCTTCAGTGAGAACAGTCGTTGCGAGTTGCTCTTTCCCTCCTACATGACCCTCCTACAGTCAAGACCTTCTTATTCTCCTCCACTTCCACAGGGAGTCTCTGCTTCTCCGTTCAAGGGTAAAAGCATTTACCAACCCCAAAAACGCCTCTGAACACTGTCCTATTAAGTGTTTTTCTGAACCTTAGGGTCACCTAATCATGTTTAATCTTTTAATCTGTTGCTCACTATAAATGTTGAAGCTCATATTTCTGTTCTGTGTATTTCTGCCAGCCGGACTGCAGCATTCCCAGGATAAAAGCTCCATCTGCCCCTCACTGCAGGATTTCTCTTTCACTAGCTGGAACCCTGAGCAGGTTAGAGATATCATCTCAACATGTGCTGACCTTAGTTTCCTTGTGTCTGTTGTAGCAGTAATTAGAGTAATCAAATGTTTTAGTTTGATATTTCCCCAGGAAACTAGAGCATATTTTGGTAAACGTTTTTGAGAAATAATCATGATTCCCAACCTTCCACCCTGGTGTCCATTCAATAAGCTCCCTGTTCGGGCTCTGATACACCAAGCTAGCCTCAAAGAACTTTGTCAACAACCATTTGATACATCACCTAATATTCTCTCTTAACGTGCTTGTCAACATAATCCAAAGACTACACTGATGATGAACTCAAAGTCTTCTCTGGCACTCCAGTTTAGGATCCACTACTTTATACACATATGGTTCTAAATCAGCTGTGTGAGTTGGGTTTGCAGGGACTGTCAGATCTCTGTGTGCCACTTGTCTGACTGTGCACTTTTTTCAGACCATGAATCAGCTCCTGGAGAAGATGAACCAAGGCGACCACGTGTTTGATGTGAATGCTGAGCCCGAGCCTGAACCAGAAGATGATGATTGCCCAGAATTTGATGCCGATTATGAGGAAGGATTTGGCGACAATGAGGAAGGATCCAAGGAGCACAAAGACGGTTGTGAGGCCTCTGGTTCTGGCAAAGGAAGGTAAGATACTCTGCTGCAGGGTAGTAGCCCGACTGGATCAAAGCCAATACTGAGTGTCTCTTAACTGAAGGATGTGTGTGTTTGAATGATTTTTGTGGTGGTTGTGTTACAGAGATGTAATTCCCATCGGAGAGGGAGACATCGCCACCATGTGTATGCACTTGTCCTCTCAGCCCAGGGAGTATTCATACTTCAGCCCCAAGACCATGGCCACGTGGGCTGGACCAGGTTACTGGCAGTTCAAACCAAAGCACAAATGTGAGTGAAATTCATGTATCAAGACATAACTAGAGACAATAGTGGTGTCACAGTAGAGCTGAAATATCACTGAGAAAGACAAGTTACTTATTGTTATTTATGCATGTACTTGTAGGTATACTAGTACTGTAACTCCATGAGAATAAACACATTTTTGCCCTTTTATTTGTTGTAGTAAGCGATAAATAAGCCTCAGTGTACTGTAATTCTATTCTTTTTTTCCTCTTTGTTTTTATGGAGGGAACCGGGATGTATTTTAGTCTTGGTCAGTTATCAATAAATAAAATTGTGTTTATATATAGCCCATATTTACACACATCAATTTGCCTCAAAGGGCTGAACGAGATGCAACATCCTCTGCCCTTAACCCTCAACAAGAAAAACTAAAAAAATCTTTTAACTGGGGTAGAAACATGGAAACCTCAGAGAGAGCTGAATGGGAGGGATCCCTCTGCCAGGACATACAGAAGAGCAAATCAACAAAATAATGTTATGCACAACACTCATTAGAAAAGACTGTCTATCATAAACAGAGGAGAATGAAGAGTAACCATCCCTTTGTATGTGGTGCAGCAAATGTAGCATAACTGTACTCCGATGCTAAGCTATGCTATGCTATACTAGCAGCATAATGTAAAGACATTAGTCTTTTTTTTTTTGGCTCACATTTTCTCTTAAAGCTGTGATGAGCTGAGATGATTCTACTGGTTGTCCTCTGTCCCTGCACTCTGGGCAGAGTAATATTTATGTCTGTCTTTCCGTGTACTCAATCTCCTATAGTGGACCATTTGCCTGACAAGGAGACACGTAAAAGGAAGCCCAAGAAGACCTTTGAAATAGATTTCAATGATGATGTCAACTTTGAAACCTTTTTCCGCACCACAAGGGTAAAAACCTTTTACATATTCAGCGAATGATACTGGCATTATTTGGTGTTACCTGGTTGCTAGTATTAAAGGAAGTTCTGAGTTTTACGAGGATATATGCTTATACGTCATATTTATACAAATCACCAGTAGGTTATGATTGATCATATTTCTGTTACTGCTGGGAGATTAAACAGCATTGATATATACGATTAAACTAAGTCTGAGGTTAACAGTTTATAAACATAATCCTGCAGTAATGAAGAATAAATTACTTTGATTAGTTGGTAGTCAAAATGGCAACAATGCAGATCTAAATCTTTAAACTTTACAAAAATTGTATGGGAATTGTGAGTGTTGGGTTGTTTTTATTTGGAAGGAATGAGGAGGAATATTAATATCAGTAGGCCCTACTGATGTTAATATTCACAGTTGGGCAAAGCCTGATCCTCTTTTAAATATCAGTTCGTATTTATTCCAGTGAAACTATCAGAAAATGTACTTACCCTGTCCATGTTAACTAGGATGTCTGTTGTTAAATATGTTTAGTGTAATCAAACAATCACATAAGATTCAGGATTTCTTATTGTCACATACAGTTAAAACAGAATACATCACATTGTTCTGGACATTACCAGCTGGCTGAGCTGCACTAACAGTTAAAACATGCAAAGTCATTACAAATTCCTCTTAATGATGATGCTGACTGTACTTTTTATACCATCATCATTGTCTAAATAATGGTGGTGATTGTGGACTGAAACTCAAAAGGTTTTATGTTCTATGGTTCTACAATCCAGAGCTTTATTTTGTCAGCTCAGAGAGTCGGAGGCGTTCTGTCTCGACGTGTAGAGGAATTAAGGCTATCGTGTAGTAGCCATAGCAACGCGGCGTTCAGCACTTTGGGAATTATTTGTGATGCAGAGGTGTCACAGTTATCGGCTTGGGGTCATTTATGTCTGGGCTTCTGGAATCTGCATCTCGTGGTTGGTGCCTCAGCATGAATACTTAATGAAGATGAGCTGAATTTGTAATATTAACACTGCCTACAGTTGAGACATTAAGGCAACAACTGTGTTTTTGTTTTGTGCCTGATTAAATGATGGCTTGAGACACAGGAGCGGTGTGGTAATTAAAGCTAATAAATGAAACCAGCATGGCTCTATTCTGAACAGTGTATGTCCTCTGCTTCTGGATCTCATATGATGTTTTTCCTCCCAGCAAAGTGTTTCTAAATTGTATCAAATTGTCCTGAACATTACAGGACAGCCACTTCTGCTGATCTGAGCACAGGCCTTCGGGTGCTGTCTAGGCACATACTCCATCTCCACAATACAGATTATATCAGGACAGTATTAGCTCTAGTAATCCACTTCAGTGAAACAAAAACAGAATCTGCAAAAAGTGATATCATTGTCTGTAGGTTTATGAGAGACTGACCAAAGATCTTTAAAGTTTTAAGTTTATGAGTTTATGAAATAGACTCTTTGTATCTGAACTGAATCTAACATCGTCTGTGTTCCCTTCACAGGCGGCCACCACCAACAGTAAGTCTGCCCTCAGTGCCAGCAATAAGAAGACGACTCTACCAGCAGACTTCCAGTTTCCCCCAGAGACTCTGTCCCAGCTCAGCCTCAAACCCTCCAGCTCGGTGAGACCTCACTACTCCTGCAAGCAGACGGGGCCAGTGAAAGCAGAGATGCATAAACACAGAATTCAGTTATAGAATCTCAGCACCAGTGTGGTTCATCACTTTAGCAGACCAACAGGGAATTGAGTTAGTTCGTCATCACTGAATGTGAATAAGATATCGTTTGCAGTAGCTTTGTAGTGCTCTAGAGTATAATATTTACAGGTACCAGATTGTCACTAAATAATTATTGTGGCCAAAATAATCCACTAAGGTTGTAGCTCTCCTCACAACAACGCAGACACAGGCCAGTTCTTTACAATGGGCGTCTACTTTTTGGAGCACTTCTCTGGTACATCCGTCCTCAGTCACCCCATGAGAACTATACTGTAAATAAACAAAGTATAAACAAATCAATAAATCAACCGGATATAACAAAGAAATTACAATACAAATGATTCATGGTGCTCATATCAGATAAAATACAATATACAAGTAAAATAAAATAAAATACTGCGTTGTCCACTTATGATAAAAAGAAGTCTTCGAAGGTCCTTTGGAAACCCTTTAACAGCTTCTTTGAATTCTCTCAAAATTGTGGCTAAACGTAGGCTGCACGTGAACCTCATGAGCCATCTGCTCGTCCCTGTTCATCGCCTCATTGAGCTTTAGTGGCACTACAGATGTGCTTAGAAAAGCTCTGGGTGGCATGAAACACAAACATTAACTGCCCGTTTCAGCTTCCTTTGTTTGTTTACCAAAAATAAATCATCATCCTACAAATTATTTAGTTCACACGTTTGCATTTTAACACACAGTAATTTAGTTAATTATTTTTACATGAACATAAACATTATTAGGAACATATCTATATTTATCATGAGCATTTATGCAATGTCACTTACGAAGGTTATTATCTGATATATACAGAAAGTTAAAAATACTAGTATTCTAATCTATTTTCTCTTATCTTTTGCATATGAATTACTGAAAATATTACAACTTTTTTAAATAGACCAATTTTCCCATTAATATATTAATGCTATAGTTTCACATCCGCATCGCCCACTTACTTTAATTGCGACTCAACACAGGTATACACACACACACACACATATTCACAGAAATGTGAGCCAAAAACAGCTGTTTCTGCTATGGCGCCTGACTACTCACACTGAGAGAAAGGGAGGATTTGCTCAACACATGGGAGAAATTATAATTATAATTGATCACCTACCTACAGTGTTGGAAGTGTCAACCGGATAGTTACTGCATCACGATGTAAAGAAAAGTAAATGATTTAAGAGGTGCTGGATTTATTCACACACAATTTTCCTATGTGTATTGTTAACATAATATCACTAATTCATAAGTTATTTATTGCCATTATCATCAATACTGAGATATCTTGACACCCATAGTTTGGGTTGGGATAAGATTCTACTGTCACTACTGTTCTGCAGCTCTGATATCCCACATGACTCAGATGTAAGTTGGAGTAAGGCATCATTATCACTTCAATTCATGCAAACCTTCGAGAAATATACACAAAATTGAGACATGCTATAGAAACTACGATATCCCATTAATATCTATGACTAAATAAAGATCATTTGTGTCTTATTGAGAATGATATATTTGTTTCTGATTACCCTAGTTGAGTAAAGAAGGCCAGAAGAGGTTGTCTGGAGAGCTTGGAGAAGGTATTGGAGACTATGACTACAACAACGCCAACGACACAGCCAACTTCTGTCCAGGTCTCCAGGTCTGAAACCACCTTCCTATGACAAAGATTAAATTGCATGCAGCCTTTGTTGAATGATTGAGCAGCACTACTTGTGTGTGTAAATAAACCATGTGTAAACTCAAGCAGGAAGCATCATGACTCATGATGTGTGTTACTACTGTACTGCACTGTACTGATGTCCATTATGGTATGACCAGTTTTTTTACACATGATGTGCTCGTGGGTATCTGTATAATTCCCTGGGGGGTTTTGTCCTTTGCTGATCACATATGCCTGAGTATATGGTACGGCCTACTAGAGGAACTGAGATTGGGTGAGCAGGGTGGATCTTTTAGACATATGATACTTAACAGTCATCAAATCTGTGGTAGGTCAGACCCTGTCCACACTCGTGCTTCCATTGCATGAACACCAGATTGAACTACCAAATACTGCACTGTAGAATCTGCCAAGTGTGAGTGCTTCTAATATTCTAAGTAACAAGAGAGAATTGTCAACATCGACAAGTCCTTGTCACAGCAGAAACTGAATAGTAGCCATGTCTTAAATGTTCATCCTTGTGTCTTTGTCCATCCTCCTCCTCAGGGTGGCGACAGTGATGATGATGTTGAAGGGTTTGCCGGTTCAGACGATACACAGCCTTCAAGTGACAGTTTACCTCCGCCCTCTCAAGATCTGGAGAACATCTCCACGTATGGGGAGGAGGATTTGGTACCTGAACCACACAGGGTGAGTAACCCAAGATTTCAGTGCAGGGTATACTGTATATGGGTCTTTGCCTTTTATAAGTAGATTCCCTCTGCTCTAAAGCTTCTATAATAATCTTTTCAAGGCACAATAGTGGCTGGAACTGAAGCTGTTTAATAATGTTTGATAAGTCAAGGGTTCTTCCTTACAATGGAATTCAACTTCCTGACCTCAATTACAGACAGTAACTCTGAAAGTAACACGTTTAAAGTCTGAAAGCTATTGGTACATAGGCTGAGTATAATTCAGGTTTGCTTTTTCCTGTAGGTCAACAAGATTGAGATCAACTATGCAAAGACTGCAAAGAAAATGGACATGAAGAGACTGAAGAACAGCATGTGGACTCTCCTCACTGAGAGCCCGGAAAAACCCACAGAGGTATTTTACACTGACAAAGGAGCCATGTATCAGCTTTTATGTTATGGACTGTAAATATGAGGAAAGTTACTTCAGTTTTTCAGGCTCTGTTTTTGCGTAAAACTTAAAATTATATAAAAACGGGATATAACATCAAAGTGCCATTTTTCAGCTTTAATTTGAAAAGGTTTACGACAATATAGAAAGAACTGTGTGGGAGATATTCCCCTTTAAACAAATGGTGTCTGAAGTTTAGGGGTTGAAAAGGAAATTGACAGATAAGCATGAACATCAAAGATATTTTGTGGAAAATCCTTTGCAGTCAGTGCCTGAAGTCTTCGATCTATAAATATCACAAGACACATAAGCTGCTTTCAGACATGCATTTGAGTTTGTATGTGACAACGTAAATGTTCGAGTGACAAGCTCCAGACTTTCTCCTCCCAGCCCCCTGGTAAAAACTCCAGATAATGAGTCGCAATAAGCTTGTGTGAGAAAACAACAGGAGATCCCCGCAGGATTCACAGAGAGCTAGTGGGTGTGCTGAGGATGTTTGGCAAAAATGAGGGTAAAAAAACAAACCAAAAACAAATATAGATGTCAAGAAAATGTGATCTCTGCCGCGGAATGAATCATTACGTCCTGCCTCTGCCTGCTGCGCCACCCCTCACATGAACGCTCAGGAGAGTTCTGGGTTGTTGTGAATGGGCGTAGAATCTCCAGCTGCCTTTTTCATATGTGAAATGAAAACTCTGGAGAAAGTCTGGACCCAATTGTGTGGACATAGTGCTGCATTCATGTCTGAAAACAGCTTTAGTATCTTTCCTGGGGAAGCTCTCCCAGAGCATTCTTGACTTGCTTTGCAAGGTCACCATGCAAATTATTTTTTAAATCATCCAGAAAACTTGTGCTCCTTGGTCTACTGTCGGGTTGTTCCCATTCTTTTTTTTTTCCCTGCATCCTGATTTAAAATGTACCCGACTCTTAATTTTGCCAAACCGATTACCTTTGTACCTTTTGATGTTCTCAGATAGATTTTTGCTTTTTTTTGCCTCTTTATTATCTTCTTTACCTCTTTCCCCATTATAGAGGTAAAGTCCACCTCAGTCTAAATGACAATTCTCAAATCAAGCCAAGTGTTGGCTCAGTGTTTGAACTAATATTTAAAGCTACAATACCCATGTGTGCAATTATTTTCAATCCCTTTCAGTTTTAACACGATGTGTTAGGAGCATACTATTTAATTCAGTTTTTAATACATAATGAGAACCTTCTAAAATTACAGCTGAGACTTGGCACTTTCATGTATTATCTATTGTTTCATTTCAAATTGGATGTGCTGAAGCAGAGAGCCTGAAGAAAAAAATAAGTAACTGTCTAAATATTTAAAGTCTGGTCTGTAGATATTAAATTCATCAGTTTAATGTTTGAAACGCTGCTCGTCTGTTTCTTCCGTTCTCCTTGATGCTGTGTGCTCGTGTCCATGTGATTAGTTACGCCTTTATTTTCTCTGCAGGTGGTGGAGACTGTGGAGAAAACAGAGGTGTGTGGGGAGAAAGTCTTCAGTCAAACTACAAAGACGTTGCTTCAAAGGTACCAGCAGACCACCTCGCCATGGCACGCCACTAATGAGCAATAATAATGACTGAGCTGCACTCACCATAACAGCATTATGTGCAAATATGTGTTCTTGCTATGTTTTACATTTGAGGTATGAACCAAACTGGCTCAAATGTCAAGTTCTGTGTATTTGGATAATTCTTTATCCCCAAAGTCGCTGTTATGAAAACAGCAACAACTAGCAGAGCAGCAGCTTGGAAATGACTGCTGGTTAAGGAAATACTAATTAACCAAGCATTGGGCAAGTGTCTTTGCTGGTTTCAGACCTAAGCACTTGTGGTCTTCTCATCTAGCAAATCAGCAGTCTGATCAGCTCTACAATATATATTGAAATCAAACAGGTCATTAAAGTTATAATATAAACTCTACACCCACTTTCGGATGAATGTTCAAATTTCAAATAATAAATGAAAACCCCAGTATACCCCAGCCATATGATTAACTGTTCATACAGCCTCTACTTTTAATGGGCCAAGTTTCAGTCACAAATTCGTATGTGTTCCTTTGAGTAACAATAGAAACAGAAAAACATATGTATGAAAACAGCTTGTTTGTTAATTTGGCCATATTAAAATACTGTATATGCAAGCAGAGATGGTAGGGGAGCAGCAAATGGCTTAATATAGGGAAACCAGCTGACAACAGGCAGCATGCAAATATAATGCAATTATATTGTGAATATGCTAATTTGCAGGTGGCATCAACCCGCCACATTTTGTGCAGGATTTCGCTACTTTCCATTGAAAGTAGTTTGCTGTGTTTCCACTTTTTAACCACTCCTCACATTAACTATACACAGTCACTGTTGTTAGGGTGAAGAATGGGGTATGGAGCTATGTGTCTTCTCCAATGTGTCCAGATTTTTGTGAAGAATAATCTTCACCCACAGAGTTGCATATTATCACATTCACGCAGCCCCTGTGAGACTTCATCCCCCAAGGTACACAGTCTTCATGGAGAAATACAGGTTTGAAAGAGGAAACGTTTCCTAGGTTGAGCTTGTGTGAATAGTTTGTGGCCTGTGAACCAAAACACTTGTTATTGTGTGTCAGCCTGAGGCCACATCCACACTAATTCATTGTGTTCATTTTAAAAATAAAGCTCTCTGTACAGATAAGTGATAGCTCCTACATCAGAACTGATCTCCATCCATTCAAACACATCAGAAAATACATATTCCCAGACCATTCATGTGCACTGTCTTTTGTCCAATCTGCAGTTGGCTGCTTTGTTGCAGAAAACATTCAGAACGAGGAACTGTGTTGAAAAGTAACAGCAGGAGCGTCTTCTTTTAGACCGATGAAAAGGTGGAAATGTTATTAACACAACTTTTACGGCGCTGCTAATACGTTATCTATGATGCATTCACCACTAGCGGACGAGTCGCGACTGATAAGAACCAATCAGGAAGCGAACGTAGGTGTCTGCGTTATCATTTCCGAAATAGCCTGACAGATGTACATCATTCAAACCCTGTGGTGAAATATCTGGCAGCAGAGCTAAAAATTACATCTTCCTTCGAGGCACCAGGTGAATGAACCAATGTAAAACTTTATTGTGTGTGTGTCTCTTGTCTGTCTCTGTCAAGATTGCCTAACACGATGGCCCAGAACCTGTCGGTCCCTCTGGCGTTTGTCGCTTTGCTTCATCTTGCCAATGAAAAAGTGAGTGTTATACAATTTCAATATTAAACATTACTTTTTATACAGTTGTATATATTGTGTATATGTAACAATGATTTTCTTCTTTTAGAAGTTTAGGTAAAATTAAAAGCAATTGTCAAATATTGTGGGAAAATTCACCTTTTTACCTTCTTGCTTGGAGTGAGATGAGAATATTGAAAACATTCTTATATCTATCCATTAAACACAAAGCTTTTCAGCTCCCAGTTAGTCTTGGCATAACAAAGTGTGAAGGCAAAGGAAATGGGGTTATGTGCCAATGTACTGTTGAGATCAAAACTGTGAATGGTCATTTTCACTGGCTGATAGTGTTTAGAAGTGCTGGCATGTTTTTTTTTTTTATCTTTGGAGAGCATCAGGCTAACAATCTGTTTCTAGTGTTGGTGCTGCTTTATGCAGCAATGCCTCCTGTTGATTGCTTCATATTCAAACACACACACACACACACACACACACACACACACACACACACACACACACACACACACACACACAAAAGAGTGATAATCATCTTCTTGTTAAACTCTCTCATGAGGAAGTGAATAAGCATATTTTCTGAAAAGTCAAACTGTTGCTTTTTCTGTTGACGTTTTAATAGAAGTTTGATATATGTTGTATTAATTATGAATCCCATTTGAATGAACAGTTTGTCACTCTAATTTAATACTCTGTAATATCTGCTGCTGGGTATAGCAGCATTTCTTTCATGTAATCACATAAAACACTTCAAACCAAAGATGTAGAAATGAACAATGAACATTTAAACAACCAATATGTGTGCACATATTACACCTGTTAGTATTTATTACAATATGTTTTTCTGTTTTTTTGAACAGAATTTGGAGTTGGTGAAGGTTGATGACATGTCAGATATCATCATCAGACAAGGCCACTGAGAAGAAATTAATGATGGGATGTTTTATGGAGAATCACTGCTATTTATTTGTGCCATTCTCTACTTATTCATCTCTTTTTACTCTGTGTAATATCTGATGTTTCCCTGTGATGCTATCCTGTTTAGGTATTATGTTTTTATTCATTTTAAATGAAACACTGAACAAACTATTCAAAAATTGAGTCTTGAATATTGTTTCAAAGATCCGTCTTTCCTTTTATTCTCGTACTATCAATGCTTTGTGTAGATAATTTAACTGCTCAACATCTGCAAAAAAAAATTTATATTGTCAAAAGAAATAAAGACTTTTTCCTAAAATGCCCTGTTGAGGTTAATTGCAAACACTGGGCCTTTTTTTTCTAAAATGCATGTTTAAAGGTTTAGTGTGTTAGAATTAGGTAAAAGGGATCTTGTGGCAGAAATTGAATATCAAATAATCCTCGTGATGTTTTCACGAGTGTGATTCATCTAAATTGTACGAATTATTGTTTTCTTTACCCTAGAATGGTCCTTTATATTAAAATACTTTATATTTACATCGGGAGCAGGTCCTCTCAATGGAGGCTGCCATGTTTTTTACAGTCATTCAAAGTGGACAAACAAACACCTTTTGAACTTTATGGCCACTGAAGGCTACCACAGGTTCTTTTTCATGTTTGGAAGGGGAGGATGAGGTGAGGGTTATTCAGCTGCAACATGCAACTTCACCACTAGATGTCACTAAATTCTACACACTGAACCTTAAAGGTCCCTAACTTAAAAAAAATCGTTTACAATGTTTGTTTTTTCAGACGACTTATGAAGAGGATCTCAAAAAGATAATAAATTACCAACCCTACCTTTTAAAATATTCCTTTACACAGTTATTGATTTGATTACACATACACTCAGATTGAGATAAACATCTCCACACACATTTGTAAATGGTTTTGTCAAAATATTGTCTCCATACAATTTACCAAGAATGCAATGAACAGTGCTTTTACCATGGACATTATTTTTTAATGGGATGGGCCTGGATTATTTGTAGCTGCTCATGATTCACGTAGCCTGCAGCAGTTGTCTGACACAACAGCAGTTAATCGGTATTTCAGCCTCTCAAGGTTGAGGTGAAACCGGTTGGTCTGGGCTGGTGCTGCTGGTTGGGTGGGACTCAACTTAACATCATTACGTCAAGGAGCTGTGGGAAAGGGAGGAGTCGCTGCTGAGAAACACATTGGAGTTCCAGAAGTCCTGTGGTGATCTGCAGTTATATTTATTCTTTCACTGATTTATTGAGAAAAGCAGGCATGATTCGTGGTAGTCCTACACACTGGCAACTGTTTCTCATGTGGATCAGGACACTGAAACATCTTTATCTCATCAGATTCGATGACACAGGACATTGCTGCTGATCTACAGATACTCAGTTATTGTGTTAAGGAATGAGCTGCAAAGCACAGATGGGGCCAAGATTTCATAAAGTACAACAACACAACATAGTGAGAAATGATTAATGTTGAAATTACAGAGTAATGTGTTTTATTTCCCTGTGATGAAAGGATAAATCTTTGGCCTAAAGGTGCACGATTAAACAAGTGTATAGAATCCACAGCTCCTTGACAAATTGAAGAAGCAAAACATTTTTATAAAAATAAACAATTTGTCTAAAATGTAATATCAAATAACATTGAAACAAAAAAATCTAATGAGAAATTAGTAATCAAAATGTAAGATCCAGAAGAGTGGGATGTTGAAGTGTATTACAACACGTACTGGGCAGTCTATAAATGGATGTATCATACCTGAATCAGCATTAGTTTTGCATTCAAAGTGAGCAACGTGCACATTAGAGGGAGTTCATGTTTACTGTAGATGGTAGGCTACATCTTAAACAGGTCATAATAAAGTTGCATGTTATAATATCATGACTTCTGATTTCTTTTTTGTTGAAATTATTATAACAATATCATACATATTTAAATGCAAAGTCAGTGGGATGATAAAATCATTTGTGTTACAATTTTAGTTAAGCTTTAATCACTTTTATTTTATGCTTTGGTTATCTATCTTGTTCGTCTGCTTTTTGTAAGACGCTATTTCCCTTATTTACTGTAAAATATGTATTCATTGTGTTCAAGACAATGTTATATTTCATTCTAAAACTAATGTTAAACTAACTGTGGCCTCCCTGTGAATCAGTATATTCTTAGTTCTGCTTTCTTGGACTTCACACCTCCTGTTTTTGATCATAAACACAGAAGATGATATAAAACCAAGTTGAGTAATTAATATATACAAACTAAACACACTTATAAACACACAGAAAACACTGTCAATAGTTCCTCAGTCCAACACATGATGGAAACACCTTGGTGTGATGCCATCCCCATTATAAAAGGTGGACTCACATGATGCCTTCAGAATAAAAGCATTGATTTTACACCGGGAATACGTATGAAATACAGATAATACACCTACACATCGCCACAAAAATCACACAACATAGTATTATCTTTCTTTGTTGAATGTAAGTGTTTCATAACACCCAGTCTATGAGCAAAACTTCAGGTCAGATGTTTGAAAAGCTTTTTCTCACTGTAGCCTTCAATGTATTGACATTGCGTCTTAAATATGGCTGAAAATACAATTAAGACTAAAAATGCTTTAATTTCCATCATGAGGCTTTTGAATAGTTGTTCTAATCTGTAAACACTGATGTGTTCTTCAAGAAGGCACAGAAATGTCTTTTATTTTGGAAAGGTGCTCAGGAAGCTGAGGCTGTGTTACAGTTGATCTGACACTTGAGGAGACAGAATTCAGTCTGAAGGAAAAAGAAACAACCAGGAAGTGAAACACAGTAGAAAACAAATTTACTCGGAGGACATTCAAACTTTCACGTCTCCAAAAGGCTTTTAAATCCAAGATTTCAGTCATTAGCGTCAACTTTAAAGTGAGTGGCTCCACCGGTCAGAGGACTTCTTCTCCAACAACATGGACATTGATGCGGTAGGTGATAATGGCTGAAGATTGTTTGTGTTGTTCTGTAAGACTCCGCCGTCACCATGTTGAACGACCAGCAACAGGTGGATATCCGGATATAATCAGTTTTATTTCACTTAAAGTTGTCAGAAAACAAGTGAAGTCCCTGAATTCACTTTTCATGGTGAGGTCCCCATGGTGTCGCTGAACAAAATGGCCCGATTACCTCACACCGCTGAAAGCTACAGTCTGGGACTACACGAGTGGTTGTCCCCTCTGGAGCTAATCCTGACACTTCCCAGTAAAGTACTTTACTCATGTTGTAACTCAGCCGATGTTTATTCTGTTCTTCACGTGATCAAATATCGGGTTTCCCCACATTATCCTGCGCCTCTTAACTGTCGGCCGATCCCTCTGCTGACAGATGTAGAGACGTGAAGCTTACTGACAGAGACACTCTCCGGAGTTATCACCAGGGGGCTGTCGGAGAAAGTCCGGAGCTTCTCATTCTGACATTTGCGTTCTCACACAAAACTCCTTTGGAAAGTATCAGGAGATTATCCGGAGTTCAGTGCACCCTTCAGTGTACTTTAACTAATGGCCTCTCCTATACTGTAACATTTCTCTCTAATAAGCACTTTATATATTATCTAATATCTTTTATCCACCATTATATCCAACTCTATTTAAAGGGATAGTTCACCCAAAAATGAACATTCACTCATTATTTACTCCCCGCTATGCCGATGGAGGGGTGGGTGAAGTGTTTCAGTCCACAAAACCTTTTTGGACTTTCAGGGGTAAACAGTGTTGCAGCCAAATCCAAAATAATTGAATTAACTGATGGCCACTTCTTTAAACGTATAAAAACAGACAACGCCTCCATACTGCTCCTGTGATGTCATCCAAGTGTCTTGTGAGAACTCATGAGCTGCAGCAGTAACTAGGAGGAGGATAACAGTGGACATTTAGGCTATTAACATGTAAATGCCACTGTTTTGAGTCGAATTTGAATATCGGGGCTGCAACGCTATTCACCCCTGTAAGTCTAAAAGTGATTTGTGGACTTGAACACTTCACCAACCCTTCCATCAGCATAGTGGTGAGTAGATAATGAGTGCATTTTCATTTTTGGGTGAACTATCCCATCCCAGTCTATATATTGTTAGCTTAACTTTGTCACACTCCTGTATTAGCATTAATGCTAAAGATAAACAAACTGGAGAGTTCACTGCACTAAGAGAAGTAGTTGTCATGAATCATGTTATTGAATGAAGTGTTGTTTTACTTAATGTATTATTCTGAATTGAAAAGATGCTTCTGAAACTTCTTTCTTTAATTGTAGGAGGGCCAGGGTTCATACAATGTTACATTCAATTTTACATTTCAGGTTAATGATACATATAGCAGTCTGACAATATTATTGTGTTTTTCATGAACGGAAAAAGGGTTAAATTTAGCAATCACAACTAAGAAAAGAAAGAATGACAAACAATTAGGTTTGTGCATTCACATATGTAAATATATTTACCCACATACATGTACAGTTACATGTTGCATACTTAACCATTTACATATTCAGAAAAAAAAGAACTTCAGGATTGATGTCTGTAACATTATCATTTAATTGTGACCTATAAACATAATCCATTTATTCCATTATTTCAGATATTCAGTTCTTGATTTCTGACTCCATAGGTGATTCTTTCCTTTTCTAGAATATTTCCTATAGTTCACTGTACCTGTATTTTACTTAAAACTGTCAAGTTTGAATTTAGAAATCTTTCTGACTACACTTCTCCAAGCAGCGTCAGTAAAAACATAACAGGACGTCCCAGGATCTTTGATGAGTGAAGTAAAGAACTGTTATTATTATTATTATTATTATTATTATTATTATTATTATTATTATTATTATTCATGAGAGCTACAGACAGTGCAAACCTATATTTACTTTCTGTCCTTCCGTGTTCTCAGCACTGTGACTTGGTTTTCAACTTCCACCACAGATCTTCTCAGCCAGTTATCAGTAACAAAAGGTTGTCCTCTGAGGGTGCATGGGGTCTAATGAGTATCTGTCAGAGGCTATTGACATGAAACTGTTGCTCCCTCCACTGAACAGTTTAGAAGCCGTGTCCTCTGTGGTTTTGAAACATTGACTTTCCGCTCAGTGAAGCTCCAGACAAACCTTTGAACTCCAGCTATACTGACTCAAGCCATGCTGAGGGCAAGTGCTAAACCACCAGTGTTTTTCTGTAGCCTGCAGCATTTATTAGTGGTACTTTTGCAATAAGATATTCAAACCATTTAATACCTGCCTGTAGATTATTCTAACCTCAATGTGTGCATTCACAGATTGAGGCAAATTCCCATTTGACTAGATTAGGGTTTGAGTAGTGTGGATTTCGCATGGCCTACCAATTAAAATCTAATCCATCCTTTACATTTACAGCCCCACTCAAACATTTCCACAGAAATGATTTATCACACTCACATTTTACAGAGCACCTCCTTACGATCATACGTAAACCCCTTATATCAGCTAAATATTTCCTTTTTTCTTTAATTTTATTGTTTGACCGAAGCCACTTCCCTGGCCTGGCAGAGACATGTTTGGGCGAATTCCTCTTTGAGTCTTATAACAGGTTAAATTATTTGCAAAGGATACTGTATGTAGTCATCGGTGCATGAACATCTTGTGTTTGGCATGTTTCTGTCTCCCTCTCTATGTGAATGTGCATACTTTATGGCTGTCAGCCATTCAACAGGCCTCGGTGAACTACTAGATCTGTTACAGGAGGAGAACAAAGAGAATACACCTGCTTCATATGTCATTATGTACAGAAAGGTATCTGGAAAGAATGCAGAAATGTTTGTAGCATTATGATACAGAGATTAAGAACAGGAACAGTTTTCAATTAAATGCAAAAGTAACAAAATACAAAGTGTACATGATCAAAAGCAGCTATTTCCATCATGTACACTGTAGACAGCTCCAAAGGAAAATGAAAAAGGTGAGCTTTGGAAAAATGAAGAGAGTAAACAAGAGATCAGTTAAAGGAAGGAGTTAATTTACCAAAAAAAGGGGGCAGGGCTAAAAGAATGAAGGAAGAAACACTAGAAAGAAGGAAGGAATGAGGATAATGGGGAGGGTGACAAGAGAGAGAGAAGGCAGCAGATGACATTGCAACCTGCTCTGTTTCCTAGAGACAGTTTGTTTACAGTCAGCTGCCTTTCTATGGAACTTTGAGGTGACTGTATGTATGTTGACACACACACACACACACCACTGTGAACAACATTTCTGCTTTGATTGAACACTTGGCTTTATAAGATCACAGCTTATCTTCCTGGTGAATGCAGACATGCTATAGGAGGTGCTCCCACACATAAAAACAATAGTGTGACAGCCTGTAGGCGGTGCTGTCATGTGCAGCTGCCCGAGGGACTGGAATCTCAAAGCCACCACCTGCTGCTGAAAATCCAAGACTTCAGTGAGAGATTTCATCTCTAGATTTCTGTAAAACAGATGAATTCAGCCAATGGGATAACAAGTAGGAGGCCTCATGGTAAAACTGTCACAGATGAAGAGATTTAGAAGATGATGCCACTTTGGCCATTCTGCCTTCCTCTTCAACATCGCCTGTCACAATTACCACAGTTTACACATGTGAATCGAGCACAATGAGGAGGAGCCAGGTTGGTAAAGCAAGGATGTTCAAAATGATTGTCCAGCAACAAGACTGTTGATTCAACTTAATGATCATTTTGGAGGCTGACAAACAAGACAGTACAGGTGTGTTAATGACAGGTGTTTCTATTGTTCTGTCCACCGCTTCACTATATATCAATAAGGGCTAAATACCAGACCAGTTTCAGTGCTGACAGAAACTAAAATACATGTTCCAATGTGTTGTAATAATCCAAAACCTCCAATAGTTCCACCGAGAGACGACAAAGTTTATTTTGTGGTGTTGTCTAAACTCAACAATATCCTTTTGTTTTTCCATTTATTCAGAATCACTTGATACAAACACAATTAAGAGTTTTGTCAGCTGAATTCCACAGTGGCCTTTTACACATTGATTAAAACACACATTTTGGACATGTTCTCTACTTTGTTCCTCAAATAACTTTCTGAAATTACTTTTCTGTCCAATGCAAGGAGCGGGGAGGAGTGGGGGCGGAACCAGAGCCTCAGGACAAGGTGCAGACCTTGAAGGATCAGGTCGATGGGGTGAAAAACATCATGACGGAGAACGTGGACCGGATCCTGGCCCGAGGAGAGAGACTGGACGACCTCATGGGAAAGTCTGAGGACCTGCAGGCAGGGGTCAGTGTCACAGCGGGAGTTTATTCCTTCAATTTGTCTGTTGCATGTAGCTGTCTCAGTAAAAGCCAGTGAGCCCATGATTCACTCCTCTTACATTGCCCTTTTTTGCTTTGTCATTATGAAGTGAATCTTGATTTCACAATGTAATGGCTACATAACAACGACACCATCTGCATTGAGATCGGTTCCCCATAAGCGTTGTTTTCACTATGAAATTCTATCTGCCACTGGGCATGAAATGGCTCATTTTATGGCACAAAGGAAGTGCATCTGCCACAGCTCAACCAAAACAGGAGGAGGATAACATCTTTGTTTTTTTTTTCAGTAGCTACTGGAAGCTTTCTCCAGGTAGCAGAAATAACTGTGATACTGTAACTGGTAAAAAAAAGCCAAAGAAGACGAGGACAGGAAGTGATAGAATATACTGTATCTCACTTGGTGGAGAGGCATTTTTACACTAAATCAGTGAGAAAGAACCTGCCCACTATTTCTACAACAGGATGTTTTACTCTGTCTTGATATTAGTCATCCCGTCAGCTTGCCACTGGAAACAGTGATGATGTATTTTCTGTCCCTTCATTTTCTATTAATAAAGCCGTTTTCAGGAATGAACTCCAGAGAAACAATCGGGTCCGGACTTTATCCAGAGTTTGTCTTTCATGCAGAAGGAGATTCTCCCGTCAGACACGTTCACAACAACATAGAAATCTCTTCAGCAATCAGTTGAGCGGTAGTGCCGCATGCAGGAGGCAGAACGTGACATATAAATTCCGCTGTGGAGAACATTTTGTTTACAGCACATCGACAGAGGTGTCTGCCCTTATCTTTTCTACGTTTATGGCACCGCTATTTCATCCTGAGATATTTGTATTCTTCTTGTTTTTAATTTTTGTGTCTTGCATGTAAAAGAACGTCATATACACATTCACTCGCTCGCGCTGAATCCTGATGAGGGTCTCCTGCTGTGTTCTCACATCAGCTCATTCGGTCATTATCATTATGAGTTTATACTAGGGCTTGGCAGGAAACACTCTGGAGAAGGTCCAGAGCCTCTCGCTCGGCCATTTGCCTTCTCACAGACATCTCTCTCTACCTCAGGCTCAGCACTTCAAACAGACTTCTCAGAAAGTGGCTCGCTCCTACTGGTGGAAGAACGCCAAGATGGTCGTGGTCATCGTGGTGATCGTCCTCATCATCGTCCTGATCATCATCCTGCTGGCCACTGGAGTCATCCCCATCAGTTCTTCAGGGTCTTCTGTAGAGCCTACCCCCGCCAAGCCTTAAACATCCCTACTGTACAGTATACAAAGTGATATATAGATATCACTGCTGTCTGGTGAAACCTTTCCTTCTTCTTAGTTCGTTTCTACTGGTAACTTTCATGATAATATTGGATTTCAAGGACTTCATTGGTTTAAGGCACTTTAACGACACACAATTTTTCCATCCCAATACCAGCCATTGAACTTGTGTGAAATTAAACAGAAATCTCTATAAGGTCTAAGGCGTTCACCTGACACCAGGAAAGAAACACTTGTCACTGTTCTTAAAGGACATTTCATCGCGTTACCATCCCTGTTTCACCACCAGCAGTTATTTCCTCCTGGCAAAGAAGAAGTCACTTTAATATGTGTGGATGGAAATAATCCATATTTCTAGTTATTCTGTTTGTCACCTAAATGCACTACAAAGGACAGTTTGTATAGTTTAAAAGAGGAAAGATGCTGTGTACAAAAACATTTTTGACATTGGAGAAATCTGTAACAATTTTAGGTCATGACATATTTAATGAAAGGCTTAATTGTGTGCTGGATATTTATGCGAGTATGTCCTTTGAAAAATGCTTCCAGCTTCTTTGTATTCAGGCATATAGAGAAAGAATTATTGAATGTAAAGCCTGCTTTGGTTCTTGAGCTACTTAACTGGTGTTTGAGGTTTTTCTGCTCTGTCGCTAGTTTGAGGTCAAAGTTACAAAACAGTTTTTATGCACAAAAACAACAGCTGTAGTAGGTTAAACATCACATAACGGCGTGCATTAAGGTTCAAAATACCTGTTTATCTTTCAAAATACAGACATCTGAGTTTGATTTGGGCCATGAAAGTGAAGAGAAGACCTACAGGTGAAAAGCAGCACTGCATTTGCATTTATGTTTAAGTGGTCCTTTTAGAAGGGATTTATACAATTATGCTGAGCAGATTCATCAGTCTTTTAAAACTGATCATTCTTTCCTTTGCTGTGTCTTAACTCTAGAAATATAGCAACTTGAACTTAGTTCATTTAAAAGAAAAAAAACTAAAACCATCTGTTGTGGTGTCTGAGGATAAGGCTCCTCGAGCCAGCCAGCTGATGGACACAATTTGCAGCACCTCCATAGCGCCCCCTGTTGGGTCCAAACAGGCCCTTAAAATTTGAAAATTATATCCCAACACATATTGTGCATTTTTCAGGAAACAAGTCAGACACATCTGTTTCTCACCTCCCATCCCGCTCTGCTGTTACCGAACCAGTTTAGTTTCAAAGAACTCCAAGCAATGCCCATTATGAACTGTATATAGTCATAAATACTCTCTCCTCTATGTATATGAAAGTATCTGTTCCTTAGAGACTATTTATTAAAAGCATTATGTTACTCCTGTTCAATCTTTTTAAATCAAAATGGAAGCTGTATGTGATTTTTGGATTAATAATTAGTCCAGATTGATTAATTATAAAAGTAGCACAGTTCAGTTTCTCTACTGTTCAATCATTTTCTAGATGTAGTTATGAGAAGGAGGCTCTCTTGGAACAAATTTCTCAATGTGTGCCTTTTCTTTCTTTTTTAACAGTGCCTCCAAGGTGCAGTAATCTACATCTCATTACCTTTTTAACACGCTCATACTGCATGTTCATGTTTCTGTTCATACAGGCTCCAGCTACAGCAGGTCTCCCACTGTTGAAGTTTTTTTTTTTACAATGCCATTAACTGAGGGTCTTTAACTGGGGGCCCATGGCATTAAATGGTTTTAATGGTCTGAAATAAAAGAAAATTATATTTTCTCTGGCTCTCCTGTGATGCTTTCCCCCTCAATTGCTGTTTGTTAAATTGCCACAAGATGGAGACAGATGGCCTGGCTGACCTGAGACATGAGGCTTTAGTACCACGCACCCAACTAAGCAATAGCAAACATGAAAATAAAATCTGACTCTGTTTAACAATAAAACAATTTGACGTCACACATTGATCTGAGCCTGTTGAGGTGCATGGTGAAGAAGACAACTGGAGTTAAAGATTTGCTGAATTTTCAACATTGCTGAAGCAGATACAAATATTGAAAAATATTTATGGACATTATAAATATAAGACCAGCCATCACCTTCAAAGTAATAAAAAACAATGATAAAAATCAAACCAGCAGGGTGTAGACCAAGATTTTCCAAATTTCTGGCTCTAATTTTGGGCCGATATTAACAAAGAAGCATCCAATACTTCCCAGAATGCAACCTAACACAGCTTCCAGTAGAGCACACTTTCCAGACAAAAGTTAGCTTCTCACAAGCTTCCACCCATGGATCAGCATTAGTGAGGATGTTCACATGATGACATTTTCTCAAGAAATATTTGATCAGAGATCACAAAGACCAGCAACTGCAGCCTGGGATTCCCTGTTTGATTTACCTAGAGTCGGTTTAGGTAGAGTAGGTTTATTCATTCAACATGAAGCTACTTTCCAGAGTCCTGCTGGCGTCACTGTCAGGCTGTACAAAGAGCCATATTCATTAAACCCTAACTATGAGCAGCCAAGTAGGAAAAACATGTAAACATCAGCCTCCGTCTTGCAATTCAGAGTCGGAGATATCAGGAATTTGATAGTGACACTTCCTACATGGTGAAACTACACACAGCATATTATTGTTATATTGATTGTTAATATATAAACTGTTGCTAATTATTAATTACATCATCACATCTGTAAATATCACTCCAATCGTTTACATTATAACAACCAGACAGAGCTTAAATATAAGAATTGGTCCTGGAACCAGGAATCAATATGTCTCCTCTGTCATTTTGTGGTTAAATGTTTTCCTTTTTACAACATGTATGTTCTTAGCATGTTTATATGTTGAAATTTCTTTTTTTTTCTCTGCTTCAGAACTGATTACTAACATGTGTCCTCCAGTCCAGCAGGGGTCGCTCTGAACTAGGTGTTTCTGTTTTACCGGCCAGCTGGCTCTGTTTGTTCGCCCCGAGACTCAAAGTGCGCAGAAAGGAGGAACATGTGCGCCTGTAACTGCTGCGGGTGTCGGTACATGAGACTTTCTGCTGCAGCTGGAGAAAGGAGAAGAAACGACCATTTAGTTGCTCTCAGTGTGATAAAAGGGAATATCTGACGCCCGAGTCATCTGGAACGCAGCATTACACTCACACACAGGCTTCGTGTCAGAGTCTCAGTGTCGTCATCTCACTGGCCTGAGCTCACTTAACAATTTCACTATAAACACCAACACTCATCACAAGTTATTAGAACCTGAACAGAACAAAACTTTTTGTTTGATTCACTCCAGAGTTTAAAAGACACCCACACATACTAACCTAATACAATAGAAACCCACTAAAACACTGTGCTCCCAGAATTCAGGCTTACCTGTCGTCCCTAAAGTCTCTAAAAGTAGTGTAAATGGTTTGTATAGCACTTTTCTAGTCTTGATGACCACTCAAAGCACTTCACAGTACAGTTTGCCATTCACCCATTCACACACTGCATCTATTAGCAGCACTTTATTGTTCTATGAGGGTCAATTTGGGATTCAGCATCTTGCCCAAGGACACTTCGGCATGCAGATGGGGAAGACTGGGGATTGAGCTGTAGACCTTTTGGTTGAAAGACGACCACTCTACCTCTCAGCCAGAGATTTCAGCTATCAAGCTCCTCTCCTGTGCACTCATCTTCTAGTTTCTGTTCGGGAGGCAGACACCCTTTCTACAAGTTAAGAGTAGGCTTTAAACCGTCCTCCATTTTCTCCATTACACGTGGCATCTATTGCACTTCTGTCCCTCCTGGGAGAGGGATCCCTCACATCTGGCTCTCACAGAGGTTTCTACGGATTTTTTCCCTGTTAATAAGATTTTTTTGGTAGTTTTACTCTTGTTGAGTGTTAAGAACAGAGTATTTCACACCTTGTTAAACCCTATAAGACAAATTGTGATTTGTGAATATGGCCTATGCAAATAAAATTTGATTGATTAATTGATTGATTGATCGATTGATATATCAAAGAGCTCATAACACCATATTGACGCAATAGATCACTTCACTCCCAAAACACAGGTTCTGTCTGTTTAATATTCTGCAGGTATTTGAGCTGCAGGATCCAGACAACAACAACTGTTATTCTCAGTGTTGAGCCAGTTCACACTTAAAAAGAACCAGTTCAAAGTTCAATTCATACAGATGAAAAAGAACTAGTTCACGTTCATTTGTTCTGTTTTTTATTGGGATGATATAGACTGTAATGGAAATTTTAACTGTCTGCTATACCTTGTATGTAATGTTTTTCTACTCCATGAACTTTATTTTACCTTTTGTGCATGAACCTCCCTTGACCTTGTAAGAAACAAGATATCTGTGCCCAAAAGCACTGCGGCTGATTGCGTAGTGTGGGAGCTGGCAGAGGGATCCTGGATGAAAGGTTTTTTCCTTTTCTGAAGATGATGGTATGACCAGAATATCATAAATATCCAAAGGAGTGAACTCCTCTTGGTCAGACTTCTGCATCACATTGTGGTGTTGAGAACTCTGTCCTATGCAGCTAAATATAGACTCTAATATATTCTGATAAGATTCTCGATTATATTCCTAGACATACTCTTTTGGTATTTTTTTTATATTCTCTGTTGTAATTCCTGCTATAATAAATGTACAAAAGATAGTTCGATCTGAGAATCCTTATTTAACTTCTCTCACCAAGAATTTCCACCACAAACCTGGCGACGAGGACGGGATTGGACGCATTCTGGATCACCGCCACTGGATCTGGACCAATGGATCTGGATCTTGGTTCTAGACCTATTTTACTGAGGGGGCAGGCTGGGGCCAGTTGTTTTGTCAGAGGGGCGCATTCAACCCAGGACAAAAGAGACAAAGACAGTGTTCAAGCTTTCAACATTTTTCGTTCAGTACCGTTTATAAAGTAATAGTGCACTAAAAAAATAACTAACATATAATACTTGGATTGGTATTTGTAAGAGTTACAATTTCATCAAATTACAATATTAAAAACAAAATAAAACACTTTCCTGTTAGCTTCAGCTGAATCCTGATGGTGAGTCATATACTGTCTCTGTACTATTAGGAGGGCTCAAATGTCTGCAGGCTTAACAATATGCAGAGTCCGATAGTTTAGAATACTCAAGCCAGGGATGGAGGTTATACCAGGCCGCCTTGAAGCTCCTTCTCCTGTCCCCCATCAAGGTTCTTGGAAACAAGTTCAAGTTAGGCTGCATTGATGGGTTTTCTTTACATTTGCTGATATCTGTGGAGAAAGACAAGCCAAAAATATATAAGGCACATAGAGCAATCAAAAAACACCAATGGGATATTGATTGGCATTTTATTAATTCAATCATAAATACAACTACACAAGTACTACATACTTCTACGTTTACACCCAAGGGGCAACATCCCGGGCTGAGCGATGAGGCCAATACGGAAGTGCAAAAAGATGCAGTTCACTGGGTGGCCACTTGAGGCTGGCTCCAAGAAGGAGTCAATTACCATTGACTCCCATGTTAAAAAGCCCGACTTTAGAGCAGAATTAAACCTGTTTACAGTGTTGTGTTCTTTTATCCCGAGATATGAGAAGAGTCCATCTTGGTTTGGTTCAAAAGGTATTTATTTAGGAGCAATGAAAAGCTACAACATAGCTATGGGCACTCAACGTACAGCCCCGGCCACCTAATAGCGCGGGGTAGTCTAGAGTCGCGCCGAACGGACGGCGGGTGCAATATTTATAATAGTAGGTAGAACTTCATTGGTCAATAACGAGGGGGAGTCACCGTGGCTAGTGCACAGGCCTGGTCCCAGCCTCTTGGCACTGGAATCCGGCAATGATGAGGAGCCGCTCCCAGTTTCGCCCCTCCTCTGACCGTTGCTGGGCAAATCTTTTTCTGACAGTTTGGTTTGGTGTTTTAAAACAAGCCTTGAATCGGCTGACGGCTTGTGAGTCTTCAGTATGGCATGCGCCTTTCCTATCTGTCCTTCAGACCCTAGTGGCAGCTGCTTGAATTCTTTCTAAGGGTATGTCACAGTTTCTTAAGAAAACAGTGCATTCATGTATGTGTGATGTTTGAATAAAGCTAATGGAGTTTAGGCTGTAATATAGTAAGTTAGGTATGAGAACAAGTTAAAGTATAGTGTATTGTATGCCACAGATGTACAGTCTTCTCAAACAGGCATTATCAGACAGGTGCGAGACTGAACTGCGATGTGACGCACACACACACACACACCAACCAACTTCAAGATTAAAACCAGCCAGCAACGGCTACTATCAGTCACTATGTGAAGGCCACACATTCTCCCACATATTCAGCCCAAACTGCCCCTGCCCCCACCCCTGTCTAACCTACTGCATTTGTTTAGAGTTTAGTTTCATTGCCATCTTCACAGACACACACACAAAGAAAAACATAGATTTTAGTCTTAACAACAGCCTGGTTCAAAAAACGGTTTTAGTCTCAATCACTAAGTTCTTCCTTCATGACAACTCTGAGGGGGGTGAATTTTTTTCTAACTCACTCGTTTAAATTATATAGAGGTTTGATATTATGAATAATTATCACATGAAGTTAAAGACGTCTGCGCTCCCGTTTCAGTGGTAAGTAAAGTATAGTATGTTATTTATGTGTTAGTAGTGATGAGCAGGTATCGGTGTCTCTGTACCTGGCTTGTTAGTTTAGCTCCGCTAGCCTGCAGGCAAGATACCAGCAGTAATGGCGATGCTAACGGGACCGTACGGGAGTTATTGAACTGACATGAACCGGTCCACACAGCAGAGAGAAGCGTTATGAATCGTTTAAACTGAGACAGGCGACTGTGTGTGTTTGGAGAATAAGCTCCACCACGTAAGATATCTAATGTTATGTAAAGTTGTTTCACTCGCCAACCCATTTGACTTGACTACGTTACACAGATTATTATTCTGCAGAAACAGATTTACTGTGATCAACTGAAACGTGAGTATTTAAAGTCACATCTGCATTTTAAGAGCAGCTGTTTAAAGTAGCATTACGTCTCCTAAAGCTCTTTATTCAGAGTATTGGTGTTGATGTGTTGTAACGTGTTAGTGAAAACTAAACTTGTCGGCTACATTCAGTTTTTACATCGTTAATCTGAGGCAGACTTTACTGAATTATTGTGTTAAATAAGTGGACATGCAGAATAATGTATTTTTTTGTCACATAAATAAATTATAGGAAGTGTAACTTTACTAGAATAGACAGTCACATAGAGAACCTGAGGCTGATGTCCACCACCTATTTCCTAAGCTGAAGTGATTATGATCTGATGAACTTTGAAGTAATAAACTTTTATTTTTACCATGTAAAAGTCTGTTAAGGAGTTAACCTGGCACATGTATGACTTTACATATCTGTGTATTTGTGTTGAATGTTCCTCTAGGTGACTCAGACAGCCTGCACCTGTCCAACATGAGATACAACTGGAATCCAACCAGACTGAACACTGACAGTCATCACTTCAACACTGACTCCAGGTACAGACCTGTTTTCATAACTTACAAACAATCAAAGCAAATTATTGCACATAATACATAATGTACTAAATTATATATGCAATACTATTAATGTGGAAGAACTCCATACTGTACATTCATTGTCTTGGTAGTGCAATGTTTAATCCAAAACCATATTCAAATACATAGTTGAATATCCACAGTAAATAAGGATACAAACTTTGTTCATAAGTAACACTTCCTCTACAATAATGCCATACTTTTATGTTTCCTGTCATTTTATTAGGGACGGACAAGCCTGAAGGACACAGCTGTGCTGACTGTGTTCTGTCTCTTATGGCAAAGAAGAAAAATAAAACACTGGGTTTTTATCTAAAGTGTATCAAATCAGAAAGTAAAAGATAAACATTGTTCTGATAAGTGTTCATTTTTTTAACCAACCATAATGAATATAGAAATTAACTATATTATCCATGACACTTAGCAATGACTGCCAACTCTAAACAGTTGCAGGCCATCTTTAGTTAAGGGAGGAAAACATGAAGTGTTGTGCAGATGAAGCTGGTGCAGGTCGTCCTCATGTTGACCAGCCTGAAGCTGCCGATCTCCACCATGTTGCTGCCACAGTGGATGCTGAGGACATCAGGTGCTGCAGTGCTTCATCTAATGAAAAGAAGAAACTCACTATAAAAGGATGTTTTATGTTGTGTATGTTCCAGCAAAGACTGGTTCTTACAGTTTATTCTGTGTTAAGCAGGTGGAAGCACCACAGATTTCAGACAGAACCGATGTACTGGGCTCTGGGTTTGTACCCTCATGGTTAAATGCACATATTGTAAGTCGCTTTGGATAAAAGCATCAGCTAAATGAAATGTAATGTACTGAAAGAAATAAAACATTGTACAAATAGATAAAATGTCTTTCTACCTCATCTGTTATATTCAAGGTGATAATCTCCCACAGAGCTGTTGATAACAGTCCACATCAAGTCTCTCCACTTCTCTCAGTGTGAAAACATAATTATATAATAAATATGAGAACCAACAGTGGTGTGTGGAGATTATAATCTTATCTAAACTGTCTAATTCACTGTAAATTCCATAACAGGCTAAATAAACAAGGTGGCAATAGTAATGGTGGTTATACCAGCCCGTATTAGGACATTTGTGAAACATATAGTTACTACATATAGGAACTAGGAGGAGTCAGCACCGGCAAGATGGCGCCGGGTGAACGCCTACTACTAGCCTCATTTTCACTCTTCAGAAACCAACGGGTGACGTCACGGACCCTACGTCCATCTATATATACAATCTATGGTCTTCATCTGTGATTAAAGTATGACTTTGAAGTTGATCAAAGGAATCATCCTTTGATAGGAATCCTCCTTTGATCAACTTCAAAGTCATACTAGTGTTGTAGAATGAAACATATCATAGCAAATTAGCTCACCTATTTAAGAGAAACATTTGTCAGTGGAACCAGACACGACGACCGTGAGCCAACGTCAGACACATGAGAAACTTCTCTCCAGTGACTTTCGACCATCACAAGACAAGAGAATACTCTACAAAAACTTTTGTACACAGCTACAGAAGAAAGTACTCTACAAAAACCTTCTTGCTACACTGCAGCACCTGTTAATCGACATGGAGAGGATCAAAAGCTCAGGAGATGAGCAACACAAGTGCGGCATGAAGAAAAGGCTCCGCCGAGCCCTCCAGGACTCGCAGAGGGAGAACCAGGAGCTGGCGGCTGAAAACGCCCGTCTGAAGGAGCTGGAGGCTGAAAGCGCCCGTCTGGAGGAGCTAGAGGCTGAAAACGCCTGGCTGAAGGAGATGGAGGTACTAAACGGCCGACTGGAGGCTGAAAATGCCTTGCTGAAGGCTGAAAATGCCTTGCTGAAGGCTGAAAACGCCCGTCTGGAGGAGCTAGAGGCTGAAAACGCCTGGCTGAAGGAGATGGAGGTACTAAACGGCCGACTGGAGGCTGAAAATGCCTTGCTGAAGGCTGAAAATGCCTTGCTGAAGGCTGAAAATGCCTTGCTGAAGGCTAAAAACGCCCGGGTGAAAGACCTGGAGGCTGAAAACCAACGGCTGGAGAAGCTGAGGGCTGAAAACGCTGCTCCCAAAAAGCAGATCACCATGGAAAATATTTCCTGGGGAGAAGAGAGGAAGAAGATGGTCGAGAAGTTGGAGTATTCTGCCTCACTTCTGTTGAAGTCCAAAGACGATCTGACCAGCTTGATTCAGCTCGTGGAGTCTGAAAAAGCCAAAAAGAAGGAGCTGGAGAAGGAGCTCAGAAACATGAACATGAGCTTTAAAGTAAAAGAGGAAGAGGTCGTCTCCCCGAATGCAGACCTGAAGCTCCAGCAGGACAAGCTGCAGCACTACATCCTCAAAAATGAGGGCAGGTCCGAGGAAATAGAGGAGCTGCAAAAAGAAATTAGAGACTTAGATGAAAGGAGGTCCACTGAGCACGAGGAGTCCCTAGAAAAGGAAATCAAGCTGGAGGACGCCATAAAACTCCCGATCCAGCAGAACATTGTGCTTCAGGTACGTTACACCAACTCATTCTGATTGAATAATATTGGATTGTTGATTTGTTTCCGATTCAGACTTTGAAAAAGAAAAGAGTGAAACTTATGTTGTCTCTGTGTTTTCAGGAACAGGCCTTGAAGACTGACAGCTACAAGGAGAGGGTCAAGAAGGAGAAAGAGGAGAAGAAAGAAAGGAAGAAGAGCGAGAAGGAGGAGAAGATGGAGAAGAAAGAAAGGAAGAAGGAGGAGAAGAAGATGAAAAAGAAAGAAAGGAAGAAGAGAGAGAAGGAGGAGAATGAGGGGACGACGAGGAGGAGGTTCCCCTGTTTTCTCTTCAACTTCAAATCCTCCTAATCTCCTCTCCCATCCTTTCTCTCCCTCTGCCCTGTCAATCATCCCCTCATCCCAGCTCCCCTCATTAATTTACACCTTAACCCCCTACCCTTCTTACCCTCTTCCCTCCCCTCCTCACCCTCCATCTACCTGTATGTGTTAGAAAATGAAAAAGAATGATCTATCAATAACAGTGACCTTTCCTCTGTCTAGTGATTCCAGAAAGCTCTGTCAGTATGTGACTTGTATATCTCAAGAACTGTTCTTCTTATCAGCTACACACATGTTTATTCAAAGGCCGATTGAAGAGCAGTTTTTGTGACTGTTGTGATTTATTTTTTAATAAACTTCCTATCCTCACAACAAACTCTCTTTACGTCTTCATCCCCTATGCCATGGTTTACACACCATATGAACTCTAATGACACTGCTTTACAAGAAGGAAAATATTTTTTCAACATCACAAACCTGATTGTCCAGTGCTTGTATCATCTGTGTGTGTCTCACACTCTTCTTGAATGTCACCCTCAGCCTCACTCTCAGGATCGTCTCTCCTTCCTGCTCTGTGCCCTCACTTTGAAAAATAGTCTCTCCAACTCAGAAGTCTTCTGGCGTGCTCTCCACTTCCTGCTGTTTTTATTCAGCACTCTCAACACCCAGATCATCTGGCTCTGTCTCAATGTCTGCCCCATCATTGTCTGTTTTATTTTTATAGGACATAATGTATTTTTTCCTCACTATAAGGGGAGAGGAGCGCACAACATATCAGCAACACAGTATATTAATATGCTGTTGCTGGTTTGCCTGAATTAGTTTATGTTTTGTCAGCAGTTGCACTTACATTTCACAATTATATAAAAAAAAAAAACCCTGATGGAGACGAATGTAGAGCATGCTATTACCTCAGGTGAACAATTCATGAAGAGATACATTTTCTTCCAAACACTATCACAACACTTACATCGAGTATTAATCCAAACAAAAAAAAAGCATCACCAGCCCATAGTCAAGACATCATCGCCAGTTTCTTGCTTGTTGTGGGAATTGTTGGATTTCTTTATGATACTGTGAGACCTCAACCTCAATAAATGCCTTGAGATCATGTATGTTGTGTTTTGGAACTATACAAATAACATTTAAAAGATTTTAATTACAGTAGGAGAAAACAAATGAAAAAGTGGGCCCATGGAAATACATTGCCTCAAACTTCAAAATAATGATATTAATGATAGTTATATTAACTCGACTTCTTTTACTTACTGTAGTTTACGCGACTTTACTGTAATACAGTATTACCTTATACTGAGTTTGAGTGAAACCAACTCATAATATGTAACACTGTAATTCAGTTTGTCAATCCAACAACCTTTTGTTTTGTCTGAGGTTTAATCGCATACTACAGGCTGTCGTGCTCATTATCAGGAATAAAGTTACCACCCTCTGTAAAGTGTATAACCTGTTATTCTTGTCTTCTCATTCCAGGAAATGGGTGACTTTCAGTAATGACTCTTATCATTACAGTAGGTACAGTATGTAAGCTGTTGGACACTAACAGCCACAGACATTTTAATTCAAATATCATAAAGCACAGCCATATATATTAATTATTGTAATTAATACATTCATTATAATAAATAAATACAAAAATAAATAGATTAATTAATTATGGCTCCATTCCATTTAGCTTTGCAAGTGTGTCAGCCACTTGTTACAAGTTACATCTGTTTTGAACAAGCCAACTTGGTCTTTCGGCATAAACTGGTTGCTGAATTATTGTTGATTGTGTCATTGTTACCTTCCTCAGATGCAGAGGAGGTGAATGTGGCTTGATGCTCTCTGAACCACAGGGACAGAGGATGGGGCTGATCAACTCTCTGGGACTTTTTCATGGTTTGTGATCTCAGTGTCTGAAACAGTGTGACAGGAATACACACTGTGTTGCGTCAGTGGATCATCTCATATTTCTCTCCTCTGAGATACTTGTTGATGTCTCTGAAAGTGGGTCACTCCAACTGGAGGAAGGACATCAAGCTGATCATGGTCAACATGGTGTTCGTCCTCCTCATCAACCTGCTGGCCACTGGAGTCATAGATCAATCGGACACTCGTTAGAGAGCAAACCTTCGCCTAGGTCATATATATCAGATTTCTTTATCAAGATCCAAACATTGTTTGCTGACAAAAACTGAAAAGCAAAGTGATTAAATAAGCTTCAGATCAGTTTCTCCCCTGAGGAGCCTCACCAGAATTGAAATGGTTCTTCCTTGGTCCAGGCCTCATCCCTCCATCAAGATTGCTGTGAATCGCTTTTGTATGTATTTTGTAAACCTGCTGACAAATGAACTAACAAACAGACAGACACAGGTGAAACCATAAGCTCCTTGGAGTAGGTAATTATAATTCTATTTATTTATTTATTTATTTGATAGGGACAGAGCATGTTAATGAACATCAGAATTAAAAACACAACATGCAAACATACCCGAATGCTAATTCACATGTGTCGTCCCTAGGCAGGTAACAAACAAAAACAGACACATCACAAGCAACAACATACACAGCCTGCAGTGTATCCAATCAGAATTGATCACAATTCTGGTTTGCCTTAACCCATCATTTAAGATGGATCCTTAAGGTGAGATACATAAGAGCACTCCCATTCCAATATCTACCTCCCTTTACTGACATTTTGTCCAAATGTCGTATGCCGATATGACACCTCAAAGTCCCCTCTAAAAAAAGAACCACACAGATTATTGTGCTATTAATAGGGAGATTCATTTGAGACCATCAGTACAGATCAAGTGTAAATGGTCTGAAATGAATGGAGCCTTCTGCACATGCTGCCATCAATGCAATAATCCAAACTAAATCAGAAAATTTAGAAAAAGGGAATCAGTAACATTCAATTGATTTGATATAAAAAGTAAATAGTTAAAAAAAATCATGTTATGAGCTACTTATGCTATTTGTGTCTATTCATGCCTGATGGGAGGTTCATAATCAGTCAATAGTATACAGCAGTATTGAAAAACTACTCAGTAGAGCTCATAACTCAGCCAAGACCCAACAGTAAATTCAATCAAGCCACACCAAATTGCAGTTGCTGAAAATGACAGATTCTTTTCATTAAGATCCATCAAGAAACTGGCAAAAACGCCCAATCTTGCAATGTTGATCCAAATCCAGATCCGCTCCAAAACTTTATAGGCTTTTTCTTGGCCAATGCTGCATCCTTTGAAAACATGTCATACAAATCCCTTTTGTAGTTTTGCGTAATGCAGCTGGCAGTGAAACAATGGACAAACAGACAGGAGCAAAAACATAACATCGTTGGTGAAGGCAATGAGACGCAAACAGAACTGGAGTAACTTTTTTTCTGACCTGTTCAGACACATAAAGGAGTTAAATGGTGATTGCCTGTGAGGGACACTGTAAGAAGCGAACACGCCTGTGATGAGGACATGACTGTTACATTTGTCAGCGACAAACCCTTCAGACTGGGTCATTTCACAAAAATCTGGGCAAGAGCGGAAACCTGAGAGCAGAAATTTGGCAAGCACAGAGACACAGCCTGAGCAGAAGAAGGAGAAAGACTTAAACTGAAGTTCAGGACAGTTGTTCAGCAACAGTATATCTGAACATATTTCCACTGGGGCAGGGACTACTTTAGAGAGAGGGCAGAGTTCTGAGGGACATTACGAAATCTTGCCATGAAATGAAGAAACAAAGCTCTCAAAATGAGGGAGCACCCTCATGAATACAGATAAGAAAGGGACTCCACAGAGGTCACTGGAGAGTGGATTGAGAAAACAAGCACAGCTCTTGGAGGCACTTTGCTTTGGTATAATAAACACATCACCAGGGATCAGCTGTGAATGGTCTGTTCCCACACTGTTGGAGGGTCAGGCTCTTTCAGCCATCTGAGAAAGATCATTTACAAAACCCAAGATTCCCCCTGCTGGGCCCATGACAACCAATAGGTTTCCACAAACACATTTTATAACTACGGGGAAAAAAAAGTATACTAAAAAAATATATAAAATATTATTCCAAAATACATACTCATTTTCATCTTGCACAAGATGTCAACGGTGGCAATATTCTCTGTATTCTCTGTGTGATCATGAAAATATCCCCGAAACACAAAGCACATCTTTTAGCTTTAACTCATAATTAGATAAGATAAGATACGATAAAACTTTATTGATTGAAAAGGTAATTATTGTGCCAGCGTGCTCTAAGATTACAGTGAGAGTATTATGTACAATAGTATTCAATAATATAATTATTTTCAAGTTTGAGGCAAGAATTGTATATAATATACAATAGAGTCAAATAGAATAAAACAATATACAACTATACACAGATTGTAATATTACACATAAATAGTTATATTACACATTAATTCTAATATTGTTCATGAAATAGTAATATTTAACATGCGTAGTAATATTGCACATTAACAGTAATATTGTACATACAAATTAATATTACACATGGATTGTAATATTGTACATGAAATAATAATATTGTACATGAATAATAATATTGCACATGAATAGTAATATTGCACATGAGTAGTAATATCCCTCATGAATAACTATATAGCACATCAAATGTAGTAATATTTCACATGGTGTGGTTTTATTTATCTCAGTGTCAATGTACACCATTTAGCGCATTATTGAAAGTATCTCTTCTAAAGAACCTATTGCTTGAGCACTGTATAGCAATTATGTTCTTTCTTCTTTGGTTGGACCACAATAGGAGAGCCAGCACTAAACACAAATGTTAGTAACTGACTGACACCGTTTTTTCGGCGTGCCCAGTGATGCCATTTCCTTGTTGGCTGCTGCTTTCAAAAACTGCTTTGTGACATCATCAGGGGATTTACTGACTTGTTACACCCTTTAGTACCGGGGGGATGAATTAAGCACATTTTGGAAAAACTTTAGCTACTTTCAATAGAGGAGAGTCACCAGTACTGCCCCACAAGTGTGAGGTCGGGCTAAATATCCCCGGAAACCCAAAGCACATCTTTTATCTCGTAAGATAAGAATAGATAAGATAAGATAAGGTAAGATACTCTCTGGAGCCACTGTAATAAGTAATTACTTTAAGCTGTTTCCTGAACATCCTCAGGGAGGCGCTGGAGAGAATGGGGGGGATTCTCCTGCAGCTTCAGATCAGCTGGAGGTAAAGATGGTACATTTTTGTTCAGTTTATTTCCAGGCTTTAGTGATACTAACACTAATGGCAATAGCAGGCATGTTCAACAAATATTTGAAATACTGCTATCAGCTCAAAAAACTGCTCATTTAACATTTGCAAACACGAAACCAAAAGTGGGTCACGTTAGTCTGAGTGAAGAATCTAGTATGAGAAAAGGGATTCACTACAAATAAGACCCAGCTGCTGAGTCGAGGTGCCAACATGCCTTCACTGCACACACGTTTTCAGATAAATGTAGACTGTTACACTTTGATCCAAACATTCCTTTTTATATTAAGTCCGGACTTTAGCGCCTTTAAGGATATATTTTTTTAACTTAATTTTTTGAGATTTTTAAAACAGCATTAACTCACATTCTAACTTACAAGATCACAACCAGATAATGTACAAGGAAAACACAAAAGACACACAGAAACAAAAGGGGAAAACCATTACAAAATACATAGAAAACCAAGTGCGTCACAGTGTGTTTAAGGTTTGATAAGGCCGATTAAATGTGGAGGTGTGAGGTCATAGTTCCATGCTAGGTGGACTATTAACACATTTGATCAGGGGGTCCCAGGTTTTGTGGAATTTCTTAATAGAGCTATTGAGGGTGTATCTGATTTCCTCCAGCTTGACGTTCTGCATCACATCTCTGATCCATTGGCTGGTTGTTGGAGCGCTCACATCTTTCCATTCCAAGATCCGAGAGCCTAGCTAATAACGAGGAGAATGCAATGACCTTCTGTTACCGAGTGGAGTAGATGGAATCCCACTGAGCTGAGAGTACATCAAAATCACGAATAATTGGAGAAGGTATAATATTGGAGCCATGTGCCTTGGAAATGGTGTCAAAAAGTGAGACCCAGAAAGGAAAAAGTTTTGGGCAAGACCACAGCATATAATAGTCACTCACTGTGGTCTGTTTAGGATTCAGTGTTTCATATACTTTTCCAGATCAAAACCTGAAATATGCCTACTAAACATATGAAACATATCAAACTGTGTTCAGACAAGACAACCTTTAGAAAAACTTAGCAAGGCAAAACAAGAATTAAGGTAGACTGGTGGTAACAGGCTCACCTCCCTTGTTGACTCAACGTCGGTGAACCTCTGCATCTAATCAGCATGAATGTGCTGTTTTGTCAACAAGTGTTGACTCAACTTTCAGGGGTTTACCCCCGTGAGAAAAGGTCTGGTGATTTTTTGGAACAGCAGCATCTGAGACAAACACAAACACAAAGACAATCCTCTGAAAGCCTATTTGTCACTGATGGGAAATCAGCCTGGACTCAGCCCGCTGTGGTCATGCGGATGTGAGTCCATGGACGGGTAGTAGACAATGATGAGAAGGGAGGGTGGTCAGGGTGCTGAATGTGGCCTTTGTATCAGCAAAGCTTTTCCCAGAAGGCAGCCATTGTTGACCAGGTCTTTGACCCCTGCAGCTCTGCACTGACAGAATCTCATGTGCTGCCTTCATTAGAATAGTTTACAATCTTTTATCTTCACTGTGTTATGGTGATATCACTCTGATCATGCGATTTCATTTGTGAGTAAGTACATTCATCATTTGGTCGACTTTTTCCGAAGCGTGTACAGATGAGGAAGAAGAAAATGAAGAAAGAGTGACTCAGCACAGGGGCAGATCCAGGAGCAGTGCCAGGGGGACCCTCACCCCAGCTGAAACCTGATTGGCCCCTGAGGTGCCCCTGACCTGTCAGTAGATTTAATAAATCTAGTCACTTACTAACAGTACTAACAAAAATGTATGGCAATTTGTTAAGAGTTTTCATTTTTTATTATTTGTTATGTTTTTTGAAGTACATAATGTGCTTCACGTATTCAGTGATGTGTGGCTTTGCTCAAAGCTATAGAGTTAAACAAGTAATGACTTAAATGTCCACCTTACTGAATCAGGAATTGAGCATAGATGTTGGATACATAATTGGCCCTTGTGGCCCCTGATTTAGAAAAATACTAGATCTGCATGTCAAAGGAATTGAAGGTATATATTGTGGCTAATGCAGGTTAACAAGGTCAGCGCTGATAGATTTTGAACTAAAGTTGCTGATATTCCAATTTCATCTTCTTTTACCACTATATTTATATACTATTACAATACATCACTATGTAATATATTCTAATATACCAGACTAACCTTGAATACATGTAATATTCTGCCACACTACTCTGCAGTCTTACACAGTATCATCCTTGTCTCAATATTTTGTTGTTCTTTGTGGTTTTCCTGCTGTGAGTTTTAGGGGGGGGTTTGTGGTTCCTACACCTGACTGCGTGTGCTGCTGGCTGGTTGCATCACTGGGTTCAGTTCTCCCACACACCAGCTGCAAGACTTTGCAGTAGAACAGGTTCAACAACCAAGACTGAGCAAGAAAGCTGTTCACCTTTGTCGTGCAATTGCTTCCCAAGGGCCAACCTCTTGTCTTTTCGTTTTTAGAAAATATTGTTACCCTGCTTGTCCATATGGAACTAACCTCTGCTGTCTTTTACCTGTGCTTGGGGTCAACTTAGTGCACTTAGTGCCACATTCATAAATCCTAACAGTATTCAAAACATCTATCTATATATCTATATCTGTTATCACATATAATTATATTGTATATTAAGGTATACTATATGGTAAAATGTATTCTTTCACAATAAAACCCTATACTGCTATATTATGTTATGATCTACAACAATGTGTGACAGTGTTGATTTTCCTGTTAATCTGCAACAGAAAACGACCGGCACCACTTCAAACTACTGATTTGAACATGACTTTCTTTGATCAACAGCATTACCTGGGGTTTGGCAGTAAATGTGAAATGGTAAATAGAAGCTGTCACAGGACCAGGCTGATAACAGAAGATAAACAGAAGGGAATTCTTAGGATTAAGTGTTTACTCATTTGTTAGTCTGTGTTGACACAAGGCTTGAATCTCTGTGCTCGATCTCTTTACAGTGTCTCTACCGCAGTTATTTAAGGGGAATTTCACCAGTACTTCCCCAACACTGCAATCAACATCATGAAGTACACAGCTATAAAGAGCAGCTCCATGCCCGCAGCAAAGAATATAATCACATAATTATATTATTTTTCTTTTAGTGTGATATTTACAGGGTTTTGTAATAAAACAAACAATTCCATCTGATTATCTGAAGGCCGTGGGAGAAATTCACTTTGCATTTTAAACACCTTTTCCCTATCAAAGCACTAATTCTGTACTTTCATATCCCTGATAGGCTCTACTCTCAGTCTACCTGCTACTCAGAATCACACTGCTTCATAGGGGATGACATTTAACCTTTGAAAAAATACACAAAACCTTTCGAGTTAAGTTAAAAAAATATGTTTTTTATATGTTTTGGCCTTTATTGCATTTAATGGATAGGATGGAGAGTAAGCTGTGAAAAGGGAACAGAGAGAGAGTGGGGGAGGACATGCATAAATGGTCATGGATGACAAATCGAACATGGGCGTCTGCGGGTTGTGGCTTTGCCTCGTTGGGGCGGCAGCTCTACCAGCCGAGCTACACGCCGCCCTAGCTAAGTTAATTTTGTTTGTAAACTGAGGCTTTTCAGAGTTTAATTCTATTTAAAGTAATGGCCTTCACCTATAAGTTTATTTATTTTCTTGTTCCCTTTCCCTTTCTCTTTCTCTTTCTCTTTCTCTGTTATTATTGTATTATTACCTGGTGCTGCTAGTATTAACATCATCATTACTTCTATAAATATCACTCATTATAACAACCTGTCTGACAGAGCTTGAATATGACAGTTACACAGCTGTTCCTGGTCTCTCTTCCCCATAGTGAGGGCTCGACCTAACTGTGTAAAGTGCCTTTAGATAATGTAAGGTGTAATTTGGCAGCATATTAATACAATTTTATTGAATCTAAGTCAGTGTTTCATTCAGCCACCTTAACCAAACTTGGTGGATTTCGATGTTTCACAAACTTTGCATAAACAAAGTGATTTCCTCCTTTTGGTCTCAGGGTGAAACGTGTGAATTACCATATTTCCTGTTTTTGATACTTTTTGACTTTCACAATTATGTATGTGCCTTCTCCATAAATGGATGACGTTTGTCTGAGGTTGTCTTGTTTGCCATGTTAATCCACGGTGAATGAATAGAAGACTGTCGGAAAGAATTTGAATTGGGTGAGTGATGTAGTTAAGGTACAATGGAGTGGTATTGTCGGCCTGTCAGCCCCTTATCATAAGTGTGGCAGCGATACACGCACAACAGCAAGAGTCTTTAGTTTTCTGTGCAGTGCAGTTGCTTTTAATAACTTATGACCAAACATCCACCCTCAGAAAACTCAGTGACACTTTGTTGCCCATGTCACCCAACACACGTCATAGCAGAGACTTATTGTATGTGTAAGAACTGCATTATAGAAGCACCATTGTATTTTTTTAAACAGATATTATAAAGTTATTAAAACAATAGGTCAAACAGTGCATGAGAGAATTCTCTGAAGGAAATAAAAAAGTACAATAAAAGCCAGTCGCTACAATATAAGTTGAGTACCACAAACTGGAAGTCCCTTTGGGGATATTGTATGAATATTGCACATATTTCTCACAAGGGTGGACCAGCTGTCACCCTCTTAACATTGTGCACAGCCCATAAGGGGGCAACACCCTTAAGTGCTCATGCACAGCACACAATGGTCTACACAGTGAAGTCTGTAGAGGCCTGCTGAACGTACACTATGCTCATGACATGAACTTTACCGAGAGGAAGAGTCGGCTACTACCAGTCTACCAGAACAGACCACAAACAAAGATATATATGTATATGTATGTTTATAATGTGGCTGCTGTGCACTTCGTCCACTTTCCCTACTGCATGCAGGAGATAAGGAGAGCACTGAAAATCAGTGCTGCATTCAGGTACCCCTCGTAATTTCCAGGGGACAAAATGGAAATGCATGTGAAAAAAGGAAATTGCATGAGAGGGAAATCCTTATTGACATCAAAGCATGTTATTAACAACAGATGTTGATGCAGAGTTCATGCTCTCCAGGTCGCCTACATCAATATGAAAAAGGAGCTTCATTTGACTTTTACTACTGTAGGTGAATTGAAACATGATGAAATAGCTTGATCCCCTATCGCAAGCAGTATAATGACTTATTGAATGGTTGTTGTTACCCCATCATAGACTATCATGAACTTCTAGACATTTATGAATTTCACGCTTGGCATTTGCTGTAGTTATGATTTTAAAAAATGATGGTTTACAAACCAACCAGATCCAGAATACTGCACATACAAAACCACAAAATAATAATTTCACAACCCAATTTCCTTTTTTCTTGGAATTCAAATGTCTTTTTTGCACAACAAAAGAGTGCAGCATGCCAAATAGCAGAAACATTAGAGATTTATCCAAGAGGGGAAAACCCACCATAGAAAATAATAAACTATGCATACTGTATAGCCATAAATTTACATATACATTTAGTTTTAGGCTCAGCTTGACATGAAGCCAGACGTGTTCCCATGTCCCTCCATTATTAATTCTACACAGTATTTGTTAATATGATGAAATCTTAATTTTTTCATTATCCATTCTTTTGCCATTTGCCAGTTTTTTAATAGTCTTACAGCCGTGATAAGACCAACTTTTAAAATACTGAGTTTGATATTCATTGTATTGGATATTATTACTCTGTCACTGAGGGGACAGAAATGTGGGTTTAATGGTGAAGCTGAACCTGGCCAATTCAAATATTTCAGATATTTCGCACCAGAATGGGTGAACCAAGGAACACTCCCAGATCCCGTGCAAGTATGTGCCCAGTTCACTTTTAGCTTCCAACATCGAAAGTTGCCAGTAGTATCTGTGTACTTTTTGTATTGTGTACACCTCCACCTATGGCTTCTCTTATGTGTTTTTACAAATTTTCTCTAATCACATATTATCCTTATTCTGCATTTGGAGCTTTAAGAGAATGTGTCACCAGTGGATTCACAAACAGATCTTCAAACCTCCTGTGCTCATGGCAATTTACAGAAATCCCTGACAAAGCATTCACTGGATAATACTGTAGACCTCAGCAAGTCAGTTGGCCTGTATTTAAACACATTACTGTTAACCAGCTATAATGATTTTCTATCATCTGAACATTAAATATATATATAAACCTGTATATTACTTATATAAAACAGAGGTACTCATATAGTTATTGTACAGCAACCAGAAAACAGACAGGAGCATGCTAACACCAAACACCTAATAATGTATTATAAGCTGGTTCTTACTATCACTTATTAGTGAACAGAGTGGAAGCAGCAGTTTGTTAAGTCCCTGTCTGAAAGCAGCTCCAGCGGCCAGGACAACTCCAGCGTGAGTCACGTAATCACTTTTGGTAACTGTACAATTTCCGGGAATACCGTGAACGCGTCGGCTCCAGACGGCCCCGTCCATAAAAGAGAAGGAGAGAGAGGGAGCTCTGGAAAGTGAAAGTGAGTTCACAGTAAGAGACAAGGACGCAGAGACAGGGCCGCAGAGACAAGGACACAGAGAAGAGGACTCTAAGAAGAGCACATTGGAGAATAGGCGCAGGACGGGGCACAGGCTCGCTTGAAGGTGCAGACGCGCAGAGCTGCTTCACTGCGTTTCCTGTTTCTAAAGTTGACCGGGGTCGCACTTTTAAATGCATTGGATCCGGTGACATCTTCGAACACAGGCACAGCGACAGACTCCACAGACATGGTGAGTAAACATGAGTCTGCTCCGGGTTAATCTACACATGAATGAGTTTATATTAGAGGAGAGGGGAAAGTCTGCTCCGGTACAAAGTACGACTTGAGCCCAGTCAGTGGGGAAAAGTCGTGTAAGGTAATATTACTGCACACATGGGGCAGGAGACACTGTAGCTGCTGTCAACTCCTTCAGTTAATGAAGACTGTTTGTGAGAGAGGGCTTTGTGACAGGTGGAAATCCCCCTGAGGAATAAGAGTAATATAGAACACATAACTTCAGTATAAAGCAACACACAAAAAAGTTCTAATCAGACAAAGGTATTATTGGCTGTGTGATCATATTGACTACTTAAATAGAGTGTGATCTAAATCAGGAAGTAGCAAGACTAGTATTTAAGTGATGGATCAAACACATGCAAATAAGTTGAATAAACATTGTGCAGGTGTCTGTTTGGATGGGCTGTTTGCTTGTGCTGTCTTAACGCGTATAGTGAGTCCTCCTACAACACTAGAACACTTCTACAGTATACTGTCACTTTTGTGTCTTTGGCGCAAAGTGACGTTGGAAAACTTTGTGTTCATCCTACCCGGTTTATTTGCGATGAACATTTTACTGCCAATGTTTTTCTTAGACTGAAGCTGACTTTCAAAAAGATCCGACGGGACCGATATTGTTAGACCGCAGGCTGCCAGGTGCTGACCACTGCTGTAGTTTACTCGAGGATGTGGAAGAAGATTCAACTCGGTCCACAGACTGCCTGTTGTCATTGTCACGCCCCACTGACTGCTACAGAGCGGCAGTTGCTTGTTTAGCCAACGTTTATTAATATGTAAATTATCACATGTCCAAATCGTACCAAACTCGCCACTGCACTTTCTCATATAATTTACATTACACATGCCAAGTATGAAGTTGATAAGATGAACAGTTTGCGAAATATGCATTCAGTATACAGACAGACGTTTGTGGAATTAGAAGGTAGATAAATTATTATAACTAATTTTAATAACATAATAACTATTGTCTCCTCTGCATCATCTCTCACAGTTGTTATCCTTTCACAGTGAAACCATTTTTATTATGGCTTTATGAAGTTACCAATGAAGGATGGTGGCACAATGAATTAACAATGTTGTTCAAATCAGATGAAGTACCACACATACTACACCATAATGACCAAGCTATTATGTGGTGTAGGTGGGGTTTCCCTGGCTAATGCCAGGTACCTACATTAACGCTGGCAGGATGGAGGGAGTGAGGGAGGGAAGGAAGGAAGGACGGTGGGGAACTGGAAGGGGCAGCAGTCCCTGTGTTAATACAAAGTCGGCGGATTTTTAAACACTGACCATTGTTCAGTCTGACGACTTGCTGTGTCCAGAATGAGATAAATGGGCCTTCAGGGCATCTGTCAATCATGTTTCAACAGTCGTCCACAAGACAATTCTCAGCCTGCTTCACAATCTGACTGTGAACCTGTACATACAGGATGTCGCTCATCCTTTACATACAGGATGTCGCTCATCCTGTATGTAAAGACCTTTCCTTCACAGGAAATGACAGTGAATTATTAACCAAATCAAGATGCTGAGAGAGTTCTTGTGTTTTTTTCTCTATCTGTTGCTCTCCTCTTCCTGTTAACCTCTGAGATGCAGGTTTCCTCACTTAGCTCATGAGCAAAGGTGACGGAGAACTGTCAGGTTATTAATTACTCCAAGGTCAAACCTACACAGTTGCTGCTGAGCTTACGTGCACAGTTGTCCTCTTGTGCTGCTTTATCGTCACAGCAGACTGAGAGGTTTTTGTCAACAGCTGCGAGATCGTAATCTTTATAACTGTAGGAAAACATGTCCTACTTCACTTTATTATTTTCATGTCTCATAACCGGTTTGGCTGTTATTCTATTTTCTTTAGGAATGCTTCAATAATTCTTATTTGAGTCATACAGTAACATATGAATGGACTCTTGCTTCCATCTACTTGAGAAACAGGCCACAGTGCTACGACTTCAAAATGCACTGCAAGATTATTGCTGTGTTTATAAAACAGCATGTCAGTCTGACGTTCTTCAGGAAGACATGTCAGTACAGGTAGCTTTTTTCAGTTGTCTGTTTTTGAATTTAACAATTTTTTAAAAATATTTTGCTAACAGAAAACATGAACGAAATACAGATATAATACATCATTTCCAAAAAGAGCTAATAACACTAATTAGGGCCCGAGCACCGGCAGTGCGAAGGCCCTATTGCTTTTAGTTTGATTAGTTAGGAAAATGAATCGCTTTTTTAGTAAGGCTTGAACATACTCGAAAAGTCACCAAACTTCGCGGGTGTTTCAGGCCTGATGAAGACGTGTGTATTCTGGAGTAATTCGAAACGGGCGCGGCAAAATGGCTCAAAAGTGACACCCCTAAAACACAGGAATTCCGTCTGGTTTGACCGATCTTCATGAAATTCGTTGACCGAACTGAAAAAAAGTGCCCGGCACCAATTTGATTAAGGCAACAGTCAGCCATTTTGGATTTTGTTTTACACATTGTGTATTTTAACAAACTCCTCCTAGAGCTTTCATCAGATCAACCTCAAATTCGGTGAGTGTCATCTTGACTCCTTGGAGATAAAACTAACTCAAATTGTGAGTTTTCGTCACACGGTGTGACCATGGTATGGCGTCAAAGTTTGGTGATTGCAAAAAAAGATGGATTTATTATAACTTCTCTATGCATTGTCATAGCATCAAACCTCTTTAATACGATCACAGTCCCGCCCTGATCAGATCCATATGTCAATATTGACTCATCGTCACAGCGCCACCTGCTGGCGACAGGAAGTTACATGTTTTATACTTTGATGCACTGCTCCTGGCTGCTTTACAATATACAGCCCAAATTAGCTCAGACAAGTCATAGGACCATGGTCAGAATTATGACATTTCCTCAAAACGTGTAAACATTGATGTGCGGTGAAGGTTGATCCTTCCCCATAGGAGACGAAGTTCTCATAACTCCACTGTGCATTGTCCAATCAGCACCAAAATTCTGTCACATGATCAGTGTCCCGGCCTGAACAGCTCCATATGTCAATATTAACTCAGGGTCATAGCACCATCTACTGATTTGTCATGAAACAGGAATTATTTTTTAACTCCACTGTGCATTGTCCAAAAAGCAGCAAAATATGTACAAAATTTACGTTTGTTTATAAAGTAAGAAAGGAAAAAGGAATTATGTCAATATCGGACTTATAATCTTTTCTATTGCTGGATAGCACATGAGGACAATTGCTCCTTGATGCTCTCCTGATCAAAGGAAAATAATATATTGGGACGAAGGGTAAAGATAAAACATTCAGGAAAAAAGTCAGACCTCTTGGACTCAAGCTTCTTGCCTGAACTGCTCATTTTGTGATATTTCTCTGTTTAGAGATATTTATGGGAGTATGCTTAAGTATTTTCAATCTATATGGTACCACTGATTGCTTGGCTGCTTCTTTTCTTTATTATAATTTCCCCAAAGTCATGCCTTCATCTGGACCACTTTGGAAGGATACACCAGTTCACACATGTATTGGAAGTCTTTCAAAGTCCATTGAAATAAGTGAAACCAGTCAACTTCTCTCCCTTATAGAACTCACTATCATAACGATTTGTTACAGTTACATATAAATAAAGTTCTCTGGCATCACCCCACTATGAATTACTGATGTTTTTACCAGACATCATTATGCTGCTACTGTTGTCGTATTTGCTTGTACATACTTGTTCACATTCCAGTGCAGCGCCCTTTAGAGGAGCAGCAAGCTGACTTCATGAAGACAGAATCCATGTTACCTGATGAGTTAAACTAGGATTTGAGGAAAGACAAGTGTTTGTACAAGAGGACAGAAAAGAACACAAATTTGATGGATTTGGTAAATATGAACAATCATTAGCTTCAGATGGGAAAGAGTAATGTAACACAAACTTGCAGTTGCATCATTAAAATGTGTTTTTTTTAAATCTTTGAGTGAGTTTCAATTATTCAATTTTTTTCTCATACATTCTATTTTTGTCCATATTGTTTCCTTAAAAACATATTTTAAAATTATATAAATGTTTTTTTGCCAAAATACCAGTCTAAAATCAAATCCAACGCACTGCACACAAACATTGGGTCAATATCCAAACCACACTATTATATAGTTGAAATCTATGTCCTATGTAGCACAAAAAAATGCACGTATTTTATTATTTTATCCAGAGCTACTTGTTCTGTATGGTACAGATGACATGAAAAAAGAACTTTGACGGGCTTACAAGAGACAGATTTAGAAAAACAACTGTTAAAATCAATATAACTCTCCTGACTTTAGGTACTAATGACTATTCAGGCAGTCATTGTTAAATTACTTCCTCTGTTTATACTATAGCATAAAATATGTCACGTCCGGGCGGCTGGGAAATTCTCTCATGAAACACATAGCTGGCACTGGGTGTTAACGGAAGAAATGACCAATATGTGTGTTATTTTCACTAAAGCCCAAACAATGTGACAATGTAAATTAATGTGAAAAGGCTGCCAGATGAATTTACTCTGCGTGTGTTGATTGGACAGGCAAATGGGACGAACCAGCTGCAGCAGGCCCAGGACGAGGTGGAGGAGGTGAAGGTCATCATGCTGGATAACCTGAACAAGGCTGAAGAGCGATCTGACAAACTGGGTGAACTGGAGGATAGGGCTGATGTGCTGCTGGAAGGGGTATGCAGGGAGGATTAAAACAACATTATTTAAACTAAGTGGAAGTCTCTGTGTTGGATGGATAAGGTGAATAAGTGGAGCAAATTGCACAAACACGCCATTTCTATAGGGTATAGGGATTGAAACCAGGAAATATCATATTGATGTCTATAAATACACTTTAGGTGGAGCTGGAGAGGAAAACAAATGTACAATTTACATCCTGATTGTGTTTTATGGTGCTATTTTTAGAAAGGTATTTCCTATTGTTGCCTAAGATGAATGAAGTGAGCTGGTCTCCCTGGGTATGACAGAGTGAGTCCAGGACATGCCACGAGACAAATGTCCGTCCGGGGGTCAGAAAGCAGGTCACATCATTCCCACATTGCCCATTCAGCCTGTGTTATATCACATTGTTGAGCAGTTCTCCAAAACAGCAACTCTTAATTTTAAGAACGACCTTGTTACACTTTCAGATAACATGGGTAAGAAACAGTCAAACTGGGAACGCAGCTCTCAAGCTAATGTTCAGCTCAGTCTCACTCAAGGAAGTTTTTAATGAGACCATAGAAATGTGGCCCCATGATGTACCAATCAACATTTTGCTTTCATTACAATGGATCAATTGACTACATGGGATCTGAGTGGGTCCCTTGCATTGACAAACCCACAGATAATTATTATCAGACGCTGCAGCTCCCCACAGAATCTTTTAGCTCACTGTGGTGCATCTCCACCTTTTTATTATTTTTTTCTGACTCTTATGTAAGAGGTTTTCCACCAGCAGAGGACTCTGATAAAAGCAAAGTTTGCTACCCACAAAGCACGGAATGACCCACTTACAATGTTTAGAACCATGGCTGCAAATAAACGCTAATGTTATGAATGCTGGTTGAATATTGTTTTCAAATATTGCAACAGTTTATAACAAGTTCATTCAGTAGTAATGTGTCAAGATTGTGTAAACTTTTGTTGGAGGCAGCAAGAACCAGCTCTAAATACAGGAGTCATTATGTAGAAATGTATTATTTAAGTCTAACTAGTGCAGTGTCTGTTCTAAACCTGCCTGTTTGGAGTGGATTGTTTAATTTGCCTTTGTTAATGCTGCACCTTTTCTTTCTGAAACTGTAAAAGTGACCTGCAGTAATTGAGCCGCTGAAAGTAAAGAGCTGCTCAGTCCACAGAACCCTAAAGCTTTGCCACAAAGATCTCTGACAGACAGAGACTTCTTGAATTATTTTCAAATATAATGCTCTTAACAATTTATGTTTTATCTTCCCTTTCCGTATAGTAAGTAATATATAAATATATTATAATTTAAAAAAAGACTGCTTCTTTGATATACTCTTGAGTCTACTTTAGAATTGTCATTAGTGAGTCCTTTTCAAACAGTTGACAATTTACTGTCACTTTTTTATTGTTTGTGTGCTGGACACTCTATGGTTTGCACTCATTCTAGCTGGTTTACTTGCAGTTAAACTGTTGTCTATGATCAACAAGTTTGTGAAATATGCATTCCACATACAGACAGACAGAAAGACAGACAGACATCTGTGGAATTAGTAAGTAGCACTCGACACACTTCCTTTAGCGCTGTTTTCCTCTCCTACAATTCCAGAGGGTAATAACTCACTCTTCAGTTGCTAATTCCCCCCCATTCCCCACTTTGTCTGACTGCCTTTTGGTACTGAGCAGGTTGTGTATGAAAAAGGTGAGGACCAAAAAAACAACAACAAGAAACTGAAAAACACAAGAAACTGCAGAGTTGGGTGATCATTTTCTGTGGGTTCATCATTACAAACAGCTCACTTCACATCACATGTGATATGGTCCATTGTTGAAGTTCCGTGAGCATCAAACAGCAGCTTTTTTATTTAGTTTTCTCTGAACTATAAGAACAGCGTAACACAGGTTAACGGGGCAATGCGAAAATTATCTGACCTTTTTTAGTTGATCTGTGGGCAGACTAAAGTAGTCGGGTCATCCATTGTTAATATACAAAAAATGTATAGAATTGCTTAAAGAAAGGCAAAGTAGAGAAATGTCTGAAAATGTATACCCTATATGTACTCTTGATAGTAGTATACTCTAAATAATATGCATGAAAACTACAGAATTGCCTTTGAAGTTCAGTTTATAGTTCATTATAAATGGGTAAGTAGTAAGTATCAGAAAAGATCCATAGAAAAATGTCTTTCATGCACTAGATATGTTTAGTAAGTTGTCTTATGAATTCTTATACAAGTTAGTTTGTTGACTTTGGGCCTATACTGTTGTATCCTGGCATATGTGTATGAATATCAGTCATGTAAGCATTTACACAACGTAATGTAATCTCCTCATTGTGTTTTATTTTTTCACAGAGTAAAAAGTTTGAAAAGACCAGCCATCAGGTGAAGCAAAAGGAAAGATGGCAGAACAAGAAGATGAAATTTGTGTTTATTGGCATAGGAGTGGTAGCAGGACTTGTCATTATCGGACTTATAATCTTTGCTATTGCTGGATAGCACATGATTACAGTTGCTGCTTGATGCTCTCCTGATCAAAGGAAAATAAGATATTGGGACGAAGGGTAAAGATAAAACATTCAGGAAAAAAGGAGTCCGACCTCTTGGACTCAAGCTTCTTGCCTCAACTGCTCATTTGGTGATATTTCTCTGTTTAGAGATATTTATGGGAGTATGCTTAATTGTTTTCAATCTAAATGGTACCACTGATTGCTTGGCTGCTTCTTTTCTTTATTATAACTTTCACAAAGTCGTGCCTCTGTCTGGACCACATTGGAAGGAGACACCGGTTCACACATGTATTGGAAGTCTTTCAAAGTCCATTGAAATAAGTGAAACCAGTCAACTTCTCTCCCTTATAGAACTCACTATCATAAAGACTTGTTACAGTTAGATATAAATAAAGTGCTCTGGCATCACCCCACTATGAATTACTGATATTTTTTTATTTATATTTTCAGCTGTTTAAAATCAAATGTTCTCAAACTTGCCTGCATCATTAAAATGTGTGGTTTTTTTACACCTTGAGTGAGTTTCAATTATTCCAGTTTTTTGTTAAAAACATATTTTAAAATTATATAAATGTTTTTTTTGCCAGAATACCAGTCTAAAATCAAATCCAACACACTACACACAATCGTTGGGTCAATATCCAAACCACTAAGAAAGTTGTTTCATGTAACTTGACAAATGTTTCCGTTTTTGGAAAAAAATATCTTCCAATTGTTTTACCAGTATAGGAGAAAGCATTAGAAGAACGTTTGGGCCTGAAACTGACAGTAGACAATTCTGATAAATCTATTATATTGCATTTAATCTGCAGTTTCAACAAAGAGTGTGACACTGACCCCTTGTGGGCAATGTCTAACAGGATGTGCTGTCCCTGTGCTATGACGTTAAATAAACCAATGTTTACGTAGAAAGTCACACACGTGACTGGGGACTGATCTCTCAAGGGAGTCAAAGCGAAGGTGACATACAGGATTTAAGAACACATTTGATCAGAGGTACTTTAAAAGACTCTAGTGCAACTACTGTTAAAGACAGACTGTTGTAGATATGTTAAGCAGCCTGGTTGGGAAGGGATTGAAATTGTTCAGTATTTATATACTGTATAAAGGTTTTACAGCTGTTTCAACAGAGTATGTGTTTGAGGGTATATTTGTGCCTATTAAGGGCAGGAGGTGATGAATTCTGACTCTCATAGTTAGAATGTTATTATTGAAGAATCTTATGAAGTCATTACTACTGGGGCCTATAGGAATATGTGGATAAATGGAGCTGTGACTCTATGTTAAGGCTATCGTACTGAAAATAACCCTTTGGTTACTGTTATTTGCTTATATTGATGAGGAATAATGGGCTGATCTGGCATCACAGAGGGCCTTCCGATAGGTTTTAAGACTATCCTGCCAGAATAAGGCAGAACAAAGATTCTTTAAGTTTGGAGACAACTAAATACTTTTTTTCTTTGCAATTATTGTATCAATATGTGCTATATATGTTACTATAGGTCAGGGGTATTCAACTAAAATTTAAAGAGGTCCAGTTAGAGAAAATTTCTTGAAGCAAAGGTCCGGAAGATCATAATGTCTAACTATTTAGTGTGATATATATTTAAGTAGCCTAGTAGTTGTATCAACATCTGCATGTACTAAATACCTGACTGTCAAATCAAATGAATTCAGTACGATTCAAAAACTGTTTGACAATATTTATTGTCACGTAACATAGAACTGAACATATATGTATGATTGCAGATATGTATAATGTTCTCTCATTAACTAAATAAAAGTAGGGCTGCATTTCAAAATAAGAGAAAATAAATAAAATGTGAAAATTGTGCATGTTCAAATAAAGGGCTTAACTTCAGAAAAATAAAGGGAGCAAAAGCTTGAATTTCCCTTTTTGTGTTTCACATCTTGACTCAAAAGTCTCAACCAATTTTACAGATAATAAATCTCAACACATCTTAACAATTGAACAGTTTTAGAATCACTTTCTTCCCCTCTTATATCCCACTCCCCCACTTTGTTCGTCTGTTTCTCTCCCTTTCTCCGTCTCACTCCTCTGTTTCTCTCCCTTTCTCCGTCTCACTCCTCTGTTTCTCCACTTTCTCCGTCTCACTCCTCTGTTTCTCCACTTTCTCCGTCTCACTCCTCTGTTTCTCTCCCTTTCTCCGTCTCACTCCTGTTTCTCCACTTTCTCCGTCTCACTCCTGTTTCTCCACTTTCTCCGTCTCACTCCTGTTTCTCCACTTTCTCCGTCTCACTCCTGTTTCTCTCCCTTTCTCCGTCTCACTCCTGTTTCTCCACTTTCTCCGTCTCACTCGTTTCTCCACTTTCTCCATCTCACTCCTGTTTCTCCACTTTCTCCGTCTCGCTCCTCTGTTTCTCTCCCTTTCTCCGTCTCACTCCTGTTTCTCTCCCTTTCTCCGTCTCACTCCTCTGTTTCTCTCCCTTTCTCCGTCTCACTCCTGTTTCTCCACTTTTTCCGTCTCACTCCTGTTTCTCCACTTTCTCCGTCTCACTCATTCCTCCACTTTCTCCGTCTCGCTCCTCTGTTTCTCTCCCTTTCTCCGTCTCACTCCTGTTTCTCTCCCTTTCTCCGTCTCACTCCTCTGTTTCTCTCCCTTTCTCCGTCTCACTCCTGTTTCTCCACTTTCTCCGTCTCACTCCTGTTTCTCCACTTTCTCCGTTTCACTCCTGTTTCTCAACTTTCTCCGTCTCACTTCTCTGTTTCTCTCCCTTTCTCCATCTCACTCCTGTTTCTCTCCCTTTCTCCATCTCACTCCTGTTTCTCTCCCTTTCTCCGTCTCACTCCTCTGTTTCTCTCCCTTTCTCCGTCTCACTCATGTTTCTCTCCCTTTCTCCGTCTCGCTCCTCTGTTTCTCTCCCTTTCTCCGTCTCACTCCTCTGTTTCTCAACTTTCTCCGTCTCACTCCTCTGTTTCTCTCCCTTTCTCCGTCTCACTCCTCTGTTTCTCAACTTTCTCCGTCTCACTCCTGTTTCTCCACTTTCTCCGTCTCACTCATTCCTCCACTTTCTCCGTCTCACTCCTGTTTCTCCACTTTCTCCGTCTCACTCCTGTTTCTCCACTTTCTCCGTCTCACTCCTGTTTCTCTCCCTTTCTCCATCTCACTCCTGTTTCTCTCCCTTTCTCCGTCTCACTCCTCTGTTTCTCTCCCTTTCTCCGTCTCACTCCTCTGTTTCTCAACTTTCTCCGTCTCACTTCTCTGTTTCTCTCCCTTTTTCCGTCTCACTCCTGTTTCTCTCCCTTTCTCCGTCTCACTCCTCTGTTTCTCTCCCTTTCTCCGTCTCACTCCTGTTTCTCTCCCTTTCTCCGTCTCGCTCCTCTGTTTCTCTCCCTTTCTCCGTCTCGCTCCTCTGTTTCTCTCCCTTTCTCCGTCTCACTCCTCTGTTTCTCTCCCTTTCTCCGTCTCACTCCTGTTTCTCTCCCTTTCTCCGTCTCACTCCTCTGTTTCTCAACTTTCTCCGTCTCACTCCTCTGTTTCTCTCCCTTTCTCCGTCTCACTCCTCTTTTTCTCTCCCTTTCTCTGTCTCACTCCTGTTTCTCCACTTTCTCCGTCTCACTCCTGTTTCTCTCCCTTTCTCCGTCTCACTCCTGTTTCTCCACTTTCTCCGTCTCACTCGTTTCTCCACTTTCTCCGTCTCACTCCTGTTTCTCCACTTTCTCCGTCTCACTCCTGTTTCTCTCCCTTTCTCCGTCTCACTCCTGTTTCTCTCCCTTTCTCCGTCTCACTCCTCTGTTTCTCTCCCTTTCTCCGTCTCGCTCCTCTGTTTCTCTCCCTTTCTCCGTCTCACTCCTGTTTCTCTCCCTTTCTCCGTCTCACTCCTCTGTTTCTCACCCTTTCTCCATCTCACTCCTCTGTTTCTCAACTTTCTCCGTCTCACTCCTCTGTTTCTCTCCCTTTCTCCGTCTCGCTCCTCTGTTTCTCTCCCTTTCTCCGTCTCACTCCTGTTTCTCTCCCTTTCTCCGTCTCACTCCTCTGTTTCTCACCCTTTCTCCATCTCACTCCTCTGTTTCTCAACTTTCTCCGTCTCACTCCTCTGTTTCTCTCCCTTTTGTGTGTATTAAATAAACTTTATTAATTATCACATCAGCAAAACAACATAAAGAACACATAAACTAACCCAGCAAATATAAATAAACACTTTCAAATCAACAAACTGACATTGATAAAGTTAACATATAATGTATGATATAGATAATAAAAAACAGCTTATATATATAATACATGCAATATATTATATGAGTAATATAAAGTGATAATATATAATTTAAACAATATAAACAGATGATAAATAATACAGGTAATATAAACAGATAATATATTTAAGGGGCAACATATATTTCATATTTTATTTTATTTTATAATATTTTATATATATATATTCTTTACATCTTTATAAGCTTATATTTATACTCTTGCATGGAGCTATTGTAACAAACACAATTTCCCCCTTGGATCAATAAAGTATTTCTGATTCTGATAAAGTGATGATACATAATTTAGATAAAATAAACAGGTGATATATAATACAGGTCATATAAACAGACTATATATTATATAGGTAACATAAAGTGATGCTATATTTAATTTAGATAATATAAACAGATCAAATATAATACAGGTAATATAAACAGATACTATATCATATGGGGAACATAAAGTGGTGATATATAATATAGATAATATAACCAGATGATATATAATATGGATAATACAAACAGATGATATATCATTTAGACAACATAAACAGATAATAGTATTGTGATTATATTAAGGGTAAAAAAAAAAGGTTACGTAGCTTTTGTAACCCGGAAGTGACCTCACCAAGTTCTTCCTGCATCAAGACCGGCAAGATGGCAGCGGACACGCAGGTTTGTGTGGCTGTTTTTTCAGTAGTGTGCTATCATCTAACTTAATGAGTATCATGTACGAAGGGAATCGAAGCGGAGGTTTATCGAGTTCCACTTCGTAAACTCGCTGGTGTGTGTTTTTTGTTCGTCGAGAAACCGGAGTGGGGAAACTTCACCAACAGCTAGCAAACGGCTAGCTAGCAGGCTGTTAGCTCAGTGCTACGCAGCCTGGGTGTGTGGATGAGACTGAGCTGCAGCAGACAGAGGACTGTGTCTGAGCTGAAGCTGTGGGTTTACTGGGCTGTGGACGAACTAGTCAGGGGCTTTAACTCACTGCCATCGACTGGAGTTGGTATACATTCTACCAAGTCCATCAAACAAGCATCTTCAACGACGATGAGTCAATTAAGCTACGTCCTCGCTCCTCCACAAGTAGTGAATCATAATAGATGAACTAACATTAAATATACCATATATTAAACCCAGGGTGGCAACAGGAACACAGGCACAGAGTGTATTGAGTCTGTTGAAGATTCCTTTGTCGACCACCGGTTGATTAAAATAAACCAAGGCCCTTATTGTTGACTGTACACATTATATTTTTATTGAAAGAAATGTAAATACACAGTCTCTCCACAAAGAGACAGTTTCATCCTTTCTCTCATTTCTCTCCCTCTGAAGCAACATCTTTCCCACTCACAGACTTAAAACGAACACATTCAAAATCATTTCATCCTAATCGGGTTACACTCCTGGGATTGGATTTTATTAAACTGCTAAGTGTGAACATTTGAAATAAAATTCACTATTTGTCATTCCCGCAAACTCTTCATAAATGACACACATGGCACATTGAGTTTCTGTCTGATGATAATAATAATATATTCACTGACTCAGTACAATTAAGAATAGGGTCGTATTCTGCTTTTTTTTGTTTTTGATAAGATTTTATTTGACATTTATCAGGGGGTACTACAACAGTAGGGATAATTTGTGCATCAACCTTAAATTCTAATGGCTGTCTTCTAACTACACAGCACTTCTCAAATAAAGTTACAAAGTGCTCCACAAATTTTTTTTTTTAATTACATACAAATAATATAAAAACACAGTGATAAAAGAACGAATTCAAGAATAAAAACGTGTGTGGCATAAATGACTTAAAATCAGTGAATGCAGTACGTTTTAAAGTACATTTTAAGCTTTGATTTAAAGGAAGTGTTACACAGGATAGGGATGTTTTTTAGTTGTCTGTACCAATCACTTTGTAACTGAATATTCCTTATCAGATGATTTCTCTGATGCACCTTGTCGTCAAACAGCCGGAGGTCTTAAAGCAGAATTACGTTCCCATTTCAGGCAGTTTCCTATGATTTCATCCGTACTCATATATTTATATGTATATATATATTGGTCATTTATGAGATGTAAATATTTTTCACAAGAAACAGGAACACACAAAATGATAGTTGTACATTGTCTGTTCCGGCAGAATAACATACCTCTGAGCAAAAAATGTAATGTAAGTAAGATTTAGGCTCAATCTTATCCTCTGATTGACTATTTCCTCTATGACCATATATGCAATGGCTTGAGTTACTTTCATAATTGGCTGTAAGAAGCAGTTCATCTCATGATAAATGTGACTTATTCATATATATAGATAGACAGAAAACCAGCCAATCATTGAAGGCATCCCTCAAGTAAAATTGTCAATTTTCCCCCAGGTTCCAGAAAGCAGCATGAACTGAGTCTCTTTTGGTCCTTGACTTTGAGTCTGATCACTGCTACCATCTGCTTCACTGAAGTCATCACACCAGTTCTCATATTAACTGTGACTTGTTGCTTCAGGTTTCAGATGCGCTGAAAAGATTTGCTGTAAAAGTGACCACAGCCAGCCTGAAAGAGCGCAAGGAGATATTTGGAGAGCTGAAACGGTGTATACAGGGCAAAGGTGAGGGATTTTGTGTTGTTGAATTTTCTACACTATGATGATGATGATGATGATGATGATAAAAATGGTGCTGTAATTACCACTGATGGATCTTCAAAATGCATTTTTTAGAGTTACCAGAGCCTGCCATCAAGGGACTATGCAAGCTCTTCTGTCTCACGCCACACAGATACCGGTAGGTTCATGTAGTAACTTTCACATGCTATAAAACTATATTTGACACTGTATAATGCTCCCATTAAAGGTTTCAGTTTATTCAGAACCCTTATTTAAAATTTAAGGTAAATGATTATTTACACTCTAGCTGCCACTCAAAGGACTTTACAGTGGACTGTATGGCCATTTTCAGACATGACAATGACTGCACAATGGGATCCGGACTTTCTCCGGAGTTTGCCTTTGACATATAAAGAATATAGTAGGAGAGAGACACATTCACAACAACACAAAAATGTCCAGAGTGTTCAGGTGCAGTTTGGCACCTGTGTGGCGATGTATAAATTCTTCTGCAGAGATCACGTGTTTTCGTTTCGAGCACATTGACACCAGCATCGGTCCTTATCACCAAAAGATCTCAAATTAAATTTTTCGTTTTTGAGAGAAATGGATTCTTTCGTGCGTAACAAACACCATCAACGCACCCACTGGCTTGAAGTGAATCCTCCAGACAATCTCCTGCTATATTCTCACATGGCCTCACTCAGACATTAACAGGAGTTTATGTCCGCAGCAACAATAGCTGAGATTTGCGTTCAAACGCACAGCCCCTCTGGATAATTTCAAGAGATATCCAGAGTTCAGTGCATGTCTGGAAGCAGCTCATATCACCAGTCCAACAGTCCTGCAATAATTGGACTGTAAATCTGTATTTACAGTTGGTTGTGCTGTCGCAGTATATTGCATTAGGAAGTGTTTTGTGCTATTTAACCTACTCTCATTGATATAAATGGGTTAGACAAACTAACACAAACACCTTTGGCATAATTGATGTGTGTGCTTGACAGGGATGCTGCATCACGCAGAGAGCTGCTCTCCATCATTGGCCAGCTGGCTGACAGTCAGCCCGACATCCTGGTCACCAGCCTCCTCCACTGCCTGCTCAACAGTGGAGTCATCAGCAAAAGTGGAGAGCCCAGGTACTGCTCTGTCTGAACTACTGTAGTTTACTTTATAGTTGCATTGTCAGCATCAATCTGTCATTTTCACTCTGTGTTTGATAAACAGGATAAGCAATGTACATAATTATAATGATGTGAGTGCAGGAAGCAGAAACAAGGACCAAAATAATCCACTATTTTTTATTTTAAGAAACAGGATTAGTCACTTTAAACAACAGACGATTAAAAATATATATTTATAATTTAGATACTAATAAAAAACAAACATTAAAAACAAACCACTAAACAAATATAGATACGTGTGTTAAGGAATCTATTTGTTTCCCATGACCCTGTTTTTTTCCCTTTCTTATGTTTTCCTTATTATATTTTTAGTAAAAGCTCAGGCTCTGCTGCCTTCATCGGCCTGTCTTGGACAATCCTTTTAGTCCCCACTGTGTTTTCTGCCCCAGAGAAAAGAGAGGGACCCATCTGGAAGAAAATGGTCAGTGAATGTTTCTTAATTTTTGTACATAAATAACACCATTGATGTTATTATTTTCTGAAAGAAATATTCGAAGTTTAGGGTCATACAGTTTTCACAGAGGTGTTAAATGTCACTGACAGTATGGCCGGTTGCCCTCTCTTTAAGGTGGAAGTTCAGAGCCTTCTTGTAGCCGAGGTTGTGGGTGGAGCCAAGACCATCGCTCAGAAATCAAGTCTGAAACATCTCAGTCAGCTCTGGAAGGAAGTGAGTGCCATACACACTGGAAATCAAAGACACACAAGTTGATCTGGTCAGAAGGGAGGATCTAAGCTTATGATCACCCTGAATTGACATTTTCAGTTCTGTCATTTACTTTTTCTCCAAGCAAATCAGAGATGTGAGTGTGATGCAGAGGTCTACAACCCAGTGATTTTTTTGCTCCCATCTGAAGTGCATTTTTAACCCCTCACCAAGTAATAATCAACCGAGAGATTTTTATTTGTATAGCTCATATTTCCATATATATATACACTACCGTTCAAAAGTTTGGGGTCACTTAGAAATTTCCTTATTTTTCAAAGAAAAGCACTGTTTTTTTCAATGAAGATAACATTAAATTAATCAGAAATACACTCTATACATTGTTAATGTGGTAAATGACTATTCTAGGTGGAAACGTCTGGTTTTTAATGAAATATCTACATAGGTGTATAGAGGCCCATTTCCAGCAACTATCACTCCAGTGTTCTAATGGTACATTGTGTTTGCTAATCGCCTTAGAAGACTAATGGATGATTAGAAAACCCTTGAAAACCCTTGTGCAATTAAGTTAGCACAGCTGAAAAAGGTTTTGCTGGTGAGAGAAGCTATAAAACTGGCCTTCCTTTGAGCTAGTTGAGTATCTGGAGCATCACATTTGTGGGTTCGATTATACTCTCAAAATGGCCAGAAAAAGAGAACTTTCATGTGACACTCGCCAGTCTATTCTTGTTCTTAGAAATGAAGGCTATTCCATGTGAGAAATTGCGAAGAAACTGAAAATGTCCTACAACGGTGTGTACTACTCCCTTCAGAGAACAGCACAAACGGGCTCTGACCAGAGTAGAAAGAGAAGTGGGAGGCCCCGGTGCACAACTCAGCAAGAAGACAAGTATATTAGAGTCTCTAGTTTGAGAAATAGACGCCTCACAGGTCCTCAACTGGCAGCTTCTTTAAATGGTACCCGCAAAACGCCAGTGTCAACGTCTACAGTGAAGAGGCGACTCCGGGATGCTGGCCTTCTAGGCAGAGTGGCAAAGAAAAAGCCATATCTGAGACTGGCCAATAAAAAGAAAAGATTGATATGGGCAAAAGAACACAGACATTGGACAGAGGAAGATTGGAAAAAAGTGTTATGGACAGACGAATCAAAGTTTGAGGTGTTTGGATCACACAGAAGAACATTTGTGAGACGCAGAACAGGTGAAAAGATGCTGGAAGAGTGCCTGACGCCATCTGTCAAGCATGGTGGAGGTAATGTGATGGTCTGGGGCTGCTTTGGTGCTGGTAAAGTGGGAGATTTGTACAAGGTAAAAGGGATTTTAAATAAGGAAGGCTATCACTCCATTTTGCAACGCCATGCCATACCCTGTGGACAGCGCTTGATTGGAGCCAATTTCCTCCTACAACAGGACAATGACCCAAAGCACACCTCCAAATTATGCAAGAACTATTTAGGGAAGAAGCAGGCAGCTGGTATGCTGTCTGTAATGGAGTGGCCAGCGCAGTCACCAGATCTCAACCCCATTGAGCTGTTGTGGGAGCAGCTTGACCGTATGGTATGCAAGAAGTGCCCATCAAGCCAATCCAATTTGTGGGAGGTGCTTCAGGAAGCGTGGGGGTGAAATTTCTACAGATTACCTCAACAAATTAACAGCTAGAATGCCAAAGGTCTGCAATGCTGTAATTGCTGCAAATGGAGCATTCTTTGACGAAAGCAAAGTTTGAAGAACAAAATTTATATTTCAAATAAAAATCATTTTTTCTAACCTTGTCAATGTCTTGACTATATTTTCTATTCATTTTGCAACTCATTTGATAAATAAAAGTGAGTTTTCATGGAAAACACGAAATTGTCTGGGTGACCCCAAACTTTTGAACGGTAGTGTGTGTGTATATATATTTTAAGAAACAGGGGTAGTTACTTTAAACAACAGAAAATTTAAAATATATATTTATAATTTAGATACTAATAAAAAACCACTGAACAAATATAGGTACGTGTGTTAATAAAAAATAAAAATAAATATATATATATATATATATATATATATATATATAATAACAAGGTTCGACATCCTCTGCCCTTGATCCTCAAGGTCAGCCCTTGATCCTCAACTACAATGAGGAAAAACTACATTTCAAAATTCAAACCTTTTACTTGGGGGGGAGCCCAAATTACTTACTATTGTAGGTACTGAGGTGCTCTCTCACCTCGCTGCCTTGCCAGATTAGTGCGTTCACCCGGGTGTCACATGTCCATCACTGCTGATCGGAGCAGGAGCTAAATATAATCTGTGTTTTCTGCAGAGTCATTTGACCTGGGAGTGAATGGTGTATGTTTCCATTTATTGCAGACAAAGCCCGATGTTTTTGACCAGTGGATAAGGGGGTTGAATCCCCTCAAGCTTATCAAAAAGGCTAATGTCATGCCATGTTCGGATTTCTGTCTTTGTTGGTTCAATTTTGTAAACTTTAAATGAGTTTATATGTAATAAGCTACATGTTTGTGATATTGAATCCACATTTACAAAGAGGCCCTTAAGAAGATTTTACTTTCTATGTTAGGAATAAAATTACAGCTAACAATGACAGTTAAATAGTAGTACTAATGCTGGTTGAAGGACAAATGATTTTCTGTGGGCCTTTCAAATCATAGCAACAGTCATGAATCCTTAATCGTGTGCTCAGTAAGTCTGACCTGTGATTTGTTTAACAGAACCCTGGATTGGTTGATCAGTACATCAGCACACTGCTGAGTCTGGACCAAAGCCCTACAACTCTGGCCATGCTGGGGGTGTGTGTAGAGTTCTGCACTGCTCAAAAAGACAAAGCTACAATAGAGAAGCATAAGGTAACTTTTTTTATATCCTGATTTGTAACCTTCCATGTGCTGCAAGAGTAGCAACAACATTTAAACTTGTGTGTGCTGTTTTTCAGAGTGCCCTGTTGGACCTGTATGTTAAATCAGTCCTTATGAGCAAGACAAAACCACAACAGCACATTTTGGACAAATGTGGCTCCTTTCTGCGTCATGTGTCCCACTCTGAGTTCAAGGAGCAGCTACTCCCTATCCTGCAGAAGACAATGCTGCGTAGTCCAGAGAACGCCATTGAGAGTGAGGCTCTTTCTGTTTCTGATGACTGTTTAATACTTAATGCTCAGCCACCTCTCAGATAGTGGATTAAAACATTGTTTGGTCTCTTTCCAGCCATTTCCTGCCTGCTGTCCAGTGTGACTCTTGACCTCAGTCAGTATGCCATGGATATCGGGAAGGCAATAGCAAGTAAGGCCTTTATGGATTTTAGACCAATTTAGTTATGTATATGTTTAGTAGAGCGCCAAAAAATGTGTCTTCGTGCAAGTATTTATATCGCATTTTTACAGTCCTAATGACAACTCAAGTGGTCTGTATTTAAAGGGTTTGTATTTATATAGAGCTTTTCTCGTCTTGAAGACCGCTCCAAGTGTAGCATCAAAGTATCTTGCCCAAGGACACTTTGGAATACAGTCTGGAGTAGAAAGACTGGAGTCGAACCACCAACCTTCTGGTTAGAGTATATAAATATGGTCGTTTTGTGTTTCAGGTCAGCTTAAAGCCAATAACGCCCAACTGATGGAGGAGGCGGTCCAGGCCATGCACAACCTGGCTAAGCAGTGCAGTGACCCCACGGCAGTGCAGGAGATTGTCACACACCTCTTCAAGATCCTCGGAGGTGAGCAACTTAATTACCCTGTAGAATGAAATATTGTCTCATTCATGTTTAGTTTTGCTCAGCTGAAGCACAATTCTTGCATTTGCAGGGTCTGAGGGAAAGCTCACAGTTGTTGCCCAGAAGATGAGTGTGTTGTCAGGTAAGGGGTACTTTCAGGTATGATGTAAGCATGAGATAGTAAGGACACAGACATATTTCAACTTAAGAATTTTGTTCTTGTTGTAGGGATTGCCAGCTGCAGCCATCATGCTGTGTCAGGAACCTCCAGCCAGACATTGAGCGCTGCAGTCGCTGTGATGTTCATCCCTTATTTACAGCAAGAAGGTATCACTGCTCTGTTTTCTCTTCCCTGCCAGAATCCTCTACAGACTTACTAACTCCATGAAAACAAGACAATCAGAACCCAAAATGCAATTTTATGCCATGAGTCTGGAAATTGTTTGCAAAGTCACTGTTTCAGTCTAGCACTAACTTTACTTTGTTTCATTTAGTTCATGAGGGCACCTTGGTGCATGCCGTGTCCGTGCTCTCCCAGTGGAGTAGTCGCCTTACAGTAGAAGTACCATCTGCTCTCTTGGATTGGATGAAGAAAGCTTTTACCCTCAAGACCTCCACCTCACTGGTTCGACACACCTACCTTCAGGCCATGTTGGGGGTCTTTAAAGGTCAGTCACATGAGAGACATTAGGCTACATGTCAAATGTCCAGCTCCAGATGCATTAGTTTAGGTCAAACTACTTACCACATTTCTTTTCCCCGATGACTAGGTGACACTCTGGCACAGGCCTCGGACCTCTTGCCTTTGCTCCTCCAAACGGTGGACAAGGCAGTGGCCCAAAACTCCCAGCATGCTTTGCTTGCAGAGGGTGTGGCAGCTTCTGTTCTTTTGAGTCGACTGGCTCTGCTGGAGACACAGACAGGTGAGGCTCTCATTTTTACATTTTATCAATCGCTGTTGGAGAAGGAGGATGGTAAGTGATGCAGATTATTTGTCTCTACAGAAGCTAAATTCACCAGCTTCTGGAACGTGATCTTAGATGAGAAGAAGCCACTATTCACCACAGAGAAGTTCCTCTCCCAGGCCAGTGAGGAAAGTATGGAAATATCTTTTCTTAATATCAGCATTGCAGAAGATCATGAGTGATGTGAAATGTCAAGACTCAAAATGATGGATTATTTCTGTCTTTGTCACTGTTGTGTAGCTCTACTCACAGTACTGCTGCTCTGTGAAAGGCTCTTCTTGGACCACGCCCACAGACTCAACAGCAGTAAATCAACGTGAGTCTGTACTCTGATTAACCTGGACATAACTTTTTCCCAACAAATGTGTTATTATTACTTAAGTATTGCTGGAAAATGGAATATTTCCTTTAACTTACGTGTAACTAAATGCTGACACGGCAGCTGTCCGTACTGTCACCTCCGCCAATTAGGTTCTGTTTTGATTTGCAATCACCACAGAACTTGGTAAAAGGATGTGGTATGGATCAGGGAAGAACCCATCAAATTTTCGATCTGGATCTAGGGGCAGAAGGATCCCGGATTTGTTTTTCACTTTCTTAAACATTGCGTCTTTTTGAAATTTTCCTTGATTCCAAATTCAAATCCAGATCTAGTGAGTTTAAATGCTGTTTCATAAGGGGAATGTTGGGTGTTAATGGAGGTATGTACTTCCTGTATGAGACTAGTTAACATTGTCAACACAACATGAAAAGCAGCAGTAGTGTGGTGCTATTAATCTTCAAAAACGTTCTTCTCTCGCTGTCGTTGCTTGTTAACCTTTCTTAATATCGTCATACACTACTCTCACCAATAATGTGCTGAACTGCATCATCTGGATGCATAGTGACATTTTTAGAAATGACCAATGTTTTGGAGGAACGCAGGACATGTTGGATTATGGTGTTCAATCAAACCCATATTTCAAGTAGATAGCTGTCATTAGCATTGGTGCAAATTGATATACTATTTGAATCCTCCTCATTTAGCATTCATAAACATTGAATACAAATTGTAATGGTTTATAACACATCAAATGTTGTAAGCAGATACTAAGTTATTTATTTATTTATAGAGTTGACAGCCACTTTAACTCCTCCTCTGCTGGATGCTGCTTTTAAAACAACAATTTCTTATTGCATTATATTATAACATAGGACACCTATTAGATAAGATGTGTCCATTAGAATGCATTAAAATGTATCACACACAAATTTTACTTTTTTACTGTGTATAGACCCAAGTACTCATATTATCAAGAATATCAACATACTTTAAACCCATATTAAGTTCCTTCAATATAGTTGCCATACAATGACTGTCACATGATTGTAAATTATGCATTTTCAGTGAGCTCCTGTTGGTTGTGATTATTGTAAACTTCCATTCTGAAAGGTTCTGTCCAAATGAGATCTAATGTAGTTTTATTGCAGGGAATATACAGAATATAGATTTATTACACATTTGTCTAATTTACTTTCCTGTCACACTTTAATCACTAATTGATGTTTCCTGCATGTTACTGTGTTTTGTAGGATGTATCATCACACCACTGTCGCAATTCTGCTGTCTCTGAGCTGGCGTGTAAGGAAGAGGGCACAACAGACGGTCAGGAAGCTGCTCTCCTCTTTGGGTGGATCGAGTTTAGCCCACGGCCTTCTGGGAGAACTCTGTGTGGTCATCAACAAGCACAAAGTACACACTGATTATTCAGATTTAGTCCTCAAAAATATATTTACAGTAGTTACGCCACATCTACCAAAAGAGAAAATCAGATTGTACTTTAGTACATATTCTGTTTTATAATTACTTACAACCACTACAGTTTGAGACAAAGTGAGTTTATTTTTTCTCCTGACTGACTGTTGTAATTTGTCAGGTTTTACCCCAAGACGTCCTGGTGTCAGACTCAGGAGAGCTGACTGAGTTGGGTCGCAGCTACATCCCCCCTCGTGTTCTGCTGGAGGCTTTGTATGTTGTTTGCTCTGCTACCAGCCAATGGGGGGACCCTACCGAAGCAGAGAATTTGGCCATGGAGACCATGATAGTCTCTCATCATCCATCCATAGGTATGAGAATGAGTCTTATTAACTAATTTCATCCCGCTAGGTTTTTGTAGTTTAATGACTCTGGGATATTGCATCAGTGCTCTGTCCTGTACTTGACATCTTATCTACTCCATGTGTCTCCTTCAGTTGAAGCTCGTCAAGGCCTCTGGCCTGTTCTGCTCTCCTCCATGAACATAAAAGCAGAGGAATTTATAGAACAGAATCTGGAGAAGATCCTGCCTCGTCTACTAGATGTCAATGCTGACAACCAGGTGTGACGATAACACACAGCTTTCACATGAGATTTATACACAATAAGAATACTTAAGTGTACTTGACTGCTGCGGCGAAACTAGTTACCTTTTTTTCTACATCCTGCATACAGGATGTAATCATTTGCTGAAGAATCTTGCAACACATTTATCATTGAAACATACTGATTTATGTTACATGATACCAGGATGTTTACAGCTCATGTTTCTTTTTTTCCCAGGCAACAAAAAATGCGGTCGGGGCTCTCTCCGGCCTCTCCCCGGACAACCTGTTACCGCGAGTGATGAGTCATATCACAGAGGGACTTTCCCGACCTGCTCTGCTTCACGTCACCAGAGAGGAGTACGCCATCATGCTCACACCAGAGGGAGAACTGTATGACAACAGCATCATCCAGAGGTAACACACAGTCTCTAAAACCACTGATGACTTTGACCTCAACAATCTCCAAAGTTTTCTTCAGTTTATTTTACTGTTTAGGGCAACGCAATAAAATATCACGATATGATTTTCATCAATAGCAATATGACAAAAGTCAAATACATATTGATGTAATGCTTATGCATTGTTAAAGCACAGTGAGGAGGTATAATACAATTGATCTACCCCAAATATCTAAAATGTCTTGTTTGTCATTATTTGCTCATAAAAATGAGTTTAAAACAACAACCTTGACTCGGAGCAGGGGCGGACTGGGACAATAATTCAGGCCGGGAATTTGACTTCATTCCAGGCCACCCTTTTCACGCAAAGCACCAGTCCTCTAATTTTTAGGCTATCCCCATTTGTTGATGTAAAGGTTATGACATAAACTTGGGACTGATCAACAAGTACTCTATTTGAATACTGAGTTTTCAAGGTATGCTAAGGCTATGGTTGAATTAGTTGAATCACTAGGAGTACCGCAATCATATGACACACAAATGTTCAAGGCTAGACACACAAAACAGTTAGCCTACGCTTTTAAAAAGAGAATGATATGTACTAGCTCAAATGTTCAAATGATTAACCTTATTTTCAAGCATCAGGCATATCAAAAGTATCAAAATCTTCACACACACTAACAGAAATTTAACATAAGCTTCAACAATGTAAGTAAGTAAAAAGTTTTATGTTACAATGTTTACTCACTGTTGTCCATAAAGCAGACCAGTCAGAGTAGTCAGTAAGAAATTATCACTAGTAAACCAGTAGGCGGCGCAGTAACTCACTGCTCTCTGCCATCTTGTCAATGACGTCACAAGGCTGCTACAAAGATTTTTAAGTAGCGGAGCTGTAATGTCTTTGGCTGCTATGTGCGTCTCGTTCCTCATTCCTGCTTGTTATATTATCGCTGGTCAAGTTGACGGTTCAAGGCTGGCCCGAACGACCATCAGGCCATCGGGAAATGTGCAGGTCACCACTGCTGTGTAGCAAAAATCTGTTTTGAAAAACTTAAAAGAAACAGTGTGACATGTATTGTGGTTATTATTGATATAGACTGGGATTAATACTTCTTTCTTGATATACTTTTTGGCCCTATGATTCAACCCTTTTGTCCTTTATTTACTCCTGTCTTCCACCTCTACACTCGTTGCAGCGCCCAGAAGGAAAGCACCAAGAAAACAAACATAAAGCGAGAGAACAAGGCCTACTCCTACAAGGATCAGATCTTTGAACTGGAGTTAAAGGAGGTAACGTTCACAAACCACCATCAATATTCTTTGGAGGTGATGGCGGCTGGAACATCCTTTTGATTTGTCATCATTTTTACAGGAGATAAAGAAGAAAAAGGGCATCAAAGAGGAGGTGCAGCTTTCCAGCAAACAGAAGGAAATGATGCAAATCCAGCTTGACAAGGAGAGCTCTATTCGCAAGAGACTTCAAGGGGTACGCAACCAAATCTGAAGTAAAGATTGAAATGATGTCTTTAATGCCTGGAGCACGGCTTTCTAACTGTGTCTTCTTGTTGGCCCGTGGCTCACCTTTCTGTCACCAGCTGGATGTGGAGCTGCAGAGTGTGATGGGTCTGCTGGAAGCTGTTTTGATAGAGAGACCAGCACAGATCACCAAAGAGCTCCCTGCTGTCCTCCAGGGCCTCCTGCCCCTGCTACAGTCCCCTTTGGCTGCTCCACGCGTCGAGCTGCCCTTTTTGGATATCGGAGTGTGCCTTATGCCCAAGCACCTTCACCATATAGGTACACAGCCTGTTTTTGATTGTATTGATAAACACAGAACTGTCTTAGTATCTCAAGTCAATTTTAATCGTCTTTATTTCCCCTTCCAGCTGTGCTTGTGGGTCATGTGACTTTACGGCTGCTGAAGCCGGAGTGTGATCTGGACTCGGCCTGGGAAGAAGAGGACCTGGACACAGCAGCCAACCGTACTGTCGTACTGCTGCACGACCAGACTGTCCTGCAGAGAGAGAGCAAGAATGGTGAGCACAGACACTTAAAACATCCTCACAGGCACCACACTTTTTTCTAAAAATAGATCTATATATATATATATATAGAATACATATATATACATACATGTATCAATTTTAATGCTAACAAAGATGTTTTACATTCTTTGAATATGTCCAGGTTATCTTCAGAACTGTTGGAACTCTCATTTAAGTGTTGTTTCCCATTTGATGTAAGGAAATTCACCCTAACTATTGCCCCTATTCCCCAGGTCAAAGAAAACACTTACATCCAGTTTTTTTCTGTAATGTGATGGATACAATCAGCATTCACTCCTGAGTTTATTTAAATATGTTTTGGCCATAGACCTTCATCAGCCATCAAATTAACAGTGTGAAACAACATATATTTTCTATAAAGCAACAGACAATATTCATCAAAATACACAGTTTAATTTTACAATTAATACATTCAAATAGGTATAAAAATATGCAGAAGTTAATTCACACAACATAAATACAAATTACTCGAATGAAATGTAAAATAAATCTGAAACCAGGAATGGGTTATATGAAAATACAAAACATGCAAAATCTGCAATTTCAGGTTATATATTAATATAAAAGTGTATATATATATATATATATACATATATATATTATTACAGTATTTCCTGAAAATGTTGTTTTCTTCCTTAGACGTGGCTCCCCTGTCTGCACCAGCGTTCTCCTTCTGCTTCCCTCTCCTCAATGCCATGCTGAGGGAGTCCTCGGGCAGCACCGAGGAGACAGAGAACATGATGACCAAAGAGTTGCAAGTCCTCAACGAACACTGCGAGCTTCGGGCAGAGACAAACATTGATGCCATTGTCATAGATGAGGTAAAGTCAATTGCTTTGACTTTATTTTCTGTCTGTGACTTGTGCAGGAGGATGAGTGGGAAAAACAATATTCATTGGAAACAATAACCCATTTGTGCAGGCCACCAGAAATGAGTAATTAACAAGAGTATAATAGTTTTCATGCTGTCCTTTTGTGTTCACATTTATATACTCACAAATCATCCACCTAGCAGTCAATGTTTGCATGTCTTGGCAATATCTATTAAGCAAAGTCCTTTATGTATAACAATAATATGCAAAACAAATTGAGAGAGCTTTACGTGACAATATTATCATTTATTTTGTATTTGAATGGATTTATATACTAACTGTTTGGTCTTCTTGTCTCAGAACGGGCCTGAGCTGCTTCCACGTGTCAACATGTTGCAGCTGCTCACCAGAATCATTTCCACAGCCGCCCCAAGACTCCAGGTAAACAAGCAATTTTACAAACAGAATTTAAACTCTCAAATCTACTCATAGTTTTTGGAGTGAATTATTATTTATTATTATATAAAGTATATACATTTTCTAGAGTGTGAATTTGTCAGTTAGTTTCTATTTATTGTATGCAAGGCATTTGCTGTTTTAGATCTTGTTTTAGTTCTGAGAGATGTATGAATTGTGAGATATGTGTTGCAGGTGTTAGCGTCTCAGTGCCTGACCGCTCTGTGTGCCAGTGCTGGAGGAGAAGAAGGCTGCACTGTGGCAGAGCAGCAAGAGATAGATGTGCTGCTCAGCGCCCTGCTGTCACCGTGCTTCTCTGTCCGAGACTCCGCCCTCAGGGTGAGCTTTGGACAACTTTCATTTCAGGCCTTGTGTTTTTAGGATCTCCATCCTTCTGACACATTCTCATGCAATGTCTAAGAAATACCACAAAGGAATTTCACAAACTGTTTCAATTTTGGTGGTCAAAGTCACTGTGATGTCACAAAACATGACTCGAGCCATAACTCAAGAATTTGTATCCAAAATCATATTTTTAGATCATAATGGAGCCACTTATTTTGAAGATACCTGGCTACTATGTAACTATATATATATATATATATATATATATATATATATATATATATATATATATATATATATATATATATATACACACACACACTGCTCAAAAAAATTAAGGGAACACTTAAATTACACATCAGATCTTGATGAACAAATTAATTAAGTAAAAAAATCTTTACTGATGTACATTGTAATTTGTTGAGAACAAAATGACGCTACAATGGTCAATGGAAACCTAAATCATCAACCCATTGAGGGCTGCATTCAAAACCACACCGAAAATCAAAGTAAAAAAAATTGAAATTACAGGCAGCATAATGTTCACCACGGCTTCTCCAGACTATTTCACGCCTGTCACATTTGCTCAGTGTGAACCTGCTCTCATCTGTGAAGAGAACGGGGTGCCAGTGGCATAACTGCCAATTCTGGTCTTCTCTGGCGAATGCCAATTGAGCTGCACGATGCTGGGCTGTGAGCACAGGGCCCACTAAAGGTTGTCGGCCCCTCAGTCCACCCTACAAGGGGTCTGTTTCTAACAGTTTGGTCAGAAACATGCACACCAGTAGCCTGCTGGAGGTCATTTTGTTTGGCTCTGGCAGTGCTCCTCCTGTTCTTCCTCACACAAAGGAGCAGATACCCGTCCTGCTGCTGGGTTCATGCCCTTCTACAGCCCTGTGCAGCTCTCCTTGTGTAATGGCCGGTCACCTGGTATCTCCTCCATGCTCTGTAGACTGTGCTGGGAGACACAGCAAACCTTCTTGTGACCACACGTATGGATGTGCCTTCCTGTAATAGCTGGGCTACCTGTGCTACCTGGGCTGCAGGTACCACCTCATGCTACCAGTAGTGACAAGGACACTACCAAACACACAAATAGAGAAGAATCAGTCATGAAGGATAAGGAGAGAGCAATTTCCTGTGGCCACCACATGCAAAACCATTCCACCTTTTTGGGGTTGTCTTACTGTTGCCTTCCCTTAATTGTTTTGAGCAGTGTATATATAGTACATGACCCACTGGCTGTGTATGCATACATTAACTCCCAGTCTTTGTGCATAGGGATTGTTGGAGATGGAGTTTGCCCTGCCCACTGACAGCACGGAGGCCACTGGGCTCAGTTTGCTGCGCAGACTTTGGGTTGCCAAGTTTGACGTTGAGGAGGAGGGGCGAGCTTTGGCGGAGAAGTATGTATTCTTGGATTCTGATTTCAAAAATGCTATATCCTACAAAATGTGCTTCAGCACGGTGAAGGAGCATAGACACTTATTATATAATCAACAGTTGAACTAATTTGTTTGCTTGGTATTTCCTCCTCAGGCTCTTGGAGTCTCTGGCCCTGGAGCTGGTCCCTGAGCTCTGCTGCCTGCTGATTGGAGATGTCACCCACCACGAGGAAGCTATCCGTTCTGCCGCGGCCGATGCTCTGTCCAGTGCTGTGTCCGAGTACAAAGACCAGTCTGCTACTGTGCTTGGCCAGCTCACTGAGCTCTATCAAAAGAGACTTTATGTGAGACCCTGAGACATTTCCAAATCACACTATTACTCTTACTGCTCTAGCTACTACTACTGAATGAATTTCATATCATAAATCTATGATGTTTGTATTTTTTATTTTTAAAGCGACCTCCTCCAGTGCTGGATGCCCTGGGCAGAGTCATCTCTGAATCTCCACCTGACCAATGGGAGGCCAGGTAGATCTCAGTTTGTTTGTCAAGACATACCAGAAGCTTTTAAGATGAGCTAGATGATGAGATTAAGTTTAAGATATGTTTTATTGGAAGCCAAAAAGAAAATCTTTATGTCTCAGGAACCTAAATTCATTTATATAAAATGAACCAGCATAATATATACTTTACATTACAAGTCGGGATTAGTTTCAACAGAGAAATATGAAGCCACAAAATAGTATTGATTAATAGATTGATTAATATTGATGACAAATGGGCAGATTTCCCAGGGTGGAAAGGGGGGTCCTGCCCCCCCCCCCCCCCCGCCCATCCAGAGAGTTGCCCCCATCAATATCATTGCAAACATAAACAATTGATTTTAAATAGTAAAACAATATGCACTGAGCGCATGTTCATTAATTATAGCCTCACAGTGGTTTGGTCCACTGCTTACAGCTCCCCCTCCCATATCTCTCTCAGACACACAAACACGCACACACATATACACGCTTCCTCTCTCCCTTCCTCCCTACCTCCCTCTCTCGATGCGAAGAATGAAGGTTTTTAAACATAAATATGTGATCTTTTCTAGATGGTAATGAAGTAATATTTTGATAATATTTAAGATTAACTTACCCAAAACAATTAGGTTCAATGAGCATTATTTTTTCTTACTCCATGTAAAATGACTGCCATGGTGCATTTTCTGTATCATTTCTCTTCATAACTAAAGTCTTAATTCATTGAAAAAAGACCAAATTACACAAACCCTATTTATGTTTAGTGTCTCTAGGCTATACACATTGACAGCAAAACATTAGAGATCGGCTTCTTCAGGAAAACTAAATCTAATAGGCAGGTAATGGGTGTTGCTTCTCTACTGCTACTGTAAAAAAAACCTGTGAAGAAAAGATGTCCAATCTTGCATTCAGTGCACCAGGGATATCAAATGCAAGTTGATATAAGAAAGTAATGAAGTGCTTATGGAAATGTTTCACAAATGTGTCATCAGCCAAAGGCATCTTAGAGAGAAGGGCTGGAGAGGCAGACAGGCAGGGACAGTCAGACAGAGGCATAGACTCTCAAGTAAGTTAGTGTTTGTCTCCAAGTTATGATGTAAAAGCCCTCTCAACTTAGACGTGTAAAAGTAAAGACATTAGGCCTGTTGTTGTGTTGAACTGTGTAGTTATTGAGTGTTGAAAGGGTCAGATCCTGGGAGAGAGCCAGGCACAGAAGATAGGGCCAGAGACAGCAACGAGCATGAGGACCCTATTTTTATCTGTCTTGTATTAGCAGGTATCAGATATTATCAGATAATATCATAAAAGCAATGATATTGTTATAACAGAGTACTAGAAGACATAGAGTGTAAAGTATTCCTTCTTTTGCACTGAGCTCTTTTGTCATACGCACTTGTTTGTCAGGTGTGGCATCGCTCTGTCTCTGAACAAGCTGTCCCAGTACCTGGGTGAATCCCAGGTCACCCCTCTCTTCCTTTTCTTCGTTCCTGATGCGCTGAACGACCGCCACCCTGATGTGCGGCGCTGCATGCTGGACGCTGCCCTCTCTGCACTCAACACACATGGAAAGGTACGGCTCACATTGGTTTAAACACACACTTGGATACCACCATTTTTGTCATGCACTGTACGTCATGTCCCTGCTCTTTGTAACAGGACAACGTGAGCTGCCTGCTGCCAGTGTTTGAGGAGTTCCTGAAGAACGCCCCCCAGGACGCCAGCTATGACTCTGTCCGTCAGAGTGTAGTTATTCTGATGGGCTCTTTAGCCAAACATCTGGACAAGAATGATCCCAAAGTTAAACCCATTGTGGCAAAGCTCATCACTGCACTCTCTACACCATCACAGCAGGTAAGCAACTCATCCCATCTACAGTGGAAACTGCTTAAAGTGATCAGATATAGTGATCAACGGTTTATATGGATCAAAACACTTGAGACAGAATCGTTCCTATACAAATGCTGTTTAAATAATTTGGTTATAGTGATCAAACAGTCCGCTTACTTTTGTCATTTTGGGTCTCTTCATACATGTTTGGACCATAAAAACGTAATTTTTTTTACTGCTCCTCTCTGTGTCTCTATCATTCACACTATGACATGCACCAAATCTAGCCAAACCCAAAGTGCCCCGCCATCTTGTCCGGCTCCATACATTATCTAAGTTTACAAATTCTGTTTTTAACGCGAGCGGGACAGGCTGATGAATGTGTAGCTATGAAAAAAGATTTTACTGCGTGCATGCCTGCATGTTCATACGTGAGTGAGCAATGTTATCTTTCTCTCAAGTTCTGGGACTATCATACAGAAGCTAGCAATTTGGTTATAGTAATCAACAGCTTATAGTGATCAATTTGGCCTGGGATAAACGTGATCACTATAAAAGGTTTCGCTGTACTTACTTACCCTCCATTGTTCAATGTTCAGCATTCAAGATTTGAATTTAAATGCACATCTCATTTTCCTGCCTCCCACATTACTGCCAATTCAACCCTTTTGTCTGGACCGAAATGAAAAAATTCACCACATAATCTCATGAGGTCTGTCAAATCCCTCATCAGGTCCAAGAGTCTGTGGCAGGCTGTTTACCTCCTTTAGTCCCTGCCATTAAAGAGGATTCTGCAGGCATTGTAAGAAATCTGCTGCAGCTGCTGCTGGAGAGCGACAAGTACGCAGAAAGAAAGGGAGCAGCGTACGGACTGGCCGGCCTGGTCAAAGGTCTCGGGATCCTGGCGCTCAAGCAGCAGGAAATCATGTCCACGCTGACTGACGCCATCCAGGACAAGAAAAACTTCAGGCGGAGAGAAGGTTAGTGAGGATCATCCATCCGCTCCACTGTCATGCTTTAGATAAATTTACACCTATATATACAGATAACAGTGTGTCTTGCTACATCATCCTCATTAGCTTTGACTCAATTCAGGGGCTGCATCCTTTGGAGTAGTGGTCTTTCCGGCCCACGAAGGAGGCAATCTCCGTGGGCTGGGTAGGCCGCAAAGGTCGAACTGAAATAGCCGTTCTGGTCTGCAGACGCTTTTCTGCGATCTGCATCACCAGCTCGCGCTGCTCTTATTGCTGTTGCCTAGCAACAGAGCTGAAGTTAGACATTATGAGAAAGTTTGCACGCCTCTTGGTTTATTTAACATTTGTACCATAAGCTGTTGAGTTGAAGCGTGATACTCAAGCATTGGACATCTTGTCGCTTGCCAGCACCATTATCTATTTTTAATATGGTTCGTCACCGAAGCGCAATGAATCCTGGGATAGGTTGGGCTGGGGAAGGATCCTCTTCTGGAGCCTTCGTCGGCCGCATTTGAAAAAGGACAGCCGCTGTGGTGCTATTGGTCTTCAAATGTAGCCTCTGAAGGATGCAGCCCCTGAACAGCTATTGTGTCTAGCACACAACTGCCAGAAGCTTGGTACAGCTTTTTTTTTCTTTCCAAAAGAAACTGCTGACCAGCTGTTTGTCTCTTGCAGGATCACTGTTTGCCTTTGAGATGCTATGTAACATGTTGGGGAAGCTGTTTGAGCCATATGTGGTCCATGTCCTGCCACACCTACTGCTCTGCTTTGGCGATGGAAACCAGTATGTCAGAGAGGTGAGTGGGTTGATCATATCCTGAGGCCATTGCCTCTTCTCCATTCACATCTCGCTTTCTGCTCAAATATACTTGAATGGTGCTCCCTGACTTAAGTTATTACCCCACTCCCTGTCTCCTCCTCCCCCAGGCTGCAGATGACTGTGCCAAGGCTGTGATGAGGAACCTTAGTGCCCACGGCGTGAAACTGGTCCTCCCTTCCTTGTTGGTGGCCCTAGAGGAAGAGTCTTGGAGAACTAAAGCAGGTGAGGTGCTCATGCATACAGAGTTACTCGAGAGGTCTGGAATATATTTAGGATGCAAGATTATTTGGTCGTCTCCAGGTTCTTTGATTTGTCTGAGTCTTGCTTAAGCTGCTTTCAGACGTGCACTGAACTCTAGAAAATGTAATTGTCTGGAGTGGCTGAATGTGAGAACCAAAATGTCAGTCAGTTGCTGCGGACATTCCCCAGAGTTTTTCTCCTGCCAGCCTCCTAGTAAACACTCAGGATAATCTCTGATTGAACCTATGTGACGATACAGCAGGAGATCACTGTGAGCAAATTGACGCATTGATGATGTTTCTAACACACACAAAAATAGTTCAAATATCTCTGGATGAAAAATAGAAGCCATACAAGTAGAACATTCCGATAAAGAGACAACGGGATTCAAGAGCTATTGTTGATATGGGCCACCACCTCCATCTCTACAATGGAACTTATACATTATAGGGCCGGGGCGACTCGTCGACGTAATCGAGGTCATCGATTACGTAAATCGAGATATTTAGTTTTGTTGTGAATACATCTAAGTGGAGAATCTCCTGCTGCTGTTCATGTTTGAAAGGCAAACTCCAGAGAAAGTCTGGACTCCATTGTGCATTCATGTCTGAAAACGGCTTTAGAAAGCTGAAGAAAGTTGTGTCCCAGCATACATACTACTGTAAATTTATTGTAGGCAGTGTTGTGCGTGAACGCATTCAATGAATATAATGTAAATATTCATATTTTTTGTATACGCTGAACTGAACGAATCAGTTTACATATGATGAACATGAGCTGCGTGAACATGAGCAGCGAGCGAAAACTTTGTGTGTGTGTGCTCCCAGACTCTTCAGACTGGGAGCACACATCAGCCCCGGGGTCCCGCCCCCTCTCATTTGCTCAGAGTGACACACACAGTGAGATAAGAGGAGAGTTAATGTGAAGCAGCCGGTAAGTGACTTTGTTGAATAACAGTGGGAAAAAACAGTGAAAACAGAGTTTTAACTGAGGTCCACAGCTGCTCAATGATCAGAAGGTTGGTTTGTACCGTGCTGGCGTTTCCTGTGTCCTCCCTCCACACTCCTGCTGACCTGCTCTCACTTAAACTAATAAACACCAACACACATCACAAGTTATAAGGACCTGATCAGTACATGAAGTAACTTAGTGTTTGTTTGATTCGCTCCAGAGTTTGAGTCAACATTTTGTGTGCGCTGAGTAGAACACGAGACCTGTTCATTTTCATCTGTATGAACTGAACTTTGAACTAGTTATTTTTAAGTGTGAACTGGCACAACACTGATTGTAGGATATTTATACCAACGTGTATTGAAAAAATAGTTTTCTGAGCAATTATATCTATTGTTGTGAAGAGCAGGGTAACTGAGTCTTTTTCTTTTTCATTTATAAACTTCTTGTGAATAACCCCCTTCTCTCCTCCAGGCTCGGTGGAGTTGCTGGGTGCCATGGCTTACTGTGCTCCCAAGCAGTTGTCCTCTTGCCTGCCCAGCATCGTTCCCAAACTGACCGAGGTGCTGACCGACTCCCACGTGAAGGTGCAGAAGGCCGGCCAGCAGGCCCTCAGACAGATCGGCTCTGTCATCCGGAACCCCGAAATCCTGGGTGAGGGAGCAGACAATACTATTTTATATGATCATAGCATGCTGAGCATGACAGAGCACATTCAGCCTGAGAAATACTCATTTTTCCAGTTTGTTTCTAGTTTTTAACATCTTAAGCATAGACTCCAGTTGTAAAGGTCATACAAACAAATGATGAACAATGTATACAAAACCGGGCATGAATTAATTAAATCAAAAAATCATGAGGCTTGCATTCAGAGAATTATTTTAAGGATTTTTTTTGTTTACCGCTGAGGTTTAGTCTGCTAGTGTTTTAACAGCGATGTCATTGTTCTCTCAGCCATAACCCCCATCCTGCTGGACGCCCTCACGGATCCATCCCAAAAGACACAGACGTGCCTGCAGACACTGCTGGACACCAAGTTCGTTCACTTCATCGACGCTGCCTCACTCGCCCTCATCATGCCCATCGTCCAGAGAGCCTTCCAGGACCGCTCCACCGACACACGCAAGATGGCCGCTCAGATCATTGGCAACATGTACTCCCTCACTGACCAGAAGGTAAGCAAGCTGTGAAGAAATATTACAATGAACTATAAAACAAAAATGACATCTTAACTTGTCCTTCAAACCTTTGTATTCTGAAGACTTTTTGAGGCATTTTGTTAATGGTGTGATATGTGTCATTGTTTGTAGGATCTGTCACCCTACCTGCCGAGTGTCATTCCTGGACTGAAGGCTTCTCTGTTGGACCCAGTGCCTGAGGTGTGTTAATTAATAATTAAATACACTATATTTATTCACCTGTAACCTGATGGTAGCAAAACACTTTTTTATTCATACTTAAGACCTCACCTGTCAGTAATAATGTATTACTTTTTGTGATTTGCAAAGGGAAAATGACTAGATTATAACTAAACTTTTTATTTTACATATGTATCATATATGTAATTTATGCTGTTAAAATATGTATCGTATTTTTAACATGTACTAAACATAGTAACTGAATTATTTTTAAGACTTTATGCAGCCTATATTCACATCTCTATTTTGAACTTCATTTAGTCCAGTTTTAAGTCTATCATATGTGTGTACGTCTGACCAATCAAAATGATTATTCATTGATCAGTGTTGTTTGGCTTTAACAGAGATATTTTTCATTATTTACAGTGAGAACTTCAGTAATATACAGTTAATGATTCAGTTAAAGGAGCCAGAACCGTATAAAGATTTTACGAATTTGCACTTGCACTGAGCTTTTCTCTCTCCTTACGCTGATGACTAAATGGTAACATTAATAAATATAGGTGTTGTATAGCAAACTCTGCAGCTGGGGGTCTGATCATCTTTTGATCGTCATGAATGTCTGCAAAGTAATGCTTTGAGATCAATTATATGAATGAGGAAATGAAGCACAGTGTCATCTTCTTCAGACTCAGCAGAAGGTGAAACTGGGTTTTCACCTCACCCACTATCTGGAATATGCCCCACCACTATGTGTTCTGTTGTATAAAGTTGAAGCCAGAGTCGCTCTTCTTCTCCTCTCCAGGTTCGTACCGTCTCAGCCAAGGCCTTGGGTGCAATGGTAAAGGGGATGGGTGAGTCCTGCTTTGATGACCTGCTGCCGTGGCTCATGGAAACCCTGGCCTCTGAACAGAGCTCTGTAGATCGGTCGGGAGCTGCACAAGGTCAGTTCTTCTTCACCCTCTTGTTGTGTTGCTGGAGATTTGTGCCCAATATCATGTGCCTCACTGAATGCTTTGTGTGTTGGTGTGTTCAGGTCTGGCTGAGGTGATGGCTGGACTGGGAGTGGAGAAGCTGGACAAGCTGATGCCAGATGTGGTGGCGACAGCCAGCAAGGTCGACATCGCTTCCCACGTCAGAGACGGCTACATCATGTTGTTTATCTACCTGCCCCTGACCTTTGGAGACAAGTTCACTCCTTACATTGGGCCCATCCTCCCTTGCGTTCTCAAGGTAGTGGCCACTCAATTGTGGGAAAGAATCTGTTCGTATGTTTTTTCCAATTTAGCCCCGAGTTTTGATTTTATTTTTTGTATGGGTGCAACTAAACTATAGGTATACATATTAAATGGTTTGTATTTATATAGCGCTTTTCTAGTATTGATGACCACTCAAAGCGCTTTACAGTACAGTTTGCCATTCACCCATTCACACACACATTCATACAGTGCATCTATTAGCAGCACTTTTTCTTTCTATGAGGGGAAATTCAGGGTTTAGCATCTTGACCAAGGACACTTCGAAAAGCAGATGGGGAAGACTGGTATTGAACTGCTGACCTTCTGGTTGGAGGACGACTGCTCTACCCCTCAGCTACAGCCGCCCCATCGCCATTCTTTTGTCATTTTATGGAAGGAAATGCTGAAGACAGGCTATAGATTGATTTCCCTTTGACAAAAAATCTAAGATTTGTGTGGTAAAATGTAATTATTGACAGAGTACTCAAATGTATGGGGAGCTAATATATAGGTATTTTCACTATTCAGAAATATGAGCCAGTAAAATTGCTACTTTAGAGGTTAATTTGTATGTGGCTCTCATCCCTGTATTGTCAATACTTTTTTATACCACACAGCTCAAGCTTACTAACGGAGTGAGCCTAAGAAAAAAAAAGAAAGAGTAAATGGCAGTGAGAATACTTCCCAAGATTTCATAGATTTAGCTCTGGCCAGTAGTGAGAAATGGCAGATGTGAAAAAATCTCCTGCGGTTTGCCTGCTGCCCTGAATCCCTCTCATTCTGACCATTGTTAATGCTTGCACACACAATCATCCTGCTGTTTACCATCAGCATAACTGAAAACAAATTTGCACCAGTCTGGATGTCAACGCAGGATAACGTACACACAGGATCATGTACGACAGAGTATTATGGCATTTAAAGGGTAAAAACATCTTGAGATTTGGAGAATAAAATCTCGAAATCCCAATATAGCCCTAATACTCGTCATATTCATATTCCATCATATCTAACGATTTGATAAGTCCTAAATTTCATTCTATGGACTTAAAAAAGGTCTTAAATTGAACTTGCTGAAACTCTGGAGTTGAGATTTTGTGTTAAATGTATCTATCAGGAAACTGCCTTGTCACTGACTCAAGTACCTCAATCATTTAGCTGTGTATCATTCTGCAGATCACACTTCACTGCAGCTCAGTATCTCTTTCTCTCTCTCTGTTCACTGCCAGGCCCTGGCTGATGAGAACGAATATGTGAGAGACACAGCACTGCGAGCGGGCCAGCGAATCGTCAGCATGTATGCCGAGACCGCCATCGCACTGCTGCTTCCTGAGCTGGAACAGGGCCTGTTTGATGACCTGTGGAGAATCAGGTTAGATTTGAAAACGCGGTCACACATTGTTGATTGAATAAATGTCCCCTATATACTGACTAAATGTGCGTCCATGCTGTTGTTGGTGTGCAGGTTCAGCTCTGTACAGCTGCTTGGAGATCTACTGTTCCATATCTCTGGAGTAACAGGAAAGATGACCACAGAGACGGCCTCCGAGGATGACAACTTTGGGACAGCAGCATCAAATAAAGTGAATAGATTTTCAACAACAAATCCAATACGTATTTATCCAGTTAATAAAAAAAAAACACAACATACTGATACTTACCTTCAAATGAGGGTTTTGTTCTGCTGTTTTTCAAACATATTCAACATTGATTTGTCAAGCATTGCTGACCTTTGAACTTCCCCCACAGGCCATCATTGGTGCTCTTGGCGCCGAGCGGCGTAACCGCGTCCTCTCTGGCCTCTATATGGGTCGTTCAGACACCCAGCTGGTGGTTCGACAGGCTTCCCTCCACGTGTGGAAGATCGTGGTGTCCAACACCCCCAGAACTCTTCGAGAGATCCTCCCAACCCTCTTCTCTCTCCTGCTGGGTTTCCTTGCCTCCACCTGCCCCGACAAGAGAACGGTATTTTACTCCTTTTCACTTCATAGTCCTTTGCTTTTATGCTCCCTGGTTGATAATTGTCCGTATTTGCTATGTTGTGGCCGTGAAATTACCCCCCACTGATTGTGTGTCCATGTGGTTATAGATTGCTGCTCGGACATTGGGTGACCTGGTGAGGAAGCTGGGAGAGAAGATTCTCCCTGAGATCATTCCCATCCTAGAGGAGGGGCTGCGCTCTGACAAGAGCGATGAGAGGCAGGGCGTCTGCATCGGCCTCAGTGAGATCATGAAGTCCACCAGCAGAGATGCGGTGAGTCACACACATTTCTCTTCAACAAAGGCAAAGTGCTAAGTACAGTCTTTCAAAGAGAAATAAGTACCCATTTTTATGTACCATTTATTGTCGTCATTTTACTATTAAAGTCAATTCCTTTTTAGTTCAGAATCTAAATCAAAAAAATCACAGAAAAAATGGAAACTTAACCCAAGAATCTGAGAACTGAAACAGACATGAATTATTAACCTGGTGGTATTTCCACTGCAGGTACTTGTCTTCTCTGAATCACTGGTCCCAACAGTCAGGAAAGCTTTATGTGACCCACTGGAGGAGGTTCGAGAGGCTGCAGCCAAAACCTTCGAGCAGCTCCATGCAACCATTGGTCACCAGGCGCTGGATGACATCCTGCCTAACCTGCTCAGACAGCTGGTGAGTGAACAAGGACACCAAAAGTCTCAAATTTAGATAGCATCAAAAAAAATCTGGTCTATAATACATTGAATGTGTTTTCCCAGGATGATGAGAAGACGGCTGGCTTTGCTCTGGATGGTCTTAAGCAGGTCATGGCGGTGAAGAGTCGCTCTGTTCTGCCTTACTTGGTTCCAAAGGTAATGTTCAGTCTGGTTTTCTTGTGTTAGTCCATATTATTGTGTCCAGATGACTGACTAAGGCCGATGTCCTCCCTAACCTCACTAGCTCACTGCTCCTCCTGTGAACACCCGTGTGCTGGCCTTCCTGTCTGCTGTGGCTGGCGATGCTCTGACACGCCACTTGGGTGTCATTCTGCCTGCTCTGCTCTCCTCCCTCAAAGGGAAGCTGGGAACCGAGGATGAAGCACAGGTAACCCCAGCACCCGCAAATTATTACATCCACCGCTCCTGTTACACAGCCTTTTCGTTCTGTCCTCATGCTCATAAAGAACTAACGATCACCCTGATGAATTATGTTTGCCTCAGGAGCTGTGCAATTGCCAAACAGTGATCCTCTCAGTGGAAGATGATGTGGGCCAGCGCATCATCATAGATGACCTGCTGGAGGCCACACGAGGTGCCGACCCCGGCCACAGACAGGCTGCCGTCACCGTCCTCAATGCCTACTTTGCTCGTACCCGCCTGGACTACAGTTCCCACACACGCAATTTACTGTCCGGCCTCATCCGCCTTCTCAATGACTCCAACCCAGAGGTCCTGACTCAGAGCTGGGACACCATCAACTCCATCACCAAGGTGTGTTGAAGTGGAAATGAATAGTACTTGTACACAACTTCATCTTTGCATTGATGCAGAGATACCATATTCATATTTATACTACATGGTGGAAATAAAGCAAAGAGTTTAGTCCTGTATAGTCAAAGGGTAAATGTGGACACTGTGTTGTTACTTTTTGTCTCACAGAAACTGGACGCGAGCAGCCAGCTGGCTCTAATCGATGACCTGCACCGAGACATTAGATCAGTAGCTGCAGATGTGAGGGGTCAGCACCTGGCTGGTTTCTGTCTGCCCAAGAAGGTAAGACTGCTCCTCCTGACACATTCAACAATACATTAACAGCATGGTGACTTCATTGTTGGTAGTTCTATTTTTTACCCACATCCTTTTGTCTACTAAAGCTCCTGTGTTGGAAGATTACTACAACCTTGCTGTGGTTGACACAATTCTGGTTCAGTTATATCACATATGCGATTATAATTCTCACAATAGAGATGTCTCCACTTATGTTTTAATTCATCTGTTTAATTCTTTACCATCAATTCGACCATACTAAGAATTCTCAGGAGCCATGATCAATAACACACTTGATCAACAACAGTTTTTGACTATTAATCATTTAAAATTCCAAAAATTCAGTGGTTCCATTTTCACAAATATGAGCAGTTTTTTGGCTCTCTGGTTTCAATATTTTACACAGCATTTCCCACAAAATTCATTCAATCTATGGCGGTATTGGGGCTGTGATTGGTACAAATACTAAAGAGTGAAAAACTGGTTTTATCGTGACAGAGAAAACTGTGCGAAGCTGAAACTATTTGGTCTAATTGTCTGCAAGAACAGTAATAACTTTATGATGATGGCGCGAGTGCATGAGTGAGCATGCAGCAAATAGCACTGCACACAGCTATACAGTAGAATGCAGCAAAACATCAAATAAGAGATGTCTTATGTTATTATGAGTTATTGTTAAAGCTTTTTTGGGTTCGTTATGAAACTGGTGGGACAATATGGCGGGTCACCACAGTCTAGATAATTAATGGAAAGCACTGTTATAGCAACTTTGGAAATGCAATTTGATGTTGTCAGATTAAGCTTTTAAGACATGTTACAGAGTAATTAAGCAGTTAATCAAAATATAAACTGACCGATTAATCAATGAAAATGTTGTTCACTATTATGTTCCTCATCCTGTTTGTGTCCACAGGGCGTGACCTGTATCCTGCCTGTCCTCAGAGAAGGTGTCCTCACCGGCAGCCCTGAGCAGAAAGAAGAGGCAGCTAAAGCATTGGGAGGGATCATCAAACTGACGTCTCCTGAGGCACTGAGGCCCTCTGTTGTCAACATAACTGGACCTCTCATTCGTATCTTGGGAGACCGGTTTGCCTCAACAGTGAAGACCGCTCTGCTAGAGACTCTCACCCTGCTGCTGGCGAAGGTCTGTGCCTACATCTCCCAATAGGACATCAAAAATACTGTTGAATATACATCCATATCTTTCTTCATAAGGGAGTTTGATTTTGTCTTGATTCCCATCTCTTGGCTCAAACCTTTGTATTCCTCCTCCAGGTGGGCATCGCCCTGAAGCCCTTCCTCCCTCAGCTGCAGACCACCTTCCTGAAGGCCCTGCTGGACTCAAGCCGCGCGGTGAGGCTGAGGGCTGCCGAGGCTCTGGGCCAGCTGGTTTCCATCCACGCCAAGGTGGACCCACTCTTCACCGAGCAGCTGTCGGCCATCCGTAATGCAGAGGACCCTGGAGTCAGGTGAGATTCTGAGAACTTAGGTTGGAAAAGATTCTCTATTTTTGGAAAGTAAATGATTTAGCTGAAAATTACTGTGCATATCTAATCACACTATTGATTCCTGTTGAGGATGGTGGTTTTTACTTATTTAATATTGAAGTTTAATTTGATGTTGGATAACAAATGCATACATGAGAATGTGACAGTCGTGAGATTGTATCGTTTCCACTATTACCTCTTTAAACCTCAAATGCCTCAAATCTGATGAGATATCCTGTGAAGAGGAATTGTAATGCCTAGTTCACACTACACCCTTTGTATGCATATTGCTTTTATGAGAAGTACCAAAGAAATTAATTAAGTCGTAGGCTGAGTTCGAGTATGAAACACCCACCATTAAAACGTGTGTCATTATCAAATATTAAGTTATGAAGTTATAAAAATGAGTTAATACATTGTTATTAGCAAAGCTGAGAATAAATACCAGGATTTGTTATTTCGTTAAAACTGTGATGTGAAGCTCACCTCCTCCAGCTTGATGTAATTCTGTAGCAGGAGGATCAGTCGGATAACTGTGTCTCTTGACATGTGGTTTCATGATCTAATGTTTGGAAACCAGATATACTAGTCGAGGGTTTCTCCTGGTGAAGGATGTGTAGTGTGTGAACCCCCGCCCCCCATCGCCTGTCCATAATGTAGTGTGAACTCACAATGACTGCAAGACTCCTGATCACAAGACCGCAAGTCTTGAAGTGTGAACCGTACAGTGATCCAATAACTTTGAAAGTCGTGTTGTGTGAACTTGGCATACACACACTGCTTCAGTTTAAGGCTTCAAGAAGGAAACGGTGCTCTGCAGGATGTGTGTATGAACGCCCCGATGTGTCAAACCACTGGTGGAAAAAAGTTCCAAATATGAAACAGAAAGGCTAATGTTAATGTGGGTAGTGATATTTCTTTAACAGATGCCAATAATATTGTCTGACATCAGCTTATCATCAATAAATAATAAGAAATGTCAATACAGAAATGATAAATACATGTTTGGGTTTATTTAATAATAGTATCTCCATTACATAATTTGTCCACCAGAGGGAACTGACAAATTCATTTTTCAGCTCTCCTCAGTCAGTGAACTTGAGCCTTCTTTAATAACTAAATCTAAAGGACTGTATTTGTTTGTTTATGTTAGAATACAACCTGACCATATATATATATATATATCTAAAGGACTGTATTTGTTTGTTTATGTTAGAATACAACCTGACCATATATATATATATATATATATATATGTATGTATGTATGTGTGTGTTTTCAAACATTAAAATGATTATCTACGTTTAAAAAATCCGTTACTGTCGGGGCCCCTATTCTTAATTATAGCTGTTGTCATGCTAATTCCTTTGTTGTGCTCTTTGCCCCGTAACAGGGAGACTATGCTCCAAGCCTTGAGGTTTGTCATCCAGGGGGCCGGGTCAAAGGTGGACCCAACCATCCGCAAGAACATTACCACCACATTGCTAGGCATGCTGGGACATGATGAGGTATGACAGGAGGAGCAGATGTCTTGCAGCATAGAGTCGAGCTAAGACTTTTTTTTTTACATCTGTTGCAACGTGCCTGTTTTTTTTACCTCAGGGCCAGTAATGGTTATTGAATACTTAATACGGAATAAGTAATTATCAGTTAAATAAAGTATAAATGTATAAACACGGAAGAAATTTCACAGAGAGATGTTCAGTGCTGTCCTTTTCTCTTTGATCAAAGTAGAAAAACGGAAGTCAGACAGAGAGGATGTGGTTTTCTAAAAGGCGGTTTTGAGCCTACATGTCAGTTTGAGAATAAATGACACTGAACCTTGTTCTGTCTGGTGTGCGTGTGTAGGATGCAACTCGAATGGCGTCAGCGGGCTGTGTTGGTGAACTGTGTGCTTTCCTGTCAGAGGAGGAGCTGCGGAGTGTGTTACTTCAGCACATCTTAGGTTGGTATCTATATGCCACATCACCTTCAGTCGTCCAGTTTAACCAATAATGTCTTGTATGTGTGTATAGTGATGATTTGTTAATTGTTAATATTGTTCTCAGTAACACTGACAGCTTTTTATTACCAATGACATGTTGCATAGACTGAACCTGCTTAGTTTCAAAAAGTATTGTTCATCTATTATTTTAAATATCTTTATTTAACAGGATATATTTTTGTCTAATACAACTCTATCAATAAAGCTTAACAAGTCCTGTGTGTGTTTTACCTCTTTTTCTGCTCCTCTCTATTCATCAGTTAAACATTGAGTTGTGTAAATTAATAAATACATTTATTTTTATTTCTATCTGTAGCGGACTTGTCTGGTGTGGACTGGATGGTGCGTCATGGTCGGAGCATGGCTCTGGCCATAGCTGTCAAGTCTGCTCCTGAGAAGCTGTGTGGGACGGAATACTTTGACACTGTATCTGAAACCATTTTGACCAACGCCACCGCTGACAGGGTGAGGAGGAAGTTTGAGTCTGGTCCTCCGTTCTTTGACAACACATTTCTCACATTAAAGAAATTGTTTTATATTTTTAGGAATATGGTTATTTATATGTTGTTTTATTACAAGAGATGTGCTCAACAATTTATTGGCGGGAGCCTTGTTACCACAGGTTACTAGGCAACCAGCAGAGTCAAGAAAGTCCCTTCCATCCAATAGCTGTCCTAGCCCATAATCCATAATCAAACCTAATCCATTAATCAAATGAGTAATAACGCTGGTAATCATTTTTCCTAAATAAATTGTACATCAACCTAGCTCTTTTCTCTTTCAAAACATGTTGTTCTCTGCTCTTCCAGATCCCCATTGCCACCAGTGGAATCAGAGCGATGGGATATCTGATGAGGCATCATCTCAGGACAGAGGGAGGCAGTAATATTTCCCAACGCATCATCACACAGTTAGTCAAGGTAAAGCAAGAACCGTTTCATTCAGCTGATAATCACAGGCTTCCCTTACTTCTACATGCTAGGAAGTGAGTGTCATTGATAAACTATTTGCTGCACCCTTCATACTACGATACGAGGGGTTATTTGAATAATATTCTCCTTTGTCAGTTGTTTTTCTCTTTACTCGTCTTTTACCAGGTTAGGATTGCTCATATGTTAATAGTATCATGAAGTTTTAATTCATAGATTTAAAAGTAACATGATGGTATTTAACCTATTCTGCCAAAGAAAATACCAGTCCACTGAAATCCATGTATTCTTTCTTTGAAGCCTTGTGAACTTGAGTCAGATATCAGTCATAATTTATTAATTACACAGAGTGTTTAGTTGTTAAGTAAATCTTAATAGTAAGATAAAATAAGATAAAGCTTTTTGATCCCACCCCAGGGAAATTCACTTGTTACAGCAGCAGATAGTCAGAATGATGTAGATAAGAGAATAAAAAAGGCAATAAAATGAAAATAAAAAATCGAATAAAAATGCAGAGAATATGTACAAATCACTACGGACGTGAACATTGTTTATAGAGAAATGTACTACTAAAATGATTGCACGAGGATGTATACTGTATTTGTGCGTTAGTATAATGAGATTTTGAAATTGTGTGTGGGTGTGGGTGTGTGTGTGGGTGTACGTGCGCACTTATTGTGGGTGAATTTCACAATAAGTGGCATACTTCCGGAATAATATATATTTGGTATACGTTATACAGATAATGAAAATAGTGCATGTAATGGTGGGTAGTGTGTGTTGTGATATTGAGAAACTGTGCAATAGCAGGTGCAACTAGCTGCAACTCCTGCAGCGCCATCTTGTATCTTATTAGACGGATTGACCAAGTAGATTTCATTTAAGACATGAAGCTATAAGAGTTTGAATGAATAAATACAGGGACGAGTACCTGCTTTCACAGTGTGTAATCTATGGAGGTTTTGTAATATGACGTCTGCTGTCTTTATGGCCACACAGTGTCTTCAGAATCAGTCCAGTGACATCAGACTGGTGTCAGAGCGGGTGCTGTGGTGGGTATTCAAAGACCCGGCTACGCCCTCAGTGGAGGCCAGTCTCATCAAGCCTGTGCTGAAGAGTCTGCTGGACAACACCAAGGACAAGAACACCAGCGTCAGAGCCCAGAGCGAACACACCATTGTCAACCTGCTACGACTTCGCCAGGGAGAGGAAACCATGCAGGTCAGACTGCAGACCATCTCTAGTATAATTTACAAATGGAGATGATGTACATTAGAAAAGACTGTTGTTCTCTTTTAACTTGTTCTCTTCCTTCACTTCAGAGTATTACTGCCATTCTGGACTCTGCAAGTAACGACCTACTGTCTGAGTGTCACCGCCGGTCTTTGAAGAAAATCGCCAGCATGCCAGACTCTAACGAAGAGATAGATGACACCATCCTAACATGATGGAGCAGGACTGAACCATGAAGTGACATCTGGAGAAATCAACAGAAGCTTGACTAACATGTAAAACAAGTCTCCACTGTTTAAGAGCCCCAGACACACTCGCCACACGTGCCCATGTTGCCTTTCATGGACAAAGGCTGAGATGGGTTGCTTTTTGACTGGCTTCCCCCAACAAATTTCTTTTTTTTTTCTTCCTCACATCATTGTTTTAGTGGCATTTAAGCCCGATTTATAACTTTGTTCTTTTATCTCACACTGTGCAGGTTACTCCCCTGTAATTAATGAAATTAGGAAGACACAAGGCCAAATTCTTTTTTTGACGTTTGTATTTTGCTACTTATTTTACCAAAAATGATTTCAAGCAGTCAAGACATCACTGTAATGAAGTGACACCCCTATCTTTAGCTTTTATTTGGATTTTGTGTGAGAGTTGTTCAGGGTCAAAAGCAGCCTCTTGTAAGAGTACAAAAATACATGCTTACGTCAGTGATACGGTTGTAAAAAGGCAATACAAAATAAAGAGATCTTGATTTCACAATGTAGTGTGTCATTGTATTTTCACTCAATTTTATACAGTGTGTGTGCAATTGAGGATTCAGAATAAAAACGGGGGGAGGGGGGATGTAAGGAAGTTTGGCACTTGAGTGTCATTTTGACATGATCTTGTTTTTGGCTCTAAAAGCATCATCACCACGAGAAGTAAACATTAACATCTGTAGGAAAAGGTTTTTCAAATTGTCACATTCCTTGGACATATTAACCATATCCTCTCATGTACCCTTAATGTGATGAGGATGAAGTGAACTTAACTTATAATAGAGATGATGGTCATCAATGTGTGATAGATGGATGCATGGATATAGTGCAAAATGAGAATTAGTGCAAGAATACTTAACTTAAAAATGACTACTACAGCTTAACTTAAGTGAAGAAAACGTCACCTAAGACCAAACAAAGTATTTCTATTAGTACATGTTATTATAAAGACATGTGTATCGTGTAGTTGGGAATCAATGGGAGGACCCTGCCCTCCAGCAGCATGGGTGTGCTTCATCAATGGGACGGCACGGCCGGGCTGCAGCCGGAGCCTGCGCAGTGACGCCGGGTCAGAGTTGGGTGCAGCTCCAACAGAGAAGGAAGCGGAGTTTCCGGCTGTTTGCAGCGGAGGGAGAGGATTGCTGACGCCGTGAAACCCCGATAAAAAACGCCGCCGGCTCGGGGGTTAAGAGTTTGTGGCATTTCTAGTGGTCGTTTTCTCTCGTATCGTGGGATTCTGGGGGGCTGGTGAGTTTTTATTTCCACGGGCCGAGGGGGTCGGGCAGAGAACCGAGCTACGAAGCGGCACACGGCGGGAGTGAGCCACTAGCTACCGGCATGGCAAGGGACTACGATTACCTCTTCAAGCTGCTCATCATCGGTGACAGCGGTAAGCCGACGCCGAGGATGCGGGACGGGAAGTGGGCCTCGTCCTGTTTTTGTACAGGGGGGGAAGCAGAAATGCAATTTGAAGCCCCGTGTCTATCTGTCTGACACATTTACTACTTATCGTATGTTAGTTTGATGAATGGAATTTATATGTGAAATGTACACATCCGCCATATTTCTGTGGCGGTGACAGGGCGGAGGTTGTGTGTCCGGGCATGGCAGCGATCAGGCCGGATATCGCCTCCAGATCACCAGCGTTTGACTCGAAGAATTTCTCTTCCTGTGCTCATATCGACTCAGACAGTTATTATTGTTACACAACGAAGACGCACTGGGAAATAAACCACTGTATGGGGGTCTCACACTCTTTAATGTGGCCTCTTGTTTGTAACCCCTGCTAGCCTAGCTAGCTAGCTGGAAGGTGCGCTAACAGTACACTGGTTATAGGGCTAATGTGAACTCACGGTAGCTGCACTCAGAAGCTGGTGTTTTAATAAATTTGAGCTCTACGTACATCAGCTAGAATGTCTTTATTTATATTTCTACTGCACAGTAGTTAAGTAAATTCAATGAGATTAGGTTAGCAAGATACGTTTTGTTATTTAGCATGCTAGTGCTAGCTGCTTCACAGTGGAGGAGTGCTGCACTGCAGCCTCTGGTTTGCATCTTTGCATCCAGTCTGTTAAAGTGTGGTGAAGTGACACTAATCAAATGCTCATTCACAACTGTAATATCATGAAGGTAAATGCATATGTGTGCTGGCCTGCTGAGAGACGACCTGCTCTGTGTTTACCTTAGCTGTGTTATCATGTTAAAGCCTGGTGTCCCAGGTAGATGCATATTTAAGATCTCTCTACTCCTGATAAGGACTGCTCTTCTTCCATCTCCCCCATTAACATGCCTTTTTAACACGGCTCCACCCTCAGTAGAAGTGGATCCTCCTCCTGCAGGACCTCTTTGTGGGGAAATGATCTTTGCATTCATTGACAGCCCTGATCCTGGCACTACCCCATCAGCTGGCTGCTCACAGTAGAGGGTCAGGCTGCACAGCAAGTCCTTCACTGCCACTCGCACACAGAGGCCAGTGTCCCGCCCAGCTGCAGCGTGGAAATACAACTGTCTGCTGTGATGCACCAAGTTCATTTAGGAAAGATGTTCTCGACCCTGTAAACAGAAGTGCTGCTGAGAATCAAGACATTCCACACTCTGGATTACCCACACTGCACTGAGGCTGGGTTTTTATCACTTAGCCTCTGGCCTGTCACAGTAGGACATGCACATGACACATCTGCTCACAGAGAGCAGTCTGACACTAGATCAGTTATGTAATGATATTTCGTCAAGCACCTAATCGAACACATAAGATGCCACTCCTCTGCAAAACCTATGGAGTACCATGAAGATGCACAAGTTCCAGGCCACAGGGCTTGAAAATGGAAATGAATAGTTCTTTCACTGTCAAGCTGGAGGTTTTATTTTCGGGATAGTTTTTGGAGAGATAGAATGAACGCAAGCTTCTCAAGTACAAAAATATGATCTCTCTCTCTCTCCTGCTTTGAAGCTTTCGTTATTGTTTGTTTGAACAAAACACTGCAGCATGGAGCCCACAGGAACCTGAGAGCTTTTTATGTTGCGACCAATCAAACATGAGATGACAATAACACAATAGGTAGGCGAAGAAACAGGGCTGCAGGGTGAGTCGCTCCCCCGGCTGGGCAGCAGAGTCACTTCCTAACTTCCAGTTGTTACCTGACAACTGATCTGTCGAAGACACAGCACTCCTTCTCATCTGTCTTCTTTTAACTCCCACTCCCTTTACCCCTCTGCTTTCCTCCTACCTAAAACCTATTTATCATGCTCGATAATTTTAGGGACTCTCTATTACTTGTTCCATTTAGTTGTCATGCCTGTGTGGACTTCGACTTGAGCCTTTCATGTTGCTGTTGTTACATCTGTAATAGCAATGATTAAGCTTATGTCAGCACAGTCAAGATGCTTTAAATGAACACTAAAGGTGCTGCCTTGTTAACCTTAAATCCATCATCCTGAACAATTTTGTCTTTATAAAGCACAAAATCTGTGGGTACACGAGGATTACAGCAAATGTTCAGGTTGACATCTTGTTTTGGTTTACAGTCATCACATGGTGGTAATCTCTGGTAACTAGGATATAATTAGAAACTAAACTTAAGCCATATGGGAATTTTCTCTTGTGTGGGCATAAAACCTTCCAAACACTCAATAAATGTGTTATTATACAATTGCAATATTTTGTTTTAGTCAGAATTGAAATATTGTAAAGAATGCACCCTTGTTTTTTTGGAAATCTGTGGTTCTCTTAACCTCATCCTGTGCTTGTGTTTCCTCCTCAGGCGTGGGGAAGAGCAGTCTCCTCCTGCGATTTGCAGACAACACATTTTCAGGTGTGTGGTTCTGCCTCACCATATTTTAAAGACTTCTTGCTCTAAATTTGTGGGTTCATTAACTTGATTTTGTGTTTGTATGCCTGTTTACAGGTAGCTATATCACCACGATTGGGGTGGATTTTAAGATCCGAACAGTGGAGATCAACGGGGAGAAGGTGAAGCTACAGATCTGGGATACAGCAGGGCAGGAGCGCTTTCGCACCATCACATCCACGTAAGTAAATTCATACTCAAACCTACAAACACACAGACCTTTCAGGTGAAGCTGTTCGTTTTCTTTTCAACAACTGAATCTGAAACTACGTCTTTGTGGTCCTCAGATAAGGTATTATATTTGAGGAAGCAGTTTGTCGACAACTAGGATAAATCGGTGCTGCTCTGTGAAACTGGGTGGAATTCCCCGCAGATCCTAATTACAGATGTGAGAAGGAGGCTCCTGGTCTCAGGCTGTAGTGCTACATGACAGCAACGGCTGGGTGGATTTACCCTCTAATGCTTGAAGTATGTGTCACACTTTTGTCCAGTGTTGAATCGTAGCCATGTGGCTCAGCGTTCACACTGATGTCAGGCAAATTCTCCTTTTTTACTATCAATGATTCACATATATAGACTAGGGCTGGGCGATATGACTTCATATCAATATTACGGTTACTGACTATTTTGACCTCAATTACGATAATGAACAATTCATTTTTACACTATCAGTGCCAGTCAACAAGACACCCTGCTCCTCTGCTCTTTTATTATTGTTCACATGTAGAACTGATCTTTATAATAACCTGCTGAACCATCAGATGTATTTAGTTATTAATCGATGTTGTCGGATCATGAATCCTGGTCGTTCCGGTCACTTTAACCCTGATGTTCTGGCTGTGCGCATCTCGTTTCGTGTCGTCTGTGGCAGGTGAACGCAACATGTTGGACTTTTTACAATATCGCCAGACCCAAGTTCACAACTTTTCAAAATACACGCTCTGTAAACTGCTCAATGCAAAGCCTTACATAAAAAACAAACGAATGTTGTGCTTTTACTTTGTAGATAGATTGCTAAAGGGGAACTGATTTTATGAATTTTGCAGACATGATGGAAATTAACACTGGAAACTCACGACAATGTCTGTGTCAGTTTGGCATTGATTTTGACCTGTGGTTTGACCCAGTTACCAGCCGTTGCAGTAGTATACCAGAGGACATAGTCTGTGGGCCGAGTTCTTCTTCTGACTGTTAGCACACTGCCTGGCCTCCATTGACAGCTACAGAATGCTGGTAACCTGTTGATTTGAATTGTATTAATAGTGAATGTATTGCATGTGTAAATTGCACCAAACCTTGCACAGCACTTCTCTGGACAATTTACAGTAAACATGCCAAGTGTGAAGTCGATAAGATGGACGGTTCATGAGATGTGCATTACATATACAGACAGACAAACGTTGGTGTTATTAGTAGGTAGATACAATGTCGTGTTTTGGTCTCTACACCTTTAAGTGCAGCACTCAGACTTGGTGGGTTTCTAATGCTAGATTTCAGATTTAATCAACTCCCATTATTCTTGTTTCATGTTGCTACACAAAAGTTCCCACTCATCCCACACATGTAAAACATGAGGCCTGTGACCGCAGAGGGTTGTTATATTTAATTCACTATCTGTTCACTTTGCTGAGTCACAACACAACTCAAACGCATGGTCGCCCGCCTGCTTCACTTTAAAGGAAACACTTTCGCTGTTGGGCAAGATTTGAAAACATACACTACATCGTTCGCCTCGTCTCCTGCAGTTCACAGCATGATGCTAATGAATGAAATTGGATTACATCCCATTCGTGTAAGGTTCTAATGGGTCACTGGAAGATGCAGAAGCAATTAGCTTCCTGCTGACTGGGTCTAGATCTCTGGCCAAGAAAAGGCAGTCAGTGCAAAATGAATGAGGTTTTTAAATATTACAAATATTTTTTCAGGGGAACATCTCTGTCCTACTGCTTTATGATTGACACATTTTCACGCTGTCATGACTCCTAGTTATGAAAGTAATCATAGTAATGTTTTTTTTAGGACTTTTTCACTGAAACCGCTGTATATGAAAATGACAGCCGTGAGAGTAATGTGAGTGAATCAAAGCGCAAAGTTGTCGACTGTCGAATCAAAACAAAACACTGTTTGACTTTGACTGGAGCAGACAGACATATAAAGCCATCATTGTCCAAACCTTGCGAGGTTTGTTCTGAACAAGACCGAGACACATGTTTGAGAGTTTCTATGACGTACACTGCTGCAGTGAGGACGATCAGGGCACCAGAGTCACCCAGAGAGCTCGAACGTCTGCAGTGCTGATGCTTCAGCCCCTGGGGAGTACGACTCTCCTGTCAGTTGTTCTGTAGGAATCCCTCCACCAACCAGGCGGCTGACTTAGACTGATAGAAGACTGGTAGGCTGCTGAAGTAGAGTGGCATGGTGCCTCATTAGGTCCTTAATGAATTTCACTGGAGCTGGGTCGTGGGCTGAGACCTGCTCAATCCACTCAGGTGGCCTGGAGTGACCTATAAACATTAATGTAGTAACCAAATATTTTCTGTGTAAAAATATAATGGAGTAATGGGGCTCTGTTCGACTCCCTCTCTGTGTGTGTTGTGATCTGAGCTTGTCTGTCTATTAACTCACTGGCCAATCCTGCATTCATGTGCATGTTAGTGCACGACTCCCTCTCTGTGAAACGGTTCCTCATGCTTATTAAGCGAGTTTGCTCCAGCTCTGATCAGCACGATGTAAATTAACACTCAGGTTGATATTCTAATTTTCACCCCTCTTCTGGCTGTGATGTTGTTTCAGAGACACAAACACTGTTTACACTCCTGTCACTTGCTCACTACAGTGCTGTTGAACCACAAACAATGTGGGTACCCCTATAATGTCTGTGGGCTACACACAGCACAGCTATGCTAACAGTACTACCTTGCTAACTAGCTGCTAGCTGCCATGCGGGCCAGTGTGTTTTTAAAAAATAATAAAAAGGATATTTACTGGCTGATGCATCTCATACATATATGCTCAAACACTGACAGGAGAACCAATATGTGAATGGGACGTGACAGATTCATTTGAGCAGTCTGCACAGCCGTTAGCTGGATTGTTTGTCTCTCCTCTGCACTTTATTCAGTTGTGCTTCTGGTTGTGTGTTTAGGAGCTGCTTTCACAAGTGGTCAGCTGTAAGTACAGATGTGAACACACCAGGGACACATAGAGGAATCATTTGACATCCAGTCACTCAGACAGACCGCGCTTGGAGGTGGTCTGGGGGTCTTATTATTTTCGCTGTGTGACCACAAGTACATCGTGGGCCACATATGAAAGACTGTCTTCTCTGCTGATGTCCTCTGACCCCGCCACAGTTTCACAACGAATTACAATTTTTACACGTCTCCGCGTGTACATTTATTTGCAGCCACCTTTATAATATCAGCACTGTGAACACCAGATAGAGATTTTTTTTTTTTTACTATTTTAAATAAGTAAAATCGTATCCCATTGCACAGCTGTGAGCAGAACATTGATTCCCTCAACCACTGTTTGCCCCACTCCCTCTTTCTCTGTCTCAATCTCACTCACTCACTCACTCTCTCTCTCACTCGCATACATACACATTGACAACATGACCTGCTTGTCAGTCAGCCGGAATAAAAACATAATTTAGTCTAAACAGAAATGACTTGTGTTAATTTGCATGTAGAGCTGGGAGGTGAGATCTGACCAAAAGTGGTCCCAGGAGATGCAAGTGGGGGAGCATTCTAATCCCAGCTGTGAATCCAGAGATTCCTTCAACTCCGAGTCCACTTCACTCAACCCGCTTTCTGAAACAGGGCTCAGGTCAGAGTATTAAACCCATAGGGCGTCATGGTGCTCTGTTGATGGATGATTTCTGAGTGAGAAGTCTGGTTTATTAACATTTTATTACCCTGTTTGTGCTGTTTTACTACAGAAATGGTGACTGCTTGGGGCCCATGTGCCTGTGGTGTGTGTTTATGGGTCTCTATTCATTTGCACTTTACACACACAGACAACCAGCCGTCCCGGCTGTCTGGTTGCTCATTACTGCTGGACATTGGGGACAACACCATATCCCCATGCTGTCTCGTCAGGCAGCCACACACACACACACACACACACACACACACACACACACACACACACACACACACACACACACACACACACACACACACACACACACACACACACACACACACACACACACACACACACACACACACACACACACTCTGTTAGCCTGACGAAAGGTTCTTTGTGTTTGCTCAGTCTCGGTGCAGCTATGTTAGAGATGCTCACAGGACCTGGCCACAGGTTTACAGTTCAACTGTCTGGTTGTCTTTCTCTGGTTTACTTGTTGTGTTTGTCAAGCAGCCACACACTCTGTATTGTGTACTTCAGTGTTGCATTATTGAAGCTATCATTTCAATTGACTTACTCTGAGAGCACAGTCCATTGACTCAGTCTGGACAATAAGACATTTCTGTTAATCTGCTGCACTTGCTTCAGACTCAGGTCGTTTTAAGTAACGGCATCATTAGTTTGCGTTGTCGGGTATTTTTATTACAGTTTTAAGATGATGTGTCATCCTAACTGAGTTTTGTCTCCTCCTGCTGGACGTCAACATGCGTCACCTCAGTGGTAGCCAACCTTTATGTCAGATTAAAAACCCCACAGACCCGACACATCAACTCAAGTACCCCCCATCCAGTCCAGGACTCATGTTCCAAATGTGTCCACTGGAATAGATCTTGAAGTTGCTGTCATTTAACAACTGATGATACAAAAGTGTATATATATGGATTATCATACAGTATTTTTTTCATGCAGTTGAGCTGTTAATGATTTGTTCAGTTGTTAAGTCTGTTAATTATATTACCTGTTATCAACTTCTTATCCATTGACTTTCGCTAACTATCTGCCATTTGCTCTTTGTTACGTTCACCCTATTAATTTATCCATTACTTTGAGTTATTTCCTACTATTTGTTTTCCAGTTATTTATTGTATTTCAACTTTTATCTAACTGCCTTAACCATTCATCTATTACATTTGGTTTTTGCAGTCTGTTATTACTTTAATCTATTTCAAAAATATAACTATATATAACTATTACTTGTAGCTACAGTTTTCACATCTCTGCTAATTTGCTCACTAGTTTTCATTCACTCATAATGATGTGACACAGTACGTGGATATATATTTTTACTCCGGCTGTATAATACTTGATGTTAACGGCTGACTGTGTCTCTCTCTGCTGTGTTCAGATACTACAGGGGAACACATGGGGTCATAGTGGTATACGACGTCACGAGTGCCGAGTCCTTTGTCAACGTCAAACGATGGTTACATGAAATCAACCAGAACTGTGACGACGTGTGTCGAATATTAGGTGAGTGTGCTCTTATTTAGTGTTTTCAAAATCACCTTGACTTTCTCAGCTTAAAAATAGACTCTCTTTTTGTGTTGACTCAAGAGTTTTCCTGCTGTGTCATCCTGGCAATATTTTCTGTTTTCAGTGGGAAACAAGAACGACGACCCTAACTCGAAGGTGGTTGAGACGACTGACGCGCAGAAGTTTGCTGAGCAGATGGGAATCAACCTGTTTGAGACGAGTGCAAAAGAGAACATCAACGTTGAAGAGGTAACTCACTGTTTGTGTTGTCACTGGCTCAGACTGCAGTGTTTGTGTGGAATGGTTTCTCTGATGTGTAGAGCAGCTCAGATGAAGGCTTGAGTTCAGCAGTGTGTCTGCATCCCCAGATTCCTGCTGATCAGTAGTTTGTCTCAGTTTTCTAAACGTGCAGTGGTTTATTGTACAAATCATTTCTTTAACCCTCTGAACCCCTAAACCCAATGGAGGGTTTAACAGGCTTATGATAAGGTTTATCATAGTCGGATTCTGTGAAAACAGAAAATATCGTTGGACTTTCAAATTTCCAACAGTCCTTGAACAAATAATGAAATCCAAGATAGAGATTGTGACATTTCAGAATCCCTTAATTTTAGATCCCTCATTTAATATTTCTCCAAAATATGGACTCTCTGCACCAACCAGATTCTGTAAAAACATAAAAACAAAACCAGTCATGTGACAGTCAAGTGAAAATTTGAATATGGGTAACTCTTGAGGGCACTTATATTGATATACTGATATTTTTTCATATACATATATAATAAAAAATAATAATTTATGGCATTATAACTGTTATTTATTTATTTATGCTTTTTGAGTTGTTGACAGGATTTTGCAGTTTCAATAGAGTTGCAGGACGCTGTAAGAACCTTTGGGGTTCAGAGGGTCAAAACAAGTTTTGGGGAAATAGGAAATACACTTTGCAACTAACAATAATTTTCATTATCAATTAACCCAAATTTTCTGATCTATCAAAACATTTTAAATTACATTCTCACATACTCCATTTTCCGACTCTGACTTTGGAGTTGTAGATGAGATACATTATATTATTACTAGTGAAGAAAACTTTCAATATCTGTTTTTCGCAAACTGCTGTGTGTGATGTGGCTGATCTGACTGACTGCTGCACTCACATTTGTGCTTCTCCTGCAGATGTTCAACTGCATCACAGAGCTAGTGCTAAGAGCCAAAAAGGAGGTGATGGCCAAGCAGCAGCAACAGCAACAGAACGACGTGGTCAAACTCACCCGGAACAGTAAACGAAAGAAAAAGTGCTGCTAGCAAACTCGAAGCCATCCTCAAAAGGCCGGCGGCATCTTCTTCACACACACACATGCATACACAATGGGACTCAGAGCATCTAAATTAAAGAGCAGATTAAGATTTAATAAATATACAGTGAAAGAATTAAAAAAATAAATGGAAAACATGTCCCCTTTGGACAGACTAATCATGAAGACTTTAAAATAATGTACAGATTTTATCAGATGTCAGATCAAGTTTTATTTGGAATTCAGCAGATGGGCACTATTGACCTGAGGTCCTCCTTTCTTAAAGGATCTGCAAGCTGACAACTGACTGCCATAACTCCCAGATTTATATCCACATAATCTGCATATTCCTCCATCAGTATCTCATCTCTCCTTCTCATTCCACTGCACATGGGACATTCAGAGTCGGCTCAGACTCTGTGCCAGAGGAGAAGGAGGGCTCACCTCGTTTGGATTTATTTGTTTCTTTCTAGTTTTATTTTTTGGGGGGAGGGACAGGGCAGGGGGCTGTCTGATTGGTCAGGAGATGGTCTTTGGATCAAGCGTCTGAGTTAAAGGGGAGCCCTCAACACCTCTCCACAGTTTCTGCAATTCAGACACCTGTGTTACCTCGGCTCACGCTGACTGATCACGAACTGCTAGATTTTGTTTTATTTGACCTGACGGGGAAAAAGAAAATAACATGGATGATGATGATTGGTAGACAACCTTTAGCAACTAATCTGATGGACAGACCTGGGGACTTCTCGTCTTTTATTTTTCTTTGTCTCTGTTTTGCCAAGCTTCCCGCCCTCTCCCCTCTAACCTCTAGTAGTGCTGAGCCAAGAATAATTGATTTTAATTTCATTCTTGTTTGTCTTTTTGTTAAAGTGCATCAGAGCAGATGATCCGCTGGCTGAGCTCTCAGATGTTCAGCTCTGACAGCAGCGGTCACTGCAGTCTTACTTCGCTTTCAATGTTTGCTTTTAAACCCTTTCCTTCATCTTTTTTTTTTTTTTTTTTTTTTTTTTTTTAAAGAATGATACTGCCAATATAGTAAAAAAAAAAATATATCGGGAGCTCAGTGGCGCCTCTCATAGGACTGTTGCCATAGTGGCCCCTGGTCACCCAAGAGGCAGGGTGAATCAGGGTCTGATTGGGCCGTGTTGAGTCCTCAGGAAGCGCTCAGGGCTAAGCCCCCTCCCACCCTCCACCTCTCTAGTTATATATGTCTGCAGCCACCAGCCTTCTTCCCCCGACACCCACATATCAGCACCTCTCACAGCGATGGACTCTCGCCTGTATCTGGTCACTGACGGGGCACGAGGAGGCTCTTACTCTGGAAACCGGCCTCTGGGAGTCACGCCGGTGACCTTTGATCCACATCAAACTTTTTGGGCCTTGATTTTTGAGCATGTAACACTTTGTTTGAAGAGGTATTTAAAGCCTGAAATACATTTAGACTGTGAAGGATTTACTTTGTTTCCTCAGCTTGCAGAATTTTCTTAACAGTTAACTGATGTTAAAAGTCTGATGTCATGTTATATTTGTTCTGCTCTTCTGTCACAACCCCCTGCTACCTGTTCCAGCAGACAGGGTTTTCTGCATCCATGTTGAGAGTGTGACAGACAGTGGGCCTGTTGTTGTAAGAACAAATGGGGATGAACTGCAGCACTGGATCTCAGTGCGTTGGGCCCTGAGCTTCTCTCCCTCTCCACGTGCACCACCAGGGTTTGTCGCAGAGGCATCATACAAACTGACATATTTTTCTATTTTGAATTGGGAGAGTAACAAATGAAAAGAGCTGCACACACTGGCTAAGAATCTGTTGGATATGTCTAGTTGTCATTGTCTCGGCAGACTCTGGCAGGCGGTGTGGGAGCCTGATAAGCGGCGAGAGGTCACTGTGACCTCCGTGGCCCAGAGATGGTGTCAAATCTCACACTTTATGATTTCTATTCATTACGAGTATGTGTATATATAAATATATTTGTGTGTTTATATTCAATATAGAACATACACACATAATTAGCACACCAAACTGTGCATGTGTGAACATGCCCCGTGTTCTATGTTGAAACACACTTGTCAGCTGTGGTTTGCTGTACACTGGAGAAAAAGAGATGTACTATCATTTTTCCCGACATGAATTTAATCAGTAATAAACGTTTTAAAAGAATAAATATTTGATGCATAATGACTGATCTCATGTGTCGGTGATTTGAGGCTTGGTCTTAACTCTTCTTTTTAAACCTGTGTCTTTTTATTTTGATCTTTTCTGTGAATAAAGTTTTATGGGAGGAAGTGTGCATTGGTCATTGGGAACCCTCTAATAAACTGCAAAAAGACAACTTTCTTTTTTCAGTTTCAAACAGGAAGTCAGTCATGTTGAATTCAGAGAGGAAGTAAAGATGCAATAAGACAAAGTAATGACAGGGTTGTTCATGGTAATCACTCACTATCGAGTTATTAATAATCAGTCAAGCAAATGCAACTGAAATCAATATTTTTCAAATATAGATTTTTGATGATGGCAAGGGCTCGTGGATTTTTTATTATCAGGCTCACTGAGAAAATGTTTGAAAACAGCTCCCACACTAAAACCACACCTTAAGACTACTACTACTGCTTGAGTGTTTTCTTAAGCTGTAGTGGGTTTGAGCTCTTCGGGCCACCGTACTTACCAACATCTCTTATGTGAATTTATTCTTTGCCGACGAAGCTGTTCAAGAGCATCATCAGCTTATTTTCCCCGAGTCCGACTATGACAACAGAATAGAGGAAACCAGGTCAGGGGAGACAAGTAGATTGTAAAGTGTTTATTTGTAGAAAAAAATGCTCAGAAAATTGCATGGTAAATATTTTGAATAGTTTGAAGCATTCTGTAACTGAAACAGTGCCGTTAGTCAGAGGTGAATGAAAGCGCTCACACAGAGCACAATGAGCCCAGCCGAAGCACTAACATTCCAAAATAACATCCGACTGAGTGGAGACAAGCAACAGAAAGTGTACACACTCAGTGTGTGTCATTGATTTTGTGTGTCTATGCTGCGACACACACACACACACACACACACACACACTCCACCCTCAGTGGCAGCATCACGATGTTGTAGCAGACGTTGTTTTAAAATGCTGTTGGTACGGTCTACAGTGTCCCAGCAACAGTCTCAAACAAACAAGGAACAGAAACAGCAGTTAGGACGTAATGTGGACAAAAACCAAACATGTTTACAGTGTGTTGTTTTTCTAACAAAAAACGTGAAATGAAAAGAGACTAATTACAGTGTGGTGGTGGTGGCAGCAGCGGCTGGTGTTTGATCCAAGCTTGCAGGAGGAAGAGGCGGCTCTTTCTCTGGGGAAGAGGAACTATCAGAAGTCTCAAACTACAAACACACACACACTTTCTTATTCGACCCATTTTCACACTTTTCAGAAACATGTTCCGACCTATGAGGGAAAAATCATGTTTCTATCTTTCTTTCAAATTTCTGATCACATCCATTCAGACAGGAGCAGTGAAAAAACATTCTAATAAGGCAGACTTCCTACAGAGTTAATGGTTTTATTAATGTTTAATAAATCCTTCACTAATCCTTAGTCCTTCTGTAATTAGAGCTAAAAAGAAGTTTATGATATTTTTTAGGTATTTTAGAATCTTATGTTTTTGTGCTCCCCCACAGCCTTAAGAGGATAAGTGGTATCGATGATGGATGGTTGGATAATAATATGAAGAAAATGTGTCTTTTTATGTTCTGAAATATCTTCAGGGTTTCAGTTTAACTTCCTCTGGATACCCAGTTTGACTTTTTAGCTTTTTAATTCATCAGCAAGACTCATCCAGTGAAATATTTGACCTAATTTTGACCTGTTGTTAAATGACAGCAAAGCCTTAGACAATTTATTTTACAGATGCCAAATTGCTAATCTAGCCTATTTTAATAACCCTTAGTTAATAAAATATTAGCGTTTACAATGACTTTTTTTGCCATTGTCTATGATTTATTCACATTTACTAATAAAGGAATGGTTAGATATTTTGGGTAGTATGTTTACTTTCTGACATAGAAACTCTCATGTCTGTATGTTGAATACAAGGCTGCAGCCAAATTCCTTAACCTGACGTTTAGTTAATTTACTTTATCAATAACTCATTTTTCCAATCCATCAGATTTTTCTCATTAATCCATATGTATAAACTATTAATAAAACCATTATTTACAACTTAAAAACTGTTTATAGAGTTGGCTTATTTAAAAGTGGCACCAGAGGCTATCATGTGGATCTGGATTCCTAGGTTCTGTTGGAATTAAAAAAAACGACACTGATGAGTCTTCTCACATAAGGACTCATGAATATCTCCCACCACTTCAGCTGCATGCCACACACACACACACACACACACACACACATAAACACATGTATGAGTGATCACCAGTGGAACCCCTGCTCACTGTTGGAACACACATGAATAAGGAGCCTTTACAAACAACAATGTACAGGTATATTTCTCTCTAAAAAAAGAATTTCATTCAAAATGTACGCATTTTTTTTATAAATATATCGATTTCATCCAAACCTATTCGACTTATTATAAAAAAAATCATTCTTTGGGTTGATCCTTCCAACAACCAGCTGAAATGAAGAGAAGACATCTGCATAGGTTTGCACAGCTGCATCAGACACGAGTCCAGACGCAGACAGACACTGTGCCATGCTGTGAGTCGCTCACGCTCGATAGAGATCTCAGGTCAAAACATAGATGTTTAACCAATGGAGGAACAGATATGTCACGTAAAATGGAAGCCCGGCAGCTAAGAAACCAAAGTGCTCATGAAGTATTGAAGCAATGAGAATGGAGGTAGAGCTTCTCTATTTGAGGTGAACCAACGCAGCTCGGACGTTGAGCAATGCAGAGGAAGTTTCTGTTCACTGACATGAAGTTCGACAGGTTATTGTTGAGCCCGATTGATCGACTTGATTGAGAATTCATGAGCTGTAGTTCTGCCTCCATCTCAAGCTGATGTGTAAACATTTTAAAAAATTTGGTCAACTAGGAAGATGATTGACATCATGAGGACAATGCCAGACTTTTCTTTGAAAAAGCATTAATGTTTAAATGTGAATTCGATCCGATGTGAACTGTAGAAGAACGTACCAGCTGAGCCCCCCCGCAGGTTTATTCAGATGTCAGAGATGAACATGAAGGCCTCGTGTGCGACGGATTCAAATAAAAGTGCTGGTTTTCGTACATTCACTTAGTTCAAGGATCCTGTTTCCCTGCTCACACTAGATTGTGTTTTACTTGAATTATACATGAAACTTGATAATGGTGATAGGCTTTTGATGACAAAATTGGGTTTTCGTAACATGAGGTGCATTATTGGTTGCATTATGGGATATGTAGGATCTGATGTTTCCCATAGAACCTGATATTGAGGACTAATATAGAGGATATCTCAGCCTCTGGTGCTGATTTAAAAGCTGCAGTGATTTTTTTATTGTCTAATTGAACTAGCCGTAAACACAGCATAGTCAAATTTCAACTTTTAAAGTTGTTAAACAAACAGTTGTTCACACATCTCAGCAGGCGGCGGAAGCAATAAGTTGGAGTCGTGTTTCTGAGCCGCCCAACAAGTTTTAAAATCAATACTAACTCTCCCTCTAGTTTAGTTTTGGAGCTCCATCAAACACTTCACTCTGTTCACCCGCGGGTCGCTCACTTCTGTTTAGAGCTGGGAATCGAACATACAGTGGGTTAATTGGAGCTGCCTAATGAAACCTGGGTTAAAGAGAGTGGTGAAAACATGTAGCTGTAAACAAATTAAATAAATAGCCCTGAGTCAGCTCTGCATTACACTGAGGGCCTGTCCAGGATGTACCCCCCCTCTCGCCCCAGTTCACCAGTGACTGGCTCCAGTCTCCCCACTGCCCACAAAGGTTAAGGGGTAAAGATGATGTATGGATAAAAAAAATTCGGTGGCCCCTTTCACATTTACATTATACATAGCTATTTGATCTCTTGCTGATATAAAAATATTGTTTAGTGCAGTTTAAATATCTCTTTGTAGAAGTACATTTCTGTAGTGTCCCTTTAAAGTCTTTCTTTATCTTTAAAGTTTGGGTCTGGGACATTGAAACATGGTAAAACTCTGTGCATGGCTGTCTTTGAAGAAAATAATGTCATTTATGTCTTATCAAATATACACTATGCGATGGTCCTGATATGTAAAGCTGTTGCTTCATGTTCTGATCATCCCCTGGACAAATGAATAAACCTGAGCGATTGGGTTGATTGGCTGCAGCTTCACCGCTCTGATCGTCGTCCCCATCTTTTCCCATAAACCCACACTGTCCCAGGAATCCACCCGTCTTCCCCCAGACACCTTGGCCTGATTACTGGGATGCATACGATGAGAGTGAGTACATGTGTTCCCCTCTCTACAGAGTTGGCAGTGGGCTAGTAGAGATGGTCATAGGCACTACAAGGAAACCTTCCTGTTTGGAGGTAAACTTTGTGACCCTGTTCACGTCCTGTTGGGACTGATTTCTTTCTACCAGAGGGGCTTAAGCCAAAGCCTCTGGGGAAGTCCTGATCTCATATTTCCATCTCTCACTGTCAGCAGTCGCCAGTTAATCAGTCAGGAGAAGAGTAATGGGACAGATAAAGTGCAAAATGACCCCCCTCCCAAACCTCAACGTGTGCCACGGCCCGTCTTTGGCTGTGTCGTTACCCCTGCTCTATGATGTCTCTCCCTCCTCTTCCCTCGCCGTCGTCCCTCTCTGTCTTTCTGCTGCGCCCAGGGACAGTCCAACAGGTTCTCAGTTCTTTTTGAAAAAAGAGAAAAGTCTCTTGTCCTCGTCTGAAATGCGGTTAGCCCGTCTGGAGGACTGACCGCCGTGGGCCCGAGGCAGGGAGGATGGGGCCGAGCGCCACTCGTCCTGGTGCTTGTCCATCAGCTGCTGGTCAATCACTCTGTGCATATCATCCTGGAGACAAGGACGGAGATGTGAGTGAGAGAAAGACAGCAGAGAAATGTCACACAGAGAGGACATGTGGTGGCGGAGTTACAGAAAGGGTTGAAGACACTGGATAAATGATCATTACGTCACTATATCTCTCAAACATGAGACAGCTTCCTGCCTCAGTTTTACAGTATATGTGACAATAATGTCCTTATACGTGGCCTCAGATTTGCTGTGTGGGAATTTAATTAAAAACCTTAATTTAGTAAATTGTGCAAAAGAAGCTTAAAGCTAAAACTATGAAAATAGGATTCTGACCGGCCATCGTATCACATTATACCATAGAATCAAATAGAAAACATGTATACAGCACTGTAATTTGTAAAGTTCATTCACCCAGTCAGTCACAATTACACAGTGATGGCAGTGAACTGTATCGTGTAAGGTGCTGTGACCGGAGCAGTTTGGGGTTCAGTGAAGTCAACACTGTGATTTTGCTCTTCTTTACAGCTGTCCTGCACAAATGCACATTTCAAGAGATGTTCAATGACATCATACATAATCCAGTTGAAGCACATTCAGCTCAGAGTTTACTAAACTTGATGAAAATTCCCATTTTAAATGATCAGCTTTCAATAAGGAGAGAGAGCAGCCGATGCAGTCAACTCTCTTTTGGGGAAAATGTCTTCTTGCTCCTCAAAAGGTCCCAGATGACAATGTCATTCCCAAACTATTCATCTTGTGACCCTTCAAAATCCAGGGCACTGTTCAGACCTGGTTCTAGCATCTGTCCTTAGAGATCCGATCACAAGTGGTCAGCTTTAAGTACGTCTGTTCACACCGGGAATTAGGATGTGTCCTGAATGTGACCACTTGTGATCGCATCCTCATTCTCCACTCTGTATGCAAATAATTACGTACGTCATTTCTGTTAAAATGATGTTGTTTTTACCACGAATGAGGCCACGTGGGTCCCCGACCTCCTTGGATTGTGGTCTGAATGATCGGATCTCAGGACGGATATTTATACCAGGTCTGAACTGTGACTATATGTGGGATTCTTCGTACGAGTAATTAAACACCTGAATAGCTTCTAGGGGGCTGAGGGGAGAAACTATTTGGTAATTAGAGTCTGAATAAAAAGTAAATTTAGTGTTGCATGAATCAGTGTTTTTCTGTTTTCCTGTCCCGATGATGATCCCTGAGAAACACTGATCTGCACCAAATACTTTGACTTAAAGGATAAAGACAGCGACAACACAACCAGGGGTTTCTGACCAGCTGCCTGGGGCTCACTATATGAGTTAATACATTTTATTAGTAAACTATTAGTCGTCTTCGGATGTTACCTAATCTTAGTCAAATACAGCCATGCATCACCCTCACATTCACATTTGCTGGTGGTACAGGAAAGTATTTGGTGTCTGTGTTGACACCTCTTAGCGTGAACAGTGGGATACAGGTGAGTGGAGACAGGCCGGTGGAGAGAGAGGGTGGTGGGTTAGGATGGTTCTCTGTGTGATGGTTAATGGTTTCAGAGAGACAGGGAAGCTGGGATGAGCATTTCTCCAGTCGGAGTCAGTTAACCGTGGCATGGAATGGCTCAGCGCGGCGAGGGTGAAACGGCGAGATGGCGCAGCTCGGGCTCACCTCTAAGGCAGGAGGAGGGGGTGGGGGGTACCACAGAGGAGAGAGGGTGGTACGGAAGCTGAGAAAGGCCACTAGATCAGAAACCACAAGAGCCAAACAGTAAAGAGCCCTGAGGAGGCAAACTGTGGGCAGGGAGAAGAGAGAGAGAGAGGAAAGAGCTGCCAGTTAGGGACGAGGAGGGGGAGGGAGGGCACACACACACACACACCCTCACAGCCAACCCACTGACATACACTCAGAGGTTAATTGAGAGGTTTAGTGTATGTGCACAGATTGTGTTAAAATACAATGACACTAAACACAAGTGACAGGGAAGAGAAGGAAAAATGGAGAGAAACTGTTCCAGTTTATATTTTTTACAAGTAGACTAACATAATCCATCCAGGAACTACATTTACAGAGCAGTTTCTTTATGTCACTACCTAAAAATATCTGTACGTAAGAACGTCAGGGCTGTTATAGGCTTTTACTGATAAACTCGCTCGTGACCTCTGACCCACCTGCCAGGCCTCCAGCTGCTGCGACAGGTTGAGCTTCTGCTGGATGGCGTCCAGGAGTTGGCTATTCAGAGACATGATGTCTATTTTACATTTGGCCAGCTCCATCTCCACCGCTTTCTTTCTGCAAGACACACACACACGCACGCAGACGCTAGAGGTATCTTACAAGCATGAGAGGCTGCATGTGAGGAACTCCTTCACATAGAGATGAATTTAGAACGACTCTAATAAAGAGTGGATTGACTCTTTTATTCAATATTCATCCACTTACATGTGTTTATGTTAATATAAACTTAATATAAGACCAGAGATCCACCTATCAGTGCCTCTAATACTGATTAACATTATTACTTATTATGGCTCTGGCTTAATATTAAAAACCCTCAGAAAGAACTCGAATAAGCTCATTTTCCAAAGTGTCCTTAATCTGTATCTATTTAATGTGAGTGAATAAGTGATGTGCAGAAGGTTTAAAGAGTAACTGCACTTCATTACATTATGGGTCTTGTTTTTGAACTTTGGCTATTTAGTTATTAGTGTATTTGTTAGGATCCCCATTAGCTGTGCACTAAAGCAGAGCTAGTTTTCCTGTTGTTCACAATTAAAAATATATATACATTTAAACATAACTTATACATTTATATCTAAAGACATTTTTGAAACTTTTCAGTCTATACAAATGAGCATAAATATTGCAGTTTTCACAGATGTACAAATAAAAACATAAGACCTATATATTGAAACCAAATAAATACAATTTTCTTATGAATAAAAACTTATTGTGCTTGGCATCCTCCCTAAATATGGTGAATGGTAAATGGTCTGTATATGTACACTACCGTTCAAAAGTTTGGGGTCACTTAGAAATGTCCTTATTTTTCAAAGAAAAGCACTGTTTTTTTCAATGAAGATAACATTAAATTAATCAGAAATACACTCTATACATTGTTAATGTGGTAAATGACTATTCTAGGTGGAAACGTCTGGTTTTTAATGAAATATCTACATAGGTGTATAGAGGCCCATTTCCAGCAACTATCACTCCAGTGTTCTAATGGTACATTGTGTTTGCTAATCGCCTTAGAAGACTAATGGATGATTAGAAAACCCTTGTGCAATTATGTTAGCACAGCTGAAAACTGTTTTGCTGGTGAGAGAAGCTATAAAACTGGCCTTCCTTTGAGCTAGTTGAGTATCTGGAGCATCACATTTGTGGGTTCGATTATACTCTCAAAATGGCCAGAAAAAGAGAACTTTCATGTGAAACTCGCCAGTCTATTCTTGTTCTTAGAAATGAAGGCTATTCCATGCGAGAAATTGCGAAGAAACTGAAAATTTCCTACAACGGTGTGTACTACTCCCTTCAGAGAACAGCACAAACAGGCTCTAACCAGAGTAGAAAGAGAAGTGGGAGGCCCCGGTGCACAACTCAGCAAGAAGACAAGTATATTAGAGTCTCTAGTTTGAGAAATAGACGCCTCACAGGTCCTCAACTGGCAGCTTCTTTAAATGGTACCCGCAAAACGCCAGTGTCAACGTCTACAGTGAAGAGGCGACTCCGGGATGCTGGCCTTCTAGGCAGAGTGGCAAAGAAAAAGCCATATCTGAGACCGGCCAATAAAAAGAAAAGATTGATATGGGCAAAAGAACACAGACATTGGACAGAGGAAGATTGGAAAAAAGTGTTATGGACAGACAAATCAAAGTTTGAGGTGTTTGGATCACACAGAAGAACATTTGTGAGACGCAGAACAGGTGAAAAGATGCTGGAAGAGTGCCTGACGCCATCTGTCAAGCATGGTGGAGGTAATGTGATGGTCTGGGGCTGCTTTGGTGCTGGTAAAGTGGGAGATTTGTACAAGGTAAAAGGGATTTTAAATAAGGAAGGCTATCACTCCATTTTGCAACGCCATGCCATACCCTGTGGACAGCGCTTGATTGGAGCCAATTTCCTCCTACAACAGGACAATGACCCAAAGCACACCTCCAAATTATGCACGGACTATTTAGGGAAGAAGCAGGCAGCTGGTATGCTGTCTGGAATGGAGTGGCCAGCGCAGTCACCAGATCTCAACCCCATTGAGCTGTTGTGGGAGCAGCTTGACCGTATGGTACGCAAGAAGTGCCCATCAAGCCAATCCAACTTGTGGGAGGGGCTTCAGGAAGCGTGGGGTGACATTTCTACAGATTACCTCAACAAATTAACAGCTAGAATGCCAAAGGTCTGCAATGCTGTAATTGCTGCAAATGGAGCATTCTTTGACGAAAGCAAAGTTTGAAGAACAAAATTTATATTTCAAATAAAAATCATTATTTCTAACCTTGTCAATGTCTTGACTATATTTTCTATTCATTTTGCAACTCATTTGATAAATAAAAGTGTGAGTTTTCATGGAAAACACGAAATTGTCTGGGTGACCCCAAACTTTTGAACGGTAGTGTATATATATAGTAGCTTTTCTAACATTGATGACAACTCAAAGTGCTTTACACCCACCCACACACACATTCATACATTGCATCTATATGCAGCCCTTTCTCTATCACACATCAATCACACAGTCTACCTCCTAAGCCGCACCTTCTTTCAATATGTTTCCTATTTGCTTTTGAAACATTGATTTCTTTTTTAATTTATCCCTTACATATGGATATGGAAACCTAAGACTTGAAAAGTCATTGCTGTGACCTGGGCACAGAGATATTGCGTGACAGGGCAAGAAACACATTCAGTTTGAGGAAGTCAGAGCGATCTGAATTTGTTGGAGATTGGGTGCACACAACTACACAACTAAAGTGTAGGAGGTCATTCAGTTTAATTTTCTATTCCAAATAAGGGGATTCATTTGACTTCCCTTCCTGTCGTACATTTTTTAGGGATGTGACGTCAGCACTTCACTTGGTGAATGCAGTGTCATTACTTCCTAAAATGCATAAAGATTATGTAATAAACTGCAATTGTCCTATAAACATTTCTTTAATCGATTTCTTGAATAGTTTATGAAGTAGTTTTATTATATTATATTATATTATATAGGCTGTATATATTTACAATAGAAATCTATTCTATTTTATTATTCATCATTATAATAATCAGTGATGTGATCCTACTTGGCTATGGCGTCGTCTCTGTCTCTGATAGCACTCTGGAGCTGCTCGCTGGGTTCTCGTATTTCAGCCATCACCCTCATCCGCTGGTTGTCCTCACTGAGAGAGCACATCTCTACAGAGAGAAGCGCCATCTGCAGGTCACATGGAAGAGAGCATCAGACAGAGCTGTGAGACACAGGCAGGATAAAGGCTTTAATGGCAAATTTATACAGTGGGCTGCTCATGTGTGAGATGTTGAGTTGACCCACTTCAATGGGAGGATAAGTGAACTGTGTGTGTGTGTGTGTGTGTTTGTGTGTGTGTGTAAGATGGCATTTCAAACCCATTGCAACCCATTGTGAGTGAGCTCTCCTTGCAGAAAGGAGACGAGGTTGAAACAATGTCCTACATTACAAACAAAATACATCAAATTCACACCAGCTAAGGAACTGGTGAGAACCACATCTGCACCACTGGGTCATGTTATTCTTAGACATGAGTATTTGTTAATTCATTGTTATTCCACAAAGAAAGATCGGATGTGACGTAGAATTAATGAGGCCTGTCTGACACTTCCATAGGATGAGAAGCAGAGCCTTGGTGTGTCCCTTTAAAAAAGGGAAAGCCGAACATGTATATCAACATGTCCATGTACAGTATATGATGTATATGAGTGTACACATGTGTACAGATGTTATAGACGCTCGTACCTGATTGTGCAGCTGCAGCAGCTCCCCTTGGCTGCTGCGTGTTTTGTCCTGCTCCGCCTCGTGCAGCTCTCTGACCTCCCTCAGCTCTTCTCCCAGCTTCCTCACCTGCTCCTCCAGAGCCTCCTCATCGCTGCGCCGCGAGCCCTTTCAACACGACACACACTCACTGTCAATGTACTGCTAATGGCCATTCTGTGGTTCATTATTCTGTCTCTAAAATAGGCAGTATCCTGTTGAAGCATTATTAGTCCATTATTAGCAGATACTCAACCCCAAGTTGCCCCTGACGGACGTGCTATATGACAAGTGCTGCACATAGATGCACTGTATGAATCTGTGAGTACTGTAAAGTAGTCACCAAGACTAGACTGTCTAGTCTAAAAAGACTCATTATACCTTACATCTTCCACTAATTAATTCATATTTAATTTGGTTAATATTCTTCACTGCCAGTTTTGTAAACTCAACCTAGTCATGTAACCTCTAAGGCCATCATTGCTTTTCAAGGAGGCAGGGTTTGTTTTATTATTATCAGATGGGTTAAGAAAAGTGCGATATTAAAGTTTACAGCGGCTATTTGTCGTGGTGTAAACATGAACATAAATGTATCCAGAGACAAATGGGTGAATAGCAACACCAATAGAGATGCAGCAGGAAGGGCAGGTGAAGCCAAAAGATCTCAGGTCAGTGAAAAATAAAAGTGTGTAAGTTATTGACATTCTTTAATTTTGTTAGGGGCTCAACAGTGTCTCCAGTATAAAACATTTAATTAGCTGCAGGAAGCAAGAAGGCAAACAGATACAACCATAACAAAACCTGGTCAGTCAGTCCACCGCTTCATTTCATTTACAAAATGATCGTACTATTAACTTCTATATCATTTTCTGGCTCTTTCTCAAACACTAAATTACATGAGCGGGTGCTTACTACACTGTCTCGTACCATTGATTCTGTTTGCACTAGTAATACCAAACTACATAGTTCTTCCAAAAAAATGAATTGGAAACCCCTTATTTTGTGAGATGTCATTTCTCCAGAGCTGCTGAGCTGCCAGTGAGTTGTTCATTACCGTGGACTCGTTGCCATCCAGCAGGTTCTGTGTCAGCCTCCGCAGCTCCAGAAGGCCGGTGTGGAGGCTGCCAGTAGGCACATCCTTGGCAGAGGACGTCTCCGAGTAATCGTCCATGGAAGAATCGGTGGACAGCGCCGAGTCGGTGATGTCGTTTCCCCGGAGATGGGAGCAGAGTGAGCGGACCTCGCAGTAGGCCTCCCACAGCTGGAGACGCAACTGGACAAGTTGGGGGAGGGGATATTTAGATATTAGTTTCCCAACCGCCTGGTGCTGACAGCAGGATGGAATAAATTAAAATAACTTTGTATAGAGCATTTTTCAACACAAAGAACAAAGTGCTGCACAACAAGAAAACAAACGGTTAAAATACAGAGGGAAGTAGATAAATAGTAACGGTAATAATAATAATAATGATAGAAGAACATTAATAGCCTGGCAGCCCAAGTAAATGCTGGAAAAATATGCCATCTGAAAAAGTATGGTTTTTAGCCGAGACTTAAAAGACAGCCTTATTTCCTCAGGCAATTTATCCAGAACCTTGGAGCCCTGACGGAAAACACTCTGCACCCCCCATAAAAAAAATAAGTTTTTTGGCAATATCTCTGAGATTGTGATATGGTGCTCAAAGGATAGGTTACAGTCGAACAATACGCAGAGATTTCAAGCAACAAATAAAGAGTGGACTCAACAAAACATCATCCAAGAGTCATGGTGGTAACTACCTGCTCCCTCTCCTGCTCCTGCTCCTCCTGCTCCATGCTCTGTTCTATCTCACACAGCAGACTGGATGGGTGTGGGGTGAGGCTGTGGAGGCTGTGCTCCTCTGACAGCTCCTCCAGCCGAGAGGTCAGCTGCCTGTGGGACACCTGAACCTCCTGGAGCTCCAGCTGGCTCTGCCGCAACTGGACACAACCAAGAAGGCAAACATTTAACAGAACGAAGTGTGAATATCTGCCGAGGTCTGACAGCAGAGCTGACTAATCTTTAGGACAAACTGTGGTTGAACACAAATATTGCTTTGTCCAAGTACATTTTATTAGCTGCTGTCAAAGATCTAACAGTCCTTCATGTCTCCGTACCTGTAGGTCCTTCTCCTGACACTGCTTCTCCAACACCAGCGTCCTCTCTCTGAAGTCGTCCACTGTGCTCTGCAGCAGCTCGTTCTCCTCCAGCATGATGTGCACCCTGCGCTCCAGCTCCATCTTCCTCTCGGACAGCATCTTAATCTAACATGTCAGACAGCACCTCTCAGTTACTATGCCCCAGGTAAAAGGTATTACCTGGTGAAATGGAGGATTGTTCAGGTTTCCTGGTTGATAGCAGCAGATGGGGCGGCTGCAGGCCTGATTGAAAGCTGCATTTTGTTGTTGTTCTGACTCTGAGGGAAGCAGGGCTCTTACACGAGATTAAAAAGTACTCCCACTGGTCTAAAGAATGTTTGTTGCCTAGCATGGCGTAGGTGCTAGTTACCACCCTCATCTTCAGGAATGTTTTGGTGATATATCAGCTTACTATTCACCATGGCTATATAATATAACAGCCTTCTAGGCTAACCTCGCAACAGCACAACTTCTTCCACATGAATTGTTTCTCTCTTTAGCAGCCCGAGTAGCTTTCCCCATTAAACAAACGTCAGTTCTTGCTCATTTCTATCCCTCCTGCTTTTGACCTACATCTGGTAACCTACTTCACGGATCAGTTGTTTTTTTCACCACCAAATGAGTACCCACATTTCCAGCTTCTGGATATTTTTAGGCTGCTATAGTCTCCGTCTTTTCAGAAATGTGGGGGGGAAAAGCCATTAGTCATCAGCATATGTGGTATAAAGGCAAAGCGATGGAGATGTGGGAGCACCCAGACATTGCAGTATCTCAGCCAAATATAGAGCAGTAGCCTCTCCTTCCAATTATAGCACAGGCTCTGCAGTCTGGGTGTTTTCTGCCTGTCTTTGAAGAGAAGCTACGGAGGAACTCTCCGCCGTTTTTATTCTCTAACAGTATCAATGTTTATAACACGACCGGCTGATACATGAGCACGGCTGACATCACAACACATCTCATGCTCTGATTAGCATCATGTTTTTCATGCTCAAACTGTTTTTCATGGAAACAGGGATTGCTGTAAGGATGTGGAAATGCCATTTAAAGGTTTTCCATCTATACATAAAATATCTGTGACAACACAAGATCCTAATTGGATCAACTCATCTAATAAGAGATTAGAAGCAATGGTAGTTTCTGAACGAAAATAATAATTGGTGCATTTCATGTTTGTGTTATTTCACAAGACGCTGCATGCAGCATGCAGTCGGGCTGACAGACAGCGCTCGGTAACCACTCACTTCTAGCCCTTGCTGCTCCGACCAAGTGGGGAGGAGCGTGAGGGAAGGAGGAACGAGTGAGGAGAGAGATACAGATTACAGGGAGAGGAAAACAACAAGTTTAAGAGAAAGTGCCCAGAAGCAATTCCAGTAGCATGACAGGAGAAAGGTGTACACTACCTCTCTTTCCTGAAAGTGTTTAGTGGGTTTTTGTTAACTTGTTATCAAAAACTGCAACTTTAAACTATGTCACTTTTGACAAAGAACTAATGACACAGAAGTTAAATCCCCAGTGATCTGCTGTCAAATGAAACACCCAGGCTTCTTGCTGAGAGCCAGTAACTGCAAGCATGCAACTTCATTTCGGATCATTTCTAGAGTATAGCTGAACTATTCTGTTCTGTTTAGCTCTTGGATGATGTGCACTCTGAAAGGTACAATGGCAAAATGCTACAGATGGTGGCTCACCTCAGCCTGTAGAGTCTCCAGTCCTGTCATGTGTTGTCTCGTAGACATGCTCTTCTCCCTGAAGTCGCCACGTAATGAATGGACCTGAGTGGACAGCTGCTTCTCCACCTCTGCAGCCTGGACACACACACACACACACACAACACAGAACATTTACCTTTGATCAGTCTGCTTTCACTTTACTCCACTGATTGACTGTCCACTCCTAAAACACAGTCAGACTCAGAGGAAAGTTTAAATAAGGATCACAATCGCTGCAGCAGAGACAAACATCTTTTTTTATTCTTCACACTCTCATGCCATTATCATTTGACAAAGCCTGTTGCCTACATTACCCACAATGCAAAGAGAAGCAGGCAAAACACTCCTAAGATGTAACAAGCCAAACTTTATATGAAATTACACAAAACTATAAGTTCTTCATTAGACAGTAAATATACACAGTTGTATCCTAATAAGACGTAACAAGAAATAATATCTTCTTCGCTATATATTAAACAAACAAGGTTGTCCCTTGTAAGGACTGCCATCAGACCATTTAATGCTGTGTCACTATTCAAACCCAGTAGCTACCTTAGCCGCTGCCAGGACACTGCATTATATCCCACTGTTACATCCTTATAAGACTTTATTAGAATGTGATTAACAACACATTACTTCAGACTTTTTTCACCACTTACTTCACCTACAATATGATGCAGCAGACCTGTAAACTTTATTGTGATGAAACAGTGGAGTATAATTGCTGTTCTTGGTAACAACAACATGTTGTTAAAGTTACATTAACTGCTCAGTTCAATCAGAAAGACTACACAGCAATCTTTAGTTTGTGTTTACTTAGACTTAGAAAGGTACTCATTAGAGCTTGAGACACACACACACACACACACAAACACACACACACGCACACGCACACACACACACACACACGCATTAACACGCTGGTATTCAGGACATGTATTACTGACGTAGTTTTGTTTTAAACCATCCCTCCCCACACTCTTATATGATACATTTGATAACTGTTCCTCTTAAAGCGCATTTCCTGCAAATGTCGCGGCCCTTTTCAGAAGCCTTCAATAGTCCACAGCTCAGTGTTTGTGCTCTCCGCAGCACACTCAGAGATGAGCTTATATTGGCCCGGTGGGAACAGACTATTCAGTGCCAGGCTGGGCTTCATTAGCATAGAGCTGCACTCAGGAAGCTCCCGCTCGCATTATCATCACTGCCATGGCAACAGCAAAATCCTAAAAATGACTCACTTTTTACAGCTCACTGAGGAGACTAAACATGGCTTATATAGAGCCAAAAACAAAACTTAAAGCAAGGAGCTGTTCAGTTTGAATTATTTTTCATTTTTCAATTATGTCTTTTTAACACTAGTGTGCATCAATATGAAATGCAGCCTCTAGGTGGCACTACACACTGCAGCAGCCTTCCAACAGGCTCACAGAGATTTGTAGAGGCTCAACAGCTGGTCATGTGCATGAGTTTACTTCAGTTCACTCCAGTCCTCAGGTAACTCTGGTGTGAGTGTGTGTCAGTGTTCTGCTGGGAGGACAAGCTGCCAGGATGACTCTGCCTCAGCTCCATCATTGTGGGGCTCCGCTCTGAACTATAACTTGTGACCCTGAGGGGTTGTAACAAGATGACTGAACTACCTGTAAGGAAAGGTAAAATGCCAGTGGTCCTCCTCATATGAAATCTGTCTAATATATATATATATATGCTGCGCTTTTTCTATTGCACACCATTCAAACACTGGAGCACATTTGAGCAATTTAGGGCTCAGTTTGTTGCCCAAAGACACTTTGGTATGTGAGCTGGAGGAGCTGGGTATAGAACCACCAACCTTCTGGTTAGTGGACAACTAACCAGAAGGTTTCCTGAGCCGCAGCCACCTTGAACCCATTCATCATCCTTCTGCCAGTTCAATGCTAGTCCAGAAAAGACTGATATATAATAAGAATAAGTAAAAGTTGTTACTAATGATAAAAGAGAGTAATCTATTTGAAAAATAAATACATAGAACAAAAAATTTCTGAAAGACGATTCTGAGTCAAAAGCAAGACTGAAAAGGTAGGTTTGACATTTCATTTTAAAGATTTCAACACTTCTGGCTGTACTCAGATCATCTGGCAGAGGAAAGTAAAGAAGTTACATATTTTTCTTTTTAAACTCAAGGTAAATTTTTTCCCACCTTGCTGCAAAATTATAACCCATGAAACCTGACTGCAAATAATTTGTAGTAATTATTGTGTTTTCAACAACACAAAGTTTACAAAATCAGAATAAGTGTAAGATAAGTTGTCAAACATAATGAGTATATGGTTTACTGGTTCGGTTTCATGGATGGATAACTAATCAACTAATGAGCCTGACATATCCTGCTGAATGGGTTTTGGGGGTTTCATTATCATGTGGCAAATCCAGGTGTACACCTGACACTCGAAGCAGGTTAAACAATCACTGCTGAAAGTATCTGGTACCCTGGACAACTCTGAGTAGAAGAGTTGAGTCAGTGTTACAGTCATGGCCGCAGCCTCAGCTTTCCCTGGGTTTCCTGTGATTCCTCCTTGTGTCTGTGTGTTCCTCCTTGTGTGTCTCTCTGTGTTGTGTATGTGTGCCAGACGTGGCTCATCATTCTCCAGTCCTGCCTCCACGTTACCTGCTCGAGCGATCTCCCCCTCCTCATCCTTGCTGCACACCTAGTTCCCATCTACAATCTACCCTGCAGTGTATATGAACGCGTGCCTTTCATCCTCTGCTCACCAACAGCTGTAGTTAAAGTCTGCCAATTGAATTGTAAAGTCATGTTTTCAGTGAGTTTTTTTTTTGTAATCCTTATACTCTGACCTTTTTTAGCCTAGTGACAGGATGGCCAAACCAACCAGCCTGACCCCCTGCACCCCCACTACCAACTCAACATACACCAACTTCACTGGACCTGCCACCTCCCTCCCCACTTTACCTAACTGCCTTTTTCGGGACAGTAAAACCCTTTAAACCTGCTCCTGTGTTTGGTGTGTTGCACTTTGGTGCAGCATCTGGTGAAATCGTAATAATCAGTGAGTGTAACCAGATGCATATAACCATAAGGTCACCTCAGCCTTATACCCAAGTCTTATTTAAACACAATGGAAGCTCCATGTTATACATAAAGGAGAATCTGAGTCAAAACATTGACATTTTCGATAAAGTAAAGTAAAAAAATGTGTGTCACACAATGTAACCATAAAATGCATTATGGGATATTTCAAACAACTGAGCTGTGATATACCTGAGGAGATAAGGGAGAAACAGACACAAGCTGATCCTCCAGGAAACTTGTTTGATTAAAAAGTTGATCATATCGTTTGAGAGTTGAAATATGTTGTCAAAGATAATTTGATTTAATTGTTTAAACACTACAGCAGTGTTCTGTGATCCCTCAAAGGATAAGTGAATTGATGGATTTTTAAATATAAAATATGCCTGAGTGCCCTATGACAACTTCTTTATGTTGTTTTGTGCTACCACCACATGCTGTTTCTACCCCCACCCTCATATAAAATTATTAAACACATTTTAAGAATTATTTTCAGCTCTAGTTTGTCTCAGGCTTAAATCACCTTGTTGTATTACTGTGAGCTCATGTATGAGTCAGTGGGTGTTCACCTACAGTGTCCAGATGTGGGTTTCTATGTGACAGCTGCACAATTCTGCGTCTGCTAAACAGATGTACAGTCAGTGGAGGCCTGTGCAGCTCAGACAGTTCACAGCGCTCACATGACATGTGACCCACTGGCCCAACAAGCTGGCAGACTGAGATCCTATAAAAAAAAGAGTTGACCGCAGACTGCCTGATTTGCAATCACTTAATCTGCATGTAAATTCCTCAGATATCCCAGATCAAGTATTATCAGCACGACTTCAGCAGAGACGCTTTCCTTTACAGCCTCTCTACTCTGACCTGAGTAAATACATTCACTTTGCAGGAGGAATAAGAGGAGAGCCGACACTTGAAAAGTAGATTTCACTCCTGTTGATTCAGTAACAGGCGACCTGTGGCTGTGGAACATTATCCATCAGATATGACTGAAGGTGCTTTATGGGTCTTTGGTGGCGCAACCTGGCATCACACTATCTGGATCCCCTGTACAGCACATTCCCATGGTAACAACACGTGGCAGTTCCGATTTGCATGTCACTCTGGCTGTCATAGCAACCAGGAAGGAGTGGGATTGGCCGAGCTGCGACTTGTAATCTCGATGCTTCTGGTATTTTCCTTTGTCGCTTTCACAGAGCGCTGCCTTGTCTAGACCTACGGAGGATGGGCAACCCTGCTTTCAAGCGGTTGCGTAACCAATCCTGCGAGCGACAATGCGCACCTGTCCCGGAGCTGATCCTGACAGCAACCGTTACCTGGGGCTGATGGGAGGCAGAGGATGATAGCTGGGCAGATCCTCATGTTCACTAGGAAGCCACATTTCTACTTTCGTCATTCAAAAATATTCACAATACACCTTGTTTGTTATATTATTGCTAATGACACGTCAACAACAAATGATTGCTCCTCTACAGCCTTGAATAAAGTGGAGGTTTATGGGCAGAGGATGGCGCACCTTGTTAAGGGCTATGAGGCAAATTGTGATTTGTGCATATGGACTATACAAATAAAATTGGTTTGATTTATTGAATTGAACCACTTTGATGAGTCCCTTGAGGCTGCTGTCACATTCGAATCACGTGGAGGTTGAGAGCGGTAGAATTGACCATGACCATAAAGCATGCAGACACACAGAGTCAGTGCATCTTCAGCCCTCTGTGACCATGTGTGGTGATGTAATTAAAGAAAGGTCCTTCTCCTGCTGCTTCACTCTGACCAGGTTAGACCTGAGGAGACTGGCCTCACACTGGAGATCCATACACACAGCACACACCTCCGAGGCTCAACTACAATATCAATGGAACCTGAATATCATATGTAGTTTGATGACCAGTGTACACACACACACACACACACACACACACACACACACACACACACACACACACACACACACACACACACACACACACACACACACACCCTCCTCAGAGGAATAACCACAGGAGGTGTACATGTCTGCTGAGGGAAAGATTCAATAGCTGAAGATTACATTTTTTTAGATCCTCTTTACCCAAATATCTAAGTTACCTGCTGTTATTAATTAAGTAAAGTATGCTCTGGAGTTGTTTTGGTCCGGGGCTGAATGCATATGACAAGGCTATTAGCACGGATTATAGCCTAATCCCCTCAGCGCTGCATTTTAGCCCATGACTTACATCACTTCCTATGGAGCGCCCTGCCTTGTCAAGGTCGTCCCACTGCAGCCAATAGAAGGATCTGTTAATAAGTTAGGAGGGTCACGGGCTGTTTTTATGAATCTAATTTCTGGCTCAAAGGTTTGCTTTAGAAATGATCCTCTGAAAAGCGGATATTTATATAAGGAGTAACAAATACAATTAATAAATCTAAAATGAACTAGAAATTTGAAATTAACAGAGGAGTAAATTAGTAATAATCTTTACTTCATTTCTGCATTTCTATATATCTACGCTTATACGGTTTGCTTTAAACATCACCCTGAGAAAAGCTGGTACTTATAGATGGAGAACAAATCAAATTAATAAATCAAAAATTAATACAGAACAATCTTTTCAGTTAATCAATGGGATTATATAGAAATTGGTAATTAACTGATACAAAATAAATACTAACTGAGAAATAAATTAAGAAACTTATTTCTGCATCTTAAAGGACAAGAAAATGTATTTTTCATCAATAAATTAATAATTACACACATACATAAAATACAAACATGCATATGTGCATGTTTGTATGCAAACATATGTGCATGTACAAAATGTATGATACATGTGGATGTTTGGGAATGTTTTATGAAATATGATTAGGCAAATTTATATCCTAATGAATTATCAATATTTATTTACATTTATATATATATATATATATATATGTATCAATAAATACATTAAATTACTAATTTCTCCACGAACTTCATCGTATGTTTCTCTTATAATTTTAAATACTTAAAATGTTTTTTTATTATTTATTGGCTAATAAGACTTTTTGTGTGTTATTGTTAACCTAGAGGCAGTGGACGTGCTTGAGCTGTCAGTTTGGAGCCTGGTCCTCAAAAGATGTGTCTATTGTTCAGTCACCACTCTGTGACATGTGATTTTCAGAAGGCATGACAAGGGACTGCCCTAAGAAGCTCATAATCATGTGATGACAGAGGAACATGTGCTATTCCATAGTTTTGACAGGACTCACAGGAATTTAACGGTTCCAATTAGAGCTAACCATAACGCAGAAATTAGCCAGAAATAAATAGTGCACACTCCGTTTCACATTCTCTCTTTTCACTCAGAGCTGTAAATGGTCAACATTACTCAGTCACCACCCATCACTTAGTAATGAGCCCAGAGAGAGAGAGAGTAAGAGCAATAAAAAAGCAATCTAGACATAGAGAAAAGGGGATAAAAGAGAGAGAGAGAGAGAGAGAGAGAGAGAGAGAGAGAGAGAGAGAGAGAGAGAGAGAGAGAGAGAGCACTGTGGCTGACCTCATTTATTTTATTACACAGCAGGTCTCCCTCTGTCTGCCCAACGCACTGAATCATAAGATCTGGATCGATGGAGTCAATTAGGTCTCATGAATTTCACTGAGTCACAAAGGCAACCAGATATTCTCTGCGCCCCAAAACACAAAACAGACCACTTTCAGGGAAATGTCTGTATAGCTCCCACACCCAGGTTTCAATTAAAAGAAATGCACTTTAATTATGCTAAGTGTCTGCTCTCTGCTTCAATCCATGTCAACTGACTTGTCCAGCACAAAATTCCGGATTGCAATGTGATGATGGTGTTGGAGCAAGATCGAGCAGGAGGCTGCTTTAATCTGATCAGAAGACAACGAGGAGAACTGCTCTACACAGCAGTGAACCACACACCACCACACAGAGCCGTCTCCTCCCTGAGCAGCATGTGCCCAGCAGCAGATCACAGCTTCTCCCAGGAGAAACAACACACGTGCACATGTGAGCGTTGCCATGGACAGCCGTAATGACAGGGGGTTATCAAAGCACCTGCACAGGCTTGTCAACCTTTGTGCATAGAGCTCTGGGCATCCTGACATGTAGTTTTGGCACCCACTGCCAGCCTATAGCAGCAAACAACACTGTGAGGCCTCTGTTTACAGCCCCTGAGCTGATGCTGTATAATGGTCTTAAAGGAGTTTAGGCTGTATATCCCTCTGACAGGCTAGGTAGCATGACGCCATCCTGCTCACCCGTGTGACATAACAGTTGTTAGGCACGAGACAGAATTTTGGGAAATGTGATTATCATTCAGTTCTGCGTTGACAAGACATGATTGGGAATGAAGCCACAATCAGGAAACAGAGCGTGTGCAAATAAACAAAAACACTGTAATGTACACTCTATCCATTCTAAATGTCAAGAAATTACTTAGTAATGACATTAAGTTTGGATTATTTTTTGCAAATCCAGGATTGCTGATGCAGCCACATTGTGGATTTTGGATCTTGGAGGCAGCTGGTCGTGGATTATAATTACAACTAAATTGCTTAGATATACAATATTCCTACTCGCATATACTACCATTACTGGCAATACCTCTATCAATACCTCTTACAATCATGCTACTCCCTTCTTCTCTGTCAGACATTTTCTTTTGTACAAATACTTTAAACATTGACACACCTCTCCATTTATGTTAGACACGATCTTTTCTCATCAATGTTGTAAATATTGTTTTTTTGTTGTTGTGACATTGTGACATTTATTGCACTTCTGTCCATCCTGGGACGGATCCCTCACTGGATGTTGCACCTTGTTCAGCCCTATGAAGCAAATTTTGATTTGTAAATATGGGCTATACAAAGAAAATTTGATCGATTGATAAGTGGTCCTTGTTTCGGTGTAGATTGAGCAGTTTGATGTGTTTGAGCTCCTCAGCAAGGAGTTAATCAGGTTGAAAGTAGCCACAAACGCTAGCACTCTCAGCTCCATCAATCTGCATCTCCTGCCAATCTCAGTTCATCCGGATGTGTGTGTCCAGTATATCAAGTGGGAAAGAGTATAGCTTCAGTACATCACGTCCGAGAAAATACAGCTTCAAGTTGTCATGCCAACCCTGAGCACTGCTGTATGTACAGTCTGTATCTGTATGTATCTTATATATATCGGACGATCTGTAAATCGATCCATTTTCTCTCCTATCTCCATCTCCTATCACACCTTTGTTACCCTGCAATCAAATCACCTGTCAATGTGCATAGTGCTATTGCAGAAGTGTGCAGTCCAATCATTCTAAATTATTCAACATAAGACCCTGGAAGCTATGCTTTTATATTGATGAGTTAGCATAATTCAGGTGAAGTTAGAAAGAGAGAAAGACGGGCTGAATAAAGGTAGAGCCCCCGTCTCCCCTGGGGCGGACGATGAATCTTGATGAATCTTCAGTTGGCTGAGCACCTTATATAATGTCAGCCAGGCAGACGTGAACTGGACAGAGTGGCCCCAGGCCAGGCCACACACACACAGACACACACACACAGACACAGACACACACACAAAGACACGCTGACATTTGCCTGAGAAATGTTTCTTGGTGGGGTGCAGGGATCTTTAAAGCAACATTTAACCAATGTGATACACGGACTCAAAGCCAAAACTAATTAGATTTTCCATGCAGATAGACCCAGACCTTGTGAAGCAGTAAATGTGAAGCACACACACACAGACGCTGCTCACCCTACTGAGTTGCTCCAGCAGTCTGTGGTTCTGTTCAGAGAGCTCACTGATGGCCTTGGTCTTGTCCCTGTCAGCCTCCCTCAGCTGGACCTGGTGGAGCTCCAGCTCGCACTGCAGCTGCTGGACGTCCGTCTCCAGCTCGGCCACGCGACCCTCCCACTCCCCCTCTCGACTCTCCAGACGCCGACGTAACTCGTGCTTCTCCTGCTCCAAGTGCTGCATGTGATAGGATGAGGGTGATATGGTTACAACTGTGATTTGCTCAGATTTGATTTACGGTGTTGCCTTAATTTCACAGAATATAAGAACAATATAAGAGTGGAATTATTGAGGTTTAGACAAAGTCGTGCTCAACCTTTGGAAAAAATTCAGTTGAGGAAAAAACTTTAGAACTTTAAACTTGAGACTTGATTCCATTGGGGTTGCTGATGATGTACAGAGGCATCAGAACTATGCATTTATCATTAACATGACAACATATGATACTGACAGTGAGGACAGTTTGAAGTATAGTTTTAGTAAAAGACGAAAAAGTTCAAAAGAGTGACAATAACTGCAACTCTAATAATAAAATGTAAGCACAAATTGAATCTGCAATCTGGGATAGAGTTTAGGGATTTTAAAACTGAACCAATCTCTTGTGTTCCCTGTCTCCTGGAGTGACAGTTATGATAATACAATGCTTCTACTCTCTAGATGGCAATGAACGGTGAGCAGATGCACTGCACGGCCAGCGGCTGTCAGTTTGGATGTGAGTTGTTATTATGTTTAAGTCCAGGGCTGAAGCAGCTGGCATCTGTGTGGCCACTATTTCATCTCATGGGTGAATGACCAAAACAAAAGGAGGGATCACAGGGATTCAAAACAAGACAACAAAACAACATCAACCGCCATTAGAACCGGGAACTGTAACAACATCAATAACAACAAGCAGCAGCTTATTTCTCTGAGCTGCAACACCAGGATGAATATGGATCAAAGGGCTGAACAGATGTACAGTTGATACAGTGAAGGCCCTGGACAGGATTAGTCTTTGTGGTTTCTCAGGCCATGCGTTGGGCTTGTGTGAAGGATTTTAAAAACAACAGCTCAGCTTCACAGTATGAAATAACTCAGACTAAAAATACACAAACACTGAGGTCCACTTCTTTCTTTAGATCAGCGTGACCAGCACGGTTCAAAAAGGCTAATTCTGCAGCTTATAGCACATTAGATACAATAATACACAGCCATGGAAAAGGTGAATCATCCTACATGACTTTGAATGCGAGGCTCTACACTCTGCATTTGTCAGGACCCTGTTGAGTTTGTTTACATTGCGATGGTCCAAAGTTGGCTCTAGGATTATGGCATTTTGAGGCCACACCAGAAAGAGGCTTATGACAGCATTAAAACTAGAGTGAGTGATATTTTCCAGTTTAAGTTTACCTCTAATTTCTCGTTGAGATCTTTGTGCATTTTCTCATATTGCTTGCTCAAGTCTTGGTTTCTCTCCAGCAGTGCTTTGCCGAGTTTAGCAGCTAAAACCAAGTCTTTCTCCTTCTGGCGGAAGAGCGACAGAAGGTCTGCGTTGTGCCCCACGACAGGCATCTCTAGGTCCGGCAGCTCCTCCTCGTCGTCCCGCTCCCCGGTGAGCATGGCAAGTTCCTCCTCCAAGGCCATACCGAGGCCTCCGGAGCCGGCGTGCCGCAGCGGGTGACCCTGGAAGCCGCCGGAATCCTGAGCGGCGCCGGGCCGGGGCTCCATGCAGTCGCTGTCCAGCTCCAGTGGTGCTGAACCCGCGGCAGACGTCTGCAGGTCGAGGCAGGAAGCGGACATCGCCACCCGGCGGAGGAAAAGCCAACGGATAAGAGCCGACGGATTTCACTCCGGATGAACCCACCCTGCTCTGACTGGGCTGGGCTGGCCGGGCCGGCTCGTTATCGACCATCCATCCATCATCCTCCAAATTCAGAGCTACTCCTCCCAGTTTCCTCACGTCCCTCTCTGCTGGTTCACACACCAGTCGCGACTCTGGCTTGAATCCCAGCAACCACCGCCTCTTCTGCGGCGCACTGTCTGTGTACGATCGGACACGCAGGCTGGTATTATCCGGGTATAAAGCGCCTGGAGGAGCTGCGCGCTGCGGTCGGTCGGTCAGGGTCCACCCCGTCTCGGGGTCCCGGCTCCCCCATAATGATGACTGGCCTTTTACACCGGAGGCTTTTGCCAGTCAAACAGATGAGCGCGATCCCGATGCTTCTCAACCTTTTTCCCTTTTTGAGTGCGCGTTCCCGCCACGGTAGTGACGCAAGCTGCAACCTGTTACAAACCGCGCGCCCATTGGCTGAAAAACATAGCGCCATATTTTGGTGCTTCTCACTCATGTGAGAAAACCTCCATAGTGAACACGTGAAGAGATATAATAAGAACACGCGGGCAGCAGCCATTAGAATCCATGATGGACCTGTGACGAATTTACAATCACCAATAAGCAGGGATTCAACACAAAAATACCAGGATGGATGTTATTGATATTAAATAATAACCTATTAGGAAAACTAGTAGCTTACTTCTATTATAAAGTTACACAAACATGACATGTATATTCTTTTTTATTTGACTCGAGTGTAACTGTCACATTTCAACTGACAAATCAGTTTCCATATGTCCCATAAATGAGCGCAGCTTCCGGGACAACGCAGTTATCGCCATGAGGGAGAGCCAGCGGGGTAGGGAGATTATCATTTCAAATATTAAAGATACTTTTTGAGAATATTCACTTCTTGTTTTACCTAATGTTAACACACACACACACACACACGACATAAGTGGTCACGTAGCTAACATCCATGATTGCTCGCTACAGGCTGCACTTACTGCTACCCGTAGCTAGCTTAACTAACTAAATTAGCATTCCCTACCCGGAGCCGTTAAATTAGCTAGTACTAGTTTAGTCACGCAGCTAAACCATTGTGTTACATAAAGTAATGCAATTACCGTCAGTGTTATTTCAGTATTTAGAAGGCTACACATAATAAGTCATATATTGACCTCACGCAAATGGAGCATAAACATGTATAGTGTCTAGTTTTATTTTATATTTAATTTTATTTCTTCCAAATACAGGAGTTCACCTGATTGCATTTATTTAAGGTAAAGTTTTGAGGTAGCTAACTTGTGCCTTACTGAATTATATTTAAATAAATTGATGCATTAACTACATTTCAGACTTAAACATGTGATACTGCATTTTCCTGAGAGCTATACTTAAAACGTTCCTTTGCACATGAGGATTCATAGATAGACTGAGCGACCTACCTGATAGTAGAAAGTAATTCAAATCAGTCCCACATAAAAAGCCTGTTATAGTATAATAATAATAATGTTAATGATAGAAATAAGAATAACAACCAGAATGATAATAGGTGTCCCAGCATTCTCGATACTCAGGTACATTTCACTGATAATATATATGAATTTACTGTTAAATATGAATGCTTGACATTAACTTATATAGGGTTAATAATAATAAAAAATAAGTGATGCAAGGACACTTTACATGTGTGTTTGAGTCGTGATTTTATCACTTTTACTGGATATACTTAATATTCTATTTTCTGTATGTGAGATTTTGCAACTAGTTGTATATATTTTATGACAGAATGGAATTATTATTCCAAATACTGTATGTGATAACTAACCAAGTGTAATGTAGATTTGAACTGTAGTTGTTCACATCCATGGCAGCTGTACATGACTTTATGAAGTGAAATGTTACATTGGCCTGAACTGTTATTTATGCATCATTTTCTGCTGTTGATCAGCCCTAAATTCTACAGCTCCTGTCTAATTTGCCCCATGCTTAGCATTTATATTCATTTCTTTTAAAGGCATTTTCTTCCAGTTTGCTTTTTAAAAGATTGAAGTGGTAGTAGCTTATCCCAAGAGGCTAAGCCATTCAATGATCAAAACTTGGATCAATAGAGAGCCTTTTGCAATCTGAACCTTACTTACAAACACTGGAAAGGACAGAATGAACTAAATGCATAGATGTGTAATTCCTTCTGACGTGGATGGCAAAATGTTGCTAAGTCATGTGTGTATTGATATCATACTTTTTACATATTTCTGCTTACCACACTGAGGCAAACTGTTGGCATGACTGAAGAGTCGCAATCAGTATTAGGCTTAGGGCAGTTAAGGTCCTCTCAGATATAGTCATATGTGTGTATGGGTGGGGGGGTGAATGGGGTAGGGATCAGATTGGGGCGGAGCATTGGTGATGAATGATTACAAACAAAGCCTCTTGAGCTGATAAAGTGAAGGGACAAAGGAAGTGGGTCACAGCATGCTGGTCCACGGTTGCCTAGCTCCTGAGGGGGGCACACAGTAAATAATGGGTGATTTCCTCAGTGCACATCAAACGTCACCGCTAAGCTAAAGGAATTAATCAACCCACATTATCCTTATTAATGCTGATGGTGTTTTGTTGATGGCAGGTTCATCAAAAACACATCTGTGCTATAAAAAGAGATACGTGCTGTATTACGGTCGGACCAGTCAGTGCATTGTCTTTTAAAAAAACATATATTACAAACAATATTAGTGATTGTGGAAGCAGTGTTGCCACAGAATTAACCAGATAATGTTTTTTTTGTCATATATGAAAATAAAGTGATAATTGCATGAAGCTACACATCAACAAAATACACATCAGTCTTCACCCACACTGAAGTTCCTGTTTGGATGGAGATAAACGTTACACTTTATTGATCTTTATTTCAGACTGTGGCGCCCTCTGTGGGAAAAAAAAGGATGTTACAGCCACATAGTCAAAACGATTGGTAATCAGCAGTCTTACACTGCACTGCTTTAAATGACTGCACAGAGCTGAGCTGAAAAAACATTGAGCTGTGTGTCAACAATCATAGGAGGGCCACTCAGTTATATCATGACTGGTTGACAATTATTGGGGGTGTAGCGTTGTTTTATTAATACAAGATCATAGTTGTGATTCATAACTGAAACTGTGGATTCTGAATTTCTGCAGTAGGACAGTTGTTTGCAACCAATCACAAGGACAACGTTCCCCTAGAGAACATTAATCGCCTTTTTTCTCTGATGGATTGTCAACTACATCAAAAGCATTGTTTGTGAAATTCCCAGTGACAGGATTTCTTCCTCCCATTTCCACATTATTTGGTGGCAGTCGTGTGATTTACCAAATAAGTAAAACACCATTAATTCCTTCAGACAGTGAATTATAGTGACACTTTGCAGTCAGTATCTAGAGCAGCATCTCTCCAGTACTGCGTGTTCTGTGCTTATGTAACATCAACTCTTAGTCATACAGGCCTGACTGCCTTTTTTTCAACTGATGCAAGGTTTGGATGCTTATTATGTAACAAGTGTAACTGGCTTTTCAAACCTCTAGATTGCAGCGTTTCTCTCTGATAGCCAAACACTGAAGATATAAACATGAAGCATTTTCAATGTTTTGCCAGGAGGGGGCAGTATTTTTATACTGGTACTTGTAAATGACAAGGAAAGCTCCTGACAACGTGCTGAAGAGGTTTCCCTCTGATCATGTTGTTTTCCCATGTTGATAGTTTCTGCCATTGCTATGTTTATGAGCCACCATTGTTTGGTGTAGTAGGTAACTTGCTAATTTTTTTGCAGGGAATTAGTTTTCTAACATCAACAATATTGTGCTCGCACACTGCAGAGCAGATCTGAATTGTCATCCGAATCTTAGGTGATTCAGAAGTAATGAGTACTGTGCATTACAGTGACATCCCAGTGAAACACCCAGTTTAAAAGGGTTGGAATTTTCCGTCTTTACTTCAGAATTAAGCTGGGATTGGCCTTGGAGACATACAGTACCTTGTTGCTAGGTAACATCAGTATGATGCCTCTGCCTGAATCACAGCGGAAATGCAACCCTTTTTCATATTGATGTGAATAAATCATAATCATAAAGCATTTTTGTTTGCTGCTTTTTTAACGGAAATAATTGTGACTTAATTTAACAAGAGAATATGACAGGTCTATTTTCACCTTTGCATTTAGTGTAAACACGTTGTACAGTAGCTGCAAAGGTTTAAAAAAGTGCCTGCTTAAAGCAGTCCCTCAGCTCTAACAGCATCTTGTATTATGTAATGGTATAAGCTAAAAGTGGGTTCTATTTATAAATTATTACACATTTTTTCTCAACTATATTTAAGGATCAGAAGGAAAGGTTCTTTCTGAATTCTGTGGTTCTCTGCTGCACAGATATGAAGTTGCATCAACACTGTTTGTGGCAGGTGATGACCTCATCCTGGGTCTACAGTATGTAGGCAAGTTATTAGGTTATTGTTTGTCCAGACACACAGATTACAGTAACAGATCATCTTGGCTGAATCAAAGAAATCTGTGGCAGCTGAGCTCAGAAATGTCACTGAGTCATTGGATTAAATCAGTTCCTCACTATTGGGAGGAACATGTGGAGACGGAGGTGAGATGGTGGAGGTGTGAATTGACCCCAGGCCAGCATATGGGAGTATGCTGACCTGCTCTTAGATAAAATATATATATATATATATATTTGTTTGTTGCACAACTAAGGCAAGAATTTCACATGTCTTCATTAGTACAGTCATAAAATCTAATTAACACTTGTACATGAATGTACAGTAACATGCTTTCACCCTCTGAGCATCTTGTCCCCGCTGCTGTACTGCTTGCCAGGTTAGGTTTTGCAATCTGTTGTGTGTGTGTGTGTGTGTGTGTGTGTGTGTGTGTGTGTGTGTGTGTGTGTGTGTGTGTGTGTGTGTGTGTGTGTGTGTGTGTGTGTGTGTGTGTGTGTGTGTGTGTGTGTGTGTGTGTGTGTGTGTGTGTGTGGGTGGGTGGGTGGGTGTGTTCGACACTGGGGACCTTGTGACACATATTATTAATGCATTACTGTTTACTCTGGTACAATAATATTTCAAAATGCTCTGTAATTTATATTAGAGGACGTTTAGTTAGGTGTGGGTGTATGTGGAATTTTTGGTTTTCCAGGTTTATGATATATTGTTAGAAAGCTCCTGTTGAGTCTTGCTAAGCTTAATCTGAGAGTAAAGTGACTACATTTATAACCATTAAATCATTTTTAAGGAACAATTTTAAATAAAACTCAGTTTCTCAGACTAAATCTAACTTTTATTATTTGAAAAAATTTGAAAAAATTACAATTATTAGAATTTATATTATTAGAACTCTGACAAGTGTTGTTTTTGCATTGCTATGAAATTGTGAAATGTAGTTAACAAGTAAATGGTTCTAAAATACTGCTATATTTGACTTTTCAAGCATTTTTTTAACCAAAATCATGACTTTTCTGAATAACAAATTATACATGTTTCATTTGGTTTCTTTTATCAAACCACAACCTCCATCTCCTTTTCATTGCTTTCTTTCATGTGTATTTGCAGATGAAAGCAGAGTTTACTGTAATCACATCCCTGTCCTGCCAGTTATTAGATTGCAATGCTGCTATTGATTTAGAGGAGGTTTTGGAGGGTTCATTCTGTGAAGTTACTCATGAGCTGCACAATTTAACAATTCTTTAGTATCTGATATGAACGTGCAGTAGTTTGCAACTACTAGGACCTGACTATAAACGCAGTGTGTCAAACTGCATATATTAGTGCGATTAGAGGCGGCTGCTGCAGTATGGGGAGAGGAAGAAATCGTTGGGGGTGGTAAGGGTGAGCGGTTGACAGAGAAGAGAGAGAGAGATAGAGAGAGATAGAGAGAGAGAGTGAGAGCTTCCTCTAGTATGTGATCCCCGATCTGCTGCATTACTCTACAATGCAATTTCTGTGTAGTCCTCCGCTCCCTCCCTCTCTCCTCCGCTCCATCTCTCTGTGAGCAGTAATCTCCAGTTGCTCTGGCTGTCTTGCAGCTCTCTGCCCTGCCACAGCGCATCTCTCTCTCTCTCTCTCTCTCTCCCTCTCTCTCTCTCCCCTCAGCTTCACTTTTTTTCCCCAGTGAGGATGACATCCCCGAATGTGATGAACCAGCGCAGCTCTCATTCTGGCTGGTGGCTTCCGAGGGAGACCCCACATGAGCGGGCTTACTGGACGAGGAGGTGCCGCATCTAAGGAGCTTGGTAGAAGACCTGTCAGCTGTAGCAGTGTCTGAGTAAGTGCCGTACTATTTTACTGGGTCCATCAAAAATAAGGCAGGGGTTGAGGGTGATGACTTTGGTCAGGGATAGAATGAAAACAGTCTCTGCTTTTAGGCTCAGAACTGCTACACAGCTTTTTTATTTTCTGTATCTCAGCATGTTGGAAGCATTGCCTGATTAACTGAGTGACTGACAGTACTGAGGATTTATGGAGTGATGAGATAGCATTGGTAGCAATGAGTGTATGCAGCAGCTGTATCTTGTCTCACAGGAGTGAGCGCTATTCTTGGTCACGACACTGAAATACTGTGTCTTTGTTTTCCCTTTCCTCTTCGTTGATATGCTTACTGTGGCATACACTCATACAGATGGCTATCGCTCCCTGCGGTGGTGTTCAAACTCCCCACTGTTTATGTATGATCTTAATTTGAGTGAGACCACTGCACACTTTTATTCAGATTCCTAATTAATCTATGCCAAGACAGAGGAAGTTTAAGGACAAAGTTTAACCGTAAGGATCGCACAGAAGATCGCAAAATCACTTTAATGTTCCAGTCGAGAAAGGTGCTATAGTAGTTGGGAGTGAGATTCAGTGCAGGAGCAAAGCTGAAAGTCAGTCGGTAAAAGTATGACAAGCTGGGGGCTGTGGTTGGAAGAAAGGATCGCTATGGTAACAGCAGGTTTTGAGTGTAGAGGTAAGGTGAAGGAAACTTGCTGCTTGTTTTGGTGCCTATTCAGCTTAATCATATTGACGCGACAAACAAAACATTTTATGTTGACAAGGAAAGTAGGAGAAGGACTGAGAAGATTTATACTATAAATACTAAATGCAATAGTATGGATAATTTCATGTAAAGTATGCTTTGTAAGTTGCCATGTATATAGACTCTATTTTATGGGAAATATGGTTAAAAGTTTGAGACTGTGCAGTCTCATCATGTGTCTATTCTAATCTGTCGTTACCTTTTTGTGGAGGCAGAGCACATTGAAGGTGGATGGTACAGAGGGAATGCAGAGCAGATCTGTCAGTGTTAATAAGAGTATGGGATGAGAAGAGCTCTGCTGCTCCATATCCTCAAGTGTCACTTCCCCCAAGAGCCCCCTTCAGAAGCCCACACTGATCCTCTGTGTCATTTGGATTTGTGATATAATGATGGACTGAGTGTTTTAAACACACTCCCAAATGCTCACCATACTTTTATAGATTGTGATATCCAGTCAACTCGTCCACCATGAAAGGGTAATGCAACAGTGGCAGAGCATTCACGTACTGTAGCATTCACAAGTATCTAGAGTTGGTTGCCACAGTGATAAGTGAAAGTGTTTTTACTGCCATATGTAATCAAGCTTGTTATGTAGGACAACAGCGTTTTCATTAGAGAATTTGTCATTAAAAAGTAATTGTGGCTTCAGTTAATTGGGTGCACTCCACGTCTATCAAAACACATTCTGCTGGAAACTAAAATCATTTGAAAATATCAACACATCTTCTAGCAACTGAGAACTGAAGGCTTAGAAGGTTTGATGATACCTTTTTTAATTGTTTCAGGATGGATTTTTATCTTTAATAACTCATGTAACAAAACTAAGTTATTTCTGACCAGCGTTTCTGCATTCCTTTGAGTGGGCGGGTGCATTAGCTATCAGGCGTCAAGGATGAGGATCTCCAGTTACCTCGGCCAAGGTGGTTATGTTTTCACCCCTGTCTGTTTGTTTGTTTGCTTGTAAGAAAGATTACACAAAAACGACTGGACAGATTACCATGAAACCTGGTGGAAGAATGTGATATGGGTCAGGGAAGCGCCCCAAAAAACATTTGGTGTGGATCCAGATCAGGGGGCAGATCTTCAGCAGATAGCAGATTTTCATTGATTTCCCAGGGAATCATTCATGGATCTACTAATGAGGCTACTGATATCTATGAGTGTGCAAAATTTGGTGCAGCTTGATTGAATTGAAGGGGTCTGTTGGGCCTTGGTGGAGGTAGGCACTCAACTGACTGCCATTCTAGTCATACTTATGTGTCAACTGTGCATACACGCAAGTACTTAAAAAATATACCTTAATTGTGTTAACCAACGCAGATACACTAGACCTTTAATGCACCTCAAAATGTGTATGGTGTCCAAGCATGCACACAGATTCTATTGGTCCAGGTTTCCCCACTCTCCCTCTTCTGCATGGCCTGCTGTGTTTAGCAGTAAGCCATGCAGCTGGAGAGCCGTGTTTGAATGAGAGAACCAGAGGCACTCAATTACCTATATGTGTTGTTGTCGTTGTAACAATAGGCATACATTCGTCCTTGTATATGTGTAGAAGATGGACTCTTTGGCAGTAGAAGGGAGAAGGTGTGTGTTTTTACAAAGAATCTGTGCCACTACAGAGTAGCAACAGGTCGGTGAATAACTGCTACCTATAGGCCATACAGTAAACTGTCCCCTGGTCATCCTGCAAACTGAATGTAGAGCAACACAATGACTGGGATACAACCTCTCTCCGCTCTCCTCCTCCTCAACATCTCTGACTCACAGCCCAGCACACATTATTCAACCCACGAAAAAGACCTCCATAACAGAGTTGGAGGCCATTATTCCTCTGTTAATATTACTTGTCTGTTGTTGGTGAGCTCTTGTACAGAAGCAGTGTTTGTAGAGCCTTTTCTGATTTCAGGTACCGTAATCATATTGTTTTGTATTGATTGTAAAACAGGCAAAAATAAAAGCTGTCTTTTGGACAGGGACCAGCCATAGGGACAAGCATAATGTTGTGTTTCTATAACAAGAGTCTGGAAAAGTCTAGCAGACACAGATCGACCAGCTCGGTAGTCAAACTGTTTTTCTGTACTTGTAATGAGCTTTTGAAAGTATAGTTATTTGTGATTGTTATATGATTATTGCAGGAGGAGCTCAGCTGCACAGTATGTTAGCTCAGCTCATTATGGGCAGTCAGCTAGCACTTGAGTCTGAAAGGAAGACAGTCAGAACTGAGTCCCATCTGGTGCCTCATGCTATTATGGTTCCCTGCAACCACCAACTTTACCACTGTTTTGGAAGTCTTCCATATTGTTAAACACTATATCACGCAGTGTTGATTGTGTATAAGCACAAATATAAACTGTATATGTATGAGATTCATTAGCAGGTTTCAAACCCTGAGAAATGCCAGGAGACATGGACCAATGGCACGGAAGGTTTCCGTGGCTCTCAAGTCAAAACGCTTTCACATGGGTGGAAATATTTGGGGGAATCATACCTACAGGGTCAAAATAGTTTCTCTCTCTCGACCTGGCACCTGCTGTCTGAGCAACAAATACAAATAAGAACTCTTAGACATCTCTTCTAAGCCAGAGGGCAAGAATATGTAACAGTGGTTGTCATGTGCTTACAGGCTCAAGATCAGCAGGTGCTATAGAAAGCTCACCACGGCAAACGCTTCGCTTATCATCACTCATTACGAGCCACCTGCTCCTGCATCATTTCATGCCAATCAGACTTGAATACCAGGCTGATGCAGCTCGGGCACATTCTGTCTGGCCTGTTGTGTAACTGACCCCCCTCCCCCAAAATGACCCTTGAAGCACAACGATTACATTAGTCACATTTCTGGGCAAATATTAATAAGCAGCATCTCCACAGAATCATGATATCCATTGTTCATCTGCAGCGTCTCTGCAGCTCTGCTTTTTGACACAGATGCTACTGCATGTCATCTCCTGAGCAATCACACTTCACATGAACACAGACCTGCAACAGTAAAAACAGAAAGCAGTCCACCACCCTCCACATGTTAGCTGAGCTCGAGTCGAGCGTGTTGCTGCAGGGAGGAGTGGGAGGTGAGCCTCTGCTTTTAATAGACACTCTCCCTCCGTCGCTCATTCTTGTGCCTGCCTCTAGATCACAAAAGCTGCCAAATATATCCAGGGGTGGTCAAAGAGGCTGTTGTGTGAACACGAGCAGGTTATTTATAGTCTCTGTAAAGCAAGGATTTGAATGCATATTTTGGTCAGCATAGTATAGATCTGCTGTGGTACACTCAATACATACCTACACTGCTAACAACATACTGCATGTGCTACTCATGTGGGTGATCATGTTACAATATACATTGAATAATTGCTATGTGCTTTGCGAAGCCCTCAGTGCTTGATTACTAATTGATGGAAAATTTATAGAACACCTTTGTTAAGTTTAATTGGGGCACATTTGCTTGATTAGCTACTTATAATAAAACTAAACAGAAGTATGAACTGTGATCTATACAGCTCTGATATCGGTTTCAATTTGTCCAATAAGTTAACATGAATATACATGAATCCTATAGTATGCTAAAACTTTTATGATATATTCACTTGTGGTGCTTCCAGCTCATAATACCTGATATATCTACTTGAGAGATACACGTGGACATATTATGTATATATTATTTTGTTTTTTTCTCAGTATGGATGTGTATGTATATATGCATATGTCATTATGTTTTGCCTTTTACCTGGTTCTGGATGTTTTTTCTTTCCTCACGATCCCAAGTCAATTTGATGTAAGCCCTTGTGACTAAACATTTGTGTTCTGTTGTGAATAATAATAAACTAATAATCATGAAGAAAACTTTTATAATGAATGTCGTAGACTGGAAATAGCCATCTATACAGTGTGATTATAAAAGCTAAGTGTTTTACATAAGAGTATTGAGTCAGCCCTTCAGCTTTCAGGAGAGGTTGTGCATAAAGACTGTTTACTGTAATTTTTTCTCTCCCCATTCCCATCTCCTCTTCACGCTCTCCTCTCCTCCAGATTAGAGACTGCATCCATCAACTCTGCATACGATCACCTCCTCTTGAAAAAACGCCATTCATCTAAAAAACTCAAATCCACCGGAATTGCCGGACACATGTCACAGGTATTACTCTTCACATGTTGTGTTTCCAGAGCGATTCTGCCATCTGTTGCCAGTTTGCCTTCACACTGTAGCTGAGCTGGTATGTGTGTGTTACTCCGTTTATGTATTCCATATCACTCTCTGACTATTACACAGAGTAATGTTACTACTACAGTTTCTTTTTGACACGTGAGAAAAAGTGAAATAACCTTAAATCACTGCTATGAGAAATGTCTTTGTTATTTTTCCACAATCAGCATGTTTTATTAACTGTTTACTTTTTACAAAAATGTGTTCTATCAATCTTTGATCTGTGTGGTGATTATATCATTAAATTACTTTGTTAAGAGTAAATTTAAAAAGACCTGAACCAACTTTCAAAAGATGGAATGCTGAACATAATAGCATCTGAACCATTTCCTTCTACCACCTCAACGTCTTTATGATACAAAACTTTACCTCCTTTGTGAAGTGAAATTAACTTGTGCAGCTTTAATAATATCTCCACATATTCAAGAGTAATACAAACTGAATTATGGGCTAATTGCAGTGCATGCCGTCACACCAAGACTACTGCATTAAATAATACAGTAATAGGTGGAAAAATCGTATAATACATTGTTAATTCATGTTATAATCAGATTACTAAACAATCTCTTTAACTACTTTCTTTTTACCCTGTTAAAAGGGTTTTTTAGTAGTTTTTCCTTACTCTTGTTGAGGCCCTATGAGACAAATTGTGATTTGTGAATATGGGCTATACAAATAAAATTTGATTGATTGATTAAATGTTTGTAAAGAACTCGTCTCTTTGAAAAGTATATAGTGATCCTTTGAAGTAACATAGGTTTCAACAATGTAATCCCATTGGTTTTAGAGGCTGCAGCCCCATGCTGTGGCGTCATGCTGTTGTGAGCATGTGTCTGCATTCTGACTGTTTCTTAGTGCTTCCATACACTAAGTGCTGTGACTGTCTGTGACTGTGTCTGTGACTGTGCTGCCAGCCCTGCTGCTTCTCTGGTTCCCAATGCACTTCAGGCCCCGTAATGCTGTAATGGCATATCTAATTACATTGTCTTCACTGCCAATGACATGTGCCATGAGACAAGTGCAGCCTTGTAAACTTCTACACACACACACACACACGCACACACACACACACACACACACACACACACACACACACACACACACACACACACACACACACACACACACACACACACACACACACACACTAAATGTTTTTCTACAAGTATAATAGTAACAAAGCGTACACGACTACCATAGCACTACCATAACAGTATTTTACAGTACTTTGCCATTCACCCAATCACACACAAACACACACACACACACACACACACACGTTTGTACTTCTATCTCGGTGAGGATACTCATAGGCATAATGCATTCCCTAGCCCCTTACCCTAACCCTAACCATCCAAACTAAATGCCTAACCCTAACCCTAAAACCAAGTCTTAACTCTTGAACAGCCCTTTGAAGAAATGAGAATCGAAATGTTCTCACTTTCCAAAAATGTCCTCACTCTGTAGGGTCTATGCTTAAAATGGTCCTCACAAAGATATAAGTACAGGAACACACATTCATACAGTGCATCTATATGCAGCACTTCCTCTATCACACATCATTCATATACTGTCAGCACAGCCATCAGGGGCAATTTGGGGTTCAGTGTCTTGCCCAAGGATACTTGGGACACACAAAATGGATTGATTCGCAGACACTCTGCTCAGTGGACGACCCGCTCTACCTCCTGGGCCAAAGCAACATAACGCTGTAGTTTTGTAAAATATGGGCATCATAGAGAGAGAAGTTTTGTCCGTGCTTGTTTCCAGGTTGAGCAGGAGATCTCACCTGTCCAGAGGAAGATGTCTGACCTTGAGTCAGTGCTGCAGCAGAAGGATATAGAGTTGAAGGCCTCAGAGACCCAGAGGACTATCCTGGAACAGGATCTGGCGACCTATATCACAGAATGCAGTGTGAGTAAACCTGGAGTTACTACGGTGGACACCATATAAACTGTTGTGTGTGTGAGTGTGTTTGTCTGATTGCACAGATATTGCTAGAAACACCTCCCAGCATAATTCAATCCAACAGCATGTCCGCCAAAATGAACACAAATTAAAATCAGCAGCTTCAGCAAGTTCAACAAACAACTTTTTAAGGAGTCATTGCAGGGCTCCTACAGTATATTAGATTGCATCTCTTTTTGTCCACTGTCTGTGTCTAACATATCTGTATCTAACAAACTGACTGAACATGTGTATGTCTTGGTTGCAGAGTCTGAAGCGTAGTTTGGAACAGGCTCGAATGGAGGTGTCACAGGAGGATGATAAAGCGCTGCAGCTCCTCCATGACATCCGCGAACAGAGCAACAAGCTTCAAGAGATAAAAGAGCAGGTAGGACGGCATCTTAGGTGTTATCTTGGTGGGTCAGTGGGCTGAGATACATACCATGAACTCCTGAAGTCGTGAAGTTGTGTTCATTTGATGATTTTTCAAACTGTTTGTGGTGCAGAAAAGATGTGAAATGTAGTAAATAGGGCAGCATTTTTCTTTTTTAATTACCTCTGCCAGTGAGGTTATGTTTTTCACCCCTGTCCATGTTTTGGGGGTTGGTTTGTGTTTGTTAGCAACATTACAAAAAAACAACTGTGCTGATTTCCACAGAACTTGGTGAAAGGTTGCAATATGGGTCAGAGAAGAACCCATTAAATTGTGGTACATATCTGAATCGGGTGGATCCAGGAATTTTTGTCTCTTTCTTAGACATTGTGAGATGGTGAATAATAATTTCTCAGGGAATAATTCATGGATCTTGATGACAAAAATCAGGCACAATCTGGGAACTGATATCTATGAGTGTGTGAAATGTCCTGCAGCTTGATTGAATTGAAGACTGTTGGACCTTTGCAGAGGAATACACTCTACTGAGTGCCATTTTAGTTTTAGCTGAGTTCTCATTCACTTATTAAATTATATATTTGCTGTAATGAGTACTGTATGTAATGAATGCATAAGGTAGAAGTGTCAAAAATAATTACCTTTTTGAAAAGAAGCAAATTAAGTGTATTTCATAATGGCAGTCAGAGGAAGCAGGTCAGATCACCAAGCTGCCTTGGTGTTTTGACGGTTGTGGGGGCAAAGTGTTAATTAGATGGGCTTGTGATGTGGGGACCCCACCACTCTATAGCAGAGCAGTCAGTATATCATTAAACACCTAGCACATGTTCAGAAATGCCTAATTACTGCCAACATTACGGCAACAACACGTTCCTGTAGATACATGCTGAACAACATCAGGAGAATACGTCCCCTTCTCACTCAGAAGGCGGCGCAGGTTCTGGTCCAGGCCCTGGTCATCTCACGCCTAGACTATTGTAACTCCCTCCTGGCAGGTCTACCTGCTAGTGCTATCCGACCTCTGCAGCTCATTCAGAATGCAGCAGCTCGACTGGTCTTTAACCTAAATTCACTCTCACACTACTCTGCTCCTCCGCTCCCTTCACTGGTTACCAGTGGCTGCCCGCATCCGTTTCAAAACATTAGTACTTGTGTACCGTGCTGCGAACGGATCGGGTCCAGTCTACATCCAGGTCATGGTCAAACCTTACACCCCAGCCTGTTCACTCCACTCTGCATCAGCCTATCTGCTTGTTGCTCCCTCACTGCAAGGGACAGCTAGCCACTCAACAAAATCACGACTGTTTGCTCCCCAATGACATCAGGACAGCAGAAAGTCTAAACATCTTCCGCCACAGACTAAAAACACATCTCTTCCGACTATACCTTGAATAAAAGTTTGAACTAACAATTTAGTAGCACTTAAATGGCACTTACTTATAGCACTCTGTAGTTTGGCTTTCTTGAAGAAATTGTACTTTTTTGATTCTTGTTGTTGTGGGTTTGTACCCTCATGGTTTAATGCACTTATTGTAAGTCGCTTTGGATAAAAGCGTCAGCTAAATGAAATGTAATGTAATGTGGCTGTGCCCTATATTTATTTAAATTATTGTAATTTTTTCTTATCCTAAACGTTTTTTTACAACCCAGACATGCAATATCAGCATTCAGTTCATATCATGTTTTAATGAAAAAGTTTGCTTTGAAACTCAACTTGCGATAAATTATAAATGTGTTTATTTGCAAGAAAACTAAGTTTGCCACATTTCTCCGGCAGATTACGCAACCTGTAGTTTTCTACATAGAGTATAAAGACAGTATTAAGTGGTGCTGGCCGGGTCTACTCATTGTGAATGTCCCCAGAATCAGTAGTGTTATTAATGTAGAAAGAGACAGGGGGAGCTTTGCTGTTCATGCAGCCCTTAATTATTAAAAACAAATATGATGAGTGAGTGGCTGTGTGGCAGCCCCACGTGACACAGTGTTGCCAGCTGTGAGAATTAAGCTGTTCCACAACTGACAGTTTAGGACAACATATAAAAAGCATGAAAAATCATCTCGCTTGCATGATGCACCACTTTTTCTTAAAAAGGTAATAGAAAAGCAACCTATTTTCCTCAGCCTACACTAGTGCTGGTTACCAAGCACTGAATACATTGTGCAATGGTTGCTATGGCGACGAGAGCCATATACCTTCGAGTGAAGAGAGCACTGATGCAGTGGGCAGGCTGTCGTGATGAGGTGCTGAGGCCTATACTGTTTGAGAAACTGAATTTTTGACCATCACTAAATACACTGCAGCACGGTTTCCTCACTGGAAGAAGGCTCTGGGTTTTAACCTCATGGCTGGCTGGGGTCTTTCTGTGTGGAGTTGGTATGTTCTCGTGTCTGTGTGTGTTTTCTCAGGGTGCTCCGGCTTTCTCACACAGTCCAAAGACATGCAGCTTTGGTTAATTGGAGCCTCTAAATTGCCTGTGATACACTGACAAACTGTTTGGGTTGTTCCTCACCTCTCGCCCCATTGCCAGATGGGATTAGCTCCAGCCCCCAAGATCCTCAAAGGATAGCTATACTGCTATGTATAAGCAGTATAGCTAATGGATGGATGGATGCTTTTTTTTTTAGGTTTTACGAAAGTGATTGTCAGACTTTCTTCTTTCTATGTGAAATGCAAACCTGGGAAAGGGGTTAGAGAGCCTGTTCATGCTCATGCTTGTTTGACCCTTGGTAATCCTTCAAAGATGAGTTAGAGGATGTTGCTGGATTAAATTATGTTGAGGTGAGCGATCAGGGCATTGCTGTGCAATGTTTACTTGAGCATGTTGCTATTTATAGCTGATAAACTGAGTATAAGTTTTTATTCAGCCTTACACTTTTGTGGGCAGCCCCACAGAGTAGCCACAATTTGTACAAATACAGATCAAAGTTTGCCTGTAGGCTTTCTAATACAAGTTGAACTCAGTGTCAGCAGAACTGAACAACTTGTAACTTGATGTGTATAACTTGGCAGACTTAAAACGAAAAAAATCAACAGATAAATAATGATTAAAGCAAAAAACATCTGTATCTTGTAATTTATGAAGATAGCTGATGCCTATTATCTGGCCTATGTGCGCATTGGTGCCTCTCAGTAGGGTGTTTATGCCAGCTAAATCCAGTATTTCATCTCAAAAAGCATCTGTCTCCCACGCACTGTCATATGACTGCAGTGTTTATCATTTTTATGCAGAACCCATGCAGTGCTGGATCAACAAACAGTAGAGATTTGGGATTGATTAATTTTTTAGAGAAAAGCAATTTGTGCCAAAGCCAGTAAGACCTGAAAACATATGCAAAGAGACAATTCCACTAAAGACTTGAGAGCAAAGAAGATCCACAGAAAGCCACAGTGTTCCAGTCTCGGTTGTTTTAACACAAAACATGAAGTCTTTACAACTGACTGTAAGTGCACTGGATCTAAGGAAACAAAAGGGTGTATATGGCATGGATTTGAAAAGTCTATACTTTATTATCTCATAATGAGAGTATGACATAGATAAATGAAAGTTAGATGTGAAAGTGCCAACCAGCCATCAAATCCTCCATGTTCAAAGAACTAACACCAGTGAGTTTTCTAAATTACTGAGCACATCCTTGTATAGTTTTTTCTTGGATCACTCCCTGCAGTCAGTTGACGTATCATACTGCATCCTCTACAGCATTGGAGTGATTGGTTCATTAAAATCAGTCTCTGTCTGGCTCCAGAGTCAGAGACAGAGTGTCTAGAAGCACCACTGCATCTCTGTAGCCTGTGTCCTTCCACCCTCTTGTGCTCATATTGAACTGCTCCTTGATTTATGCAATGGCAGAAAATGAGACACTTGTCTGCTGACCACTGGACTCTGGTTCAGAAAAGACACAGGCTGCGCTCTTCCCACCCACCTGCCTTAACACTGCAGTCTACAGCTAACCAACAGATTTACTTTCCTGGATGAATTTCCTGCTCTATATCCTCACTTCTGGAGCTCTCACCTGTCCCATGTGTTTACCCGTCTAAAGCTCCTGCTTCTAAGCTGCCTTCTCCTTCCACTTTGATTAAAGCTGACTCCACCATCAGAGATGTTTAAGAGAGATCTGATAAAACTGGTTGCACCTCAGGTGGAAATGTTTGTGATATAACGGATAAAACTTCCAACTATCCATAACTCTCATCCCTAAGCAGAAGCTTTTATTATTAATTTCTGTACAAACAAGATGCCCCTTCAGCAGTCTGAGCTATTGAAGCAGAGCTCCGTATGATCAGCTGAGACATGCAGTGTTTTTCCTGGACAATTTTTAATCAATTCTGGAAATGCCAAGACTTTTCTAAAAGAGATGTTCCAGCTATAGTTTTTTTTATATCATACATGCACACAGCAAATTGTTTTTCTAGTCCCAACTCCTAGAAACCGACTATTTGGGCCTCCAAGCCCTTTAACTCATTGCATTAGTTTATTTCCTCACTGTCAATTCCGTGTCAGTCTCTGCTATGTTCTACAAGCCCCACTCCCCCTATACACTACATCAGTGAAAATATCTCGTGGTAGTACTCAAGTTGTATCCTAACTCTTACAACAAAACTAGTGCTTCCAACACTGACAATCTATTCCTTACTTCATCTAATCACACAGAGACTATTCTGCATACTCCCAAGCACCTGTCGCAAAAATGTAATTTCACATGTCCTGCTGTACAACTAAACCTTCATATTTAATGATTTCAACATTAGATTTTTCAATGTCTCACAGAAACCTCCAGAAGACACATTTCCTAACTTGAATTATTGTCTGTCTGGTTAAAAACCAATAGTGTGTCAAAATGGAGACCCAAATATTCCTTCTATGATCTGTCAGAGTTAAACTCCTCCTCCTCAGCTCTCCATTTTACACATCTAAACCAAAGGTGTAAATTGCGCAATAGTTTTCCCCTTAATTAATATGTTTAAAACTTGCCTGCAGACTTGTTTCTTTAAGCTTTGTCAGGTTTGTAGTTTTTTAATATTCTCTATGGATAAATTGACTTGACAGTCGCTGAGCACCTGTTTGCTGACGTTCACTGTTTTCTGTTGACAGTGGTTACTGTGGCAGATCTTTCCCACTCACAATTCTTAGTCATTTTTAAAACAATGGGTCCTTGATTTCAAACAAAGGAAGACAAATGCAGGGTTCTCATTTCTAGCCAACAATCAGTTTTACCAGCTGAAATGACACCTGTTTGAATTAATCAGCTGTAGCTTGCTAGCTAATAGAGCTATAGCTCTATATGAGCTCTATGAGTTGGTCAAAGATGCTGTCTTTGCTGAATGTTTCTCGCTGTCTCATTTTAAAACGAGAACCACTTAAAAGAGTCTTAAAAGGCTCCAGGAAATTGCATGAATAGAACTGTGCTAATCCTGGTTCAGCTGGAGCCTTTCTGTGTTTGAATGTCCTCCCGTTGTCTGTGTGGGTTTCCTCCGGGTACTCTGTCTTCCTCACACAGCCCAAAGACACACAAGTTGGAGCTAATTGGAGACTCTATATGACCACATATGAGAGCGTGAATGGTTGTATCTGTATATTGTCCCTGTGATGCTCTAGCAACATATCCAGGGTAAATTTTATATCAATATATGGCAGTTCAATTCTATAATTTATAGGCTCTACATAGAATGGAGCACACAATGTAGACAACTACAGTATATAACTTAAATTTATACAAGTAGATAAAAGATATGAGATTGACATTTTTTATAAAATAAACAATGAAAGTTACACAATAAAGTTTAGGTGACTGTTTTCTTCTTCATATACATCGAGAATTTGTAATACAACACAAACTCTATTATGTGGACTGTAAATAGAGGTTTTCATACACTTATACTTGTGAATTTTCCAAAAATAAGAACATTTATCCTCCATTACAATTCCAAATGTAATACTATTTCAAGTGAGAAAGCGATTGGAGTTTAGGTCCCAGCCAATTGTAAATATCACACCAAAATGCATTGCTGTAAAAACAGAGGAAAAGCAGGTGAGTCGTCGGTGTCTGGATTTCTTCACCACAGAAAATATAGTTCTTTAAATCAAAGTTGAGTCTTTGTGTGAGGAGTTCTCTTAAAGGGTGTTTATCATTAAAGGATCCAGCCCCCCTGTGACCCTAAATGGATGAGTGATTTAGATAATGAATGTATAACAGATGTATAATGAGCTAATATGAGTGAAGTTAACAATTTTCTTTTCTCTTCTCTCTTTTCAACCCTGTGTGGCTGCTTAGCTCACTTGTTTCAGAAAGACCACATATAAAGGCACAACCCTTCACAAACACACAACAGCGTCAGCGTGTTTCCCTTATTAGAGCCCCATGCACACTGCTTTGGCATGTGGAGAAAACCAAAGCTTGACAGGCCGAGTTGTGGTTGCTAAGCTCTGATTGCATAATTGGTATTTGGGTGAGAGCTGAAAGTTTAATTAGTGGAAAAACATGGTGGGGAATAATAAAATGTTTGAGTGTAGTTCAAAGAATAATTTAGTGCACTAGTTTACCACCCTTACAGTTTGGGACTGATCCACATATACACAGATCAAGTTAAAAGATGCAACTGTCATTACTGAATATATTAGTATATTAGTAATGCTGCTACCTAACAGACAAACAAAGAAACGCCATTAAAACATTAAAGTTCTTTGCTGTCTCTAGGTAGTGATTCAATCTGTGAAACTCTGTAAATTGAGAATAAATACCCACTTTTTCAACATAACTGTATGATCCACAATGGATAGACTCTAACATAAGTGATGCAAGTATGTGATGCAAAAGATTGCAATTGAAGTCCTGAATTTGCAGAACAGGATAGGGAAGTAGATGTCTGCTTCTCTGTAATAAAGGAAATGCAGGGATTAAATGCTCTCTAAGGCTTTAGTTGTTTGTTGTTGTCATATCGAAAGCTGAATTCCCTCTCCTTTAATTTCCTGGTTGTCATGGTTTTGCCAAATAATTACAGGAAATCATTCTAGCTTTTACTGACTAGGAAAGTCACAGTCGGATGAAAGGTTCGCTGAGGGGGAGGCTATGGAGAGAAAATAGACTCTAAATGGTTACAAATGTGTATTACATGATCTACAAGTGAAAAATAAGACCTAAAAATGCCTACAATGATCTGTGAGTACTCACAAATGCATGTTTAAATCCACACACAAATACTAACCAACGTGTGCACATGTAAAAATGTTTTACAAATGCACACATCACAAACTGAATAATTACAGCACAGATTTTTTACTTCTTAACTTCTATTTTCTCTCCATAGTAGGTACACCTGTAGGCACCGGTGGGTTTTCTTATCTGACCCACACAGATAATTCCCATATATATTGAAGGTTAACATGAGCCTAACTGGTCAGGGAGACAGTCTCTTCCCTTATCTCCATGGTTACATAGGCAACCATTCATTCCTCTTCAGCAAAACTATTTTAGTTTGTTTTCACCATGTCTGATGCGGTCTATTTTACTTGTCCCAATCTGTGTTGGTGTCTCCCAGAAGGATGCTACTTTTTATCAGTCTGACTGACAGGCCAGTGTACGCTGATGAGAAGGTTGAAATTAGATCTATTAGGCTGTGACCAATTACTTTTAAACAGACATGTACATTAAGTGACTCTGGCTACTCAAATTATTTCTCTTTACATCCCCTCTCGGTTATACTTGCTACGATTTTGCATATACTGTAAGTGTCTGTGTAGTCGGATGACTGACAAAGGATTGGACATATATAAAGGCCCTCGTTCTAGCCATTTAATTACCTCCACTATGCTGAACTATTTTCATCCTGATAAGTCTGAATGCCGCATATCTCAAGTACATCTCTTATGAATGGGTTTGCTCTCATGAATGATGCAGTGGCTTCCAAAAAGAACATTTTCGTCAAACGTGTTCAGCTCAACAACACCGAGGCTGCTGGAGAGCCATTTCCACTTAATAATGATTGCTCTGCCAATAATTTTTCCAAAATAGCGTTGTTAGAATGTCTAACTGAACAAATAGAGTGAAGTTGAATGGATGAAGGGATTAAAGGGATAGTTCACAGAAAAATGAAAATTCACTCATTATCTACTCCCCACTATGCTGGAGGGGTGGGGGAAGTGTTTGAGTCCACAAAACACTTTAGGAGTTTCAGGGGTAAACAGTGTAGCAGCCAAAGTGACCTCTTCTTCAGACGCAATAAAACAACAGAAAAAAACCCCACAACATGCCTCCATACTGCTCGTGTGGTGTCATCCAAGTGTCCGCAAGCCCCGACATTCCTATCCGACTTGAAACGGCGTCATTTACACCATGTTTTAAGCCTAAAAGTCCACTACCGTAAGTGGCGATGCTAGCTGACGTAGCCACACGAACGAGCACCCCGCGCATGCCCTTGGGTGAGAGTGTGTGCGGTGTTCCGAGGTGCCCGAGTGTACGTGAACGTGAACGTGCCTCAGAGGAGGCTATCAGAGAACATCTAGGCCAAAAACATGGTGAAAATGAAACTGTTTCAAGTCAAATTTGAATGTCGGGGCTTGCGGACACTTGGATGACACCACAGGAGCAGTATGGAGGCATGTTGTGTTTTTTCTGTTGTTTTATTACATCTGTAGAAGGACTCACCATTGACTTCAATTGTATTGGATTTGGCTGCAACGCTCTTTACCCCTGAGACTCCAGAAGTGTTTTGTGGACTCAAAAATGAGTGAATTTAAATTGTTCAGTGAACTATTCCTTAAAGTGCTTCAAGTGCAGGTACCTTTTGGCAGTATGTATGAGTTCTGCAAAGTGGAATCATCTTTTCCTGGGATTTGAAATTCCTCTCCTCTCCTCTCCTCTCCTCTCCTCTGCTCTCCTCTCTAATCTGTGGTCTTTGCACAGGAATATCACGCCCAGCTGGAAGAGATGAGAGTTTCTATCAGACAACTGGAGGAGGACCTGTCGGCTGCCCGTCGTCGCAGCGACCTGTATGAGGCGGAGCTGAAAGAGTCTCGACAGTCCAGCGAGGAGCTGAAGAGAAAGGCTGCAGACTACCAGCACAGGATGCAGAAGGTCTACGCTGTAACGAAAGCTGTTAATGATTCTCACAGTTATATGGGAACAAGTTCTGGTTTATTTGCCATAAGCTGAACATTTACATATACAACATAATGCTATAAGAATGTTCAACTAACCTGTAGTCATTATGATGTTTCTACTTATAGACTGTCTACTTGCCATGATCATTTCAGGAAGGGGTCTCACTGGTTTTCCTGTATCTTTACAGGTTAAAGAGCAGGGCAGAGCTGATGTAGAGGACGTGCTCACCAAGCTGGAGAAGGTTGTTTCTGACGTTTATTTTATTGGAATAAGATTTTGCAATTTGTGAGGATGATACAAATACATAGGACACTGACAAGTCACTTATCTTTAAAATGTACATGTCATGATGACTGTGTTTTTCTCATTTAGGCCAATGTTGAGCAACAGACAAAGATCCACGATCTTCAAGAGAAGCTCACCAAGGTAGAATATTTTTGCTGGGAAGATTACTGAATAATTTATACCAGCTTGTGCTCCCAAAAGCAAGAGATTAAACAGCATTTTACACTTTATGATGAGCGAATCAACTCCATCTTCACCCTCCCTGACCTCCTTTTTTCTCTCTCTGTCTGATTTGGGCTGTGGCCCAAGAACAATCAAGCTGTCTCAGAAATGAGACTTACTGTTTAATTATTGGCGTCAAGCTGTTTTTTTCTCATTCATAAAGATAATTTCAGCCTAATTCTCTTTTTCCTAGAAATTAATATTTAAAAGTACCATCAATTCTGCCAAGAACACATGAGGCTGATATTTAAGACTGGCTGAGCCACATTTAGGATTGATCTTCTTTTGACTAAATGCAAACTCAGAAATACTCAGAAGCATCAGACTTTCATAATAGTTGTGTTTAGTACTTTGTTTACTAGTAAGCACCGAATGAGCAAAAGAAGAATGAGCAGTTATTTCTTACGCTCCTTAACTTTATCAACAACTAATAGATAGTATTACCCAGTGTTGTTTGGGGTATGAAAGTGGTGTAGCTGCATATACTGTATATCTGATTAATTCTATTATGCACAATTAATATTCCCATCTGGTGAAGATCAAGTTTTTAAACATGTTACAGTAATGTGTCTCCCTTGGGTGAGTTGGTACAGTCAGTGCAATGGCTGAGTATTGTGCACCATAAAGGTGTTTGCACACCAAGTCCGTATTTTTCATGTGCATTTTGACACCTTGCGTTTTAGAATTCTATTCGTTCCAAAAACTTCACAGTTGGAGATAACAAAATAGAGTATTGCAGTGAGAAAGATATTCTTCTCATTTCTTGAAAAAACAAAACATTGGGTCTGTCATATCCCGAGAAGCCATTAGGAACTATCGGAATTTCATCTTCTGATCAAGGAGCTGTGAAATTATCACTTCCAAGTTGATTTCAGGATGTCATTGGTCCAGTTTGATATGTTTGAGGAGACGGGGCCACATTAACATATTAATAGATCTCAGTTGCAAATTGAGGAAAGAATGTGTAGAGTTACATTTAAGCCATTTTATAGCCATGAGGGGAATTTTTGAAAGAAGAGTTTTAGGAGGTGTAATAAGCTGCTGGAGTGGAGTGTAAATAACACAAGGTTGATATCAACTTTCTCTTGAAGTTTCTGTACATAACATGCACAGACACAAACGTTGTGATTTTTCTCTTATCCTCTAGGCCTTGAAGGCCAGTGCTGAGGCTACAGACCTCCTTCAGAGTATGAGACTGGCCAAAGAGCGCATGGAACGAGATCTGGAGAGGTTGCAGAACAAGGAAGACTCCAGTGACAGCCTGCGTAGACGCCTCCGTGAGACTGAGGTACATACACACCTCAGTCATACACAGTACACAAACACACAGCCTTGCATATATACAGAATGTTTTGGCCTCTTGCCAGTTTGTATCATTATTCTTTGCATCATGTCATTTGTTGATGTGCAGCATCAACAAATTATTTGTTAAACTTGTTGCATAAATAAATCTGGCCTGTGTATCTGCTCAGCACAAAGAGCCCATGTGTTCATTTCTAACCATGATTTTCTTTTGCACCTTTCATAGAGCACTGGTGCTGAGATGCCCAGTTGTCAGGCTGGATCATAACTTAAAAAACAAATCCACTTGTGTTCATGTGATTTTTGTATGTTCTGGTTGGTGACACTACCTCAAGGGAACACTGGGTAAACCTAAACACAGTGACTATGCTTACAAGGACACCAATATTCAGACTATTGACCTTATTCAGAATAAGACATTATTTCAGTTATGAAGTTATAAAATAATGTTTTAATGTCTAAATAATGTCTCACTTCACAGTGAGCTCTAGATAAGGAAATGTGGTAATAAGGTTAATAATAAGGTAATAATGTTAATTCAGACAGGAGAGTGAAAGGAAAAATATATGCAAGTGGTCAAAGTTACACGGCTCCTAAAATCTCTCACACCATCACGCATGGATGCAAATGGGCTCTTTGGAACCATTGTGAGGAATTTAGAATAATGAGATATAAACATTGCAGAGGTGCAAGCTCTAACAAGCCAAATGGATCCGGCTGCTACAGGGTATCATCAGTTCTTCCTTGAGGCAGAAGCTTTAAGTCCAATTAGCATTCCTACTAAATGTGTTTGATGTCCAAATAGCAGAAAGCACTTCTCAGGACTGTGGATCTTCTGACCTGAGGTTGCATTTATTAAAAACCTAAAGAAATATCCGATAGGTCACATAAACCCTGTCTGTGTGTGTGTGTGTCTTTTTATTACTGTTATCCATTGTGTGCAGGATGGCAGGAAGACTCTTGAGAACCAGGTGAAACGACTGGAGATTGTTGAGCGCCGAGAGACTAAACTGAAGGATGAAATCCAGAGCAAGGCCCAGCAGATTCAGCAGATGGCAGATAAGATTCTGGTATAACTCACCTTTCATCTCCTGTGCAGAGCTAAAATAAACAGCAGAGGTGCGATACAAACACAGCTAATTGTCATCATAGCAGGGGGAGTGCTATTTTGTTGAATAGTTCTAGTATATTTAGGGATGAAAACTAGCATTTCTACATACAGGCTGTAAAGAGGCGCCTCATATAATAATAATTAGTCATATCTGATATTTTCTCAATCTAAAAAACCCTAAATAGTCATGAAATACCCACACAAGTGCTTTTGATTAGTTTTCCTCATTAGTGTGGACATAAACAGACTGAGTTTGATTGACATGTCTCATTCTCTCACTCCCCTGTTGCTTTCGTTGTTAATCTACTGCAAACCATTCACCCAGCTGCAACCAGATCAGAGGTCAGTTTAGCCAGAATAACTGACAACTGATGGGTGTGCTGGGGACCAGGGAACAGCAATTTGAATGCAGCACCAATAAAGGTTTTAATATTACTATTAGGAATCTTTAATAGCTTTTAAGGTCTGTAACATGTCCTCCTAAGAATACGGATACTGAGAATGGGCCTTTATCATGGCAGACAGTTTGACTCCTCATAGTAGAAACTAAAAACTAAAATACAAATATATTATTTATTACATCGGTGTTATGTATAATATCAATTATTGCTGTATTACATTTCAGTGTCAGTTCCAGGGCTTAGGTATTTTCTTTTCTTTTCTTTTATCTTGTTTTTTCAGGCAGTATCATTGAGATTATTTCTTGACAAATAAACACACATGATAAGGGGCAGAGCTAGGTCATGGATGGATGCACTTACTTAATACATCCATAGTATTAAAGACAAGGGACAGATGTATTTATTATTGAATTATTCATTAATTCTTTGAAACACTTATATCTTGTATCTAATATGAAATAACACCTGTGTGATGGGAAGGCATTTGAATTTCTTTTTGGCTCCACTACAATCAAAACAGCCTCAGTTGAGCTCTATACAATCTGATTATAAGTGTATTTTAAAAGATGATGAGGCACATTACCATCACTGAGTGTGATTACGTGTTAGTGGTTTGAGAGTTGTTTGAATCACCTCTATCTGATTACAATTTTTTTTTCAGGGGGGGTTGTTTGGGTTACTTTCAGCCTTTAGGCATGTGACTGCTCATCTTTAATATGCAGCGTCTAACTAAATGAAATGTTTTTATTTTTGTGCAGGAGCTGGAGGAGAATCTGCGAGAGACTCAGGCCACAGCCCAGCGGCTGGAGACTCATCTGAAGCAGAAGGAGAAGCTCTATGAAGACAAGATAAAGGTAACGTGTCAGAACACATAAACTCACTCACACATGTGTTACGAGCGTTGGGTGCAATGTGAAACATCAGACAGGTGAAATAACAGGAAGCGCACTGTGCTATGTTTAGTGGTCATGCTTTAGCTGGTTGCGTTGTGTCTGTCCTCTTCACGCCAACCTATGTCCTGTTAAGTGATATTCTGGTTTTGGTTATGTGGGCTGCCTGGCACTGAGCAGGTGCTGGAAACCCAGATGAAGGCGGACATGGCCGATAAGGAGATGCTGGAGTCCAGTCAGAGCAATTATGAGGAGGAGGTGCGGGAAAAGTGCAGCATCATCAGTGAACAGAAGGCGGTAAGAACTGACCAGCTTGGCAGTGACACTATTTCAGGCATATTTTACCATTTATCACACTGACATAGATTTTCTCGTTTGGAATAACCTGGGTAGGTTATTGTAGAGAACACAGTAGTTAGCCTGAACCTGAGCCTAATTCAAGCAAGTGATGTGAAGATCCAACTGAATGTTTAATTAAAACACAAGTTATCGTCTCTATCATTTCTATTCAGACCATAAATGCTATGGACTCCAAGATGAACAGCCTGGAGCAGAGAATTGCTGAGCTGTCGGAGGCAAACAAACTGGCAGCCAACAGCAGTATCTACACACAGAAAAACATGTAAGTACTGATACACAAAACACTGTTTTTCCATTCAACAATAGATTAAAAGCATTGAAAAACTCTCTTTTCATTAAATAAACTATTGTGAATTCAAGGAAAAGCTGTGGCCTTCTATTGTTGTCACAAATAGAATATCTGCTTCAACCATAATGCTGTTATAAGATGAACAAAAGGAGCACACAAGAATGTGGCTTGTACAAAATAATACCTGGAAGGTTTGCCGTTATCCAGGAAGTGTTGCATGTTCATGTGTGTTGTTGTTTTCAGGAAAGCCCAGGAGGAGATGATATCCGAGCTTCGCCAGCAGAAATTCTACTTGGAGTCTCAGGCTGGGAAGTTGGAGGCCCAGAATGCCAAACTGGAAGAGCATCTAGAGAAAATGAGTCAGCAGGAGCAAAGCAATAAGAGCCGTGTGCTGGAGCAGGAAACCAGGCTCAGAGAGGTGAGGAGATTTTAAAGGGGTCGGGGCAGAAAGCAGGGTTGTGAAGTGGGATACCATCAAAGTAACACACAGTCAAACTTTCAGTGAAGCTGTCACCTCTGTGCCAAAACCTGTTTCAATACCAAGTCATTTTTCAGCTGTTTTGAAAATTCTACACAATCAAACTTTGTTTATCTGAAGTTTTCCACGGGTCAAAACACCCACCAACATCTGGCTTCTGTCTGCACCGGGAATGGATACGGTCAGCATTCCCCCCCGGGTCAATTGACTCTTCAGCAGACAGGGGTTTTATTGGTTCCGGCTCCCATCAGCTGTGAGGGAATATGACACACTTCTCTTCTTTATTTTGTCAGTCTAGATGTTGACACTGCACCTTTTCCTGTGTTTTTGTTATATCTTTTTTTATATCTTATACTTATTGGTTTTTTATACCTTAGACACAGTGTGCAACAGCAATTTTTTTTCTTTGAATCGTGTGAAATGCAACACTGGCAGGACAGCGAGGTGAGAGTTCTTCTCAGTTTCAGGCGTGTTTGTGACGTTGAAGATGACTCACTAGGGAAAAAAACAGAAAAGCAAACTCCTCGACTTGCAATGGGAAAAGAGTTAATTTCCTTCAAGTGACCCCACTGTATATACAGTGAATTTCATAGGTTACTAATCCTAGCATTGATGTCTGAATCTCTTGTATTCACCAACTCACTTGTTAAAAAACATTCAGATTTGTCATTATAATTGTGTAGTAGAGGGAAAAATCATATTATATAAAATTCAATAACAGAGAACACAGCACAATGAATCCAGGTTGAGTCCGACACAGTGAGGTGTCAGGTGTAATGCCCTCTCATCCCTGCAGTTGAGTCAACATGTCTCTCTTACTGCTCCTTTGGATGAATCCCCTCCTCTTGCTCCCTGATCCTAAATGGCCTCCTTTCTGTCGGCCTTTGTAGATCGGGCTGGAGCACGAGGAACAGAAGCTGGAGATAAAGCGTCAAGTGTCGGAGCTGACCCTGTCGCTGCAAGAACGCGAATCCCAGATCAGCAACCTGCAGGCAGCTCGCCGTGCTGTGGAGAACCAACTGCAGCAGGCCAAGACTGAGCTGGAGGACACCACTGCAGAGGCTGAGGAGGAGATCACTGTGCTCAGAGTGAGAGACAGAGAAAGTAGAGGAGTGATGAACATGATGTCTCTTTAGATTTGACTTATTTCACTGAAATCTGTCCCCCTCTGTCTTGTCATATCACTTAGGCACACAGGGATGAGATACAACGCAAGTTTGATACCTTGAGAGACAGTTGTGCGGTAAGATGCTCACCTACTCGCTCACAGTTTTTTTGCTATTTCATTTTTTCCAGGAATAGATAGTTCTAGTGACATTGTGCGTCAGCTGAAGCATCACACATCCTCACTAACAACCAAGAGTTGACACTCATAAGGGTTTTCTGTCATTCTTGTGTTAAGTTTCCCTGTACTTCCAGTTATCACACTCATCATCCTTATTTACTTTTGTGGAAGTGTATTATTTACTTAAATTGTCATCACCTTTGGGCTCCACACTAATGTTTTAGAACTCTCCCAAATTAGTGATAGATTAATTCTCAAATGAGCAATTTGTTTTCACCAGATCTGCTGGAACAGTAACAGGAAGATAACGGCTGTTATCCAAGCATCATGGTTGATGAGGCATCATGGAGAATTTTGTATTCATCTGCGCCAACTATTCTGTAGCCAGAGGCATTTTGTTTTCTGTCCATCTAATCCATTCTTATGAGCATGATATCTCCGGAACGCCTCAAGGATATTTCACAGAGCTTATTTTGGCCTCGTGAACAGGATATCTCTTCATGGTGTCACATACTCAACATGACCTGGAAACCCTGTGGTTTAGTTTGTCATTGTCTTCCCTACTTATACTTATTTCCTGCTCTTGCTTTCTTTTACAAGATTACATCTTCTTGTTACCATAGCTTCTGATAATGAGGCATCATGTGAGGTCAACCAAATAATAATGCTTCAAGAAACCAATCAAAAGTAGCTGCATCTTCATATAGCAAGCTATGTTGTTCAGTTTCAAGCCCCACCTGTTTAAGTTCCTGTCCTATCTTACAGTGAATAACAAGTTGTTTATTCATTTATTTTATAGACATTCAGGGCAGCTGTTAAAGTATGTTTGAATCCTAAAGCTTTACCCTTTTCAAGTATCTTTTTTGCCATTTGCACAGGTACAGTCACCAATACAAGTAAACAACAACATGCAGTTCTTTTTTAAATAGTATATAATGTCATGCAGCATGGGATGGTGTCACTGTGGAGCCCTGATGGTCCCATTAACCTTGAGAAACAGATTTTGTCTCATTTGAGTGCTTTAAAATGAATATATCTTTAATAAACACCAAAGCCACCATGATCTTTCTTTATCCCAATGCCCCTGTGTCGAGATCCACCCACTCACAAACTGTTGAGAGAGCACTGTCCATAGATCCAGCTGGCCAATGCCCAGGCCAACGCAGCCAGATTCTGCAACAAGCAGATCTTGAAATTTCACTCAGTTTTTTGCACTGATACTGTAAGACTTGCAATGTCGGTCTCTCTGTTGGTCTGTCTGTTGAACATTGTGGAACCAAACAAGATGTCTTGATCATTTGTCGAATGTCACATTATTTTAATTTGTATTGACAGACCTTTCCCTAAAATTTCCCTAAAATATACTGAGAACATTCCTGCCCCTCCAAGGTTCAACTATTTCTGTCTTGAAAATAGCAGAAACTTTCCTCATATCAAAATAGACTACAGGGGAATTTGTGGAACTGCATTTTTTTGGCTGCACTACTTAAGACAGTAGAAACACTTAAAGGGGACATAGCATGCAAATTCCACTTTGTTAGTGCTTCTACACGTTAATGTGGGTATCTGGCATGTCTACCAACCCAAAAACTCTGGGAAAAAAACACTCGCGCGTTTTGTTATGGTTCCTCTAAGTCAGAAACGTCATGCTTGAGTGACTCGAATGAGCTTCCTGTGTATTGTGTCGTCACAATACACTGGAAGTCTCCCTACATGGCCTTAGCCCACCCCCCACCTCATCCCCCCCGCCCCCCCACACTCGTTACGCCGGGTTTACACCGGACGCAGCAAGGCTGCGAGGCAGCGCAGCGCCGTTCCCAAGCACGCAGCCGCCTGGCTGTTCACACGGGACGAGCATTTCTCCGCTGGTCAGCCCGCGATTCACTCACATGTGGCATTTGTCTGGATCGTTGGGACTGGGAGGCTGCAGCAGTTGCTCGGGCGCGACCGCTCGCTCTCCCATGCGTGAGCTGGAATTTGTGTCAACGCCACACAGCCAGCAGTGTGGAAGACTTCCGCAGTGTTCAGCACTACTGTAACACCGGCACACACACACAGAGCCCCCCCACTCGTTACGCCGGGTTTACACCGGACGCGGAAGCGCCGCTGCGAGGCAGCGCAGCGCCGTTCTCCAGCGCGCAGCCACCTGGCTGTTCACACGGGACGTGCATTTCTCCACGCTGGTCAGCCCCATAGACTGTATATATAAGGTCAGCCCGCGATTCTGCTTTCTCCGCTTGTTGTTGTACCCGTTGAATGTCGGGGTTCGGGGGTAAATGATGGTCTTCATAGCCCCCCCCACCCCTCTCTTTCTCTCTCTGTCTATCTGCTTGTGTACTTGGATGGGCAGAGGGGGACATTTAATTATGTGATTGGGAAAATTAAAACTCCAGGACAACAGAAGGGGAATACAAAGTATGGGATGCATATTTGATAATTTATATCATATAAATGTGTAATTTATATTGTTTAAAATCATGGGGGGAGAGGGGGAGGGGCGAGCTGGCTCATTAGCATTTAAAGGAACAGGCACTCAAAACAGGTCACTCTGTGGAGGGCTGTTTTATACAGGGTAAAAAGGGTGCTGTTTTAAATGATCCTTGTGGTATTTTGACCAAAGTATGTTACAGACATTTCATTAAGACCCCAAGGAACCATATCAACTTGTGGTAAAATGGGCATGCTATGTCCCCTTTAAATTATGATTAACATGCACCATGCTGGAGGAGCAGGTTCTCGAGCTGGAGACCCTGAATATTACCATTATGACTGTTCACCTTGGTAATTTTTGAAGGTTTTTTTCAATCACTATTATTTATATTATTCAAATTTGGTAAAGAATGTGTTTGACAATGCAAGGATGCCGCCACTTGATGCTCTAAGGGCTTTTACTCTCCCTGCTAACATCCTATTATCACATTAAACTGTAACTTCACTCCTAAGTTTTGGTTGATGTGTGTCTCCCTAAAAAAAATGCCTGTAGATGCAGTACTGGGAGGTGGGGCTGAGACAGGGAGAGGTTTGAATCGTTGACAAAGGCGGCTGTCTCAGATAGCTATCTGGGGTTTAGACGGTGTGAGGGTGAGATTTGAAAATGAGATTCCCACTCACAAGCAGTCAGTGGTGGGGGGGGGGCTGCCCAATTTTGAATAGAGGGTGTTTTTTCAAATAAATATAAATGCCATAATGTAGAACAGTTGAATCTACGTGGGCATTGGCCCTGAAAAGTCCAAGAGTGTTTGAAACACAGTGGTGTTATGAGTCATGTTCAACCCTTTTATGTGGATCTTTATATAAATTTGGTAATTTATGTGATATTAAAACCAGCATTAATATATAATACGTCTGGTTGTTTTAGACCATTGCAATATTTAATTCAAAGGACTCCTCTTGGATTGGACTAGCATTTCCACATGGTTATTTCATCCCTGTATATTTCAATTAGATAAAATAATTGCAAACTTACTACATCTACTCACAGTAGAATGAAGTCGTATCCATATCAGCCATGCAGTATCCAGATTACAAAGAATGGACTAAAAGTGGTTACATTTAAACTGTTTGCAAACCACCATCAGGTGACTTCACCCTCCACTGCATTTGTGCCGCTGAGTCTGTTTGATGGAGAGAGCAGATGTTCCTCTGTATTTTGTGCCATCGGTGTACAGTAAATGTTACATTAGTGTTAGTCAAGGGAATTGCAGGACTGATGTACTGCCTCTCTAACTAGAGTTTATGTTTGATGTACACCCACAGCCTTGACAAATGGTATGATGCTGTTTGTATTCAGCAGTTTTGAGGATGCAAAGCTCGAGAAGTGATTTGCTTTAAGTCTGCAAGTTGCTCTATAGATCAGGATGAGAGGTGAGGAGAGTAAATACAGAGGCTTGCCAGATCACCACTTGATCCACTCCACCGCTGACTGCCCCGCCCCACCTTAAGTATTTAGTTGCTACTGTCAGTCCCAGGCCTCGGGGAGCAGAAGCACTGAGTCAGTACAGAACAGACAGCTAATTTATGTACTTAAAAGCTTTGCCTCTTTTCCCCACCACCTTGAGTTCTGCGTGGTACACATGTTCTCATGAGAGCTGAGAATCAGGGGCTCTTAACAGGCAGCCTCATCAGCCTCTGACCCCCATCTCCCTGCAGCGTGCACAGTGGCCATGGCTGATTAACAGAACACACTGGTCCTGATGAAATGATTAACTTGCTCCTTCCTCCTTCCTCCGATTCCTGAATCCGGAGTTAGAAACAAGTAGTAGAGCTGATCACTGTATCAAATCAAAGTAATGCAGCAGTAAGGGTTTGACTATGGGTTACTTGGGTCAAGTTTTTGTGCGGATGAATAATCATACGTACAATGCTATGCCTGTATGCAAGATGTTAGCGAGAACCTTTTATGCAAGTAAATTGTAAAACTAATGTACTTTTTTTTTTTTACACTAAGTGTATATTACAGTAGAGTAGGATTCTTCTCCCAGATTCTTTTAAACACTTCATGTGTCAAATAGGTGAAGGCTTAGAAAACTAATGTGGAGGTGGTTTCCTTTACCTAAGCTGAGTTTATTCACCCTTTTATTTGCAGAGGAATTAATCCAACTTCCAGGCACCTTTATGAACCACAGTCTACTTTATAGTCAATTATAATTAATATCAAAACAGTCATATTTGTTCAGGGCTTTGAATTAGTTTACAGCCAATAGAGAGGAAAATTAAGAAAATTCATGTTATGGTCAATTAATAGTTGTTTGTTACCTGGTTGATTCTGTATATTTTTGTTGCAGAATGTGTTCCCTGTATACCGTGCTCTCTTTAAACTTGCATGCCCTGGTTGCTCTCTGTAGGTGATCACAGATCTGGAGGAGCAGCTGACCACACTCACTCAGGAAAACGCTGAGCTGAACCGTCAGAACTTCTACTTGTCCAAGCAGCTGGATGAGGCCTCCGATGAGAGAGAAGACCGCCTGCAGCTCAGCCAGGACGTGGACAGACTGCGTCGGGAAGTGGCCGACCGCGAGATGCACCTGAACAACCAGAAACAGGTACCTGGCAGCTGGTGGTCAAGTTCTGATAAATGGTATGTTCTTTCTCTGCTTATGTCAAAAGGTCAATCATCCAATATTGGTATGCCATGTTGATTTGTTGGTAGAACAGGCTGATACTGGCCTCTTAAATATCTGCCCATATTGTGGTCAAACTCTAGATTTGACAAACAAACTGCAGTTTCTTTGATTTACTTCATAGTATCACTGGGGCTCCAGTAAAGACCCTACTTTTAACTGTAGTTAATAACGTTTGATCACTGGTGGTGATATAGAACAATGTTCTTGCATGTGGGTCCCACATTAATTTACTGATGGCTGTAACATGCCAAGCAACACAGCCAAGAAAAGCAGGGAAGAGGAAGACTGCTAGCAAGTGAACAAAGATGTAAACAGTTTCATTTCAAAATGATCAAAAAAATTGCGCTTTACTTTCAAAACATTTGTTAGACTCGATTTGTTAAACAAAAATATATTTGTCTGCAAGAAAACCGCACAGGGCACCTCTACAGAGATTGTAAAAGAACATTTATTACCATATTCTGCGTACATTGCTCTTTACTGCTCCTTACTGCTATTATTTATGTTGGTTTTATTATCCATTGACCTAATTTATATGTGATACCTGCTGTTCTCCATCCATTCACTCTGTTGAGCACCTTGGACGGACTGCCCCTCCCAAGTAAACACACAAACAATCAAACAGCTGACTTTCAAACCCAGTCACAACTCAGGAAACATGTCACCAATATATCCACCAGTTTTCAAATTTCTGTATGAACTTGCCAAAAATATCAGCTGTCATTGGTTGAACATTTGAAAAAAAAGGAACCCAGCAGTTGCAGTTTTCTTTCTAAGACAGATGTACTGCTTCCTCTTGTTCTGGTTTCTGTCCCTCTGCCCACTTCCCACTCACAGTTGGTCAGTCAGACACCAGTTTGACAGGTGACCCAGACATCTCTCCCAGCCCTGACAGTGTTAAGTGTAAATCAGGCAGCAGAAACCCTGGGAATATTTCGGTATTGTTATGTGCTGTATTCTGGATGCAGGGGGAGAGAGTGCGAGCGAGGAGGCTGTGTGATGTGCGCGCTGCCCCCGTGGGAGGATATGTGTGTGGGTGTCCAGTAGCGCTCTCGGTCCTGATGGTTGTGTAACCACCGATGGAAGTCATAGACGAGGGATGGGGTGGTGTGTGGGAGGGATGTGTCATCCCCATCACTCCCAGGTCGTGTCAGCTGTGGAAGCGTTGGACTTCAGAGGGCTGCTGTACCAGCCCGGGCTATATTTGTCTCCCAGTGCTTTGTCTAAAGCGGTGCGTTGTAAGACATGAAACACAGGGCTTTGTGTAGGCCCCATGAATAACACGGAAAAGCATTGTGTCCAAACATATCATGTAAATAATCCTACAGCAGCACTGATACTGGTTATGAAGTCTTTTTTAATTGCAGTGTTGTGGTTGTTGGATTGATACAACAGGTGAAATCCACACTACACAAACTACATAAATATGAACCTAAATCTAAAAATGTGTGTTTTAGATGTGGTGTAACGGAGGGCTCATTTTTACATTGCACATGGTCGTGTACAAAGCTAAATATATTGTGGCACGACTTCAGTGACATCATGACAAAACTTTCCAGGATTTGACTTTCCAATGGATCTGCTTATTGAGAAATTTAACCACCTCCATCTTTCCAAATCTAAATGTTATTTTAAATGAATAGCTGAAGAAAAACCACATATACTTTTAAAATAACTATAATATCTTTCTGTAAATGTGGCAGCGCTGTATTGACACATTGCCAATGTACCTGTATCAGCTCATCTGATATAAAAATGTTACCAGAATTGAAACATCATTGGTTTTCAGAGTAAACTTGGATTGCTTACATTGCCTCTTGTTAATTTATTAATGTTGGAGCCATTCATATATATATATATTATTATTATTATTTTATTTTATCTTTTTCATTTGACTCCTACCTCTTCCTTTTGTGTGACGGCCCTTTTTTTGTTTGTACGTGGGTGGGTCAGGGAGGGGATCTGCAGCTGTGTTTTGTGTGTTTTGTATGTCTTGATAAACCCAAAATTTTATATTAAATCTTTCCAAGTAGGTCTTTTGAGAACAGAGGTTCTTAATAGTTCTTCAACAGTTCTAAGCTGGTGAACTACACTTCTCTCTCTCTCTCCTTTATAAAGCTGCAGTCTTTTCTGAGAAGTGATGACTGCAGCTTGTGCAGCTGTGTCCTCTACACACTTTTGCTTTCAACCAGAGAAGAATTTCTCATCTAAATCCTTTTTTGCACCAGAACCTTGAGACACTGAAGACCACATGCACCATGCTGGAGGAGCAGGTTCTCGAGCTGGAGACCCTGAACGACGAGCTGCTGGAGAAGGAGAGACAGTGGGAGGCCTGGAGGGCAACACTGGAGGAGGAGAAGAACCTGGCTGAGAGGAGGACCAGGGACATCCAGAGACTGCTGGACATAGAGAAACAGAACAGGTGATGAACATTCACACATATGTACAACATCAACATGACATTTATGTGGACATATATCGACTGAAGTGACCTTTAATTTGTGCAGAGTCATGTAACATTTTGAATAAATGGTAACAGTATCGGTTTATTTATAATTTATATTGAAAACTGTTTTTGCTTTGAATATTTCTGTTGGATCTGGATCCCTCTGCCTACACGCTGAATACAACAGGTTTGGCCGTATTCACTAGGGTTTATCAGAAGGTATTCTGGGAAATATATAAAATTATTTTCTGAGTTTGTGTAGGCAGGGCACTGTGAAGAAAAGTGGGTAAAGTAACTGCTTTAGAGAACTGCAGCCAGCAGCTCCTCACTTTGCAAGGGTGTAGAAATAGAATATTCAAATAATTACTGTAAGTCAAAAAGAGCCAGTAAGCACATTATAGTCACACTCAGAGAGTATAGAAAATGAGCAGTGTAAATGTGTTATGCTGTATGTTGTAGGCTTCGTTCAGAGCAGCGCAACTCAGAGTCTCGTCAGGCTGTGGACCAGGCAGTAAAGGAACACAAAGCTGAGATCCTGGCCCTGCAGCAGGCCCTCAAAGACCAGAAACTCAAAGCTGAGAGCCTTGCAGACACTGTGAGCATTTCCACACTGTTAAGTAGTACTGTACTGCTTGTGGGTAACAGATGTTGCAGCAAATTCCTCCTGCGTTCTCTTCTCAGATGAATGATCTGGAGAAGAAGCATGCCATGCTGGAGATGAACGCCCGCAGTTTGCAGCAAAAGCTGGAGAGTGAGAGGGATCTGAAGCAGAGACTGCTGGAAGAGGTACATTCTCTATTTTCTCACAGACAGACATGTATTATACATTTTGTTGATTTCTGAGTATATGAGAAGTAAATACAGCCCCTGCAGCTAACAGCTGACATTTTAATGGGTCTTTCTTAAAATGTGTACTCAATAGTAAGGTCACAAGCTCTCATTATGCTTTTCCAGCTCATGATAAATCCACAGTTTGATAGTAGTATCTCTGAGTATTTAAACCTTGAGGTATTACTCAACATCCATTAGCTCATCTGAGAAACTGACATTTATAAAACAGGGGAGGATGCAAATGATATCATGTAACTGCAGAGGAGCCGCAAGACAGTGTAGCTAACACAGGAGGGTCGTTCACTTTGCAGCGTATAACAGGGTCTACACATGAGAGTCACCAGAAGGAAATCTTAGATGCAACCTCATCACAAAAGTCCGCATCTGAAGTCTTCAAACAGAACACATTCCTTGCTGTTAGGCATGGGAGTGGAAATATTCTGCGTCTGGGTTGTGTGGCAGTGGCACAGGACACACTGCACAGAGAGGGATGGATGTTTTCCACTAAATATCAACAAACTCAAGATGCAAAGGTCCTGCAATTAGTCAAGAGAGTGAAACTAAAAAGAGGCTGGCTTCTACTACAGGACAATGATTCAAAGCAGACCTCAAAATCCACCATGATCTAATTCAAGAATCATAAGCTGAAGCCTTAGGAACAGCCCTCACAGTCCCAGACATCACTGATATCTGTGGGGAAAGATGCTGTGTGTGCAACAATATCACAGAACTTCAGAGTGAAAATCCTTGAGAATAAAGACTCTCAGCTAACTGCAAAAAAAACAAGCTGTCATATCTCCCAAACTGGAACTGACTTAGGTTTCCCAGGATTACCCAAAAACTACTCAACCATTTTCCATGAAATTGTTTGGAGAGGTGAGGCATGACCCAAGGAAGAACCCATGAAATTGTGGTGCTGATCCGGATCGAGGGCGCATACACAAATCTTTTACATTTCTTTAATACTGGGAGATGGAGCATTTTTCAGCATTTTCGTTGATTTCTCAGAATAATTCATGGATCTTGATGTTCATTCGAGGTAAGTTCATGAAATACAAACAGCACATCAACATTTGAATAAAAGCTCAGTTTAATGTCTTTTTCCTTCAAGGGCTGTATTGTTTCTTTTTACTTGAAACATCAACAAAGTACCTAATGACCAAACTTTTGCTGTACATCCCATAATATATTCTTTTTTATATTTATATACAAGTATAAATATTAGTTGTTCAACTGTTTTTGTGCTTGTTACCTTATGTCTTCATGTTTTTATTCCATGATTTATGCTGTTGCTGCAAATCAAATTACCATTACCAAATATAAACTTGTTTCTCTTGCGTGCGTTGTGTCCCAGCTGTAACAAATGTCAAACCATGCTGCAAGGTTAAGCCGGTGCTATCACCGGAAATAATCAATTGTAAGAAGCTAAAGTGGCAACGTCACAGAGTGCAAACGGTGACGAAAGAGCGGTTTTATCTCCACAGCAAGAGAAACTGCAGCAGCAGATGGACGCTCAGAAGACCCACATCTTCCGCCTGACCCAGGGGCTGCAGGACGCTCTGGACCAGACTGACCTGCTGAAAACTGAGAGGACCGACCTGGAATACCAGCTGGAGAACATCCAGGTGCTGCTGCACAGACATGCACATGATATACCCATCAATGTAATGTATATGCACTGAAGAAACACAGAGGATATTAGATAGTTGAGTTACCACAGTCACATGAATACTTTAACTTGGAGCAGATCTTTCTATCATTTGCTGTCTTGTTTTTTTCCCCCACTTTCCCCCAAAGCTACATGCACATACATACCCCCCCCCCTCATCCTTTGTATTACCCCACAGCATACACCCCCCCTCCTCTCTGTCTTTGTTGGCCTCTCTGTGTGAAGTGAAGTCCATGAGGAGAAATTCATGGCAGTAGTGATGTTCACTTAGCTCCACCTGCAGGCCGTGTACTCTCATGAGAAGGTGAAAATGGAGGGGACCATCACCCAGCAGACCAAGCTCATTGACTTCCTCCAGTCCCAGGCCCACGGTGGCTCCAAGAAGAAAAAGGTCAGATGGAATCATCGATTCATTTGGATATTTTGGGAAACCCCCGTAAAATGTTATTTTTAATACAACAATTGTGAAAATTTTATCTGCAGAGTGAGAAGGTTAATTTTGTTTCCCCCAATTACTATAACCTTAAATCAAATTCACCTATATATCGTCATTTTGCATGTTCAAAAAGTGTTGTAGATTATCACCACACAGAAAGTGATTCACAATCAGCAGAGCATAGTAATGGATTAAAACAGATTAACTAGATTTTGCATCCTGTCTCTCAGTGGTTCTCCAGCTTCTCATCTCTGGTCACATTTTACACCATTTTGTTCATGAGTGCTTGTGTGTGTCTCAGGGTCTGTTTGGCCGTCGTCGAGAGGACCTGTTGGCTGCCATGGCTGCTCAGGCCCAGGCTCAAGGGCAGAGTCAAGGCCAGGTTTCCGCGGTGCCGGCCATCCAGCCAGTTCCTCTGCAGTACAGCGACATGAAGGTGGCTCTGGAAAAAGAACGCACACGCTGCACTGAGCTGGAAGAAGCTCTGCAGAAAATGAGAGCAGAGCTGCGGTCTCTCAGAGAGGAAGGTCAGACTGCAGTTTATACTCATGTTTGCAACTCTGCACACCAACTTTAACTATAGTTTATTACTGTGACTACTACGACTATCTTCTTTGAACAATAGAAACACTTAACTCATCTTGATTAAACAATATATCTATTGTGATGTAGCGCTCCAGTATAAAGATCATGGTAACTCTACAAACCCGGCCACGTCACGGCAGCAGATGATTATGTCTGCCATGGTAAAGTCACCTGAACACCAGCAGGCCCCGACCAGCCTGGCACCCGCCAACTCTGGACGTAGGAAGGAGACTGCAACACCTGAGGGTGAGTGAAGAGATGATGTTTGTGGAAAAAAGCAACTTTTCCTCTCTAATAGAAACATACGTCTGGGCTCCATACTTTCCACGTACTGGCTCTTACATGTACACACACACACACACACACACACACACACACACACACACACACACACACACACACACACACACACACACACACACACACACACACACACACACACACACACACACACACACACACACACACACACACATAGATCTAATCTCACTCTCTTACTATCCTTTTTCCTTCACACACCTTTCAGAGAGAAGGAGGGTCACTTTTGAAAGTAAGTTGTTCAAACCCATGGTTTCTGCAGTTTGGTCTCTTATCTCCTTTTGTCTCATTCACATCCTTAAAAAGCCAGATTTTAAAAGCTCTGCACTTTTATAGAATGTCACCTCCCATCAGGCTGCTCGGGTGAGGCAGAGACACCTTCAAGTAAATTTACTCTGTTCAGTGCACAGCTTTAGAAATCTGAAGCATTTTTATCTTGGTTGCTGAAGCTTAGTCAATCTGATTTGCAGAACCCTGTTCTTTCACTCCACCCTAAACATCACATCATACACTACCAGAGATGCACCATATGATAACTTCACAAAACGCTGTTTGAACCCACACTCTGAACTTAAAATTAAAGGTATTATTCAGTCATTGCATTTCTTCTTACAAAAGAATAGACTGGATGATATTTATGGTAAAGTTGTGTCATTGTAACCTACTGTTGATGATTGTGATGAGATAGAAATGAGAATCAGAAACAAAAGGAAAACACAAGAAGAAAACATTGAGACCATTATATCAAAAATGTAAAATGGACATAAAAACTGTAGATATATAAATGTATATTATGGTAAAAATCCAGAAATTATAATGAACTATTTCAGTTGTTTTCTGTAAATATCTAGAATATGTGAAGTGTGAAGATAAACTTTTCAACCTCAGGCGACCACAATGTTTTACAGAAAGTGTTGTGGTGTGTGGCCGTTAAAATAAAGAGGAACCAACACAGAACAGAAAACTTGATATTGATTGGATAATGCCTTTAAAATGCAGCAGTGAGTGGGCACAAGCAAAGGGATTGATTCAATCAATATTCTTTTTCAAACTTTTTTTTTCTTCACAGTTGACTTGCTTATGCATTTTGCCAAACATCTTACAGTTCTTGGAAGCCTTCTTTTGTTGAACTGACTTCATAGCTGGTATGGTACAGCATGGTGCACTGAGGTGTTGTAGTGACCGATGTGCCTGGAGCTGCTGCCCTCACTGTGTTCCCTGACTGTGTTCAGAGTATAGCCGTCGTATGAAGGACAGTCAGAGGGACAGAGAGAGGGAGAGGGAGAGAGTGGTGCACCACAACACCCCTCATCGCTTCACAGTGGGACTCAATATGAGAGCTGCCAAGTGTACTGTGTGCCTGGATACCGTGCACTTCGGTCGCCAAGCCGCCACCTGTCTTGGTGAGTTCGGTGTGTTCACATAGAGAGTCATGGACACAGTGATGCACTTCATGTAAACTGAAAAAAATTAGCATAGATTGTACGGAGCTAAAATGAATGACCTTTTTTTCTTTTCTTTTTTTCTCCATTGTATAGTGGATATTGTAACATCTATCTTTTAATTCCAGCAATGTGGAACACATGTCTCAAGAGCAGTTCACCTTATCAGCTTCAGTCCTCGCATGTGTATTGTTAAGGGCACAAGGAAGAGCAGTGTCGAATTTGGTGCGATTTGGACATGATATGTTTAATATTAATAAACTTAGAATAAACAGGCAACAAGCACTCTGTAGTGGCTGAGACTCATTAACGTCAGTGACGTTGGCGATCACGACAACAGCAACTGTTTCTCCAGTTCAGGGTTCTTGACTGAGTTGAGCTTCAGGAGAACAGTGCGGTGGATATTTGTTGAGAAATTAAATAATCTTTTGTTTATTATTAAAGAAAAATAAGGAGTTGCAGAGAAAATCTTTTCCCAGCTGGAGAAGGACAGAGCTCTCACACCTAGAGTGGATCAGGAGGTCTAACCCCGAGAATAGAAAGAGAATACATTATTTTGACATACAGTTATCTGTGTTCTGACATTTACAATGACAGCTTGTTCCAGTCCCACAGGGAGTGAACACATTCCCTTATTAAGATTAAGATTAACACGTCCTTTATTAGTCCCACAATGGGGAAATTTGCAATGTTAAACCAGCAGAAAGACATCACATAAGTAGCATGCAGTACTTGGGTGAAGGAATATAAAGAAATTGAAATATACAACAATATATAGAAAAAAATATATAAATGTAATTAATCCGGTATGTAAAGAAATATGTTATGTGAATATGTACAGTGAATGGATTGCACATAACCGTTTATATTGCACAGAATTATCTATTTTCTTCAGTTTTCCAGGCTAGCTAAGGCAGCATAACTCTTGGTTAAAGTGAGGCAACTTAATCAAATTGGTAAACGTAGTAACGAGCAATAAGGAAATGGTCAAATCTGTCATAACAAACAGCAGCAGTGGAGCAGCTTCAGGGTTCTGTGGAGTCCGGCAGCAGGTTTTTATTTGCAAAACAAACAGCCTATTCCAAACAGGCAGGTTCAGAAAGGGCACCGCACTAGTGCATTATAAATAGGAGTGTTATTAAAATATGTGAGAGCATTGTGAGGGTCAATCTATTTTTATGATGGTTTGAGATTAACTGACTACTAGGGTGAACTATAAATGCTCCTTCAAATGACAATGTTCACAATAAACAGAATTTTTATATTTCTTAATTTATACACGTCCTTGTAAGGATGCCCCTACACCAGCCATTGGCACAAAGGCCTTGTCTGCCATTGCATTCTCTTAAACCATGTTTTTTCTTCTTCTCTCTCCTCAGAGTGTCACGCTTTGTGCCACCCGAAATGCTCCCCCTGCCTTCCAGCCACATGTGGCATGTCCAGCGACTGCTCCCTGCATCTGTCTGATGGGCTGTGTCGGGACAAAGGTAGCGCTCCAGGCCAGCAGCTCAAAGAAGCAGGTGGACACATGCACCTGGAAGGCTGGATGAAACTGCCCAGGTTAGCTATACGTACACAGTGGTGTGATCATTGAAGCTTTTCTCTTGCTGTTCATTAGTAGTGAATATAACAGATAATGTGCAGATAATGGATCAGGATGTCCACAAATCCTACTATTAACCTCTATTTTTGTGCTCAAGCCCATAAATGATGTCACTAAAATGAAAATGAAAATGATGCTGTTCTTCTGTAAGTTTTACAACCACAAAGTCAGAATGAGAAGATACTGAACTAAGGTTACAGGAACACAAACATGGTAGAAATGTAGGGTTGTTTGTCTCTTTTATTGTTTTAGTAATTAACTATAGGATGAAGATTGAGTCTGGTCCAGACAAAAGAAACACCTGATTGGTGGAACCAAGTTCAAATCATCCCATAAGTGGAACAATGAATCTTACTCTTATTATTTGGTAGATAACTTTATTCAAAGCAACTTAAAACAATAAAGCTTAAGTACAATAGAACACCTTGAAGTAATAACTGTTCAATCTTAAAGGGTTAAGTTGTGATAGAAATTTACCTGATGGGCAACAAGATGTTGCTCTTTGTATTCTATGTGTAGGTGCATAACGAAGGTTGAATACCAGTTCGTGGTCACATGCTCCAAAAGCTTTAACATCTGAGCTATGAATGAGCAATGAAGCTATTCTAGAGGCTTGTGATGCCCATCAGTCTATTCTGTGTATATGTTATATATCCATCATGTCCTCCATACCTGTTTATTTCGAGCAATAAAGTTTCTCTGGTGTGCCCCCTCCTGATGAGGCTGTGTCATCTCCTCCCACTGATCAGGCAGCCTCATGTTACTGAACCCTCTCAGGAACTCTCTGTTCTGTCTGGTGAATCCACTTATCTGGTACTTAAAACTGTTTTTTAAAAAGGGCCTATGTAAAGTATCCTGCAAAAACTGTTCATCTTCATGGTCTGTGCTTTGTCATGATGCAGTTTCTCTGTGTGTTTGCAGGAATGGGAAGCGAGGCCAAGGCTGGGAGAGGAAGTATGTGGTCCTGGATGGGACCAAAGTGTCCATCTACGAGATAGAGCCCAGGGAAGGTTGTTAACCTGTCTGGATATTTAACAGAACATCAGAATTCATACACCTACGACAGTTACTGAATACTTCCTCCAGTTTCAGTTCTGTTCTGTGTCTGTTACTTAGAGTCTGTGAAGCCGCTGGAGGAGTTCGACCTGTGTCTGTCAGATGGAGAGGTGATGGTTCATGGAGCTGTTGGAGCATCTGAGCTGCCAAACACGGCCAAGTCAGGTAAACACTCAGTGGTCTCCTAAAGAATGACGTCATATAAACTCCACATTGAAGACTTCAGTCTCTTCAAAGCGATTATGTCAGAGACGTTGTTGTTGTCAAAGTAGGGTCTGACACTCATTTACGAGGTTCCAGGGCCTCCTGTCAAATAACGCATGTTGCAACTTGTTTGCTTGAAAGCAAGGTTATGCAAAAACCACTGGATGGATTTTCACAAAACTTGGGGGACGGATGAGGTATGGGTCAGGGAAGAATTTGTTGAATTTTAGTGTGGATCGGGATCAAGTGGTGGAATCAACAACTTTTATTATCACTTTCCTTAACTTTGTAAGACAAACATGTTTTTCAACATTTTCACTGATTTTCCAGGGTATAATTCCGTAATTGAATTTAATGGGACTATTGGGCCTTAGTGGAGGTATGCGCTCTACTTAGTGCCAATCTAGATACTATAAATAATAAGAAACCATTAAACTAAGAGAAGTATTCTGAAGTCAAACCTTACCTCTGTTCCATGTGTTTCAGATGTTCCTTATGTCCTGAAGCTGGAGTCTGGTTGTCACGCCCCCTGCTGGCCTGGACAGTCTATTTACTTCATGGCTCCCAGTTTCCCAGACAAACAGCGCTGGGTGGCCGTCATAGAGTCCGTGGTGGCCGGGGGACGAGCCTCTCGGGAGAAGGCCGAGGCCGACGCAGTGAGTATCTCTGGAGCAGGCGGGGGTCAACTGGGGCAACTGCCTCTCTTCATCATCAGCTTCTGCTGACTCAAATAAACCGAGACCACTGTCACAGATAACTGTGTCATCTATGGCTGCGGCCTTAAACTCACTGTTTAACTGTATGGGGTTATTCATGAGGAGCAGATTTACCTTCTGAAGTCATTTTAAGAAACAGGTTTAGGTTTAGAGTTCAATGGATGACTCCCAGTTTCTATATGTGTCGTTAATTGTTCCCTTCTTCTCTCCTCTTCTCTTTCTCTCGTCTCTTTCTCTTTCTCTTTGTCTTTTCTCACTCCTGTTTGTTGCTTTGTCATCATGTCACATTGTATGTCCCATATATGGGCATGTTTTGTTGATTTGCTCTGTTCTACCCATTCCACTGGGTTTCATCGGATACATAGGCTGCTGTTTCCAAAAGACTCATGGTTCTGTCTCCTCTGGTCCAGGTAAAGAGTTACCAACATGTAACGTACAAGAGTCACTGACACACACACACACACACACACACACACACACACACACACACACACACACACACACATCATGAGGCACGCAGTAGTGCATGTGTCTGTCATTGTGTTGGTTGGTCACCCCTCTCCCTGCTCTCATCTCACCTGCTGTGACCTCTCTTCACTCTCACTGTCCTTGTGTCCTGATGTAAAGTTTGGATGCTGCTGAAATATTCTTCCCTTTCTTTGCTGTCCTACACTAATTCTTACCAAGATGTTTGATCATCTTTGGCCTGATCCTCCTCAGTCGTCCTGCCCAAAGGACCAGGGATCCCACAGTGATTTTGTTTTAACCTGCCGGTGAACTCGTCTGTTTTATTACCCCGCTGACCCTCTGCACACTCTTTACAGACTGGGACTCAAGTCACATGACTCTAGGTCATCATTTGTGAGACACAAGTCACAAACTGGATGACACAATCCTGACTTAAATGACCTAAAACTAATTTAATACTAACTAATTTAATAATCCATAATGCAGGTTTTCATTGGTAATAAATATTCATAGTAGTTTCAGAGTAGTAGAAGTAATAGTTGTTTCAGAGGCCTTACTGAACGGAGTAATGGAAATGAATCCAGTCTGTTGACATGTCTATTAATGGTCATGTTTTCAGTGAAAACAGAGTCACTAATGAGTGATGCTGCTAATACTGGTAATAATGAGTCAACAATCTACTTTTAATCTTAATCCATGGTCAGCTGCCTTCAAGATCCACCATGTGGACAAGGACTCTGTCGTAGGGTCAAGTCAGTAAAATGTGTTGATGATACATAATTTGATGAAGAGGAGGGGGGGACAGAGAAGCTCCATGTGTCATGTGTCCCTGGACAATCTTGACCGATATAGCAGCAGAACTAAGAGCTGGTCCAAGACAGACAGCTTTATTAAAAAGGAAGGTTTTAAGCCGACTCTTCGGAAAAGAAAAGTCTCATGTTATACATTAAATGTTTTTCTATCAGGGTTTACACGTGTAACAAAAAAATTGAAACATGAAGTAAAAACAGGAGTGTGACTGTGACTTGGTCCCACCTCTGACACTGTGAACCTGCACACAGCCACCCGGCCCCCTCTGTCCTGCTCCTCTGCTGCCCCCCCCCCCCCCCTGTGCTTGAGTCAAGGTCGTGACCCAGCTGACCTTTGACCTCTCTCCGATCTTACAGAAGCTGCTGGGAAACTCTCTGCTGAAGCTGGAGGGGGATGACAGGCTGGACATTAACTGCACCCTCCCTCTCACAGACCAGGTGCTGCTGTGAAGAATGTGTATTAAAACATATCTCATCTTACATATTAAATATTTTTACACCTTCTGACAGTAACAGTTATGTTGAAAAGTAGAATGATCTAACTAAATGGAGGAACATGAAGCTTGAAGCAGAGGCTCAGGGCTCACTGCCAACATTTGTGTGAGGTTTCACCATTTTCACCAGAATAATTATGGTTCTGTTTTGCTGCTGTGCTGCAGATCGTTCTGGTGGGCTCTGAAGAGGGGCTGTACGCCCTGAACGTAATAAAGAACTCCCTGACTCACGTCCCTGGTCTAGGATCAGTCTTTCAGATCCACATCATCAAAGAGCAGGAGAAACTGCTGATGATCGTTGGTGAGATGTCCAGCTTTGTCTTTTTCAACTGCTGATAAGTGTTCACTGAGCAGCAGGATTTGAGTCTTGATCTCAATTCAAAGCAAATGTCTCCTGCCTTGACAAGGTGTTTAGTTAGTGAGGCGACACCATTACCAGTCATCATTCAGATCTGTGAAGGACCACATTGCCGTTAGATCATTTTGGTGAAACTTGTAGATATGATCTTGTTACACAGGACAACACAATGACTCGTGTGTGTGTGTGTGTGCTGCAGGTGAGGAGAGGGCGCTGTGTCTGGTGGAGATAAAGAGAGTAAAACAGTCTCTGGCCCAGTCCCACCTGCCCAGCCAGTCTGATCTGGCTCCCTACATCTTTGAGACGGTGAAGGGCTGCCATCTGTTCGCTGCTGGGAGAGTGAGTCGTCTTCTTCCTCTCTGTGAAACCTGACATGAGGCAGATTTTCTGCTTCAAGACTTTAATGTGTTTTCTTGCACGCTAGAGAAAGATGTCATTGTACAAACTGACTGTAGAAAGTAATTGGTAAATGGTCTGTATGTATTTGGCTCTTTTCTTGTCTTGATGACCACTCAAAGCTCTTTACAGTACAAAGTGACACATGTGCTTTCTTACAGATCGATAACTGTCCTTGTATATGTGCTGCAATGCCCAACAAGATTACCATCCTGCGCTACAATGACAATCTTAACAAATACTGCATTCGTAAGGTGGGTACGACCTGTTAGTGCCATGCACAGTTTTTAACAGTAGTTATGGTTACACCATATTATACAGTGGAGTGTAAGAAACACTCAAACTAGAAGCATTAGATAATATAAAGATAAATGTTATAGGAACAAAAGAGAAATAGGATATAAAGGAAATAAATTAGAAGCCAAATTAAATTGTAAAGTTCAGTTCAATTTCACCAAGAGTCAACTGACTAAAATGCCCCCCCCCTGTGGTTGTATGTCCGCCAACTCTGAGACCTTTTACCATCATAAACCTTTTTATACCAAACATACCAAACTTAGCTAGAACTAAGAACTTGTCTTTAACTCACCTGCCTTCATCTGACAGGAGATTGAAACTCTGGAGCCGTGCAGCTGCGTCCATCTGACCAGCTACAGCATCATCATCGGCACCAACAAGTTCTATGAGATTGAAATGAAGCAGTTTGTGCTCGAGGGTAAGGAAACAACAAGTGTTTGATGTCTTCAATCAAAACACATGACATGTAAAATACTTAACAGCGGTTTTAGTGTTATTCTTTTATTCTGTTCAAAGGCAAATGTTGAACTTGACTTTATTTACTGTATTTGAGAGCTATAGTGCCAGCTACAGTGATATACAGATATACAGAAGTGTTTATTATTTGTTCACTACAGACTTTGTGTAAAATAGTATAATATTTCAGTGTTGTTTAAAGGTATGTGTGTAATCTGACAGTATGATGACTGGTCACCAGCTCAGTGTCTAACCCACAGACTGGTCCTGTGTTCTGTCCACTGCAGAGTTCCTGGATAAGAACGACATGTCTCTGGCCTCTGCGGTGTTCGCAGCCTCATCACACAGTTTCCCCATCGCCATCATGCAGGTGGCGAGCAGCGTGCAGAAGGAGGAGTACCTGCTGTGTTTTCACGGTGGGTTCAGCAAACCTCTCTACACACTCACATGAGTTGTCTCTTCACAGTGGAGACAGTGACACTCAGTGTAGGAGTAGATATAATACTAGATCATTACTGAACCTCACTGTGAGACAACAAGCGCCATTATAAACACTAAAGTATGTTTTCAGTTTTTTCATCTCCTGCCGTGTCCTCGTGGGTCTGATCTTTATTAGAAATACGAATGATAAAATTACACTTGTGTCTGATTTTAGATGTGATAACGTTCTCTTGTAATCTCACTGTCCTGTGCTGAAGTGAGATCCAACGAGAGGCAGACTGAGTGTATCTTTGTTTGTGTGACAGAGTTCGGAGTGTTTGTGGACACGTACGGACGAAGAAGCCGCACTGAGGAGATTAAGTGGAGTCGTCTGCCTCTGTCTTTTGGTTTGTAAACTTTCTAACACCTGCTGTGCTACGCTGCATTAATACAGAGAATCAAATGTTAATGTTTATATAATTCTATAGTTCATGTGTTACACGTGACATCTATGCACTTCTCCTGTGAGCGGGATCCCTCACTTGCTGCTCTCTCTGAGGTTTTCCTCCTGTTAAAGGGTTTTTTGGGTTGTTTTTTCTCACTCATGTTGAGGGTTAAGTGCAGAGGATTGCAAATTCTGGTTTGTGAATTTGGGCTTTACAAATAAGATTGATTGATTTCCTGTCTGGTGCAGCCTACAGAGAGCCTTACCTGTTCGTCACCTACTTCAACTCCCTGGACGTCATCGAGGTGCAGGGACACGCAGCTCTGGGGTGAGACTGATCAGATAAGTTTTACCAAGTTTTAAACATTTTTTATTTTTATCGTATTCACAGCATCACTGTCTGTTCTTCTACAGTCCGACAGTGCTGGCCCACCTAGACATCCCCAGCCCTCGATACCTGGGCCCAGCCATCTCCTCCGGGGCCATTTACCTGGCCTCGTCCTACCAGAACAAACTGCGGGTCATCTGCTGTAAGGGAAGTCTGATCAGAGAGTCTGGCGAGCTGCAGAGGAGCGGCTCCAGTCGAGGGTCAGCTCCCTCTGTAATGTTTGATCCCTTCACAAAAACACAACAAAGTAGAGACAATAGAACACAGGTTCAGTGACACTGTGTAGGAGACTAAAAGCACTTGAACACCTACAAAAACACATCATATCAAAACACATTAATTAAACTCTGAACAGTTTCACAGAGAGAAGCTTTTTTTATAGACTAGGCCAACATCATCATCTGCTGTAAACATGTAAAGTCTTCTTGTTCACACTTTCTCGTGACATGCTGCTCTCCGCTGTGTCTGTTACAGTAGTCCCAGCAAGCGAGGCCCACCCACCTACACAGAGCACATCACCAAGCGTTTGTCCTCGGGCCCCGGCAGCCATGACGGCCTGCACAGAGAGCCCAGCACGCCGCATCGCTACCGGGAGGGACGCACCGAATTCCGACGGGATAAATCCCCCGCCCGACCGCTGGACAGAGAGAAGTCGCCTGGCAGAGTGCTGGACAGTCGCAGGGAGAGGTCTCCTGGGAGATTCGGGGACAGCTCTCGACTCCATGCAGGGTCGGTCCGAACACAGCTCGCCCCTGTAAACAAGGTACTGCAGGAATGTCCTGGTGGCTGGATGGTTACAGGGAATTTCTAATGTCCCCAGTTCAGTTCTACCCAGAGTCACACCTGTCTTTCTTCCCCAGTTTCTTGTCTGTCTCGAACATGAATTGTTCAATTATTTGATCGCACAAAAGTTTCCTGTTCCTATCATGCAACGTTGTCATTTCAAGAGGCCTATAAGTGGACCAGTGATAGATACAGTAGATAGATGGATGGATGGATGGATGGATGGACAGATTCAAGATCAGATAGTGTGCACTCATCCGTATCCATGCAGTTGTCCCGAGTACAGTAACTAGTTATGATTGAGTGACAGCATCCTGCAGATCACTGTGCTGCGTTCTTCTGGAGAGACATTTTGATCTAAGAATTTGTTTAAGTTTATTTTCACGTGTCTTTTGATCAGTAGTACTATTTCAGCAAACATCGTGCCCAGTTCAATGTCAAATTCAATAAGCTGATCCATACTGAGCGGAAATGGGCGAATATTAGAGTGTGGACACGACCTGAGACCGTCAGCTGCCTGTTGAGCCCCGACAGGCTTGGGACAAAAAACTTAATGATATTCGGGTTCAGGTCGGTCATGTTGGCTGATGTTCTTTACACTGCTCATTTCTGTAATTGGGAAAAACAATCAATAACCATGCGCATCAGGGACATGGCATCACAAAGTCAGTGCAGTTTATATGAACAATATCAGGCTCATTCAACAAAAAACAGGAAGCCTGTCAGGGAGGAGTCAGGCTCAGTTTCTTCTTGGGCTCGGACGAAGTCGGACATAAAAATGCAGCCCGAGCCGAGCTCTGCTACATGTGGCTCATAAGGAATAGAAAAAAAAGTCTTATAAGGTAACACAGTATGTATTGACGTTAAATAAAAAGGGTTTTGCTATAACCCTTGAGGGGCTCCTCACAGTAACAAATCACAAGTTCTATTATTTCTAATGTTTAAAAAACAACTTTCCACAATGTCACAAGAGGAAAATATTTGGATTTGAAGACATTTCCTCTTTTCTATCTTGTTCATCAACTTTCGACCCCTTTATCTTGTGGCTCTTTGGTGGAGTCTCAACCTCCGGCTTGGGAGCTTTTCCTCTAGGGAAGCAAAAAATTAGGAAAACACAAAACTGCAGTAAGTAATCAAGGAAAATGAAATATAGGTTTATGCAGGAAAGAACAAGATAAGATAAGATAATCCTTTATTTGTCCCACAACAGGGAAAGTTGCTGTGTTGCATCAGCAAAGAGGACAGTCAAAAAATAAACAAATCAATAAATAAAGAGAATATAAAAAAATATGCAGTGTAAACAGATAATATAAAGAGGGAGCACACTCTGTTTACCAAATGTGTGTTTATCTGACCCTAAAAATAGTCCACAACAATACATCATTTACTCCAGTTTGAACAAAAACATTTTTTGAGTCATTTCAGACACACATCTGCTGAGGTGCCTCAGTAATGATGTCACTGATGGTTTTTTGTAATATCAAAGTATCTCATGTTGAAATTGAAAGGACGATTGTGACTCTCTGTCCCTGCTCTTGTCTTGCAGGTGTGGGACCAGTCATCAGTGTGAACCTTAACCTGCTCGTGACTCGAGGTTTGAAGAGAAACCGTTGGGAATCCTCGCTCCACACACATTCACACATCACTCAGGCTGACTGGCAGCCTCATTGCCTGTACATAGTGCAGTCTCTCTCCTCCACGTCCAACAACACATAAACCTGCACTGGGAGACGTCTCCTGCGACAATCCTCTGTTTTACTGAGTCGTGCTTTCAGTAGATTTGGTGTCAGCGAACCTGCACTGAGCTACACATCCAAGAGAATCTACTTTATAATATATATATCCTCAAAGTTGTACATATTGCTGTCTGAGTTTTTATAGATAAAGGGAATAGTCGGCTGGTGAAGCCATGTCTATTTTTTTTAAAACTGGGTTTGATGTTGCAGGGAGATGAACAATGTCAGAGGAGGTGACATGTATGAAGATTTGATCCGAATCTGAACACATCTCATTCGGTTGTTTCTCAGCTCCGAGAATCAAATAGATGAAAGATGAAGAGAAACTCAGAGGAAGCGACACTTTGCACATGAGATTGGATTTGAACAGGAGTTAAAAACGTTCTTGTTACCAGACCAGTCTTTCTTTGGATCAAATGTCTGGTCCTCTCGCTGCACAGCCTTTGATATAGACCTGCATATGGTTGCTTTATTGACAGTCGCCGTCCGGCCATACTTTGTTAAACTATTATTCCGCGGCGTTTTGCTCCAAGTGTTCCTTGTGTTGTTTTTAGCAAACCTAAGATGAAGAAACTTGCAGCTCTGCCGGCCAACACCGCCTCTGCTTGCTCGCCCCCCCGCTGCTGCTGATTATGGTGCAGATGTCCCGTGTCTGTGCAGTGATATGAAGTCTGGTAGTCCTCAGGGCTCGTCTCTTTCTTGTATCGTTTCTTTAGAGCCAGTAAGAGCACCGTCCATTCATCCCACCGGTGAGCATGACTAACTTACAGCAGCCCCTGTCGCTTCTCGATCTCGATTCTTTCTTGTGGTTGTTCTTTTCTGTCACTCGATAAGTAGACATTGATGTTAGTCAGTATTGACAGTATGATTTTTAGAGATGTATACGAGTACATGCATTAAACATGACTGAAATGTTCTGACTCTTTTCTTCTGTGTGTGTGTGTGTGTTCAGCTGCAGATCTTCCAGCCCGTCACTGGGAGCAGGTCTCAGCTGCTGCTAGCAGACAACACAGTAGGTTTATCTAGTTTATTTCTCCTTTAATTCTACAACAATGTAATGCTCTCTAAAGTAAATCCAACAAAAAAGAAAATATTCAGACTGAACGAGGAGCACTTGTTGTTACAGGAAGTCGCTATGTACAGCTCCACACTCCTCTGACAGACATGAGAGGGTTCAAAGTGCTTATCAAACAGACGAGGGGAGGAGAATGAAACAAAAAGCACGAGTGATCCCTTTGTGAGAGACCCGTAATAAAACTGCTTGGCACCAGTCTCTACCGAAAGAGAGACGCGCGCACACACACACGCACGATGCATTCACATGTTCACACTCACGTCAGGTGATAACTGGGCCGTTGCAGCGTGAGTGAAGAGAAAGACAACAAAAGTACCAAGACCAAGAGAAAAGAAAATAACACAGCAAGGGATCATCCTGGCAACATGTGTGTAACCCCCCCACCCCCCACCACACACACACACACCATCATGCACGTACAATACTGAGAAGCACAGCTCACGTTCTGTTTCAGCTTTATTTTTGATGCACTCTGTGGCAGTGTCTACTTTATATCATGTGCAAAAAAATAGCCTCTTTTTTATTTTTCAATCAAGACGATTCACATTCATGGATTGTTGAACAAGCTCGTTGCCCCACATGCCTGTGACGGTGGTGAAATTACAGAGTGAGGAATTCTGCTGCCGACGTCTGATCTGAGAATTCCAGAGATGATGAAATATGCGGCGTTGGCAAACATTTCCTTTACATGTAGGAGACAGACAGTTTGGGAGGAGTGTGAAGCCTCGGAATAAATCAGCTGTTTAACGGGAGCACTGATCTCGGATTAGAGGCCGTGTTTACATCAGCAGCACACACTAACATGTCCAGTTTCTCTCAGACAGCAGGGGGGGAGAGAACAGAGGCTCATCGTGGGTCGAAACCAAAATTTGAATTTGCTGCAGTTGTACCGTCTCAAACAAATCTGACGTGAAATGAAAATTTGGTCAGTCGATGCTGTCGCTTGTTCAAGTGTTTTGCAATTAAGTCATTTACATCTATGAGGGACAAACAAGTCTTTGTTTGTTTTCTGTTCTGTTTGAAAGAGTAAAGGTCGAGCTGTTGAATCGAACACATTCACCACTTCCACAGGACGCAGCGAGAAAAACACTTCAGTTGATGCTCTTCAACAGCTCCGCACTTCAACCCTCTGCTACCACTACTTTCAATCCAGCAGATCCGTGTGTCATCACAGTTACAAACAACAATATTACATCAGCTGCCTGATGTTACAGCTGTGGCTGATCGCTGTGTGTAGAACTTCCCTCGGTTAGCTACACCGCTTTTGTTTCAAGGTTTACGAGGAGGTGGGATCGAACTCTACCGCCCAGTGTGGAGACACACGTGGACACAGGCAGGTCCTCTGCTGTGTGGCGAGGCATCACAAGACTTGTGGTCTCAACCAGAAAATTAAAGTGTGCTGCACCTTTAACGCTCCAGCTGACTAGCAGGGGGAAACCAAACAAAACACCCATTTTGAAAAATAACGACAAAGGCCATTCTCGATGACGTGAATGTGGAAAACAAGAGTCACTCAGTGACTACAAGCCGAGTGTGAATGTGTGTGCGCATGAGCGAGTGTGTACAAAGTAGAGGTAGTGTTTGTTTGATGAGATAGAATGAAGTCATTCCGTGTGTGTGTGTGTGTTTGAGGGGGGGGGGGGGGGTTTGGGGGTTCAGGCAGCTGGGGTTTTTTTGGACCACGGTTCTCTCAGTGCACATACGTCTCGTTGGCAGCACACACACACTCGTCATTTGATCTCGTGTTGACACGCGAGAGGCTCAGTGACACCTCTGACTCCACCCTCTCCTCCTCCCAGGGTGCATTGCTCCTACGTGGATTGAGAAATCATGTCATCCACACGTTACACAGAAGGAACACGAGTGTGGTCGTCGCCACAGGTCAGAACCACCTTTCACCCCTCAGTTCATAAACACTGATTATCCTGTGGCAATTTTGAATTGTCTGGATTATTATTTTCTTTTTAAAACAGCAACAACAAAACCTCAATAAATAAAATCAAAGCAATGATCGCATTTTAAAAGGGAAAAACCACTGCAGCATCAACACAGGACACCCTGCTTCTCTATTTAAAAAAAACAAACACGCCTGTCACCTTCAACAGGCTGTAAAATATACGTCATTTTCTGTCATCGACAACATAAGAAAAACAAGTTAAAAAAAAAAACTTTTTGGTGACTAATTAAGTGAGCCACTATTCAAGGATTCTATACATTTTCTTAAATGCTATATAGGTATCTGAATATATTATTTAATTCATTTATCTTACAAAAACATGTGTGCGTGTGTTAGGCAGAGGGGGCGTCTCAGTGAAGCTTCATGTTCGGTTACAGAGTTTTAGGAAAACGCCAAGAGCCCTTTTCTTCTGCTGCTCTCCTGCACCTTTCAGCCACAGTGGAAATCACAAGTGATATCACGACTGACTGCCGCCTCAAAAACAGGAAGAATTAGAAGAAGAATATGGGAATTTGAATGTGTCAAATCCACACCTTCACTTCTGACTCCCACCAGAGGATTGAAAAGTGAGGAGAGGTTCAGCTCCCAGTGCCTGCTGGGTAAAAAAGACTGACAGGGAGGGGGCTGTTGTGAGAGAAGGGCATGAAGGAGAGATGACACAGCCTGTAAGTCCGCGTCGAGGTCACAAACAACCCACAGCTCGTCTGCCGCCTGACACAAAGCGACAACGCCACAACACATCAGTTTAGACTGGCGGCGGACGAGTAATAACAGTCAGTCGTGTGGAGGAGCCTTTTCTACTGCTCACTGATGAAGACTCACATGGCTGAAGTTATGTTACAGACACTAATAATAATAATAATGACTCTGACCGCATGACCGTCTGAGAAGGAAAAACAATATGAAGTTTCAGAAGCTTTGAAAACCTGCACATCACAACATGTGTCTGGACTGAATCTCAACAAACTTCAAATACTAACTCCCAATGTACAAACTATTTTTTTGGTGTGTTTCGTCTTTTCAAGTCAAGCTGTATACACGCACACACACGTCTGTGCCATTCTGTGTGAAAAGCTGAGTTAAAAACAAAAAACAAAAAACAAAAGCAAATGTGTTGAGATTCAGTCAATCAGAATATTAAAGGGTCAGTTCACCCAATAATCCCATCAGTGTCTGTTGGGAAATAAATGTTCCAGTTCCACATTACTGGAAACATCATGAGGACAACAACTGTCTGTGTGAAATCAGCTGTTTCACATCTGAGAGAAGATTGAGAAGTTTTTTCTTTTATCCTGATGACGTCATAGTGATGTCATCAGTGTTATCTCACTTTGGGTGTTGAGTCTACAAACACACACCTGAACACCAGAGCTCGATCCATACGCAGGAATAAAATGAGAAAGTATCGAGCAGGGTCGCAATGATTTTTACTGGATGGAAACTATATATTAGTGCAATACTGGGTCACTGTCTATGTCATTAGAGCCCCACAAATAATAAACACTTATTAACAATTGAAAATTCTGTTTAGAGAAAATTATTTGATCATTTTTCCAAACAAAAACAAATTCAGTCTTTTTGTGTCACGTGTTATTAAAGAAAACTCTAGATTTTGAACTATTTGTTGGACAAAACAAGTTATTTAAATATGTACTTTTGTGTATTTATGTGCTCTGAGACTTATTAAAGGCTAAATGTCACTATTTTAACATAAGCAAAGTGAGCAAATGTGCTTTTTGTTCATTTGGGGGAACTGACCATTTAATCTTCCCCCTAAACAACATGTGTGAACATCACTCTCCATTCATTTCTGATGCTGAGGGACTCGTGACTGCTGGGAGATTTCTCACATCACCGCTGATCATACAGCCTCCGTAGAAAAAGAAGAAGTCCCTGATGGTGGGTGGAAGTCTAATGCTGATGAGAAATGTGGGTAAGTGGGGAAAACAGATTGAGTGGACCAAAGTCCTGCAGGAGACTTCAGCATCACAGTGAGACGACCTCCTCTGCCTTCCTCTGCCTGCCTGGTCCAAGGCACCAGGACGTCCATTCTCACTCCTCCGGCCTCGGAGTGAAGTCACATCGCTGCCACACACTCTGTGTGGCCAATGTGCAATTACTTCTCTCACACACTCTCACACACCCCTGTGCACATCCGCTGTTCAGAGCGCTCGGCATCTGGAAAACACGTCATTCAGCTCCGCTGCCACGTCGTCCTCGGTATATACACATTAAGAATTAAGTAACTTCCGCACACACACACACACACACCAAAGTACATGGGACATTCTGTGCAGCTCCTGTGCTCTTCCTCAGCAGTGCGCCTGTGTCAGCGCCTGAACGCTCAGCCGGACTCCTCCTTCTCACTCGCTCCACTGAGCCTCAGTTGGAGCTGGCTGTGATGGGCTTGTCCGTCTCCAGGTCCAGGGGAACCGGGCTGACCTGGAGGCTGCTGTAACACATCTTACAGACGCGGCTCGGATCGAACAGCTGCTGGCTTGGCACTGGGATCTTCTGGTCGCAGCAGCTGGCGCAGAACACGTTACCGCAGTTCCTGCAGGGGGAGACAGAGAGATCACTGCTGGACTCTCACACAGAGCCCGTCTACACCTACAGTTACTATGCGTCTACTTTTAGATCATGTTTACATGCGACTCAGCTACTTTACACTAGAACCAGGATCTTCAGGGCGAGTGAGTTTCATTTGATTGATGATGATTTGACAGAAGCCAGGATTTAATGGCATTAAGTTTTTGATAAGACTTTTCAATTTAGTTTGGGTTCCAAAATGTATGTTAAATCTTATAATTCTTAGAAATCTTCTAATATTAAAATCATGGAGCAATAAAGATAAACGATAAATATGACATTTTAAACACTAACATGTGGGAAGTGAAATGCTGCATCATAAGTCAATACTTGAACACAGAGTCAGAGTCAAAGATCTTCTGATTTACAGGCTCTTCTCACCAACAACCAGAATAATACTACTGCACTGCATCACATGCACAGCTCAATGCATGGAAATATAATATTCATATAATAAATAATATAATGTTACAATATTAATAATCATAAATAATAAGACACTATAATTGAATGATGACAAATGAACCCAGCAAACATCAGTGATGATCTGATTTATATTATAACAATCAGTCTTGATACCACTCCACTATATCAGACTACTGTCGCTGCCGTGGAATAATAATATTGATTAGTTTGCTCATAGATTCTGAGCTCTGTGGGGGGGTGGGGGGTGGGGGGCTTGTGAGCACAATGTTATTTCATCCAAAATGAATAAATCAAGTCTCTGTGCTGTTAGCAGGATGATAGATAGTCTGGCTTTACTCACAATGGAAGAACAAGACCCTGATATGAAAATGGAACCTTGTATTTGCTGTTTCTGATAATAATGTGATCTCTGGTGACACACAGTAAAACAGAAGTCAAGCAGGTGTGAAACTCAAACAACTGAGTGGTTCCTCCTGAGCACTGCACCACAGGCCCTCACGGCTCCACTGTTCAGAGGCACCACACTCAGTGGTCTCTTCGGGTCTTAATGACAGATTGTCAGGAATTTGATTCACTGATTTGAAACAGATCAGAGCCTTGTTGTTTGTCAGTCACCCAGTGTGTTTCATTATTAATGTTGGAGGCGTTGTTTCATTTGTCTTTTTAGTATATAAATAAATGACCAGAGTGGCTTGTTAACATCACACTGCTGTCAGTGTTTGTCCTCTTTCTGTTCTTCTCTCGCTGTTCATGTTCTCCTCAGACAAAACATTGGACCCCTGAAGACCCCTGTTTACACATGGCCCCTGTTTACAGTTGCACTTTGCTGTGATGCTCGACTAGATGTCGGGTTAGCGGAGGTGCTGTGACACTCAGCAGTGCTAACGTGATTTTTCAGCCTATCAAAAACACCAGTTACCATCACTGGACAGGAAGGCGGGTCACTCTGGAGGTGTCAGATACCCATGCTCACACTTAGATGTAAGGCCATGCTCACACTCTTACACACACTACACACGGTGGTCCCTCCTGCCTGCCTCTACTCACACTGAGCAGGAAGGTTAAAAAAAACCAAAACAACCCATGTCATTCTCTCTGATTCTGTGACAGGTTGACTGAGAGCCTTCAGTACCATGCTGTGCTGCTGGGAGGTGAGATGCAGGGGGTTGGTTTGGGGCAGCATGCTGCCAGGGTGTATGCTGAGGGTGGAGGGAGGATGGGGTGCTGGGGTGCTGCTATGGCAGGAGGAGGGTTGAGGTTGGAGAAGTTTCTTTTTGTTTTTATTAATTCTAATTTTTCAGGAGAAGTAAGAATCAGCCCTCGACCGAACACAGCTGTTCCACTGGCAGCAGCCTGCTCACACTTACAGCCAGATCTAAAACCTCTGAATGAAAACACAGTCCAATCAATACATCTCAAAAATGATTGTCCCTGAGAACTTGCTAGGGTAAGGGGGAACTAGATGCAACAATGCCAGGTAGGGGGTAGCGGGTAGGGGGTAGGTGGGGTGAGGACTGGGAAGAGGAAGGTGCATTGACGTCCAGTTAAAAGGGCAGAGGGTGGGTGGGTAGGTGGGTAGGTGGGTGGGGAGCCGGATCTCACCAGACCTCCTGGACAGGTTCTCTGCCACTGTAGAGGAGGAGAGGGGCAGACAATGGATAAGAACTGACTGGACAGAGGAGAAAACCTAAAGCACTAAAAACACACTTCCTGCTGAAGATGTGTAAAAATAATATCTAATATTAAACAGCCATATATGTGAGAGAGCTGCGACTCTTTACTGTTAAAACCAGTCGGTTTTGTTTTTGAATCCAGAGCTGAATCTAGGGCTGGGCAAATAACCAAGAATGTATCGAAACCAACATTTATAACCTCGAACCGACTTAATCTTGCTCATGACGGTTAATTTGGTTCATACTTTGCCCAATATGTGCATTCATGAACTGTCGGGTTTCCGCTACTTTCATTTTGTGGCTGCGGCCCAGGTACTTTGTTCTGTACCATGTTATCCTGCTGCACACCCTCCCTCCTCAATCCCCTGCTGATCTGCGCTCACTTACTCACACATGCGTATACATACTCTGTCACCCAGATGCGCTCACACGTACCGAAATTTGGCACTGATTGATTTAACGTTAATCGGTACCCGGTAGTGCTGACGTAATTCTGTCGGTACCCTTAAAAGTACCGATTGTGCACGCAGTTCACCTGCAACACACAACACGAGACATAGCGTGACGCGCACAGCCAGGAAATCAGGGTTAGAGTGACTGGAACGATCCGGATTCATGATCCGACAGATTGATTTATAACTAAATAAATGTGATCGTTTTTGTTTGTGAGGAGACGCACACACACTCCTGCAGACAGCAGAGCAGATCTTCCCCCAGATTATGATGCAACGCAGTGTTTTAACTTCATTGTTGCAGAAGAATGCCTCGTTTATCCAAGAACATAAATATGAATTCAACAGAATATTATAAGATAATTTCTTCGTGTGAGTGATTAGAAAAGAGGAGCAGAATCGCAGAGTAATGCGCCTTGTGTGTGTGTGAGTCAGATCACGATCCTGCTGGGTCAGGGGTTGGCTGCCTAAAATAATCATTCATTAATCCTAATCGAAAAGTTTGAAATAATCGTGATATTGATTTTAAGTCATATCGCCCAGCCCTAGCTGACACAGGTTCATGTCACTAAAATCTCTGCCACTCAGTGATGAACTTGATCCAACTCACCAGAAGGAAACAAAAAGGCCAAATGATGAAATGAGGAAATGATAGCACCAGAAGAAAAACTAGCTGAAATACATTAAAATGAATCTGTTGTCCGTCTGTTGCACAATAAAAAGCATCAATCGAAATCCTGATGCTTCCAGATAATGAAAGAAAATGGACACCGTTGTTCCATCTGGCACTTTATTCTAGACAGTTATTGTTTCTTGTCTAACAAACCCTGAAGTAAATAAATCAGTCTAACAACCTATCACAATGACAGGCTTTGAATCAAAGGACCCAATAATGACTGCAATACAAAATAGAGATGTGGAATCTGAGTCTGTCTCTCACATCTCAAAACCTTTTGGAAACGCAAGTCTAAATCATAGGTCTGATGGGAGAACAGGGAGGCCCTGTTCAAAAATGTATCTTCTGTCGTGCTTGACAATAATCTGAGATCTTACCATGATAGTAATATGTTTGTATCAATAAGAATGAGCTGCCGGAGACCAAAATTAATCAATGGTGTAGTTTTAAACTCATGTCTGCAAGCAAAGTCATAAAGAGACAAATTCAAGAGTCATACTGATGCAGAGTGTGAACTGAAAGCTGAATCTAGACTCAGTCTGGATGTATCTGAAGAAGAGAGGAGCAAGTTTAAAAAGAGGAAATCTCTTTGAGCTTCAGCAGGACAGAGGTAAGTGGTTGATGACAGTGATGGTGAAGCTTTAAGCGTCTGCAGCTCGATAGTCCGCAGTATTTACCTGCAGTGATGCTTCCTGGTGGCGAGCCAGAACCTGCTCTCACAGCCGTAACACTGGGCTGCCAAATGGTCAGGGTACCAGCGAGTGACCTTTAATGTACAGAGCAATTAGGTCCATAAATGTAACCTCTAACTACACATAGACATTATTTTTCTTATTCAAGACTCACCTCAGTGTCCTGCTTGTCCACCTGCTCCCAGCTGGCCTCAGAGAAGATCTCAGTGCTGCAGCGCGACAAACAGTTGTGGTCAAAGTTGTACTCATAGTCTGTCATTGATGTCTGCATGGGGGGAGACAAAGAATCAACAAATGATAAGGAATTGTGAAGTTACGTCCTGGTGGTAAACAGTCAGTTTTCTCGTCAACCTGTCAGCATCTTACCACTTCGTCTCCCATGTCCCCGTTGACCCTGTGGGAGCCTGTGTGCTGCTGATTCTCCAGGCGGCTCCACAGCTCCTGCACCTGCTTCTTCAGAGTCTCCACCTCCATCTGGTGCCCCGCCTCGATCTGCCTTAGCCTCTGCTGGATGGCATCATTGTGCAGAGTCAGCCCATCATCGTCCAGGTGATTCCGCGACGGCTGTTCTGGGCTGATGGCGGCCCGGCTCAGGAGGGAGTGGCAACACCGGTGGTGAGAGCAACTGCCCCGCGGATGGAAGATCAGGGAGTTACAGCTTGCGAGGGACATCTGTCGACTCAGAGGGGCCCGCTCCCCGTTCCCTTTGGCCCAGTGGGGAACTCCGCAGGGCTCCCCTTCGGAGCTGTCGCCGTTACAAAGCCCTTCCCTGCTGTGGTCAGCACTCACAGACTGAAAGGCACTGACAGAGGGTCGCTTGGTGGCCCCGTTCAAAGTTCTGATGAAGCTATGCTCGCCTGCCTCTAGCCCTTTCTCTTTCCGGGAGCAGGGGGGCTGGCTCCTGCCGTCACTGCAGGGTTGACGGCCCAGACACACAGGTGGCTGTGTGGGCAGCTCCAACCTACTGCAGGCCTCTTCAGTTAAAGTCTCTGTTGAGCTTTCCATGAGAGAGGCCCTCTTCTCCACCTGCTCCATCGGCTCAGAGACACCGTGGTCAGATTCAGAGTCAGGGCAGGTCTCCTCATCCACGGCAGGATCTTCAGGTGAACTGTCCACAAAGCCGTTAGTTATAGTTCTATGTGCTGCAGTCTGCTCTGGCTCATCTGAGCCAGACTCACTGGGTCCATGTGCAACCTCTTCTTTAAAAGAAGAATTCTCAACATCCTGCGTCTCGACATCCTCTGGTGTCTGAGTCACCTCAGCCGCCTGTTCATCCAGCTCCTCTGCCGTCTGTGCAGGCGGAGGAGGAGACTCACCGTCCTCCTCCGCCTCCAGTCCACCATGCTCTGGTTGGTGACCATTAGAAAGTGTTTCTGTTTGCACCTCAGTCCCATTAACGTCAGTGCACTTATTCTCATCCTCAACCTGTGCTTCTTTCTCCGACTCTGTGACAACAGTGTTAATAACTTGCGTGACAGCAGCACTTCCCTCTTTCTGATCTGCTCCCGCCTCCTCCTTTGTGGCTTCCTGAAGTATGTTCTCCATTTGGCCTTCGGCAACACCCACCGCCACAGAGAGCTCCGCCTCCTCTGCTTCTTCTCCTGTTGCAGCTGGGGATCCCTGTCCAAGCTCCGCCAGCAAGCCCTGGGGCAGCGGGCCTTCGTCCAGCTCAGAGTCCGCTCTGTCTGGGTAAGGCCCCACTCCGTAGGGCAGCACCTCCTCATCCTGGTTCCCTCCTCCCTCTGGTCCTACTGCCATGTTGACCTCCAGAGATCGCCGGTGGTCCTGCCACTTCTCATTGAGGCTCGGGTCACTGGAGCGCCGGTTGGGAGCCAGGGAGCTTCCCAGCTCACATGCACTGGGCAGGTTGTCAAAAGAGCGAGTCTTCGTACATCTGAAGGTGAACAGAGATAAAAAATTACACACAGAAACAGCATCTCATTACAAAAAAGTGGCTCAATATATTCGACACCAATGCGATTCAATCTGAGGCTGCACAGAATCATTACAAAATGTTTGGCTAACAAATAAATCACACGTCAGCATCAACAAAATGAGAAAAATGCAGCACAAACGTAAAAAAGAGAACCAGTCAGACTCTGTCTCTTTGAATCAGCTAACTGCCAAACTCTGTCAACAATCCTGTTGTTCTTCCACGATGGTACGATTTCCACGAGGCACAAAAACAGAGCATAGAAAAGTATCTGTCACTGTAAGGGCCCGAGCAGAGCAAAGCATCTAAGCAGACGAGTTGAAAAGATGAGCCGCTCCAGCTGTGGGAGTCGTCGACCTGTGTTTATCTTACATAGAGGAGGAAGATGGGGGGACTCGGGTACCAACACGCCAGGCTCACCTGCCCAGTGGTACATCCTCCGGGTTGGCACCGGGCACGGGGTAGGGGGCGCAGGACTCGTCGGAGGGTGTGGTGGGGGAGGAGCTGGGCAGGTAGACCGCCGTCCACAGCATCAGGTTGCGCACGTGACACACTGGGTGGAGAACCTGCAACAACAGCTGAGAACTTAACTGAGGATGTAAACAAGAAGCTAAAATACAGCTATATAATCTGGAACATGTGAAGAAATGAAACAAAGCACTTTGTTAGAAGGATGATGGATGAGAACCATTTGACAAGAGCATGTGAAGGCCATGACACCCCCGCACACAGAAATGCAAAGACAACAACAACAGGAACCAGAAAATGCAACTCTCAGAGGGGTGGCAGGAAGACTTCTAAATCAAATTTAAGACCATAACAATAAATATAAAAGGACAATATGAAATAATAAGATTCATCTGAAAACTTTGGAAACCCCAGCTCTCAGAAGGTTTGACTTTTAATTAATTCCACTGACACCTTTTCTACACTTATCCTTTGTCTTTCTGGACTTCAGCCGGCTTTGTTTATAAAAAAAAAAACTCTTTCTAACATGCTTGAGAAACAACAGACATACGGTCTCAGAGTGCGATGAGTACAGCATGTTCCTCAGCGTGCGGTTGGCCGGTCTCAGCAGCGACCACACTGAGCAGGTCCTCTCCTGGACGTGGCGGTCCTCCCTCTCCTTGCCACTGTTGCACAGGAAGGTGCCAAACAGACAGGAGTAGGCGTGCTGCACCAGCTTCACCTGCGTACACATAAACATAAGCTGGCATGTAGAGGCTTGCACAGAAACCTCAGGTATGATAATAAGAGCAGCGACAACAGGAGTTTCCTTGTGTGAGTCGCTAACACGCCTAAACAGCATTTCAGTGTCGCACAACCGAAAACTCAGTGTGATGACATGATTCAGAAGCATGCCATTTCAAACTCTGCAGATTAAAAACATTCTGCTGTGTCTAATCTCAGTATCTAAGAAGACTTTACAACACACCAGAAAGGCCTCGTTAAACTCAAAAGAGCATGGAAACTGCCTCTGCAGCTGGTGCACACAGTCCAGCCACTGCAGGAACACAGGGCAGCGCTCGTTCTGATCCTCCGAGTTTTCTCCGTGGCCACAGCGGTCTGCGAACTTATGGCCAAAGTCCAGCCAATCGGTCTCCACCAAAACCTGGAAGCCCTGCATAAAGAGGTTACAACATCTTACATTCAATAAAATGTTGCTTCACTGTTATCCAGACTTTTAAAGCCAATCATGCTAAAAGTTTTTGAAAACTAAAAACAAATGTCAACTTATCAAGACTTTTCTGGTATTACATGTTTTCCCAGCAACATGTGGTGTCAATGTTTGTCTTCATGAGTTTTCAGGGGATACGTAATATGTCCCAGAAATAAAACACTTAAAAATGGTCCTGACCAGGGCTGTAGCTAAAAGAATGGAAGACTTCATCTGTACCTCAATGGTACGATAATAAGGGTCCAGCAGCAGTTTGGACAAAGCAACGATCTGAGGTGTGCGATCCCAGCCGTCAGAGCAGTGCACCAGGACGGGCCTGTGGTCGCGATCCACGGCGTTGACCACGAGCAGCGCCGCCTTCAGCAGCAGGGAAAGGTGCTGCAGCCACTTGGTGCTCTCCAGGGCAGAAAGCCAGCTGCAGGAACACACACAGCAACAGTGTGAACACGACCCCATATGTCTCAGACACAAAGTGATGGCACACATGTTTTTATATGGACAAATACATAGCATGGACCAGTGCCACATACCACAGCATTTATAGCCTTAGCAAGTTTGAACTACGTATTAATGACTTCTGTATGTCTTTGTATAGATAAGAGTCCAGCTGTGGGGTAAGCTCTTAATGTTTTTCTGTGGAGAATTTAGCAGCTGAAGAACTCAGATATGAGACCTGTATTTGTCAGGTGTCCAGAAACATGACTGCACACAAACAGATTCCTTAACTTTGCCTGTGTGGATGTGGGTCATGTAAGATACAAATACATTACAAGGGTGACCACAGTGAGACATATATACACCTTGACCCACTTCAATACGAGTAAATGTTTCACTTGTGTTATCTTATCTAGGTTTGTGTTCCGAGCACTATTGGTGCGTTTGTCTCGTCTATAAAAACAAAGAGTCTGTGACCGAGACAGGCTTGCAACATTTTATATTTTGATGTGTTTACGAGGTCACGCTCAGCAGACGTCATACACAGTATAGTTGTATGGTGGTGTAATGCTTGACAATTAGGAGAAAACTGGAGAAATCTGCTTATCCCGCTGTGTTCGACATAAACATCATAAGGTTTGTGCACAGGACTCTTATCTTACAACATATGGCAATGAACTGTATGAAACGTGTGAAAGCAAGGACACAGGGTTAAGAGTCTGTTTTTGTCTGATTTGATCTTCTAACCAATGTCAACAACGTTCTCTTAAGCCAGCGTGATTCAATTACACATCATTGTGGCACAGAGTCTGAGAGCACAGATGGAAAGAGATCCTCCACTTGGGGCTGGGCCAGGCCTTCTAAATCGGGCACAGATGTATGGCCAAGGCCAAAACACAGCTGTGATTACTAGTTACCTACAGTTACTACAGCAAAGCACGAGAGCTGTGGACTTAATAGTTTTAACCTGCAGAGCTGCAGAAGTAACAACAAGGGGAATTTGGAAGCATTGAAGAAAAAAAATACTTACTTGGCTGGATCAGGCATCTGAGTGCAGAGGAAACGCAGAGCTTGGAAACTCTTGCGGATGGAGTGGATGTTGGCCATACTCATAAACACCACCTCACAGTTGGGATAGTATTCTGGAACAGGATGTAAACAATGGTAAAAAACGAATTAGAAGACAAAAGGGTAGTTGTGGTTTTAATTTTAGCACAGAGAACAAACATATTTATGGTTAATGGAGAGGCTGAATCGACAACACACTGATGTAATTGTTGCTCAGGGGACCTACCTGGGCATTCACAGCCTCCCCCCTTGGCCCTGTTCGCTACGGCAGCAGCGTAGGACCTGGCGTCCAGGATAAGTAACTTGTGGGGCTGGATTACCAACGTCTCCACCTCTGAGCTGTTGGTCATGGAGGATTCTAATGCAGACATAAAACACAGAGGTGAGACTCACTCACGGTGCATGAAACGAGAGCAGATGGGTCTGTTAGAGATCATTATCACAATTATAAAAAAAAATCATCACAATGTGTTCATCAGAAGTTACTGTGATCTGTGTGAACCTGCAGCCTCAAACAAGGCCCGACACGCCAACAGTGTCTGCAGCAAATTCATGCAGATAGAAAGACTTCAGTGAGGAAATCCTCCCGTCTGTGTGTGGAGGTGGGTGTTTGCTCAGCTGAAAGTGTGTGTGTGTGTACAGTCTGTCAGATGCTGTGAGAGGCGGACTGGGTGTGAGCTCTCACCAAAGTCAGGCAGGTCTGAGCCATTGGTGTAGGTGCCGTTGGAGAGGTGTTTGCGGGAGCTGCTGTCCACGGCGCAGGCCTTGGCGATGGACTGGACCAGGTGCTCGTCATCAGCGTTCCTCCAGCCCCACCAGCTGACCTCTGGCTGACCACAGCGGGCGATCACAGCCCCCGTGCTCAGGTGCCTGTGTGACCAGTCAGCCAGAACAGTCAGTCCACTGCCCCAAGAAAACACTATGGCTGTTCACAGTATGTACGATACAGTCATACAGAGTTGTAGGTTGCGTCCGAGTTAAGAGACATGTATCTTCTATCTCTTGTACATTTACAAAAAAATGCACCACTTCACTATCTGATTAACATCACTGTTAGTTTTCTTGTAAAAATGCCTCCCTATGCACAAACAGAGAATTTATACTGATAAGCATAAATTATTTTCAGAATTATCAATTCAAATTTTCGGACTAATTTGACATGTGATTGGATTTATGAAAGAAAATGTTGCAGGAAAATTTGCCAATGAAGAAATTCCTTTCGAAAATAAGTTACAAGCCAGAAGTAAAATATCTGCCACAGAAGTGGGATTCTTTCCTCAACATGCTCCCAACTCATTGGATCTATACAGGGGCAAAAACAGACTTTCTTCATAAAGCACAGAGGTTGGAAATCACTGGTTACTGTAATCCTGCAGCCACCAAAGCAAACATTTGTCCTCAGATGCTGGAACTCGCAAAACAAAGTTGAAAGTTTTTCCAAAAACAAAAATCAAAGGCTTCAGGTGACTGTAAATAAAATGACCAAAATTCACTGAAGCTGTGATGCACTGCAGGTCATTGGTTAAGTCGGTAGTTTTGGTAATGGTGGAGTGAGTGATTTATTTAGTATTTAGTGGAGTGGTGAGTTATTTATAGTCTGCGTGTTGGGGTTTTACTGGCCAAAGGAGACGGTGGCACTAATACAGAGCCAAAGATATTACCTGAAGATGGTTTAATCCCTTTCACAAATAAAAAAGAACATCTGCACATAGTGACGCTTTTCATTTCTATGCAGTGGTAAACATGTTGGCTTTCTGGTTTAAAGAGCTCAGGGAGAAACAAACACACCGACCTATAAACCACAGCAGGAAACCTCTTCCAGGAGCGGAAGGCTGCCACATTTTCCAGCTCCTTGTCGGTGATCCAGGCTGGCACCAGGAGCTGCTGAGGATAGCTGGGGCAGAGTCTGTCAGAGCAGAGAGACAGAGAGAGTGGCAGCTAAACAAAGAGAGAGAGGGGCGGGGCGGCTAAAGGGTTCTGATAGCTCAACAAAAGTCTCTGTCTATGGACACTGAATCCCGGGCCGGGCCCTTCTTCTGCCCAGGGTGCAGCACCAGTGGCGTACAATAACACAACCACCCACTATATAACACACACACACACACACTGAGTTATGATGTAAGCCAATGAAAGTAAAGGACGAACTGTCTTCTAGCTGAGGGAGATGGAAATCAACACAGCAGCAGCTTTTGTTTCCTGAATGAAAGCTGCTATTACCTGAACTTGCTGTTGATGTCAGATATCCTCCAGGCGTTTTGAGTGTCAAAGCCCATCCTCTCCACCTCATTCTTGAACCAGGAGGTCACATGTTCACCTACAGAGAGAACAGAGATGTCTGATAAGTACAAAGCGGTGCAGAGTAGGGCTTCTGCTTGGGTTACGTGAGGACACGTGAGGGTCAGGTTTACCGGGTCTGCACAGCTCGCCGTGCTGCTCCTTCTCACCGGCGTACACGTCCATGCACCAGGCATGGAAGGCAAAGGAGAACAGGTCCTCCAGACGAGGGGGAGGGCGCACGACAACGTTCAGACGTTTCAGCCATTCCTGACACTGCTCGAACGCAGCGAACTGACACCTAGGAAGTAAACAAGGGAACGCAAAAGCCGCTGTTACATTTTCATCAGGATACGAAATATTATAAAAGTGCTACTCAAAAAGGCTTTCAATTCTGATGTACGACACAGACACTAAGAATCAAGTAAAACCTTGTTTAAATTATTATCCTTGTTTGTGGAAAGCATGTTTCCTGACCAGAGTAAATAACAACCGGTGTTACTCTCTAAATGGCAGCTGCGCAGTCTGATATTAAAGTCAAATCAAACATGTTTTTCCCAAACCCATGTGTTCTGGAAAGGTTCAGGACTTGGCTCAGAGGTACTAATTATGAATGTAGTCATTTGAGTTGAGAAAAGGAGAACTGTAAAACAAACTGAGCTGGTAAACAGTCTGCATCATTGACTTTTTCTCTCCTTGTTGCCATGTTTAAATGTTTCTTTAGCAACCTTAAAACTAGCATCTGGACCTACAGGAGAGAAATCAGAAAAACATCTTTAGTTTTACTCTTAGCCGTTTTCTGTACACCACATGCAATGCACAGAACATTACATGTTTCTTACACCTTTAACAGGAGGAAACAGCTGGAAAGGCTTAAGAGTGCAGGACATACCTGACGACTTTGCAGTCCTTACAGGTCACGTGGAGCTGGAACATATCCCGACACTCCACGCTCTCTATGAGCTGAAGAGGGACCTGCAAAGTGACAGAGTGGGGACATCAACTCTACACTCAACAACAGTCATACAGAAACATTAAGGCTACATCCACACTTTAGGATATTTTAGTTTGAAAATGCATCACTTTTGCAACGGATGTGCCAACTGTCCTCACTACTGCAGAGTTTTCAAGCACCTAAAATGTAGACCTGTGCAAACACTGCTGGCCTCGTTTTAGTTGGAAAACTCAGAACTCAGAACCTGCTTTCTAGTCTGAAAAGACAGAAACAGACACCCACGGGTTTGTTTCTTGATGAGGTCTAAGCATTCACGACTAGAATACCAGTCGCGAATGCAACATGGACAATGAAAAAAAGTATTATAGCCCCTGCAGCCACTAACAGTTCCATCTTGTTGTCAGCCCAAGAAACGAAATCCCTGGTCTTAATTTTTACCTGGTCTGCTTTTTTGCAGTTTAGGAACCGATAAGCAGAACCAAAAACCTTTTTACCAGGTTTCGGGTTCCCAGCCCTAATGTCCAGTGTGAATGTGGTGCTATGTGTTTTCAAGCATGTTAGTACGAACAGGGACTATTTCAGATACATAGCTAAAACACTCTTCCGAACAAAAAACATTTTGTTTTGAAATGAAAAACATATCAGTGTGGACGTAGCCTCAGTGGAATACCAACCCATGCAGTCTGTAAAAAAAGTGTGAGAGACTGCAACTTACAATCCATTTAGCAAATTAGTGGTGGTCAACATGGTAAAATGCCTCCATGCTGAGTATCATGTGAATACATGTGCTGCAACATCACATTTTTAGTTCATATATTTCATTGTATAACCAAAACCACTCAGCATGATGCTAAAAAACTCCCACAGTTAACTTGTTCACATGCATTTCCATTAATTTCTTTATTTCACATTTGCCTGAGCTCTGTAATAAATAATCTAACGTTTGCATATGGGCGCATAAAAACACTCAATATGAGATCATGAAGAGCTTGTATCTGCACTTCCCTTTTGGCCCAGAGCTACAGTCTTATCTTTTGTAGGCACACACCATCCAAAGTACAGAGCTGTCATGTGCTTATGACTTCAGAGCACACTCTGAGCACTGCAGGGAAAGACCTGTGCTGCTTTTGACTCAGCTCTGTTAATTAGCCACAGTAAAAAAAACTTGTCAGCAGCACAGTGCACTTTTATAAAAAGGTGTGGCTCAAGCTGCTGTTCACACACAGTCCAGAGCCATGCACAATTCACAGCCAGGAATCAGCAGGTCAAGCTCCCAATACATTAGTGTAATGACAGTGTTACAGCCTGGTGGAGATTTGTTGATTTCTTAAAATACTGGTGGCTTGAATGTTTTGTGTAGATAGATTTTTCTGCGGATGTTTTTTCATCACGTCTACTTTAATCCAGCACCTGGTGTTAAAGTCCTCGAGGCACCAGCGAGTTAGCAGACAGGCAAACAATTTATACGCACAAATTACACAGTCATCCACTCCACGCCGTGCAGCTGGGTACTTACAGACAACTCGCAACAACAACTCTATCCAAAACAAAACAGAGAGAACATTAGTGAAAGGGATGCACATTAATTTGGAACTATTTTCTCTCTGCAGGGATGGACACATTCCGGATGTTCGGGCATCCTGCTGTCGCAACTCAATTCCTGCCTTCTAATCTACATCGCTAATCTGGCCAACATCAAAATTCCTGAGCTGCTTGGTAACAGCCTCTCACTCCTCCAGCACCTCCCTCCTCTGATTTGTGAGCTCTGACAACCCTCCCATGTGATGCAGATGCCTCGTCGACACGTCCAAATATGTGTGAGCAGAACGCCGACTCTGTACAGTGAGCACAGAGAGGTGGTTTGTTAGCCAGCGACCAGAGGCATGGATTCCAATAAAACCCACCTAAATGTGATGGGCAGCCATTGGCAACACTCACCAGAATCAATGAATAAACCAATGAACCTACTGCAGATTTATACAAGAACTTTGGTAACAAGCCAAATTTCTCAGATGTAACAAGTTTCACCCACACAAGGACATCGTACGCCTTCGCTGTCACATTTCAGGAAGTATGGTCACAATGACTCCTTCTGTTCCTGAGTTATGTGAAATAACAGCCGGTAAAGTGTTACTACAGAACATCATGATGCCACAGAGGGTGACCTTTGACCTTTTGGATATAAAATGTCCTACTTTCATCCTATTAGACATTTGTCTGATCATACAAAATAATATAATCAAAATTAAATGCCCTGCATTTATATATCTATATAACACTTTTCTAGTCATAATGACCACTATAGCACTTTACGAATCAAATTTGGACACATTAACTGATTGCTTCAATATTTGTTACATCATATTTCTAGTGTGTGTCTCACTCATACATCCCACTCACACACTGACAGCACAGTTGTCAGGTACCCAATCAGGAGTAAATAGTGAAGTTGTTTAGGAATATTTTCAGCTCTGCATTTTGTGTAATGGTGAGTATTTTCTGCAGCAAGTCTGCATGTGGGCCTGATACAATGTCTATTGAAAATGATGAAAATCATCCTGTGCAATAGTGCATCTCACTGATGTGAATCCCAACACAGACAAACACTTGCAGATAGGATGAATTCATCATCTCTCCTTGACATTTTCTGGGATTTATTGACAATAAGAATCGTATCGTTTTCAATAATATGAATAAATGTAATTACACTTACAAAGATGATGATAGTTTATAAGAGAAGGAGGTGAAACAACAAGTGTTTTCCTGTAGCAGATGATTCGTCATTGCTCAACTTTCCTGCTATCGCTTGTCTGCACCAGAGCAGCTTGACGATCCTGACACACCATATTATTTTCATTTAAAATATTTAATTTATGAATAATAATAATTTGAATAATAACATGAAAGTAGATTATTGCTGCATGAAACAGAGAATAGCCTCTGGTTTCTTTAGTATCACAACCCTGTCCACAAGATATAGAACATACAGCACTAATGTTTATATTTGTTTGTATTTGGTGTGACTATAGGTTGTAAAAAGAATTTTCTACATTTAAAGTAGCTCGTCTGGCAGCAAGAGTATAAAAAGCTCTACGCACAGCGAATATCCTAGCAACAAATGAGGAAGTTTTTTTTAGAAAGTGACCACACACTCTCACAAAGCTAGTCTCTCTCGAAACGTGGTGAAAAGAGAGAGAGGGCTACTGTTATGCATCCCCTCTGGAACGACTATAACCATGGCGACGGCAAGTGCAGAGAGAAAGCAGCGCGAGCAGGCGAGCGGAGCGCAGAAGCGGAGGTGATGAAGAGTCACGTGGCACTGCTGCCAGCTCAGATCAGCTCTGAATGGCCTGGTCACCACAGCACTGGCACAATGGCCCCGGCTCTGCCCATTCACAAAACATTAACACTCTCACAAAGCCTCTAATAGAAACACTGTGCCTCATTCTCCAGTTATTTTTTAACTGTGTGAAAGACGGTCTCTAATCGTATCTGACCTTGAAGCTCATCATCAGTCTGAGATACTTACGTTGACAACAGATTCTTTGAACTTGATGTGCAGGCGGTAGTTGGATATCGCGATGATGGCATCCTCTGCTCTCCCGACATACTCCGTGAACTCCCCGTGCAGCTCAGGAAAGGGCACCTAGCAACGGCAGGTGATAAAACATTTCAAACTACATACAGCACCACAAAGCTCAGCAGTAAGGATGCTGTGAAGCACACAGGGCTGTGGTATGATCAGTTATTTCACTAAATATGGTTTTCATGTCTATACTGCAACTTATGTCAATATGCTGAAAATTTTTGCTGCAGTGCTCAGGTGCAATAAAATGCTTTGCTCATACAGGTGATCTGAGTAAAATGAACAAACAGCAAGAACTTTTTCCATTAACCAACAAGTGAACTTTGTTAATGTTCAAGATGCATTCTTTGATCATGCCTCGCTTGTAAATTAGTCACTTTCAGTGAGCTACGGCTTTTGCTCCGAAGCACAACACTCATTAATGAAATGTGAATTTTCAAGATAAAGCACTTCTACTTTAAGTAGCAGCAACAAGCTGAGTGAAAAACAGAAATGAGAGTGCAGACAAACAATAAATGCCTGGAATGAGCAGTCAACCAATAACAAGTGTTTACTTGTAGACCTCGGAGCAGGAGATAAAAGTCTTGTCTTATTAAGACAGAAGGTAAACATTTACTTTTAAAGGGATCGCTTGTCTTTTGACACTTTGCTTCTGAGACTGGTCAAACAGAAAGTGAGTTTGTGTCTCAACAGTTGGACTGGTTATGTAACCCATTACTGAGAAGACACTCATGGTCATGCATTAAGTGTCAGGTTAAAGTTTTTTTATAAAACACAAGATGAGCAGCGACAGCAGCGACATCCTCACCTGCATGTTCTCCTCCTCCAGGACGGGGGTCTTCTTGGGGAAAATGTGATTGGCCTGGATACACTCCAAGCTATGCTGCCCCTCCTCCCCCTGCAGAGACAGTGGCCTTTTTAGCTTTTACAGAATGAGCATCCACTTACACAACCTTCTTTCACTCGCATACTTTTCTTTCATTTTAATATGGCTTTTTATGTGTGTGTCCAGGGAGGGCTGGCTGAGAACTTCTCTCTGCTCCTGTCACACACCTGTGTACAGTGACACATGCATTCAAAGCTTTGACAGCAGATCAGACATTAAAAAGCCTTATACAAGACCACAGTGAAATCAGTTATTGGGAATATAGCTACTGCCACAGCAACATCTGATTGGGTTTCAAACTCTTTTGAAATGGTGTGTCACAACCGTTGTAGTGACACACCAATGCTGTAACGCTGCATTTATAATGGTTTGTGTGGCCCAAGTTCTCCTTCCCACCCACACGGAAATATGCAACCCAGGCTAATTTACTGTAATCACCCCTTGTACAACGCAACGTGGTATTACAGATGCCAACAACATGCAGTGCTTTAAAAGTGGAAATAGATATGGTGATTTATCTACACAAGACCTTAAAAGGAGATTCTACACCTTAATTTTCAAATCAAATACGCACATTTGGTATATTTGTATTTAAGTTGTTACTGGCAGTCTGTAGGCTTTCTTCTCGAATGAAAGGTATAGGTCACACTAGACTTATCCAGGATGAACACATTTCACAGAGGATGCCTGTGTGGGGAATGTGAAACATGGATATACAAACAAGAGTCGGGGGTTTTTGATCAAGGGAAAACTGTTGGGGAGAAATGTTTGGCCTTGTGCTGACAGATCGACAGGATTCTATGGCCTGTGTTTGGTAAGGAGCCACATTTATTCTGAACACTGTGAAAAGAAAGATGAAGGTGGTTGAACGTGACAGATAAAGGGACAGTGGCAGCACATCCTGTGTGATGCTGGCTCAGCATGAGCTGTGCTGATAGACACAGCCGCCGTGGCTGAAGGAGCCGTGTGCTGAGGCCAGCCAGGGGGCAGCCGCCACACAGCAGCGTGCCAAGTACAAAAAGAAAACACTCACACATACACACACAGTTCAACGGGGAATGCATCCCATCCACTGGTTATGTCATGTTGCGCCGGCACAACACACATTTCTGCAGTGAATACAGTGAAAGCTGCCCTGCTTAGACAGCAGCCTTAGATGACCTTTGACACGGTCCCAGATGGTGTAACTGTCTGCTTTCCGGTAAACACGGCTGGATAAAAGAGAAAATCAATGGAGAGTTTCCGATTCAGTCGTCAGCACCCAGGCCACCCGACAGACAGACAGCTGTTACTCTGCAAAGCATACATGAAGAGATGGTACTTTACCATGGCCCCTGTGAAGGAGAGTGGGTCACCCAACAAGGAACTCCGGCCTGGACCAGTCTGTACAAAAACAACACAGACAGTTGATAAGTAATTCTGACAGAAAGCATGTAAATCATACGCGGTATCTTTATACTACTTGTCACCCACACATTCCAAATTAAACCAAATTTTTTTTCCTTTCTCCAGCCAGAGGTGTAGCTAGTAGCACCAGGATCATTATTGTAAAATATGGAGCAATGTTTGAAGAAACAGAATTCATTATCAAAATACTATACTGTATACATTATTGTGCTAAAGTTTAATTATAGTTTTAGCTATAGTTTTGAATCTTAGCTTAGGGAGATGGTAATGATGCTAAAATGGAAACACTAGTTTATCGGTGCACACCAGTGGCTATAAGGTTGGAGCACCACCCAGGCACCCACAAACTATGATGTCCCCGGTTCAACTTTGGCCTAGGACCTTGGTCGCATGTATCTCTCCCCTTATTAACAGTAATTTCATTACAGTTTATTGTCAAGTGACAACACAAAATGCAATTCCGTTGTTTTTATTTAGATTTTATGTGAAGACTTTCATGGAGAAAAACGATTCAATTAGAGGCTGGGGCGGCAAACTGTGTCCGTGATGTTGTACCGAAGCATCAGCAGTTATAAATACTTTCTCAAAGAATGGGTGTAGGCAACAAACTAATTGTAGATCATGATCGACCAGGAGACTGTGAGCCCCTAGTAGGGCAATCATGTTCAAAATGTTCAATAGCTAATCAATTCAACATGAAATGGCACTATAAACGAAGGCTTAGCCAGCAACAGCAGCATGTGGCCTTGAGTAAAGAAATTATCATTTAGCTCCTTTAAATTTAGTAATACGGGGTAAAAGCACCATCACGGATCCTTAAAACTTACCACAGACAATCAGTAATGGACGATGAGCAATCCTGGTGATCTTGTTTGGAAACTCTCACAAGTAAGACATGGAAATCTGTGGAAATTAAGGCAAACATGCAACTGAATAATAAGAAAATGCTTTCCCCTTACAAACAGCAGACTTTTCCCCTGAGACATTCGAGCTACAGAAGCTCTTTTGATTCCCTGGCAAATATAGCTGCGCTGGTGGGCACAGTGGTTTGCATGTGAGCTCAGAGATACCACTTAAACTCATTTGTGGAATGGAGAGAAAAAGCTGGATCTTGATGTACTATACCATCTAACCAGTGAACAGGTATAGTTCAGCCACATGAGCTGATCATCTAAGGTTTACTTTCAGAAATGCACTCTGAACACCACATTCAATTTTAACCCTGACTACCACCCAGCTGGAGGGTGTGGCAGATATTATTGTGGTCAAACTTGGTTAACAATGGCTGGTTACCTGCATTCATTGCTGCTCGGGCACACATGTGACAGAGTCACACATTTCACAGCACTCGTCTGGTGGGTGGTAGTAACTTCTTGCAAAAGTGTACAGTCGAAATGTCAATATGGCATTCCCCAACAGATACCAACGTTTTGTTCAGGTAATGTCACACTATCTTGTGGTTCTTTAAAGTGATATCGCCTAACATCTCTCCTACAGACAGGCGACCTGTTAGAGATCTCTCAGCATACAGGCCCACAAATAGTTATAAAGGTCAGCTTCTCTTGCAGAGACTGAAATCTGATCTGAGGAGGTCAGTGAATGAGCTGCCCAGGACCTCAACACACCTTCTCATGAGCATTTAAGATGCCGCAGGGCAGAAAGAAGAGGAAAAGCTCCACTGCCCCGGCGGCTGGTGAGGCCTTCAGCAGCAGGCTGGTGGATTAAAGGGGTGTGAAGCAGCGGAGGGAGGTCACTGTTTCACTGACGGAGGTCCAGCTCTTTCTGCCTGATAAAGCATATCTGCCCAACACACACACACGACTCTGTTTACAGCAGCGGGCTCATGACCCGTGGATGCGGCTCAGCCTGGCTCTGGGTTCAGAGTCACACAGGAAAGGCTAAGCCCCTTAGAGCCTTAACGTTACTTCTGTCCCGTGACCGGCCACCACGCATCACAGGCGGAAACATCATCGAGCCAATAGCCCCGATCGCTTTGCTTCTCTTCAGCAAATTTCCAAATAGAAAGCATGACTGAGACGATGACCTGCAGTGACTGACTTTTAGCTTGTCGGTCAAATGGCTACACTGCACATAGCAGCAGCACTAGAGGATTAAGGATCGCATAGGGAACATACATGTCGGCTAACTGGATGTCTAAAAACAACAGACTGGGCTAGCTGACAGTTAACACCACTGCTTCACTTTGTGATTCAATGGTTGCAAAAAAACATCAGTGATATTTTAATGTATCAAGATAATCGTGGCGTGGAAAGCCAAAAGAAGCTAATGTGACCTGAAACAACAGTAAACACAATCGTGATCTTCCCAATGAATGCTAGCAAGCTAAGAGCTCTAGAACACAATGTTACCAACCATGGAGGAACCATCTACTGTCAGATGGTAACACAGCAGAAAGATCAGTTACGTCAGCTGGTAAATATTGAGCTGCACGTTAGACAAGCTATTATTCCTCTGTGGGGACGTTAAGCTACATTTTCTGCAGCCAGCTAGTTAATAGTTAATCTAGTATGAAAAAGTAATGCTAGCAGGCTAACGCCCGGTCGGCAGCTGGTAGTTAGGTTGTAACGCGGGTAAATGCAGTTATATTAGCAGCGTGTTGTTGTGTAGTAATATCACAGTACTCGGTGTTGGGCATCAGTAGCTGCTAACACAGAGCGGCCAGTCCGCTGGCTCGCTAACATTAGCTGGCTGAGCTAGCGCGGCTCTGTGTTTTTGTTGTTATGAGATGGAGGGCGGACCCCAAAAAGGAGGCCTCTGTCAAAACACACCGAGGAGCGAGCACGACCCGGCGGACTCACCAGAGAAACGCGACGATGAGGAGCGCGGAGCCGAAGATTCACCCGCAGCCCGTGCAGCTACTGCGCAGCAAGGAAACCTCGAGCAGACAAACCGGAGTCATATCCGAGCCCAGGCCAGCTTCACTGCGTCCCTCTCCAGCAGAGCCGTCGTCGCCATCGCAGCGAATTCTCCAGCCCAACAACCTACGTGGTGCGTCATTGCGTCAGAGCGACACTCCGGGCGGGGGAGGGGCTGGGACGTACCACGCGGTAGCATCATGTAAACACTGCGCCTCCGACTGCAGGATCAGCTCATGTTACTCAGTCATATAATAATATAAAGGATGTGGATGATCGTATTGATCCTGCTAATGAAGGCGAGTGTGTGCATGACGTACTGTCCCTCACAGTTCAGGAGATAACACGCTGCTTTAGATTCTTACCACACAGTGCATCTGTTTATGAGTGTGTTTGCATTAGTTGGTCAATATTAATCTTTACTTTACCTCTAAGGGTAATCCCTCACCATAATCAAGAAATAAAAACACCACACAGCAGGATCTTAAACAATTATGTATTGAATGATGGCTTACATATGCAATTTCCAAGACGCTTGGCATACTTTAGTCCACTCTTTAACATTTAGTAGCCTGACATGTGAGGCATTAGACAGTTATTTAAGCCTGCAGGACACTTCTCTTTATTGGCTCACAGCTGACTTTCAAAAGGAAAAGTTGTCTTTGTGACAAGCACTCAGAGTCAGATTGTAAATCCTTTCCTTTACAGCTCTGAATGCAATCATTCAAAATTTTCCCCGACAAATTTCTTCATTATTTAGTGACAAATGTCAATTATAAAATCAAACCTATCTAATGTGTAGGGCTGCTGTTATCAAAAAGCTTTGCTTTTTTCTGAATCAGGTGAGAAAAGCCCTACACCCCTCTTAGATCACACGCTACCACAAGGCCTTTCTCCTGTGAGGATAGTGCATGAGGCATATGATATGGCACAAAACAATCTTGACTTGAATTTAACTGCTAGTAATGTTTACTGAGTCGTTTTGGGGTTCTGATTCATGATGGCTTTTTGAGAGCCAAACATATCAGTTGCATCATGCATGGACTTCACTAATGTAAAAACAAAAAAAGAGACTAAGTGCTGATTCAATGTCCCTGTGCAAGAACAACACAAAACACAGTCTATCCCTTTGTCAAGTGACCAGAATGGATTTGCATGCAAAACAATGAGATGGCCTTTACATGTTGAGATAATGGTCTGAGTAAATACATTTCCTTTTCAATCACATGTCCATGTTACCATGAAAGATGATGAAATTTCAATGAAAGAAATGCCACTTCTAATCATACAGTATATTATGCACAAAAAATGGTGGTACGAAAACCAGAGAAAAATCTTCTGTGGCTCCAAGAGAAAACATGAACAGTTTTTTAGAGAACAAAGTCTACTGATCTCAAAAATGCAACCCATCCACCTCATCCCGGTTGTTCCAACCTGCACTGTACTTTGACAGATCTGTGTAATGAATTACAAAACAGCAACAGCCCTCTGACAAACCACTGCTTCCAGTGAAAAGTTGCAATTCCCCTATACTTAGAGCTTCCACAGGCCCATTTAATATATAATGAAGTCATTCTCTACACCACGTAATGTTTTTTATCATAGTCAGAACCACTGAGGAGAGCAACTGTTTCAGTAAAGCTTTAAAAAGCAAGACTACCCTGAGAGAAGGTCTAAAACGTGGGCAAGCTTGCCAGACCAGAACTGGCTTGAATGGGTTTGGTTTATTAAATCTGTACACTCTATTTCAATATAATCAGCACATTTTGTTCCAAGAATGTAAGATATTATTTTTTTAGTAAATGTGTAATATATATCTCTACATAATACAATCCAAGTCCTCTGAACTATGTAGACATGTGCAAGTGTTTACTACCAACTTCAACGATACAGTAAAGGCAAAGACTTGTGGACACTAAGTTAGGATAATGTTGATATTTGAATTTTTCTTGAGTCCTCACAATTATCAAAACTCTAAGTGCTGTAAGTAGTTCATACACGAGGTATTGAATATCTAGTTAACTGTTCTGAGTATAAAATAGAGGCAAAATACATAAAGAACATTTTGCAAGCATGACAAAGAAACTTCTACAGACACAATACACAAGTGGTTAAAGATAATATGAGGGGATACCTGTAACCTTTTGTGTCCTTGAATATAGTCTACTTACAGATTGAGTGTTTTCATATTGATGGGAGGTCATACTGTGTGCATCATGCTCTCAAATACGGTCAGCCCCAAAGGAGGTTCATTTCCAGCTCTGAAGAGTCCTGAAGCTTTTCTTATCAAACTGCCCAGCTTAACAGCATCTCAGTACAAAGAGGTTGAGTTGTTTCATCAAGTATACATTATTCTAGATACAGTAAAAGATGCATTTTGAGAAAGTGCACTCCATCTGGTGAGGAGGGGCTTCATTAGCTCCCCGTCTCTTCACACAGCAGCATATTCTTTGTAAAAGACTGATTTTGCCTGTTAGAACTTCATCTCCACTCGTCTGAGGCATGATACAAGTACGTTCCCTCCGTTGATTCAAATAAGCGTGGTCATGTTCATGTATAGGAATGAAACGCATGGTCACAGCATGATGTGCATCAACATAATCTGAGGTAAACCAGGTGTCCTGTGTCTTGGCCCGTTACAGTCTGAGAACCAGTGCCTTTAGAGGGTCAGAGAGGTAAGTCTGAAAGAAATCGTGTAAACTGTGCCAGCAGGAGCACGAGGGCCCTAAACTGTAAACCTCAAGGATTATCAAAAAAAAAAGAAAGAAAACACTAAAAGTACTCTACTTATTAGATTTAACGTTGACTTTTTTCTTGTTTTTTGCAGGGTTTTCAACTTTTTTTTCTCTTGTTTTCGCTCAAGTATAATCACAGGTGACTAACTACAGAGGATAACAGGGTCAGGTGAGTACCATGCTACATCAGGTTTAGAGAAGGCTATTGCAGACAATTCTACAACATGTACAACCACATTTTATACGTGTGAGTTACAAATATTTCAAAACATATCACCGAGAAACTAAGTACATACAAGATGTTGAATATTTAGAGTCTTAAAGGACTATCCCTCAGTCAGTAATAGGATTTCATGTTACTTGACTTAAACTGTCCAGTCTTACAGACAAAATCTGAAAAATTGCTATTCAAAAAGTAGCAAATTTGGTCAATGTCTCTTTTCAAATAGTTATAGTGCTTTTAATGGCTTAAGACAGGGGTCTTTTTTTAATCTCACCCAGTGGCAATCTACAGGACTTCAGTGTACATTTTATGACACCATAGCTGCAAAAGTCTTCTTGTCAAGTCCAAAAGGTAAAACAACAGCTTATGCTGTCACATCTATTTCAAAGTAGTATGCATTATCAAAAACAAAAACAAATACACATATATAAATCTTTTTTTTTTTTTGTTCTTGCAGGGAAGTTAGCCATATGTGTAGCTCTGCATTCCTGTTTCCTTTGAGTTTTCAGTCTGAGAGGACAGGCCTTCAGGAGCCAGGCTCCGTTAAAAGTCTTCAGGAAGATTCTATCTGAGACGCCCCTGTGTGCCGCGAGGGTCATCAGGACTAGGTACAAGTAAAAGGGGGGCCTTAAAACTCCCATTCCAGTGTTTCTTCTCGATTGGCTGCTCTCTCTAGCCTGTGGATGATGTTATTAAGGTTGGCCATTTTCTCATTGCGTCTCTGAGTGCTTCTGTTGAGTTTGGGGAATTGGAATGGAGGGATCTGGTTCGGTTCCAGGCTGTGATTGGTGCTAGTTGAGGGCGGGTTGGGCAGCGAGGGCGATATTGGAGCAGAGGAGGAAGGGACGGGGGAGACTGACATCATGAGGCCGGGTGAGGATGCAGCAGAGGGGGAGTTCAGGGAGACTTCCAGGCTGCTGCGGCAGGGTTCCGACGAAGCCTTAAAGCTGACTGGGTCAACAGGTGACTTTCCAGGGTCTTCCCCATCATGCCGGGACTGACTGGCTCTCTGGGGTCCATCTATGGAGACTGCGACAGGGTAGAGCCCTTGAGCTTGGCTGCTCATCCCCTCTTCGTGCCTCAGGCTCTGGTGGCCAGCGATGGAGTCCTCATGCTCGTTTTTCAGCGGCGGGAATTGTACTGCTGTAGAAAAACACTGAACTCTCGACTGTTTCATGGAGCCCTCCTCCCCATCGTCTTCCCTGTCCAGTGCCTCCTGTTTGACATGAGGAAGTGCTGTGCTGGCGCTCAGAGGAATGCTGGAGTGGATGTGTCCTGAGGGCTTCAGCAGCCTCCTCTCCTCTCCATCAGAGTGGGGGCTCCGCGTCATTGAGGGGGAGTAGCTGTGCTGCTCGGCATCTGTGTCATTGTCTGGCAGACCCTCCATCAGCACCTCCCGTCGCATCCTGGACCTGCACACAAACACTGCTTGTCAGGCAAACCATCACATGTCAGGATATTTACATTTATTTTTCTACTTTACATGTCAGGAATTCAGTTAAAACTAAATGTATAGTCGTCATGAAAACAGCCGAGGTAGCCATTAGCAACGTTTATTGGACTAGCCTGTAGTTGTGGAACCAGTTGATGACAGTGTTGGTTTTGAGGTTGAGCTGGGCGGCCAGTATCTCGATGGTGTTCTGAGAGGGGTAGGGCTCCAGCAGGTAGGCCTTTCTCAAGGCTTCCTTCTCCTCAGCTCCCAGCACCACCCGGACCTTCTTCACCTGGCTGTAGGGGCACAGGTCCAGCGAGACCAAGGCCGGACTCACACACTCGGAGCGAGTACTGGGTGAGTCGCTGTCCGAGCCGGTGCTCAGCAGCCCGTACCGCCTTTTCAGATAGGCTGGAGGGAAGACAGTGATTTCTGGCATAAAGAACAAAACACCAAGAATTTCTCAAACCTGAACTGAAATATGTAATAATTATGTCTTTATTATTAGTTTTGTTTACTATACACACCTTTCTTCTCCATCTTCTTCATGGCCCTCAGCTTGTCTACATTGTGAGGATCATTGAGCCACAGCTGCATGCGGACAAATGGCTCCCTGCCTTTCAGACTGAGTTTGTGCCACGGTTTGGGTCTGGAGAGCAGATCTGACACCGAGCCTTGCGTCAGACCCAGAATGGTTTCCCCAAAAAGACGCTGACCTGTGAGGAAAGAAAAATACACAGTGAATGTAGGACTTGTGTTTGCATTCATAAAGGAGCCTCAGCTTATTCCCGCAGTGTAAACTCATACACACCTAGGTTGTTGTCTGTTAGAACCTCCTTGACCTTCTTTGTGATGGCATAGGTGTCCAGCTCGGAAGACATGGCCACCAGCTCCTGGATGCCAAGGGGGTTTGAGGGCTGATGCAAGGCCATGAGGCTGGGGGTGGATTTCCCTCCCTCTGGGTGGGGGGGCAGCCCGAGGCCTAAGCTCTCAGGCTGCTGGTTCTCTTTGCTGCTCTCCAGGGAGAGGCTGACAGGCTCCACCAGGGGACTTGGGTGGCTCTCCACTGGGCTTGGGGGCGGGGAGGGTGAGGACTGTGCCGTTACTGGGCTTTTATCTGAAGGTAGGTGACATCACAGAAAAATCAACAACCCCTATAGCCTAGATACAGTCATTGCAGTATATTACAAAACTGAAACAATTTAATCCTGTGGAGATGAGTGTATATGTTACAAACTGCAGCCTTACCCTGAGCGTGGCCTTGGTTTGGGGGCTGGCTGAGGCTCTGGCCCAGCTGGTCCAGTAACCACAGCTGCATGCGGATGAAGGGCTCCCTGCCTTTTTGGGTCAGCTTGCTCCATGGTTTGGGCCGAGACAGCATGTCACTGACGCTGCCCTGAGAGAGCCCCAGCACCTGCGCCATACAACCACAGGTTTACAGTTATAATACTTTGATATAATAATTAACGTATAGATGACAAGTTACTGATTGATTCTCCGATTTATTTTCCTGAAAGAAGAAAATCTTTTCACTTTCAATTAATGGCTCCATTGATACACTTACAGATGACAACCACTAGAGGGAAGCAATACACCATATATATGTATGCAAACTTGTCAAAAACAGCATCTAAGTCAAAGTGGTAGCTTATTTAAAAAGAGTAAATCCACGGATAATCTTTAGCTGCAACATTCTGTACTGATGATTGATTGTGATGTAATTTTCTGAAAAAATATGTGAGGTCATCCATCAACAAGGGACACATTTTCTATTCCTTTTCATTTTTGAACAAGGCAGTTGAATACTTAAAATCAACCTTACCACAAGAATCAGGTTTTACAAAACCACCAAACAACAGCCGGTGATATCTACATGGAGAACACTGTGCTAAAACCTGTTGTCACCCTTTCTCCATGTGAGCAGAGACAACTCATCAAGGAAGTCATGAAAGATTACAACACATCCAAAGAGTTGCAGACGTCTCAGCTGATGGCTCACCACAATAGAAATGTGCAAGAAACGGGAAAAAAAGGCTTTTCAAGGAGGGTAGCATAGCTGCTCATTCATACTTACAGAAAAACACCTGAACATTTTGAGAATGATGTTCTGTTTAGAGAAAAGTAAAACATGGGACTTCTCGGCGACACAGCTTCTAGTATAGCTATAAGCTATATAAATCTATAAGTGTTTTCAGCATCTTGCCCATGACACTTCGGCATGCAGATGGGGAAGACTGGGGATTGAACTGCCGACCTTCTGGTTGGAGGGTGACCGCTCTACCCCTCAGCCACAGCCCATTATTACGCAACTAAGTGTGGGAAACATGACCTGTGCTTAGTGCCAACCAACTCTAAAAGAGATGGGTCCAGTCATTTTCACATGAGATGTGAACATTATTATCAAATTATAAGAAGCTCTGGGCTGCTGCTATTGCTGCTGAAGTGGAGGGGGGGCTGTTATTAGGTTCAAAAGAGCCAATACATTTTTCATATGGAGGATTTTGTTTACTGCATTTATTGATATAAATCTGTAAATCTGCAAAAAATCTTACTTAGATTACCTTATAGTATTTCATGTTGTCTGAAGATCTGAAACCACATATAGGATAATGCTTGAAAAGAAAGGTGGAAAATGTTTTGCATCTGTGGCTTCTTATAAGAGACAAGAGAACTGAATAATATATTCAAACACCCATTAAAATATTTCCGTATTCAGTTTATTCCTAACTGCATATCACAATTATTAACATAAAATACATCAGTGTTCTCTTCCCTCTTATTTGTCACTGTGGGGAAATACTCTTATCATTTGCAGGTTGTGTGTTTTACAGTATGCAAGTGTTAATATGAAGGAGCGACATCTGACCTTTTCACCAAAGATCCTCTGACAGATGCCGTTCTTCGCCAGCTTCTCCTTCACCTGCCTGGTCAGCTCAACGGTGTCCACCTCTCGATACATGTACATCTCATACTGCTCCGGAGTCAGCGGCGGCACGGTTGGCTTGAGGGCGCGAGGGATGTACGCTGGGTAGTAGGATAGGCGCCCAGGGCCAGGTCCTGGGGATTCGCCGCTTACCGATGTATCCGACTCCACCTTCACCTCCACCGGCCGACCGAGCCCCAGCTCGTCCTCAGCAGCAGAGGCCTCCTCGCTGTTGGGGAGAAACTCGCCGTTTTCCAGACGTGGCCATGGCCGAGGCAACGCAGAGGGCCCAGAGGAGGAGGAAGACAAGGAAGGAGAGACGGAATTGAAGGGCAGAGAGCTACCTCCTCCGACTAGCCCCATCGACCCCCGCTCTTGTGACCAGTGCTGATCGAAGTAGGTGCCTACTTCACCGATCTCTGACTTGACTTTGCGGATGATGTTCTGGACGAAGGCGGCGGGGGAGAGCACACTGAGGGGGGTTTGCGGGCTGCTGATGGGGTTGGCCATGCACACGGTAACACAGCCCCCTTCCTCTTGTTTGATGGAGATGGGTAACGGCAGGCCCCTGGAGCGCTCTGGGGGCCCTAGACGTTCCACCTGTGCTCCTGAACTGGCAGTCGAGGCCCTCCCACAGGCCTCCATCTCCATCAGCACATGCTGCTGGGCCTCCATCTCCCTCCTGGCCTGTTCTAAGATGTTCTTTATGGTTTCATCAGAGCCGCTGCCAGCTCCATTACTGCTTCTGCCTGATGAGCTGTTCAGAGATGACTTGCCATCACCTGAACAAGAGAGAGCCACATGTTGACATTGGCGCGCACTAAAATATCTTTCCACTTTATATGCATTATAAAGTGAACAGAGTAATAGATCAAATGTTTAATGAAAATAGTCAACATCATTCTCAATTAAAAAAAAATCAATCAATAAGGCTTTAAGCTTTGACTTATGACTCGCAGCTCCATCCTCACCTCCCCTCTGGGACTGGATCTCCTTCTTGGCCTGCTCCAGGATATTCCTAATGGCGTCGTCTGACCCAGTTTCAGGAGTTCGGATGCGCGGAGTGATGCTCCCTGCCACAGAGGGTAACAGAAAGAAATAGAGATAGAGCGAGAGGAGAGAGGAGGGGGGTGAGTGGGATGGTTGATCAGAGAGCAGTTCCAAGGCTTTGCTTTTGACTGGTAGATCAATGGCTGCCTTTGAGCGCGTGCTGTCTGAGGTTGCAGTATACGGGAAGCTCAACTTTCAAAAGCTGTGAATCTAGGGAGAAAACAAAGTTTAAAAGTAACATGGCAGAGGAAGCCGTGAAGAAGTCAAGGATGAGGTCCAAGTAGATTAGAAGGTTTAAACGTACACAGGTCCAAGAGCATCTTCAAAAGACCTTTTTTAGAACAACCTAGTTCCTTTTTAGGAAGCTTGGGCAAATACAGTGACAGCTGATTATCCATGTTATCTAAACCTTTATTTGACAGACAACACAAGGGTGAGGGGTAAAGTTTATTATAGTGATGACAACTGGTTAATGCCGAACTACTGGCTGGTTAAAATTAGTTTAACTGTCTCATATTGTCAACAAAAACCATGAAAAGACCAAAACTAAGTCCATTAATTCCTATTGAAGGTGGATTTTGTTTAAATGGGTAACAAATGTATTGTTTCATGTTTAACAAAGATTAAATTATCTTAGTGGGGCATTTGTACGCAACGAAATAAACAACAGTGAATTAACAATTAAACTACACTAGAGATACTTTTTATGTTAATAAAAAAAAGAAAAACAACAAAACTGTTGCCTCACACAATGGCAGCTATATCAAAAACATTATATATTATGGACAGGAAGTCTTTATTGAGCTCTACATAATTCACAGTAGATACATTATCTATGACTGTTAAAGGGAAAGGTGAATTAATGATATAAGGGAAAGTGGTACACTCACTGTCATGCTTATTACACCAACAGATATATAATCATTTTGGATCCATTAAATGCAATGGATCAATATTTTCTCAGTTTTAGCAGAAAAAACTTTTTTTCTGCTAAAACCAGTTCTCTGCTGTTGGTGGATCAGACTGTAATAATAGAGTGAGATAGTTCAGGCTTTGACCACAAAGGCTGATAAACTCATGGTTGGTTTTGATCTTTTCATTAAATATAAAAATAAAATATAATACATCGCCAGCTTTATTCTTTAACAGTCATTGGAGATGAATGCAGTGGATCAATATGGATGACGTTTCTGACAGTTAATTCACACCCACTATCAATTGCAAGTCAGTGGATTAGAAAATATGGTGAGGAAGGTGACCTGTTTAAAATCTGAGCAACTGTCATAACCCACGCTACTTCTTCTATTTGTATTTTAAGATGTATACAAGTGTTGAAAGTGGCCATAACTACATAACAACACATTACTTGTTACAAAATTTCTAAATATTTATTCTGAATGTGAATATGCAGCAACTGTAGGCGAGGGAATAGATTTTGGGGATGGAAGCCCTAACCCTAACCCTAACCCTACTCTTTCTAGTTTGGCCAATCACGGCCAAGGAGCTTGGCTTTGATTGCTCACAGTTAAACAGTTAGTGTGGAGAGCAAAAGAGGCGTAACACATTGACCACAATGCATTCGAGTTTCAATTTATCTGCATTCATATGCAGATAGCTTTTTCTAAGGATCAAAAGCCAAAATACCTAAAACACCAACAAAAAGTATCACTGTTGTGTTTTGTGTGGAGAAACGTTGGACTCATGGGATAAAAGAAACTACATTTTCACAATTCTTCCCACCCTGTCACTGTCATCTCCACTCACCTCTCTGTCGGACCTGGATGGTCCTAAGTGCCAGGATGTTCTGGTCATCAGAGAGGAACTGCTTCATCTTAATGAAAGGTTCTTTGCCTTTCACAGTTAGCTTCCTCCAGGGTTTGGGTCTTGCAAGGATCTCACTGACCGAGCCCTGGGAGAGGCCCAGCACATAGTGGCCAAAAACACGCTGGCCAATGTTATGCTTGAGCAGCTGCTCCTTCACCTGGAAGGCAATCTCGGCTGTGTCCAGTTGGTCCTCATCTCCTGCCGTTGAGCTGCCGCTTTCTGAATGGTCGCTGGGCAGGCCGGCGTCAACACTACCTGCCGCTCCAGACCCTTGAGTCGCTGACATGAGGGCGACTTTCGCTGCGTAGAGGGCCGTGGGAAAAGCCATGAGGCCCTCCCTTTTAAAGTGCGGGGAAAGGAGCTGCTTGTGGAGGATGTGGTCTCCTGACTGTCTGTCCCTGGAGCACGGCGACACAGAGAAGGGACGGGGGAGATCGTGGCTGGAAGAGGAGCTGTCCAGGGTGGGGGTGCCGGGGCTGGGGGAGCCACGGCCGTCCACCTGAGAGGAGGACGAGTGGGAGCCGGGCGGTCTACCCATCTCCCTTCCTGCATCGTCGGACTGGTCATCATCTGGTGACAGAAAACACACTGTCATTCTCTAGCCTGCTCAGTTAATGCAAAGAGGTATAAGTCTGAAAAACATTGACTCCAGAAATCTATTGAGCCTGACCAATGAGCGTCAAGCACTCACTGAACTATGGATAGTTCTAACTCTCTACCTCTTGAAACCCCAAGAGGTATAAACTACTTAAACAAGTAGTTATAGACAGAATATTCAACATGAGCGACATCCATTTTACCATTGCTGTGCAAAATTCGAGCCTTGTCCACCAGATACTTGTGAGATGGAAGAAAGGCCTCTTTATCCAGCAAAAGAGCCTCAGCCTTGGCGGACTCCTATACACACAAACAAATAGACACACACACCCACACACCCACACACACACACACACACACACACACACACACACACACAAAAGCTGTTAATGTTCAATGAATGAATTACAGAAGCTTTAGATATCCAGATAATGGATGACGAGTGAAGTATTCTGTTGTCTGTTTAAAACTGCTGGGTGCAGGAGGATGTGTACCTGAGATGAGCCGCCGTTGGCCGAAGCCATCTTCATTACCTTAAGGATACTATGGACAGACACAACATGCCATTAGAGTTCAGGTTTTTTAGATTTCAATTGACATTATTACGAATGAGTAACACAGTTTGTCTACACCAAATGATCACCTGAGTTCTGTTTTAATCTCTTCATAGTCAATCTGGGATTGCAGTTTAGCTTCTAATCTCTGAAACGGAAAAAAGAAGAAATAATTTATTTATTTATATTAATAAGCTTTATCAGAACCACTGAGGAAGCATCGGTCATGTTCTGTTACTTCTCATGTGTCCAAAACGCTCACCTCAATAGCTTCCCTCTTATAGGCCAGCTGGCGTTCCAGCTCCATGATCTGATTGGCTGATGTCTCCTGAACTTCCTGCAGCGTGAACTGCAGCCGCTGAATGTTTTCAAGGAGACAGAGGATTTCGCGGTCTTTAGCCAGCAGAGTGGCCTCCAGCTGCGAGGGCAACACCTCGCCCTTTTCGTTCTTCTCCTGACGGGTCGAGAGAGGAAATGTGACGGGAGGTGTGAGGGGGAGAAGGAAGAAATATGATGAAGGGAGTGAGGAGGAGAGAAAATGAGGACAGGCAGTGAATCACAACCTCTGCAGTGCTCATGTTATTCAGACAGGTGGAAAGTGGGAGGATTCGACTTTAGCAGAGACAATGATGATGAGGTAACAATTAACACTAGTTTTTTTTTTCATGCGATTGAATGTGATAATGAGGTATCAGACACAATATTTCTGAACCAATTTAGAACCATTTGACAGCTCTATGCACAGATTTGTGCAGAACAATTGTCTGTCTGTCTTAATTTACATGTGGTAGTCACAATGTGAAAACGTCATGGAAATATTTGAAGGCCTCGTGTGATCAAGCTGATGAGCATCTTTATGTATTAGCTCATCTTTGCTTTGATAAAAACAGAAACACAAAGACTGGATGAGTCCAGGTGCTGTCAAAATGGAAAATAGAACATCATAGAGTTGAACAATCTTATTATGTTTAATTCTAAGTTTCACTCTAAGAAACATCACAACATCACCTCACAGTGTTGACTTAGCATGATAAAAAAATCATAAATTCATAATAATAACTTTATTTATATAGCACTTATCTAAACAAGGTTACAAAGTGCCTCACAAAATACATGGTAAATAATACAAATAATAAAATTAAAATAAAGATAATTAGTGGATGCCGATCCTTTACTTAAATAAAGGTAGGATTACAAAAAAAAATCTACTTACAAGTAAAAACTCTTACTTAACTAAACCTTTAAAGTTTGTTGGTTTGTCTGTTTGTTTTTCAGCAGGATTAATCAAAAACTACTGAACCGATTTTCATTAATTTTATGGAGATATTGGTTCATGGTTCAAAGAGAAACCATTACATTCTGGAGCAGATCCATTACTTAACATGGCGAGGCATTCCTTAGACTTTGGGGAAGTATGCACTGTCCAAACCCTGTTTTAGTTTTATATATACATTATAATGTGATGCAAAAAAAGTAAATAGAATGTTAACATTGGACCTGGGACCTATTTCACTGTGTTAGATACTGTTGAGTTATTTTTAACAACTGATTATGTTGTGACATTGATTGTATGTGTTGTGACTAAAATATGTTAATCTGCAAAGTAATAATATCTGCAAAACTAATAAAGTAGACTAAAATGTACAGTATTCACCTCTGAAATGTGGGGGAGCTGAAGTACAAAGTAGTAATAATGGAAGATCTGATGGAACTTATACAAAAAAAAAACTTTATTACCACACTTACTTAAAAAGTAAGTGTTTCCCACATTGTGTCACATTATCCTTACCCTGCTAGTGCCCTCTGCTGGATGGCAGTTCCCCTTGGTGGCACTGGCTAACTGCTCCTTTAGCCTCTCCACTTCCCTCTGAGCCCTTTCTGCTCTCTGTGCACAGACATGGAATCACAGTGTTACAGTTCTCATACACCAGCCACATCAATTGGCTAATGAGATGATCAAGGTGAGAGCATTTCCTGTACATAAATCAAAGCGGGCGCCCTTGCTCTGAAATTTTCCAGAGCCGAGCAAAAACAGAGCAGGGGCCCGAGCAGACAAGTGCAGCCACCGGTTTATTCTGCTGAGGGTGCTGCTTAGTCGGCCCACTTTATTCCCCAAACTGTTTACCTGCTCTGTCACACCCGGCCCGCTAATTAATGATTCGTTTTGAGAACATTTATCTAGGAGCTGCTGGCAGAGAGCAGCAGAGTGAGGAAGAGACTGTGTGAGAGAGAGAGAGAGAGAGAGAGAGAGAGAGAGAGAGAGAGAGAGAGAGAGAGAGAGAGAGAAGCAGAGGGGAGAAGAAAGGAGCAGAAGAGAAGAGCTATCACCAGGATAGGAAGCAATCAAGGCAATGAGATAACTAAGAACCCTGGCGTTCAGCGCTCCGGCATCAATCGCGCACGGTAGTCTCCTGTTCTCTGCTGAGTGGAGCCGTGCTGCCATAGCGTGCCCACCGACGGGGGATCAAGTTTATACTCGCTAATCACACACACTCAGGGGAGGGGAGGTGTAAGGGGGAGGAAGGAGTGGGGGGGACAGGACGGAGAGTGTCTAATTAAAGCCAGGGCTTGATTACAGGAGTGATTACCTCAACGAAGGAGCATCTCAATCAGAGAGGAGCAGAAGACGCCTGAACTCACCTGGTTTGCTTTCTCAAGATTCGCCATGATGGCATCAACCTCCCCTGCCCTGGAACACAGACATCAAGAGAGAGAGAGAGGATTACTGAGAAGCAAACACACCTGAAAAAAAACAACCAGCCCAATTATTACTACTCATCTTGTTAATTATATAAAAATAAGTTCTTAAATTGTTCTACAAGACACAATAATAATAATCAAAATAATAATTTAGCCAATTTTAACCAAACAATCAGCAGTGAGAGGAAACACAAATAATGTGATAATAATGTAACACCTGTGTTGTACGTGTTTGCTAGATAATGGAACTCTCATTGTAGCCCTACAGCAGCCATCAAAACATGCAAATACGTTGACATAGCCCCCTGTGACCAGTGCTTGGTCAGTACAGGGCAGTGAGGGTAATTTGGATATAAGGGACAAATTCTTGAGGAAAATAAAATCAAATGTATTTATAAATCGCCCAAAAAAATGAATTTTGCTGTGCAAACTGTTTATCATTATCATTACCAAGTTGTTTGTGAAAAGAACATTGGTAAAGTAATGAGAGGTCAACAGGGGAGCAGGTCTTGAATTCAGAATTGTTACAGCCTTATGTGTCAGACAGGTCCTGGTAGACTGCTCTCAGCCAGAAAATCCATAATCTCACACATCAACATCATACTGTGAGCTGTTTATACCACATTAATATCAGTTATGGGAGGATGAATATTATAAAAGTCTTTCAGTGTAACAAGTTAAAAAAACGAACTCCACAAATTAATACACACCTCTGTAGGTCTGAACAAAAACTGAAAATGAACACAAAATTAGAGAAAAGAAAAAATGAGGTCAAGAGTCGACATTCTTGCCATTTAAGCACCCATCCTTAGAAAATATAAAACAGATTTCCTCTCTTTTTTTTAATTGTTTGTACAATATTTTATACATTAACAATATAATTATCAATTTATAATTATTTTGCATTGAATTTTTATTTTCCATTTGAGATAGTATGAGATAAAGTCTAGTATGTAACAAATATGGAAATCAGGCTTTAACACGCACCACATGTGATGTGTGTGTAAAGGCATGTCATTAAAAATCCCAGATACCTGAACCAATTAAATGATCTCTTCAACTTTACTTTTAGCTACACACCTGCTCAAACAGCCGTCCACTCATTGGCCAAGAAGAACATTCACACACACTGATTTGTCTCCTCAGAACTCTTCTGAGGTTGAACTCCCAACTTGCCTCCATACATTTCACAATCAGAGTAGTCTAATTTAAACAGGAACTCAGCGGGATTATTCATGAGGTTTGTTTGAAGTTCAACAGTTTCCTTTTGCACACATGGGACCTGATTTTCAAAAGGTAGATAAGGTTGAATTAACGAGGATGTTGTGATTGATTTAAATATGCACATAGGTTTTTTTCAAGTTCCAGGACACAGTAGTCCTTTCCACCAAAAGATTTTTTTTTTCAAAGAATAGATTACTCTTTTCTCCACCATTCACATTAAATTGAGTACATTCAGGCTCTTTCATGTTTACACCTAACCGCTCGCACTGTCTCACATCCGACTCAAAACAGGATGGTGAAGTACTCAAGAACGCAAAGTACAGCCATCCAATATTTCTAAAGTGAAACATGGAATCAGTGAGACTCATCTCATCAGTGTTGTGCGTCAGGCCCTGGTTTCAGAAGGTCTTGCTCGTGCCCTGGTCCTATCAATAAGGCCAGGATATATGGCGCCCCGCTGACAGCAAACACTAACAGGTGTCAGCGCCACGTTTAATGAACTTGTGCAGTACGGAAAATGTTTTGTATTGATTACCTGCTCAGCTGCTCAAGCCGAAGCAGACAAATAGTCTTTCTTATCAACACCGAGGAAACAGTCAGTGAGAGTAATAGAGGTGAGCCCGGTGTTCAGAGGCTCAGGGTCGGGGACAGCTGGAGCTCTGGGGTCAGAGGTGCTACTGTCAGTCCAGAGGAATGTGATCAGGATGGCACACACACACACACACACACACACACACACAGACGCTATGTGACACACCACGAAGCAGGGATGGTCTTTCAAAGCTGCTGCCGCACGCGAGAGGTGGGACCGAACTAAAAAGGTGTCCAACCCAACAAAATGGCAGTGGGTCTAGAAACATCAGTTCAATTGTGCCATGGATTAAGCCTGGGAGGAAAATCCATTAGCGGCGGCTGACTGTGCTCCGGAGCACAACCCAAACAAAGGAGTGTTTGCTTTGAATGTCTATCGACATCCTTCATACAAGCTCAGATTCATTTCAGGCGTGCGGTGGATACATTGCGCTCAAAGACCAGGACAAGGTAGAGTGTTTTCTGAAGCAATCTTTAAATGGAGCAATTCTTCTTGAGGGCTGTCAAGGCCCAGCTGCCGGTGAAGGCAAACACAGACCTCTCTCATCGACCTGCATTAGTGGCTGAGTCACTCTCACTAGCTGCCTTTACAATGGCATTCCTCTGCTCTACACTGGACATGAGTTTATGCGGGAAAAATAAAGATGAGCGGCTTCAGCACCTGAAGAGCTAGAATGTGCACTTCAAGTGCTCAACAACATGAAACTATGGGGTTTACAAGTTTAAAAATATAGAAGGGGTATAAAAAGTACCTTAAAAGGGGTATAATAAAACCAGTTGTTACATTTACTTCTTTACTGATAGTACATCTTTTCGTATCTGTACTTAACTGAAGAAGATTTATTTTCAGGTACTCACTTTTACTCCACTACACATATCATCCAATATCTGTACTTTCTGCTCCATAACATTTTCACAATGCATTGTGTCACATGTTCACATAGCTTTTTATATATTTAAAAGTAAGTAAGTCAGAGTGGAGAGGGAACAAAGGGCACCTGCAGCAGCAGATACATCACCGTCAAGACTGATGTGGTAGACCCTTGCATTAGGGAATAGGCTACACTCTGCAAGTACATTTAATAAACTTCTTAAATGTACTTTAATAAGTACTTTTCATACTTGTACTTCCTTACATTTACTCAAGTAGAAAAGTGAATGTGGTACTTATACTTGGGTACATTTGAATCTATTTATTAGTACTTTTACTTTAGTAAAATGTTTGGGTACTTGCACCACCACTTAATAAAAAGTACTCTTAAAGGGGTATGAAACTATAGAAGTTTAACAGGAATGTGTGGTAAAAATAAATGCAAAATGTAAAATCTGAAGTACAGTCTTACTTCTTTGTCATCTCCTCATTGTATTTACACCGCAGGTCCAGCAGCTCTGTCTGTGCCGTGTTCAAAGCTGGTGAGACACAAACAAGGGGAATATTAACTTTAAAAAACAACACACACATGAACTTTGACCTTTAAGTTACATTTCTGAATTCAACCAATTAGTGTTGGCTCTTATATTTATGTAGACAAAGCAGCAGTGTTTTCAGCAGGGGGCACCACACTGCAATTATACACATGCTGGCTCTTTAATAGGTTGAAATTAAATGAAACAGCGACGGTATGTGCCAGTGTTTAAACCACTCACATGAATGCAGAACCTTGATGTTCTCGTCGGCCTCTGACAGTCTGTCAGCCGAACTAACGTCAGCCCTCTCCTCCTCCTCCTCCTCCCTGAGAAAGAAACTCAGTCAGTTCCCCACACTACATCATGGCCATACCTTTAATAATACAACATGCAGATTCATGTCCTAAAAACAGAAATTAGAACATCTGTCAATCCAAACCTCCTCCCACCCAGAAATAACATGTGAGGCAAAGTTCATACAATAAAATAAGCTAAATGTTTATTGTGTGTTGGGGCCTTTCGGGGCCACAACGTCTATTAACCACTTGCTCTTGTGAAGTTGTCACTGCAGTCCAAAAATGACAACATGTGAAGGATCCCTCTCCCAAGACGGACAGAAGTACAATAGGTGCCACGTGTAACTGAGAAGATCAGTTTTATATTAATATGAAAAAATGTCAATATTGTTGCTTAAATTAGCATAAGTATAAGAACAACTATGTATTGGAAAATGATTTAGGATATTAAGGTTGAATCCTTGATAATCTTACATGTCTAATAGAAATAAGAAACTGTGTAGCACAGGTGTTTAAGGAGGATTACTCATCTCTTTACAGAACATAAACCTAACGTTCGCTATAGTTCTCACCCTCGGTCCTCAGCTGGGTCCCGGTAGTTCGGCTGTGGGGATCCTGGGGCCCCAGGAACTGCTGTGCTGTTGGGGGTCATCAGGGAGGCTGGAGAGCTGGATTCTGGGGCCTCTCCAGCCACTGCTGCCCCTGCCACTACAGGATCATCCTCTGTGGGCTCTGCGTGGCAGGAAAAGGCTTTTATGAGCTTAACCACTAGAGCAGAGGTGTTCAATTAAAGTTCAGAGATGGAGAAAGGTCCTCCAGCAAAGGTCCGGCACAACATAATGTCTGAAAAGCGTTATTATTCAGTGCAATATATATTGAAATGTATCGTCTGTGTGTCGTCAACACCTGACTGTCAAATCAAAGAAAGTATGATGAGATAATATTTTATGTTTATTGTCAGTTTTCCCATTGAACTGGAGGGATTATACATAAGTGCCTGAATGAAAAATAAATGCTCTATTGTGGTGTCAAGTAAAAAATTTAATGCATAACATGAAACTTTTTTGAATTAGTGAATCTTAAAATTAAGTGCTTAAGTTTAAAATAATAAATTAAATAAAAAAAAATTCTTTTCTCTGACTGACTCACTTCTCTAGTTTAGATCTGTCCACCGGCTCTGGCTCCAGAATGCTTTTAAAATTTGCAGATTCGATTGGCTGTGTGGCATCACGTGGGGTGATTTATAAGAGATGCCATTGGCCTGCGAGTTTCCTGGGCCCTTAAACCAGAGCCGTAAAGGATGGAAACGCTGTGGCGGTTAAAATAGAAATTCATCGATCAAAGATTTATCTGTTATAGATACGGGTCTGGGTAGGACGGCGTGAACACGGACCACCTATTAATGACCTCTGCACTAGACTGCACTAGAAATAATCAATTTATATATCATAAGGTTACTTTTTTCTACACAGGTAGATTCATATTAACTACCCAGCACTTCCAGACATATACAGTAGCAGCAACTATAGGTCTGCATTAGAAAAGCATAAGCGTGTAAGTAGTTTTGCTCTTCATTGTGTCCAATGTTGACCTGACCTGTCTTTTCAAGGCACTCCAAGTGTTTCTTCCAGTGCCCGCTGATCTCTCGTACCAGGGCCTCACTGTCTGGGGCCAAGCTCTGAAGATGCTGCAGCCTTTCCTCCAGGGTGTGTGAGGCCTCCAGCACAGGAGCTGGATCTGTGAAAACAGACAAACACAAATCTCTGAGGAAAAAAAACTACTAAGATCCACATGATATCCAGACACTCCTACTTTTCAAAAAAAGCAAAATAGCTGTTTTACTGTGTGCGCTGCCTGTAAAGCACTTTGCAGAGTTTTCTGCATCGCAGCTTCAACAGAGGCAGACTATTCCGCTGAGACTTGTTTCCAAAGAGTGACTCTTAGACTTTCCACACTCAGGCTCCTTTGAAAATTTCACAGGCTGGACCGAATGACACGAGAGCTGTTCCGACCCTTCACATGTACAGAAATCTAATCTAATGAGTCTGCTCACATGCTGATGAATGAGAACGAAGACGAAAGGACTTCCGTGAATATGTGACATAGTCTTGAGTCCCGAGTATACACCTAGGCAAAGTGTAGAAAAAGTCTGCTCCTGAAAAGGGAGCAAAAAAAAAAGCGGGATTCTTTAACACAACAGAGGAGCTGTTTTGCAATGCATGCGCGGCAGCACTGGGCCCATGGGGCCAACTAGGAGGCTGTTTCTCAGCTAACAAGTCTCCTCTGTATCATTTGATCATTTAAATTATTATGCCAGGAATTCTCAGGAGGCAGCTCGGCACTCCACATCACAGGGCTGTTTTTAATCTTCCCCTTCCCTTTCTTCCCCTCCCGAAAAGTTCAACAGCTCAGAGAGAGAGAGCTGCTCCTGTTGTGTACCTGCCTGCTGAACACCAAAGGAGGTGACTTCTAGTGCCAAAGCACAGAGAGGGAAGCTCAGGGGAGCTCCTTGACAAGGGGGGAGGCAAGATGTAGAGCCACACGCGCACACACACTCACACACCCTCACTAACACACACGCAGCCCTTCAAAACTCTTAAAGAGGAGGAAAATCGCTGCTTTGCTGCACAAACTTTTCTCCCACAGCTTTCATCCACTCATCTTAGACTTCTGTGTGGAACCCAATTGGATCCCTTCTTCAGTATGGGCACTGACTGAAGTGGCTTTTCATAAGAAGTTGGAGCCACAGACGTTTATACTTTGCCAGATGTCACTGAGAGAATGCAAACTCGGAGGCGACAGGCCACAAAAATAAACACTCATCAGAGAGCCAAAACTTCTGCAAAGTGCAATTTGTTGAAATCCTGGCCGTGCATTGCAGCTCGCCATATCTGCATTTTCATCAGACAAAACATTTTGGGCCATTTAATTGATTGAGCTATTTTTCCCAGGCCCGTTTACAGTCGAGCATTGTCGGCATTCATTGTTACACCAACTGCGGAGATATTGCATCAGTCACAAGGGACATCACTATTAAGAGCACAGCTCTTCTAAGACAAACAGGATGACTTAAAGCACTGCTATTCCATCGACCCACTGTCACAGAAATCACTTTATCAGCCTCTTTCCCATATATCCTTTCAACTTTTAATGATCAAAGGACAGAGATTATAGTAAGGGATCTCTCACACATGGACAAGCCAGGATTATCAATCAGTGGCAGGGGAGTAAAGTCAAGTCAAATTTAAAGTGAAGGGATATAACTTAAGACAGTACACAAATTTAACCCCCATCAAAGTAGAGCAGTAGGGATGCTCTCCAAGGGCCCGGGATCTACTGTTACTGACGGAGAGTCCACAAAGACTGCGGATAACTTTGGAAAATAGAGCTAATTGATGTAGCGAATAAGGAGCACCTAGTCTTCTTCTTTTTAGTGCAGCTCTGATGACGCATCCGCCAGATAAAACCTGGAATGGACAAGGAATTCAACTCCGACCCGACCGCTCACACTCCTGTTAATCAAGAAGTATAACACGGCTGACGAGGCATTATGTACGTCGAGTGAGTCACATCACTCCTGGTGCAAATAAACGCTTCAGTTTTTAATTCATCCCTTATCTTAATTACGGATGATTGGATGCCTGCTCTGAGGTCATGATAACTGATTGGGCAACAGCAGCTCGTTTAAGCTAATAAATCACAGGACATTTAATACATCATCATCATATCGGGGAAACGCGGGCCCTGCTCTCGTTGTGAAAACATGAACGTATCTGTTCACTCGCAATAAGAAGCTGTTTGCCATTAAAGATAAATTCTGCTTTATTACAACCTGAGTCATATTTTTATTTTGATTATTACCATAATTTCTGCCATCATAAGACCATATTGCCAAAGTACTGAGGTCTGAGAAGGTGTGACGATCGCTACAACAAAGTCAAATTTTATAGGTTTATTTTCACTTTACAATAAATGTATGTGGAAGCAACAGTGAAAAGCATATCATCATATCTGAAATGTCTTTATTATAATTCCACATTGCACAGAAAAACAGGACAGAAGCAGGGACTTTGAAAACTGTGCTGGATGTTTACGACTGACACAGTCTAGGGACTACTTTTACTCTTCACCTTTGTTTCTCTTCCAGGTTTGACTAACCTGGGTGAGTGTCTGTCTGTGTTGCTTGGTCCATGGTGACATTGCATGTGTTTTTAGCAATGTCACCATGTTCCAGGATCACAAATGACTTTGAAATTATAGTGCTATTCATCATTGGAGGAGACTAGATTATACTGTATTTAAAAAAATGAAAATCATATTTAATAAGTGCAGAATTCTTATTGAAAAATATAAATTAAAACAATTCTGTCATTAGTTTGTTGTAATTTTGATATTTTATATTCATGATCCTTTAATTTCCTCCTCCTTTTGTTTAAAAAAAAGTATATTTAAAAGACATAAGATGATTTGTTTTGTATAGCTAAAATCTATTGTGATCTATAAGTCAATGGACCGATCAAGATCACAGACTGTATATATGGAAACTGGAAGAAGTTAAAGTGGAGGAGATGTTTGGTAAAGCATTCTCTGCAAAACTGCAAAAAAATAAGATCCAGCTTGTGATGAACCCTCACTTGCGAATAGCTAATAAAAGTTAAGCATGGCTTTTAATTGTTTTCACAGAGTCTCAGCTACATTGATATTGAGTTTCATCACTTTGGCTAAGGGATAATGAGGCTGCCACCCTGTAGCTGCTTCCTTGTGGTCACTGCGTTGCTGTTTCTGTGATGTTGCACATCTGAAAGCGCAAGGCAGTTACTCTGTCTGGGTGAGCCCGAGCCAAAGCCTGTCAGAAGCCTGGGTCGGCTCGGGGGACCACGGGTGGCACAGTGGAGGACGGTGCACAGGTTCAGGATGTGTGTCTAGGTGGGTAAGGGTGGACCAGGGCAGTGCGCGCCAAGACAAGCAGGTGTGTCGGGGCGGTCCGTCTTGGCCCTGTCAGCGATACACCATCATTAGGCGGTGTGGGCGCAGCAGGGTGCACCATTATGTCTCCCTGGGCCCTGTGTAATTACGCTCTGACATAATTAACCCAGCAAGCCCATTAGCCAAGCATTGGCTGGCTGAAGAGAGAAAAAAAAGCTATAATTATTTGTTGTGCGCATGTTAATGAGGCCAGCTGTGTTCCCATCATACAACACGAACAAATTAATTTACAAGGCTGTGCTCCAAGGTTTTTTTCTTTTCATTCAAAACAGTCTTGTTTTTTTCCTCTGAGTGGACTTCAAGGTCCATAAACATGCTCCTCCGCTGCTGCAACAAACAGCAACACTGCTGTAATATTGTTGTCAAGGACCAAAACTAGGTTGAAAGAACACTTTACTTTCACCTTCACAGACAATGTAAGTGATATAAGGTATGTAGGATAAATTGCTGCCTCTTTTCTTCCACCAGCCAAGGATTAGTTTAGAAAAAACAAAACACAGAGAGACTGCTTGCAACAAATTCATAAACATGACTTTTCTGTTTGTGGTGCATTTTAAACCAACGCGCATTTGATATTCAGGTAGCAAACTGAAGTCTCACTTTACTTTGATGTGGCAGATGGAGTGAGAAGATACTAAAATAAAAAAGATGGGTGGAATGACGAAAAAAAGAAATGATTGTGGGAAGCAGCAGCTTTTGTGTGCGAACAAAACAAACTTCTTAACCTGTTTTTTTTCATTGCTGTTCCATGTCTTTGTGTGACAGACTGAAGGACGGAGGAGGAATGACATCAATACCGAGTCGTTTTAAAGCTCGGAACAAAGAGTGGAGTCGCAGATAGATAGTATTTAAAATTAACATGAGATTCTGGCGCAAACAAAGTAGTGACAAAGACATTCAAACAAAACTACACCTGAAGTTATACAAAAATGAAACAACCCGTCTGCCATTCTTACGTATAACACATGTAAGACAAATCACTATCAATTAACATCATCAAAAATACCAGTCTATTTTCTTTAGTTTTAAATCCCATGGCTCAAACACACGCGTGTACACAGACACACACACACATTCCTCCACACACGCACACAGCTTCTGTCTTTTAAGAGCACACTCTCCCATGGTCCCTCTGGGGTCTCCTACTCCACGGGGATCAGTTGGAGAGGCCCGGCTCTTTTATGAACATAATGCATTATTAAGCACCTCAAACATCTCCTGGGCCTTTGTTTATTACTGCTCTTATTAATCACTTGTGCATAATCTCGTCCCGCCCAGAGAGCTTTCATTTTCCATCACATTTTATACGCCCTTATTTTCCGACAGACTGCCACAAATGCACACAACACTCCTCCTTTGCTCTCATCCTGACTGAAGGTACTTAGCTGCACAATTACAATAAAGCTAGCTCGCTGTGCCTTGCAGGCCTCTCTCTCGATGGTGCTTGCTTATGTATATGGAGGGTTGAAGAAGGACAGCTATTCTTTATGCATCTGAATGACTCTGAATTACTAAGGTCAGAGTGTTCTGTTCAGATAATCTTATAGCCGAGGGAAACATCTGATGTGAATATGTGAGGCACTTACAACCATCTCATGACACAAGAAGACACGTGACTTAATGTGACAAAAAGCTGCTTGTAATTGTCCTCGGCTCTGCAGTACCAGTGGTCACCACAAGCAAGCACTGTTGTCATAATATTTTCTGCTAACGCACACACACACAGACTCACACCTCAGACATGCCTTAGGCCTGTCGCGCACACTCATACACACACGCACTTAGAGGTGTATTCAGATCAGAATCTTCACAAACTCTCAGTGAGCTCCACGCTCAGATAAAAGGGACTGTGTTCTAAAGGAGAGAGGGAGCGAGGTGGATCCTGAGGGATGAGTGTGTGTACTGAGAGGAGGCGAGGAAGAGCAAACACCTGGAGCATCAGTCTCAGGGCTACGCCCCTGGCGACAGGGCCTCACTGCTCTCACAGAGGTGGCAACAAACGCAGACGTTCAAACGCCACTCTCGCTCGCTCGCTCGCACGCACTCTCACACACTCCAGCAGAGAAGAGCGAGAACGAGACGGCGGCAAGAAGGAGAGGAAGAAAAAAGACAAGGGGGGAAGTTAGGTGCATCTCTGGGAAAACCGATGAATTCGGGCAGAAGCTGCCACTGTTTTTCAGCGTTCAGTGATCAGGACGTGTTTATCTGCACTGATCAAAACCGTGCGGAGGTGATATAAACATTGTTAGGGAAATACTGTTAACAGACCTCTTTCAAGATTCAGACAGGGTAGGAGTTACAGTACACAGCATGGGGAGATGTCACAGGTAAATCAAAATAAAGAACGCTAATGAAACACTCTGGTGGATTGACATGTTGGCTTAGGGGCCTCATAAAAGGGAAAAAGAAGAGAGGAAAAAAAACACTTCAATCACTTGCATCAAGAAGTTATTTCTGTTCTGAGTTTACTGTTGCATGCAAGTTGCCATTGAGCAGGAGCATGATCTTAAGCGTAACATTATCATACTAGAATCTCTCAAATGTAACGGATATGTTATTCGTATTCAATAGTAGGCAGAGCAAAGTGGATAACTGATATGTGACCAGATGTTAATGATAGCCAGATACAACAGGTCACATATTGAGCTGCCGCCGCGTGTGCCTCCCCCTCCTTTCCTGCTTCACCTCTTGCATTCATTAACTCTGTCGTTGGCCTGCTCTGATTGGACCAACAGCCTTAGTGTCGCCACACAAATGAGCACACACACACACACACACACACACACACACACACACACACACACACACACACACACACTCTCACTCACACAGAGGCACTTTCAAATGAAATAATAGAAGGGAAAAACTTCCTGCAATGAATAGTAATAACTGCATTAAGATTAACGAGCACGGCGTGTAAAGAATAATTGCATCTGTCAAAAGATTAAAAATACATGAGCTGTAGCGTTTGTTGGGGGAATGGTGGGAAAGCTCACTGTTGTGTTTGAGGGGCAGAGAGAAATGAAGTGGGGCCACAGCCAAATGACTGTCCTCCGGCATACCTGGAGTCATCCATTCTAGCAAGGGGTGGGCAGGCGAGAGAGTGGGGGGGAGTTGTGACCTTGGACACTAGCAGCAAGATGTACAGTGACAAACAGGCACAGGATACTGTAGGCCCTACCTCACAGATGGCAGATTCTGCAAGGGCCTGACATACAAATACTCTCATTGCTCTGACTCCTGGTTGGCCGCGGGCGGATAAGTCGGGAAAGATGTCTGGCAATGATGGGATGAGTCTACAGTTTATACTTGTCTTGTACAATGGTTACTGTGTTAGATTTGAGTCTTGTTGAGGCGACTTGGCTGGAAAAAACTGCTGACTAGTGAATTAATAAGAAATTATTTAAAGCTAAGGTTGGTAATCGTGGAAAAGCTAGCAAGAGCAGGCTAGACTTTGAGAAAGAGCAACCCATACATCCTAACCCCTCCCATCCGCCCTCTCTTCAAAACTACATACATGCCTGTCCACTGCCTAGCAACTGCTAGAACACAACTTTTCTGTGACTAGCTCGCTAACTTCTGGCAGTCGTCTCTGTTCAGCGGTGCATGTCTCGGTCACAGCCATTTTGAGACAACACTTTTACTTTGTGACATGAAGCATTATCCTGCTGGAAGCAGCCATTAGAAGTTGGTAAACTGTGGCTATAAAGGGATGAACATGGTCAGCAAGATTACTGTGGCCTTCAAACCATGATTGATTGGTGTTAATTAAGTGTGTCAAGAAAACATTCCCAACAGAATTACACTACCACCAGCAGCCTGGACCAGCTCAGTTACTTAGCCCAGGTATACTCCAATACTTGGGGGTGTTTAGAAGAGTCTCTTGTTTAGTGGAGAGACTGCTTACCCAGATTAACCTGTTGCTCTTGGGTCCCCACTTACCACTCTCTTGATTACATGTTCCCATTAAATCCAGAGCACACAGAAGCAACTTGAGTGTTTGCCCAAAGGGCCAGAAACCTGCTGATACTCCAATTCTGTAACAACATTAACTTTTTTTTGTCAGTTAATTTGTTTTTGTTCTTGGGGTTTTCCTGGGCAGTTGCCCACTTTGCCCTACAGACTGTTGGCTTGGCGCAGCAGCTAGAGATGTAAAGTGGCAGCTGGCCTCAGACAGAAAGAGGAAAAATACACTGTCTAATCCATATGTTGTGTCGTCAAATAATTAATCAAATAGTAATCTTACATATATATATATATATATATATATATATATATATATATATATATAGGAACCAGCTGATTTAGTTAAGAGGGGGTTAGAGAGCTGGTAACACTGCAGCCTCACTGTGACACATGCTCTGGACTCCAGAATCTGGAGAGCTGCCTGCAGAGGGCGTGGCTAAACTTGTTGTTGATGGCCAGTAAACACATCCAAACAGACTTTAGTGCATGTCTGAAAACAGCTACCTACAAGTACCTATGGTTAATGTAAGTACCTCTTCTGTTAAGTAATGTTATAACTTTTTCATTAGATTATTCTAACAATAAAAAGTTTTTTTTTTACTTTTTGAAAGTAACAAAGTATTAGTCTTAATTTCTGAAGCTACTTGAAGAAGAACTGTTTTATAACAATCAGCTTCACTTTGTATGATACAGTGAAACAGACTCCCTTTGTAAAGGTGGGTCAAATGAAGGTAGTAGGCTGGCATTGCTACATCACCTGATGTAACCTGACACAGGAAGGTCGACTCCTGTTTACTCAATATATTGAACACACTTAGACTGTATGTATTCATATTCACTGTATGAAACAGGTAGGAGGAAAATATCAAGCACATTGAGAACAAAAGCTAATGCAGTTCTTTCTCTCTTAAGAGTTGATAATTGGTGACATTGGCCTTTCTTTTTATTAGGTCTTTGTTCTTTAACATAACAGCTCTTAGTTGACTCAATCTTCTACTTGAGACGGGTTCTTGACAAAATATTTCCCACAATATGCTCTGGGGCTTGAATTAAATGTCTTGATATAAAAGGTATAGGTCAGAAAATCTAAGTGAAAACATCTTCAAAGACGGGCATTTTGTATCACGGAAATAACTCCATTCTAAGTGTGTGCGTCTATGTGTGTGCATGTGTGGGGTTGCAATATCAAGCAGGGGACTTCAAGGAAAAATGGAGACCTTTAAAAGTCAGTTGCTGCCGCCGCTGTTTCTCTGATGCAGACTTTTATCTTGTATTCATTGAATCTGTAAACAGCATTCTCTACTCCTGCCACAAGTGTTTCTCTGATCTAGACTGAGATTGGGCTGCGTTTTGCTGCCGTCTCCCGCAACAAAGAGCAATACAGTACATCTGCCCTGGCACTGAAATAACAACTGAATAAACACACAATATGTCTCTAACTTGCCGTCTTTGCCCCCTCTCGCTCCCTTTTCCCCCCATTGGCCTCATCAGGCCTGCGTTCCACACGAAGCCAGACTTCAGTTGGGATTTTAATTGGCCCTCCACAATCAACAGCAGTGCTCCTCAAGGATATGTTCACTCCTCAGCCAGGCTACACTCAAGGACCAGTGCTGGGTTTTGAAGTGGCCTCACGCAGAGTTTTGGAAACCACTCTGAGAGCACATACTTTGAAAAATAGATAAGAGCCACAGGGTATAGGGTTTTATGTATCTTATATCCATGTGCTGTTGCACCATATCCATCTATGGTGAGGAGCTTACTTGTGTGTGTTGCTTCATATATACAAATATACACATAATGTGTGTGAGCGTGGTCTTTATGCTGTTGCTATTGTTGTTTGTGGAGATGTACATCTCTGGTCTTGGTGGGAGACTCACCTGGGGCCTCGATAAGCTGTTTGTAGATTCCAAGGAACGCAGACTCTGCCTCCTTACTGCGCTTGTTCAGAGCAACCACCTGCAGGGGGAGGAGACAACGTTAAGGTAAACATTGACTAATATAACGCTGACATTTTTCATAACTCACAATGCACATCATATTTTACACATCAGTTATTAAATTGACACTTTTAAACAGAGCAGAAAATTCTTAAAATCTTAAATAGCAAACACCGAATCAATAGTAACAAGAGCAAAGGTCAACCTCACAGCATCCTACCAATAATTGAAACAAACACTCCTGCATGCCTTGTATTTGTGCTATATCTTCAGTATGTGTAACAGAGACATACAGTATACTTGCTCGTGCATAGACCAACCAATGCAATGGCTGTGTTTTTTTATATTTACACTGACCACTACAGAAACATGACGTAAACTATGACGGTAACCTTCCCGTTTAAGCGCCAAGCTGCTGCATGTTGCGACGTGACATTTGGCCCGTTAAATGTAGGTACCGGCGTGCGCGGGGAGGCTCGCCAGTGACAGTGGCCTCCATCACCAGCAGCACGCGGCACCTGCTATCCTCAGCTCAGTGGGTGATGCAAACCAATTAACGATTCATTAGGAGGGACAAAGAAAGCGAATTAGCCACCACCTGGCCCCATGGAGAGGGCACCTGCACTAGTGGGTATGTGGGTTATCCCGCGCCCAGCTCCTGCTAAGACCTTGGGCCTGTTTGTATAGTCAGAGGACGCGCCACGGCTGCCTCTCGACATCCTCGGCCCCGCAACAGTAAATCAGATCAGGCTCAAATGCCCCCTTCCCGGTCCAAAAGCAGACGGAATTCAAATTATTGTCATCTATTGTCTATGTCATTTCTGTCATTGTTGATTACAGCCTCTGTCGGACCAGCTCGATTTACTCCACAACGGAGGGTCGAGTGCGTGGTGCGGCTGAGCCGAGCTGCTCCTCAACGGTATGACTACACTTGAAAAACATTCATTTTGCAAAGGCAGAAAACACTTATGTGAATGGTGGTGGTGGTTGTGGAGGTGGTGTGTTGGGGCTGTTCAGTGGGGTTATAAATAAGGTGTGTGGAAAACAGCGAGGGACAGAGAGCCTTTGATTTACTGGAAATGGCTGGCTGGCGTCTTCCCCGGGGGAAGCATAACGACACCATCATGTTTAAAGAAATATCATAAAGATCAAGCAAATCCCCCCATCACTCCCACTTGGAGCAGCTCAGAGGAGTTCATGGAAAATGGAAAAGGCTGGAGCCCAATCAATACAGATGCAATAGTCTGCAGCTTTCAGCCAGCTCCCTGCTACACTATGCTGTTGTTTCACTCATATACACCCCAATTTAACCCCCCCACTCCAAGCCCGCCAACCTCCAACCACCCACACGCCTCCCCTCTCCTTCCAGCACATGACGTTAATGTTGCCATGTTGGTCCACAAATAGTGAAAACGTGTGAAGCACGCTGGCCCCATAAACAGCTCTATGTGTGGGTTATGAGAACATCAACAACTGGTGTTGGTTCAGCTCAGGTTTGTTTCATACCCACTGTTTTTATGTGTGCTTCCTTTTCACTGTGAAGAGCAGCAATTTGGTAGCCCAGTGCTCGTTTCCAGCCACACCTCTGCTGCTCGACGTGACAACAACCAAACCTCCGACGGCATTTTGGGGCACCGAGACAAACTATTACGAACATGAGTTTACACCTGAACTACATGGCCACTACAGCGGGGTGGCTGAACCCACCGCTGTAGTCATCAGCTCTTCACTGACAGTGTGCTCTGCTGGCCTGGCTCCCTCTGAAGCGCATACATCAAACGTGGGATACCAACTGCATATGTAAAAAGGCTGGGATCCTGTGAAGGCAACAGCTTGGGCTCCATATTCCAGAGACACACGGGGTCTCCTGGCCCTCCATCATCCTTTAACGAGAGAACACGGAGATTACCTCCACAATCACACCATTAACCTGCCTACAGACGATAGCCGAGACATCAATCACACGGCTGCCTGATGCCTTCTCATGTTAGCGGCCGCTACGTGTATAGATCCCCCCCCCCCCCCCCCCCCCCCTCATAACCCACCCTGGCTATCGTCAAAGCACTGAGGTGTCGTGCATAATATGGGCTGATCAGGGAGTGATCTTCATCTCCATGCTAATCCACCTCCAGCCCAGCACATGTCTCATACTAAAAGACACAAGCGGATAGGGCTGTTGTACAGAGAGGTACGGCTCGAGGAAGAACTACAACTGGTAAATCTCTTCTCGTCTTTTGGCTGCGAGATATGGCTCTGGCCCCGGCTCTGGCTCACAGCGCATTCTTTGTTTTCACCCGTTTTGTGATAAAGGATATGGCTGCCGAGGGAATGGGCTTGGCCGCAGGTTGATTTTACAAGCAGAAGTAAAGCCTGGGGCAGGGTAGCAAGAGAAAGACAAAGGAAACCTGTTAACGCTCCTCCATAACTCTTCATGCCGCAACAGAGTGGGCAGAGCACAGCCTCTGGGACAAGGCTGCTGGGAAATACTTACTGATAAGCCTTTGAGAATACAGTAGCCGCTAGTGAGTCTCTGTGTGTGCATCTGGCTGTGTGTGTGTGTGAGTGAAAACAAGCTACCATGTGTTGAGGTGAGAGAGATAAATTAAGGAGAAGAGAACAATCCAGAATGAAGAAGAGGAAGCGGTGTGAAGGGCTACTGAGTGACATACAGAGAGAAACAGAGAGACAACGGAAAAGAGAGGTTCCCATACAGAGCGCAATTAGCAATTATGCAGTCATCAATTACAATTATCACAACTGGTGATTATGTAATTATCACTCTAAATCATCTTTTCCCTCCTCTGCCTTACTAGTTTGCCACCTCCTGTGTTTTGGTTGTTTGAGGATGGGTTGTGATGATGCAGGTGATTAGAGTGTGTGATGATGGGGGTGTTGGGCGGGTGTCATGGCAGATCTTGCATTGTGTGTGTGGTGTGTGTGTGTGTGTGTGTGTGTGTGTGTGTGTGTGTGTGTGTGTGTGTGTGTGTGTCTGTGCAAAATAAGTGTGTAATGCTTGCTGCATGTCTGCATATGCATCTGTGCCTCGGTTTACAGTGTGTGAGTAAATTCTCTGTCTTTGTGTGTTTGTGTTTGTGTGTATGTGTGTCTGCACATGCAGTGTTCATGAATATACTGCCTCCATCTCAAGGTGAATGTGGCTGCTGCTGTGGGTGGTTTGGGGACAGCAAATGTATGGTTCCTCAGTCCCTGAGGCCTCTAAATTACCTGTCATCTTCCCCATGATGCAAAGGTCAGTGCACAATCATAGGGAGTCCATCCTACTGTGGTGCTCACTGAGCGCCAGTCCAGCCCACAGGCTGACAGGATGTCACAACAACCCGGGTCCCGCTCCTTGCTTATTAGAACAAAACAGTGGGAAGCCCACTACCACCACCACACCGCTTGTCACAACACCTTCCAGAAAGATCTGCGGGATCCTGACAAGCTTTCACTCCTCTGTGTTAATGGAAGTGTAGAGAAAATGAGACAAAATATCGTCAATGCTCTGCTACTTAATATATAATGAAATCTAGAGCCATAGAGTGCTTTTTTTTTTTTTTTTTGTATATGTAAAACATTTTCAACATGAAACATTAACTGCATCATCCATGCAGTACTGATGCTGACGTCAAACATCCCTCCATTTTTAATGTTGCCATTTTGAGCCATGTGTAATGCCCATTTTTGCCCAGTGCTCAGCTTGGTTTCTTGCAGAAGCAAAGTGTGCATATATATACTAAATACGACAATATTCTCTCTAGTACAAGGTCCGTAGTAAAAATACAGGAATAAACAACCAAACCAGCAGAGAGTTTGTATCGTAGTATCGGTTTTAACACTTAAGAGCAGGAAAGTAAATGTCTTTAGAGATAATAACAAAAATAATGGCTGAAACTAAGAATTTCACATTTTCATTATGGACTTATCTATTTGTTTTTGTATTTATGGATTAATCATTACTCCGTAAAACATCAGAGAATAGTGAAATTTAACTTCCTTAGTTTCCCAGAGCTCCGTCTTCAAATTGCTTGTTTTGTTTGATCAACAGTCTAAACTCAAAGCAGGGATTATTTAGCGTTTTTGCTTGATACTGTGCAAATCAACATTTATCCAAAACATACCACACCAAAATGGTGGATTTTTCAAAACAGATTTTGAATCGGATTATACAGAAAATTAAGAGACATATTTTTACAGAAAATTGTAACAAAACAGAGGACATTATGATTCTGTTGCTTCAAGGTTTCATACATATTTAAAAGACAACATCTACAATCCAACAGTTATATCTGTATTTTCCAAAAAGCATATCCAAAACCATAATTTCTCAGATGCAGGATCATATTTTAGCCATGCCACCCAGCACTGTCACTGCAGGCATTTGTTTTGCGTTGAGCGTAGGTTCAAAGGAGAGGCGGGAGGAGAGAGATGAGTTGGTGTGGAGTGACTGATGAGTGTGTGGAGGAGAGGGGCAGAGGTAAACCCTATTGCAATACAGTCTGGATGGAAGAGAGACCCGTGTGCACCCACTTATGCACACCCACGTGCACACATGCAAACTTGAACTTGGGTGCAAGCAAACACACACGTCAAGTCGCAGTCACGCAGATGCACACTACACACAGACTGTGTCTCAGGGCAGATTTAATCAGGGTGACACCCATCTCAGAGCGGTGGTAGCAGCATTGCGGTGGCCGCGGCGGTCTCTGGATGCCCGGCGAGATGAGCAGTCAGAGAACTGACACACATCTCGTCGCCACGTCAATTCCAATCAGCGGTGCCTGTCAGTCAGCGCGCCGTGCTCGCAACAGACTGACGCCACTGCCACTCTGCCACTGCAGAGCTGCCGTCTCAGCCAAATGAATGGCCGAAGCTGACCACGCCAAAACTACCACTTATCCCTTGATGCAGTGACAAATTCAGAGTGAAAACCCAACTTGATTCATGGCCTCTATAGGAGCAGCTCACCTGCATTCGAAAGGACCAATACTAGGACCATGTAGAGAAAAATATATGATTTTAAGATGGTTTTCAAAACCCAATAAATCTATAAAGATATGATTTTCTTGACTTTTTTCAGCTATTATACCATAAAAAGTCAATAGATAAAAAAGTCCTAAGAGTGTACAGCCTCACGAACTGTGTTGTATTATGAATGCTAAAATCAGCATAATGATATGCCCACAATGAAAATGCTAACACGCTAATATTTAGCAGGTATAATGTTAAGGAATATATGGTATATTCACAATCTTAGATTGTAATGTTAGCATGCTAACATTCACTGATTAGCATTAAACATTAGTTTACCTGTGACTGATGGGATTGTCATTCTTTAGTTTTGCAGTTTTGTGATACAAATGTTTTTGAGACAAGTCAGAGGATCATCAAAGTCATACAGATTCGTCCTCTGGGGAATTTGAATGTCTTAAAACATTTCATAACAATCCATTGAACAGCTGCTTATATCATTTAAGTCTGGACCAAAGTAGTGGACAGACCTGCCGCCTGACATTGCTTTCCCCTGAGCCATGCCGCTCACTGTGACTGAAAGAAAACATCAAGAGATACAGTACGATGTAAGATGTTTCACTTGAAAATGAGACAAAAGGAGCAAGACTTCGGGTCAATGCCCCAGTGGAGGGTTCTGATAATGACCCAGGCTGAGAGGAGAGCAGATCTCTACAGATCAAGGCGGAGCTGACGTAATCCCGTCGGACGCGGCACACGGAGCAGCATGAGAGACAGAACATGGCACGACATTAAACCCAGATCAAAGGGCCTGCTGTCTCCACCGCACGGCAGGTGCCTTCTGGGTCCCCCTCACCATCAACAGGCTGCAGAAGCGCTGTGCTACCCGCCCTCTCCACAAAGACTCAAAAGCACCAGCCTCGGCGCTAACAGCTCAAAGTCACTGCAAAGTCAAAGTCGAGAGCCGGTGAAAGACAAAAGAAGGGAAGAAAACAAATCTTTTCTGAATGTCTTTGTAGTTCAAAAGACAGGAGTTGTCATTTTCTTTGAGCTTACGCTTTCAAATGTTTGATGCAGCGAACGACCTAAACCTTGAGGAAAGTGCGTGTCTGCTGAAAACGTATCTATCATGGCATGATGGGAGGGAGCGGGGGCGTGCTGAGGCTACGATGAAGGCGCCGGTTGATGTGCTGAAAGGGAGGGCTGTGAAAAGTAGTAATGAGTGTACCTGGACTAGATTTCAGTGCTGGGAGAAGTGTTAGGAGGAGAGAAGAGAGGAGAAGTGTAGGTAAGGGCTAATTATAAAAATAAAGTGCCCCCATTATCCCCGGCACTGTACTGCCCTAGTGAACAAAGCTACAACAGATGGGGTGTCATGAGTAACTGTGCCAATGTGAGCCAAAGCCCTGGAGTGGATGGACCCTGGCAGGCCGCTGTTGGAGCAGCTCTGGCAAGGGGGAACCACAGCTGCATATCTTGCCCTCAGACACACGTTGACAGTGTTTCTCTAGCCCTGCCTACACTAGTCAAGGTGAGACAGCATGACATGAGGGGAGCGAGCGAGGGAGAGAGAGAGAGGGTGAGAGCGCTCCACTATGATGGATAGCGCTCTCCATCCCACCTCTCCTCTCTCTCCCTCTTAGAAGGCTGGTGACTTTCCAGTGAGGCAATTATCATTGCGGAATGCATAATAGCCTAATTAATTACAGGTGTCAGCGCTGCCTTTGTTTCAGCATGGAGGAACATCGTGCCAAAGCCGCATCCGCTAAAAAGAACAGCGCTGATGAACGAGCCTTGAACCACGGCTAGAAGAGCACAGCTGACGGAGGAACCAAGCGCTGTGGAGACAATTTGAAGTCTGCCAAACAACCCTGTGTCTGTTACTCACAGAAGACGGATTGGAAACACATGCTGCAAACATTAGGTCCATTATTTGCTTGATAAATCTGCTGTTGTCAATCGCAGTGCTTGGAGGAAGATCTCAGGTAGGCCCTGCACAGAGCGGCTCTGTGGGTAATTTGGTTCCAAGAAGCAGAGACCAGTGCAGCGTTGGTGGCAACACCATCAACAATGAAAACAGTCCCCTTTACCCGGCATTCGCTGACAAACATGGCATATCATTTGTCCTGTCAGATTTTCAGATTTCATTCATTGTAGTGAGGAAGCCGGAAAGCAGACAATTGCTAGGGAGAGAGAAAAAAAGAGCCTAACAGGACCTGCGAAGGAGAGAAGTGAATGATGGGGTGACTAGGGAGGAGAGACAGCGCAAAGATTCCTGTTATTCTCCTCCTCGGCTAAACACAAGCACACATTGGTGCAGAACTTAACAGGACGTCACGTTTAGTGTGTGTGTGTGTCTACGTGTGTGCAGTACGACATGTGTGTCTTTCTATGGGGGGTCGTGGCAGTAGGCTGATAATCCCTCCACGCCCCCAGGCAGTGGGGGCTCATTGTAGAGTACATTGAGTCTAATAGGAGCCGGCGCTGCAGTTGTATGCAGCTCTCCCTGCTCCCACTGTGAGAAGAGTTTTACATAATTAATGACTGTTGATGTTTCCCAGGTAGTCGCCCGGCAAATTCACTCCAGACTCGGCTGCCACCGTCGCCGGGTTCCATAGAGAATGAGCGACACCAGAACAGACAGCTTACATTACAGGCATAAATAAGGCAATTTTGTACAGTGTCTTCAGACATTACTGTGAGGGGGGTTCAGGGCCAATGATTCGACTTGCTTCAGAAAAACGCTCAGAGAGAGCTTTTCTGTGTCTCGGAGTCTTCAGAGAATTTGCGCTTGATGCGAGTAAAACTGCTTCCTTTAGTGTTTTTATAATTCTGTATGCCGTTAGAGGCGCGCGGATAGAAGCGCTGTGCCTTTTCAAGATTACAGTTGACGGATCCAGACGGATGATCATCCACATCTGCATGAATCTGTCTTGTCTGAATGTCAATCTAAATACATGTGAGCCTGGTGGTCAGGGTTTTTATGTTGCAGACCCCCTGACACCGTTGCAGCCTCGTGGCCATACACATATTGCTAAGAGCCAGTCCACATTTATACCAGAGCATGTTAAATTAAACATTTAAACACGCCACCAAGGGAAGGCTATTTTTTACGGCTCTCGGCACACCACTCATTATTAATTTGTAATAACCTTTAAGGCTTTTTGATGTCATACATATTTTACCGAGAGATATCACTCCGAGTCAGACTGGAGAGGGCCTGTCAATGACAGATCACCAGAGTGCCACCGAAAATGTGGTTTCATCTGCTATAATTAGGACCAGGTGAGGGTTAAGAGTGATCTCTGGACTGTGTGTGCATGTCTGTGCGAGAACTCACCCACTAATGCATCAGTGTGATGACAAATATACACCCAAAGATTAAAAAGTGGAGTGGCCCAAAAGAGAGAAGAGACTGGACAGGATAGGAAGGATGCTCCCAAAATGATCTTGCCCCCCTCAAAAAAAGTGACCTGGCTGTGGGTTTAAAACCTTTTAGGTATTTATGAGTGCCCAGGATAAAGGAGTCCATTTCTGCTGCATAAATCAGCTGAGTGGCTGAACGTTGGAGGGAAAGCGACGCATTAACACCGCCCGCTCTCTGTCTCCTTCATATTCTTCTGTTAGAGGACTGGCCAAGGCCCATCTTGCTCCCGCTCTGCTGGGAGGCCCTCGGTGCCCGTTGGATGCCAGCCTAAAGCTCATGTACACCGGTGCCAACATGCCACTAAAAGCTGTAAAACACATGAGCTCTGTTTGGTTAATGTACGCTGATTGACCTGTGCTGCCAGGCATTTGATGTCATGATTGTAATGACCAGCTTTCCCTGCCCGATCGCTCATATACAATGTGACAGGCACGAGGTGGCATTTCAATTTGAGTGAATGAAGGCTAATCATGTGAGATGCCTGTAGCAACAAGAGCTGATGTTGTTTTCAAATGCAAATACCAGCAAATGATAGCATTCAAAATGTGTGTGATAAAACATTTAATTTTTCAGAAATCAGAGATTCCATGCCTTCCCAATACATGGAAGGAGAATGTAATTTCTTCTAATCTAATTATTTCTAAAAAATGATATGGTTTTGCTTTGAAACCCTTAATGGAAAACTTTTTGTGACTTTTTTTAGGCAAGTGGAATCAGATTTTCCTTCCAAGACTGTTTCATTTCAATGTGTTAGAGGATAAAAAAGGATTAACTATACATGATTTAAAAGAAATATTTTTCTTTTTGTTTTTTCTTGTCTCCTACTAAAGTAAGCATCTCTTGACCCCTAGATTCATCTGATGACACTTTGTGGGGGGTCTCAACCTTCAGGCTGCAAACCACTGCTCCACACTGTCATCAGTTTTTATCGTGTTATCTCTCAGTGTAACGTACGCACAGTAGAAAGTCTGTGGATTATCCTGAATGACAGGGACATTGTTTCTGTAAGCACAATGCAGCTTATGAATTTTTTTTACATTCTCTTTTTTCAATGCATTGGGGACCACCAACAAATTTCCACTTACACCCACTGTACTGAGGTGGAGGCAAGAGCGTAAGAGCTCCGCTCTCATTTGGGTGAATGAACAGCTTCACAATAACCATTATTTTTCTTGCATCATTGGGATGTAGACATTAAATCAATCTGAAGCAGCCTCAGAAACAACTCTTCAGCAAGCTTTATATATAGGACCTGACTTTAGTGGTTATCTATTGGATGCTCTGCGTTACATAACCCTCCATATGCTCTGGGTGTAGGACAATTCCGTGCGGGTTATAAATAAAGAAACCTGACGCACGGCTGCAGCCGCTGTGATTTGGGCAAGTTCTCACATGGGATGTCATCGTTCTGCAGTGCTAGCCCCACTGCTATTTCAGGCTCTGCCTCATTAGAACATCCGCCGTGAGTGAACAAAAAAAACTGAATGTACAAAAGACTTTTCATTAGGGAAGAGAGAGCATAAAGACACGTTCACCCTCCCAGCCACGGTGCGTTCAGGGCTAACACTCAAATTGCTACATTACAGGTGTATGCATTGTGAAGGGGCAAACAGTTTACGTGTGATTGCCAGGTATTGTACAGTGCGGAGATCTGTGTCACAAGGTCCCAAAAGGAGGAGGTCTGCAGGTCTGGATGACAGGGGCACAAACATGCAACCTGCCACAATGACTGCAATTACCCTACATCCACTGCCTTCAGCAGGGGAGAGATAGAGAGTGTGTGTGTGTGTGTGTGTGTGTGTGTGTGTGTGTGTGTGTGTGTGTGTGTGAGAGAAAGAGGGAAAGTGAGGGACAAGACATGAGGTTATGCATGTGAGTTTTTGCATTACAGAGGAGGGAGAGAGAGAAAAAAAAAACATTATTGCGTGACTGCCTGTACCTGCCTATGTGATTGTGTGTGTGTGCGTCTGTCAGAGCGTGGTTCGCGTGCCTGTGGAGGCCCTCTCACACCAAAGCGTCTGGCTAATTTAGTTAGGGAATAGCTGGCTGTCCTTCAGGTGAATGGACAGAGATTGGTCTCAATATGAGATGTAATAAAACAAGCCCATCACTGGATCTCACCGCACCTTCGGCTGTCCTTCACATGTCTCGCCAGCACACGACGCACGCCCACAAACATGCACGCACACGTGCACACACATCCCAAGGAGGCCTCCAAGGTTTGCCATTTTGAAAAAAAGCATGTAACAAATATTGCCTTTTCTTTTTTTTTTTATTGCATACATTTTATGCATATTTGTATTTATCACCACACTACAATATCTACAGAGAGTTGAATGTATAAGAAGAGTGTAAATTTTGCATAGACCATACAGTGATAAATTATTTACATCAGGATTTAACACATTTTACGTCTCAGCTGTCCCTTACTTGACTGATACTGTTATCTACTTCTACTTCTGCATAATAGATTAACATTAACTCATTTTATCAATGTAACTTTGTGATACAAACATCTGTCTGTAAAGGAAAGTATAAAAAGCCTCTGATTTCTTTTTTATTATTATTAATTATCATGTTAAAGTAACACATATTAGAAGAAAATTTCAAATAAAGTTGTTTCAAAGTAATCCACAAGTAAAAGAAGTATTATCCGCTAAATGTACATAGAGTATTTCTTCTGCAGAAAATGCCACTGTGACTGAGACATTATCACACTATATGATACTGTTAAGTTGTTACTACTGATGCATGAATGTGTGCGCAGTATTTTATTGTCGTATTTAGTCAAGGTGAGGATAGTTTTAACTATTATATTTATAGTTTGGTAAACTCCACTGGTTCCCAACCTAAAGGTCATCCCAGTCCAAAAGGCCACAAGATAAATGTGGTGGCTTGGGAGATGATTAATGAGGCACACGTGAAGAAAAACCTAAGTCCTTTGTTTTTTTATTATTATTTTATTATTGGTAAATGTACACTAATGTAACAGCACTGCAAAACTCTGCAGGTGGTCATTTCACCCAGGAAACCTCCATCTGTCCTGCTGACTGAGTAACGGCACCTCTCTGTGAGGACCACAGCATGGCTGAGCTCCCTCATTCTACCTGTCCTCCTGTTTGGCAACAGCCAACTCTTACTTATTCCTGCCAGCGACTAGCATCCAGGGCCAGCAGCGTCCCCCCTCCTCCCCCTTTTGGCTGTCCCCTCAGCCCCACTCCAGGAGTAGAGCTGGAGCTTTCCCACTAAATCCGCTGAGACCCAATTACAGGGACTGCAGAAGAAATCATGACAAGATGCAAAGTTACTTTGCTTTAATTGAGGATGTGTTTAACACTCTCCTCAGGCCACCGCGGCCACTTCATGTCTCGGATGAAACGGAGAGCCCCGCAGTGGGACTTTAAAACATATATCTGTTTGTGACAAAGGCAAAGAACATCCTGATCTGTGGTGCTGAGACTTTTAAGGGCAGCCGTGTGATTTAGGACGTTGAATTTCCAGTGTGGAGTGCGGACAAAACAAGCAGATCTCTTAAAAGCATAAAAAACACATTGGATTTGTGACGATGGAAGCAACACTTTAATGTAAGGAGTACCTCAGAAGAGTTGCCCCTCCCCTGGCTACTTCACTTGCAGCTGCTTGTTTTAACAGAGCCACATGTTAATTAGTATTGTAGTTAATCCTATATTAAAGAGACCCAAACTGTCAGGTCATATTATAAACAATCAGTCCTAATGTTCGTGCATGTGACATTTGGAGCTGCTATCTCTTCTAGCAAAATGTTCCCTAGGTACTAATTGGCCTACTTTACGCTGTCTTTCTTTGAATTGCCAGTTTCTTTATCATTTAGGATATTAGTCTTGACAAGCATCATCTCATATAGCATAGGCCCACTAAAAGTAGAGAAGAGCTTCATCTTTTCTTTTGCAGAGGGACAGCAAAAATGGAAATAAATGATTTACACTAGCATGTAATAATGTGAGATCTACCTTCATGGGATATTAAATACAATTTGAAAGAAGAATAAAAGTTCAAACACTTAGCCAGCAGCAAAGTAAGTGTAACTTTTCTCTGCTTGCATTATTTAAGATAGGCTCCATCATTTTATCAATCTATCGATCTCCCTCCAGAAAGATGAAAATGGAAAAATAATGAGGCCGATGAATACTGTGTAAAGAACATCAATGTGCAAAATTTAATTATCTGTGCTGGGAAGAGGAGGAAAATGTGTCGGCTGTTTTCTAAAACAAAAAGAAAGTGAAAAAAGGAGCAGTTAATATTTTTTCCCTCTCTGCATATTTTAATTACCAGATCAATCATAACTACGTGCTGCAGCACTGCAGAGAAAAGAAAATTGCAAGTCTAAATGAAAAACAATAGATTTGCTTTAAAGTCTTTGCTCTTTTGAAGTCTAAATTAAAATTTCAGGTACCTTTACACGAGCCTTCTTCAGAAAGTTATGATATTTAATTAGCGTGTTTAGATTTTGCTGAAATTAAACTTCACAGCCGAGCATCATGTGAAATAAAGACTGGTATTCCCAGGCTTCAGCAGGGGGGAAACACCGCAGACGAACAGATGGAATTAAATCACTTCAGCACATGAGGTCTGCGTATCCGCTGACAAAAGCTCATGTTCTCTTGACTTGTGCTGCCACTGGCGTGATCCGAGGCTGGCTCTTGCTGTTCACTGGAGTGGAGAAACAACTTTGCTTTCTGACTGTGTCTGTGCAGCTCCGATTCTGCGCCTGAAATCAGAGAATTGCGCCGTAGAATTGGCGGAGCAGCTCTCCCGTTCCGCCTGTTCCTGCTCACACGAGCTTTTCCTGGTTGTGCTATAGCACTGATGTTTATTTCTCCTGGCATGTCCTCGCCGGCGTCGAGCCACCGATTTCACACATTTTTATTGGCTAATTTGACTGTGCTCTTGCCAGCAGCTGAGAGCAAGCCAGGAGTCTGGGAATCTCAGAGACAGTGGTGCTGCTGCTGCTGCTGCAGCTGCTAGTGTTGCTGTTCTCTGACTTGAGGTGCCTGCAGGGAGCAGACGAGGGTAGGGAGGCCCTCACCTGTCTCATAACAAGTAGTTGACCATGTTAGACTGAGGCGAGCTAGGTCTTGGAAACTGCCTATTAGATTAGTTACTGTGTGTTGCTGGTGAGTGTCTGTTTGGTGCGGGGTCAGGAGGGGAATGTGATTGCCTGTCTCTTAAGGTGACAGGGGTTTAGAGGAGGGGATGTACACCCAGTCAGAGGCCCAATAGGAGCAGTGCAGCCGGCGCTATGCGTGCGTCCATCCTCAAACATGGCTAACATTTGCACAGCAGCGGCAGTCAGGCGTGACGTCTCCAGGCTCTGAGGTTTGTGCTGTCAGGACGGTAGAAATTAAACCTGGCACTGCAAAGCAGAATGTGCTGAAACTCATCAATTCCACATGGCTAGAGAGCCAAGTGCCTATTTATAACATCCCCCCTCTCTCTTCTTTACCTGGTGTTCATCCCCGGCTCTAAACACGCATCCGTAATGATGAATACACCCAACTGGGACGCTCCGACAGGGCATCAGTCAGGACAGGAAAACAAACATGCCAACACACACACGCACACACCATCAGATCACAGCACAGCAGAGGAGGAATAAGAGTGACACTGGGAAGGCTGATGGAAAGGTTCAGGCGTCTCAGCATAAAAACACCCAGCAGAATCACAACAGTCAGTCACCAACCAGGAAACAAAAAAAGGGCAGCTAGATATATTAAACTTCTTCGACGGGCTCAGTGTGCAGCTGAAATATGGTGCTCGGCTAGTGAAACACCACCACTCAACTACTGCGTTTGTTTATGCAGTCATTTACTGAATTGATGATATTTCACTTTAAAAGTTACTGTCTGAACTGCTGAGAAATGGATTTACAGAGTTCCACATTTGTCTTTGGGTGCAAATGTGTTCACATTTATGATGTGTACAGGAATGCATGCAAAAATGATCTGTATTGTCTGTTCAAATATGCAAGTCAGTAGTTATTGTTTTGTTTGGCTTTTCGTTCACAGCCCTTTCTTTTTACTTTCCCATGTGAAGCTTTAAAGCAAGAATGTAACTTTCGTAAAAAAAAGAAACATATTAAAACATATCTGTAATACACAGTAATGAGAGGTAAAATGTATCCTTGCTCAGTTCAACACACTGAAGGGTTCTCCACTTCGTCCCACTAGTCAGAAATGATTCCTAAAATACCACAGATATGAACACCGCCATCTTGCGCATTTGGAGCCAGAGTCTGTGCAGTAGCAATCTGGTGATGGAGCGAGGTCCCGGTAATACACAGGCTCGACCAATCAAGAGTCAGTCTCAGCTTTCAATTATGACATTTCACCTCCTTTTTATAGCATCAAATAACTAATTTAAACCAAACTTACCAGAAAAAAATTTACATTTAAAATGACATGAACTATAAAATGACATGAAACAATCTTTGAGAAAATTGTATTTGACGTGTAACTTTTTAGTTTGATCCATGTCCCATCCACAAACATGGATGAGGTAGGGTTAATGACCTTTACAGGCCTCTCTTTTTAGAGCCGTCATGTTGTCTATCTTTATATAAAGTCTATGGCCATGAGCAGTAGCTTGTGTTTGCGAACGTAAGCTACCAAACTTTGACATTACTATTGTATTGTGACTTTCCTCAGATAAAGGGATAGTTTACAGAAAAATGAAAATTCACTCATTATCCACTCACCGCTATGCAGATGGAGGGGTGAGTAAAGTGTTTGAGTCCACAAAACACTTCTGGAGTCGTAATAAATCAACAGAGAAAACATAACGTGCCTCCATACTGCTCATGTGGTGTCATCCAAGTGTCCGCAAGCCCCTACGTTCATATTCGACTCGAAATGAGGTAATTTACACTGTGTTTTTAGTAAAATTTTTACTAATTTTCATTTTTCGGTAAACTATCCCTTTAAGATGTCTTCAGACTGAACACAAAACCAATTCTGTCTTGCTTTAGAAATACATATTTGAATGCTGTTGTGTAGTCTTATTATTTGCCAACAATAGATAATAGATATCTATTCCCCATCTTACTTTTATAGGTTATGTACTGTCGGAGAAATACAGCTTTGGGATAAGTACAAATTCTTTGCTCGAGTTGAAATATTTTCAACACCTGTGGATTCATCTTCGTCTTAAATTCCACTGCCGACATGAAATTTGCATCTGATTGCGCCAACCTCATATTGACTTTGTGTTCAGTCTGCACTGTGTTTTAGCATTTATCATTATTGTGTAATTGTCACAGTTCAAAAGTATTTAGAACAAACATGGGTCAATAAACACTTATTACGACACTTAAGTAACTAAATATAAAAAGGGTGATTGTAGATTGTCTGCTGAGTGCTGCTCTGATGTAAAATGAATGAAGGTAAATTGAGCCTGCCTCTCAAAAAGGCAGAACTGCCTTCAAAATAAAAGACCAAAAAAAAGCCCTTGACTGCGCCATTTCTTCATTTATCAATATATGAGCTTTGGCATAAGTATTAGAGGTAAGATGGACAGTCATATAATATTTGATCCAATATCCACATATAAGCTTGTTTGTCTTGGACTGGTCATAATCAATAAAAGTAAACTTAAAAGTAATAAAATCTGAAAGAGTAAGTGAACAGAAGTGCATTGAGAGTGGGTCAAAGCACCTTCTCTGTGCTCATGTGGAGCTGGCGTTTCCTCTCAGGAGAAGCAGACGACGTAAAAGACACAAGGAAGGTATTATCTAATGTCCAATTACACCCAACCCACCCACATACCTCCCCCCTCGGCTCTGCCTGCCTCTCTCCCTCTCCCTCTGTCCTTACCTTCCTGCCTCCCACCTTCTTTCCCCTCTCCTTAGTATGAAGAGGACACAAGTGATAAACCAGGAGCAGAGAGCCGGTGGTTTACATGGCCCTGGAGCCCATTATGTTCCCCACAATAGGCTGGAGGCCTGGACGTGCTGTGAATAGGTAATGGCCTGGAGATCCAGGGCCTGGTCTGCTGCTGCTCAATGAGCCCGAGACAGCCGAGCAGGAGACGGGCATTAGAGATACCTCGCCGGCCCAGTATGGAGGAGCAGTCTAGTCATAGCCAGAGGGGGGGTTGTATCAGGGTGTCATAAATGCCCCTTACATAAGGTGGGGCATGAATAATAATGGACGGGCATGGATCTGGTTTATTGACACAATAATATGGGCCAATAATGTACTACGAATACATAGAATTTAACACCAGCTTGCTTTTAAAGTGTCGAGGAGCAGCTTCGTGTCAGACTGTATCAGGCTGCTCCACACTTCTTCCAACCTCACCTTCCCAAGTTAGCCATCCACTCAAGCAATCTGTACCTAATCACCGCAAGGTTTAGCCCATGATGAAGATATGTCTTCATTGAGCTGGAAAAGCTGTAGTGTCGCCGAGCATTTTTCCTAACGGCGCAGTCCCTCATGTATGAAAGCGCCATAGAGCCCCCTCAGACAATTAGGCAGGGAAAAGCTTTATGACCGTTAGACTCACTCAGCGAGCGGCACTCTCACCGCCAGCACCGCCAGGAGCGCTGGCTCGTGCAGAAAGGTAATTACGGAGCCTCTCATAATGACACGGAGGAAGCTTGCGTCATAACACCCACAGCCTTTTATCATAGCGCTGTAATTAATTATCATCCTTTACTCTTTGATTCATTCCACTATTCATAACATATTCATACATTCAAGAGAAATTATCATTTCCTTCAGGAATTAATCAAAAGGAGGAAGAACTGGTCGACTCTCGATGGATGATCAAAGACGGTGTTTGTCTACCTCCCTGCATTGCGGGTGAGCTCAGGGCGAGGCGATATGGGCAAGATCTCAGACAAGAGTGAAACACTCGGCTCTCTTACTCCACGGCTCTGGTCAAACCAACTGCATGATTGAAAACACAGCTCCCAGACAAATGATCGTGGTCCAAACAACTGTTGTGGCACATCATCTGTTATCTGTTGCACATTATCCCTCGCCTCTTCTGCCATTCACAAACGCACTGTGTGACAGGACAGATTGTGAAAATACATAATGGCTACATGAGCAGCTCTGTCCACGGCGAGACGAACAAATCACAACCTCACCGAGGTTGCTTATCTTTTTACCTTTCCTGAACTTCAGTTGCATATGTGAGACGGAGCAGCCATTTTGAGATCTCTGCTCAGTTTCGTGGGGATGAAAAGCTGCTGCATAGTAAAAATACCTCCCGTGCTCTCACAGAAAACAAGCAACAACAACAACATACATAAAAACATTGTCTTCCCCCACATCATCACTTCCAACCTCAGGGGAAGAAATGGCACAGTTAGACTCATAAACAGGTGTCCACCGGCCCCCAGTTCGCAGCGCCTTAATAGCTGTTTGATGTTTTTGATGTCTAGTCAGCTCAATCGTACCTTGCTGCTTGATAATGAGGGCCAATAATGATTCCTGAGCTTGAGGGGTTAATGGTATGTAACCGGCAGAGCTGCTAATTACACGTTACAAACTATTTATCAGAATCTCCATCTGCGCATTGTGCACGCTAAATTACTCCACGGATTATCATTGTAAAGCAAGTTTCAGTAATTAGGGACCCATACTGCTGTTTTCTTTTTCTGTGAGCACCAGACGACATCAAGAGGAGAGGAGAAAAATAGAAAGACTGGTTAATTCAGGCCTGATATTCAGACTGATGCAGGCCGGATGCAGAGAGGAATCATCCTCTCCTGAAGAAGAAAAGAGAGGTTACAAACATACAAGGAATCTGTCACTGTACTTTTTTTCTGCCTCACAAAGGTTTATCCTGAGGGGAGTTTACACTCTAAAGTGAGAGGGAGGTGTAAATTGCATTGGAGAAGCCCACATAGTCTTGGTGAGACTTGGTGAAGAATGCTTTCGGTGTGTTCAGATGGGAGCGAGAGCATGTGTGAAAGCTGTGTGAACAGCGTGGTCCAATGGACCCATCTCTCCAGCGATCAGTTATTTGAGAAATAACTGTCATATCCCCCAGCCCCAAAGGTGTGCCTGAGACCACGGAGACACGTACGATCTCTTCTTCTTCGCTGTAAATTTTTATTAAAATTACCTTCATTATAAGACAGTGTTCATTATAAAACCAAAAACGCCGGTCTCCCAGGGCCCTGTGGATTAATAAGGACAGCGGTGTATTTTAAGCCGTAAACTCAGCTCCTCACTGTCCTTAATCTCCTTCCTACTTCACAAGGCCAAATTAACACCTCTCCTCAGCTCTGACGGGACCTCATTAGCAAACTTCCAGGGAAAGAAAGAGGAGAGCAGAACGAAAAAGAGGAGAAGAAGGAGGGAAGCGACCAATGACAGCCACCAGCTCTGGGATTAACCCTTTCTCCTCCTCCAGCTCCACAGAAAAACTAGGTCGGCAACGTGTTTCTAATCAGTCGCCTGGTTAGCGATAATTAGAAGGCGAGATTGGACGGGAGAAGAGAGAGAAAGTGGGTGGGGAACATTGAAATGAAAAAGAAAAGAAAGAGAACCTGTCATGTCGCAAACACTTCAAAGGAGCCGGCTTCTCCTTTAGAAGTGGCATGATGAGGGTCCAAATGCCACGAGGCGCTCCTGTGGGCCTCCAAACTTGGAGAGGGGGTGGTGGAGGCAAGAACCCAGTTATTTCTCACATGTATGCATCTTCACACACACACACACACACACACACACACACACACCAGGAAGTTTATATCACTCACCACCTGTACAGTGCAGCTGCAGGGGAGCTTTAGTCTATCCCAAACCACACAGACAAACAAGCACATCCAACTCCACCTTCTCCACACACTCTCCCCCTGCAGCAGCAGGTCGAGGTCCCACAGCTTACACTGAGGTCGTGCAGACTACCGCTGGGTAAAGTTCACAAGCCTCCGCAAGCTGTTTGACATTACCAATAAGGTCAGAGTGTATCAGAAAACACCAGAGGATTATATTATTATGGTGTGTTGAGTTGTTCGCTGTACCTCGCCATCAAAAAATAGCTGGGGCCTTTTTCCTCTGCTAGCTGGCTTACTTATCAATGTGCAGAACATAAGCCTGTGGAAGTTACACAAGAGAGACCGAGAAGTACCCAGAGAGGCCTGCAGCTAACAAGACAAAAAAATCATCGCTCATTATCAGCCATCTATTTTATCTACTAGGAAACATCTCTAGACTCCCAGTTGTCAGACATCAATGGTGCTTAAATTAATCCTATGGGTGCCTGTTTGCACAATAAAGATATGGAAGGGTGCCTCTGATATTTGTGCGACTTTACAGTCAGAGTAATTGAATTAGCACACAAATCAACCACAGAGTATTGCAGAGGGTAGCGTTGAATGTGATAGCTCCTGCCAGGGAGCACAGTTGCTTGGGCATAGTCAATTATAAAGCATTAAAAAGAAGCTGCCAATAATCACTTCCAAGAGAACTGAACAATCCATGCTGAGTGTTCTCATGTTTACCGATGATAGGGCTTTCAGGTTAGCGCTGAGCGGGAGTTTAGAAGGGAGAGTGAGACTGGAAACATATTTGCGGTATCATTTCCATAAGCCTCTGCTTTGCGGACCATAACGCAGCTCACAAATGTGATTTATGACCTTGGTTTAATGGCTGGAGCAGAGTCTTGGTAGGTATCAGATGACTTTTTCAATATGGCGACGTCAGAGGGGGCACGGTGAATGCACCATCACAACAGGAAATGAGGGCTTGTCTCAGCCAAGAAAATATGAGAAGCCAGATATCTGATCATCTAATGGCAGATAGATGCTACTTCACTTTGACAGAAAAGGCATCAGTCAATAAGCGCCAGATGAGCAGCAACACGAAAGCTATGCCAGGGATTCCATGCACCAGCCATCAGATCATTCACTCCAGGAGTACAGTGACCTGTACTGGTCAATGCGCATAGAACATCCTGCAGGAACGTCTCTTGTCCCAGTAAATTATAATTTGCAAATCACTACAACAAATGCTTCAAGGGAGCGTAGCAATTCCCAGATTTTTTATGTTTTACTCTGCAGGCTCTGTAAATGTTTAATAATCCTGTAAAATGCAAAGAAGTGTGACTCACCTGAGCCTGGAAACTCTTGAGCACAGGTGCCACCATCTCCCGCACTTCCTATGTAGAGACAAAAAAAGCAAACTCTGCCTCAGCATTTTTCATTTTGCAGATGTTCCACCTGTTTAAAGAATCACATTGGCCCCCAGTGAGGCACAACCAGCACCACTAGAAAGAGGACTGAGGATTTTTTAATGTTAATGTATTCTCTCCATAGCTCCTTGCGTGTGTGTGTGTGTGAGAGCGAGGTATGTTGTTATGGGGTGTGGGTATTAGTAGTTAAACCTAAAGGGTTTGAGTGGGCATGTTTGAAAAGCGGGGCTTTCCAGTAGCTTGCGTTAGAGCGCAGAGATTCAGACTTGTGCGAGCTCCCACAGCCTCAGGTAAGGGGATTGTGCTGCCAGTGGTGACAGCCTGATCCTGTCTTAAACGCCTGTATTATACTGACAAGATTACAGCACTACACTGCATATAAGCAGGCTGAGATAGGCAGCCAGCATAGCCACAGCAAATAGCCTCAGGGCTCATTTATAAAATATAAAAAATATTCTCTTTGACTTCAGCTTAGATGTCAATGGACGATCATTTCAAAGAAGATGATAGAAAAGGACAAAATCATATCGCTATCATTCTTAGAGTTTGCTTTTCATGTATTCAGTTCAATACCTTAATTGCCATTTTTCCTTACAAAAGTAAGGTGGAACAAGGTCTCGGCACATTCTGAACATGAATGTTCTAACACGGCCATGCATGGACGGCAAACATGAAGTTAAATTCTCTTGAAATGGTTGTGTACATTAAATCAACTGACACATAAAAAACAGCAAAGTAATTTTTCAGTTGCAACACTCCTACTATTAGTTATTTGTCTTGTATTATTTTCATCTAACATTTATGTTGGATACAACTATTGAATGTTTTTGCAGCTCCTGTATCTTGCTGACCAAGTATAGGTGTGCATAGATTAGGTAGTGAGAAGTTTAGGATAGGTTCACATTTTGCCAAGTCTGTTTTAAAACTTTCACTGGAATCAATCAGTCAGAAAGGATTTAAAAAAATCTTTTTACAGCAAGGAACAATTAAAGTGAAACTCATTTTATGTACACGTGATCTTTTTGAACCTTTTGACTTGAAATAAGCAAATCAATCCTTTTAAAATGGGGAAATGTAAATTTTTTTCTTTGGGTCATTCTGTGTGAAATTATCACACTGTTTGGCTGCAACGTCACAGATATTTATGAAATGTCACATGAGAAACCTGTGGTACCGAATTTGCATGTGTCACAGATCGCTGTCAAACTCATCACTGCTCAACACTGCTCGACAGACGCTCACCCGCTCACTCGCCAATTGAGGCTATGATGCTCCTCTCCTTCGATTGGTCACTTTGAACACTCCAGAACTTCAAACACTATTCCCCTTCATTTTTCTGTAGAAATTGTAAACTTTGCTAACATGATGTTTCAATCAGGGGTTTCTTCTGGTGAAAGATCGTAAAAACATGGTGAAATCTTGTTTTTTAAGTGCACATATTTTTTGACTAAATGGACATCATTGCCAAATTTCACTAAGATCTGTGATGGTGTGGCCCCTTTGGCTCAAATTTCCACAGTGTATTTTCCTTCAATGAAAGCATTTTTAATTGAAGCACAAAAAAGGTGTGTTTGTTACAGACATGTTGGAGACCTGGTGGACACCTGTTCACTTTTTCATCAAAGACATTTTTTGGGAGAAAGTCAGTATATCAGCTGCTAAATCAGACACCATGTTGACGTCATCACAAACTGGTGCTTTGGCTCTAGAGTTAGGAGGAAGGTGGTCCTCACCATTTGGAAATGAACCTCCTGGACTCTCACCTCAGCCATGCAGAGGCTAACGTTACTGCATTTAAATATTAACTGAGCTGCTCGGAGGGAGGGAGTGGGGGAGGCTGACTCTGGCTCCTCTCAAGTGTTGTGCTCAGTTAATATATACTAATGCACATTTTACAGAAAGAAAGAAATAATTCCCTGTACAAAAGGTGTATGCGGGGGCTTGAGCAACGGTAGTGAGGCAGTACCTGCCGAGGTGAAGAAGAGGAAAACGACACATGGAGCTGTAAGCCAGTGTGTGTGTGTGTGTGTGTGTGTGTGTGTGTGTGTGTGTGTGTGTGTGTGTGTATGAGGAGGGGGGGTGTTTAGACTCACCTCAGGGACATTTCTCTTGAACTCCCTGCTCAGCTCTACCAGGTGCTTGTGGGAATGTTCGCTCTCCTCTTGTCGACCCGCCAGCTCAGATGCTACAGAGTTTAGCTCCCTCTGTGAACGCACAAAAGGAGAGAGAAGCGGCGTGAGAGGAAGCGGGTGGAGGGAGACGGCACTTTAGGGAGCCAGCCTGCCAACGCTCATCCAGTAAAGCTTAGAGTGTACATAAATAAAAATACACTGCTGAATATTAACAATGTAATCCTTCATGATCTCACAGCAGTAATACTTACAGCTAGCCCTGGCCCATAAATAATTAAGCCAAAATAAATCCAATGCCTACAGTAGCAGAAGGCCTTTTAGATAATCAGTATTTGAAATAATCAATACGCTTGCAACGGCTATAGAGCGCCAGCGAGGGAGTGGGGCAAGAGGGAGGGAGTAGAGAGAGAGAGAGAGAGAGAGAGAGAGAGAGAGAGAGAGAGAGAGAGAGAGAGAGAGTGAGTGAGTGAGAGGAAGAGAGAGGTGGGGGTGGGGGTATTGGGTCACGTGTAGAGACCCAATAACCTGACAAACACCCTTACAAACAAATAAGAGCTTCCTCCTGAAATGAAGGGCTGTTTTTTAAGCCCGGCCAAACACCTCGCCTGCTTTTGTAATTACCACAGGTCAGATCTATTTTCAGCTTCTTTTCAATCTCTCTTCCATCGCCTGCACCGATCGTTATATTGATCCCACACAGATTTTCAATACAGGACAGCAGCCTCCATAGCTTTAACCAAATTACCTTTTTGCTACAACAACAGCTCACAATCGCTATTGCATTTATGTATCAGAACATCGGTTGTTTACATGTGTGTGTTATGCGAAATGAAAGCTCCACCCCGGCAACATGTCTGATCCACTATTCAGAGCTGTCTGTGCGGCAGGCCCTTCATCAGAACCTTGCATTCATGCTGGACTCAGCTGCACCACATGCCATTGCAAATCCAATATTATCGATCCGTCATCCAATTCCCGGCTCTTTCAGCAAACAGGAAAGAAAAAAAAAAGGAAAAGAGATTCAAACTCTCCTACCCTGTACTGAGCAACGCTGTAACAGACAACCGCACATTCACCTCGTCTTCATTTTGACTGAAACTCTCAGTAATTGATGAGGATCTCCTCTTGTAACTGCTGGGTTACATTATAAAAGTGGAGAAGGGGATTCAATTACCACTGCGAATTTATATATGACGCCGGGAAATTAAATTGACTGTGTTTTAATTAATCTGCAGTCTTACTTAAAGGCAATTTAATAAATCATCACACAAAGAAGCCGAAAAAGAACCGGGAGGAAATGGAAAGGGTGAAACTTCAACAGAGGTGGCCTCGTGAGATGTTGGCAGCCTGTCGGTCAGAAGCACGATGTTAATTGAAGGGCTGCTGGTTCAAGTCCCTGGACTGACGAGTCAGAAAGTGGCTTAAGTACGACTGAGTGTACAGTTTGACGTGAGAAGCATACTGTAGCTATAAGCTGACATGCTGCACTAAAGCATTACAACTTGCAAATGTGTTTGCAATCTGATGCTACAGGTTCATAGACACTGTGCTGCCTGTAAGACATGTGGCCGTTTCATTGTGAGAGATGCTTTGTTGGCCAAGTAATATATTTCAACCAGCAACGAAAGATTCCAAAAAGCATAAAGACACATTGCCTAAAAATTCTCAAAACAGCAGTCATATCTGACTGGAAGTAAATGAAAATGCATTACTTCAATTAGCTTTTTTACTTTCACATACTCATATGGGAATTCTACGAACATATTAACATGGAAATAAAAAGGAATTTCAATTTCAAGTCATACCGCACTGTACTGTGGGCAATATTTAAATTGCTCATTCAAACAATGTAAGCTGATTTTGTTTGTATGCTAGCAACATTCAAGTCACATTTAAATTTAAAATGCAATTGCCAGTTTAAAAATGTAAACCAGATTTGACATTTCTTAGCCTGCTCTACAATATTCAAATGCAATAAGTGAACCAGCGCCACCTGTCTGTTGAATTTGCACTTACATGTCACCAAGCTCTTTTGCTGCCAAAAGGAAAATGTGGTGGTCATGGACAAATGGACAAAGTCAGTAGCAGGAACAAATTGTTAGTAGGATAAATTAACTGTTGATATTAGCCTATTGATGAGATTTGTTAAAAAATATAGAATATTGTCCACCTTGTCCTTAAACTGACTAAATCACATCAATCATGACCACATGTTGAAGACACTGAACCCCACACTGTGCCCAGTAGTCTTACATTACTATTGCGCCAGTGACTCACATGATACCCTGCTGTGATCGGTATATGAGTGAGAATAGGTGAATCAGAGGGAAATTGCTTTGGATAAAAGTGTAAAAAAACATCTTGCCATTAACCACTGCAGTATGTTTTGGCTAAGGATTGTTTCTCCAGGACTAAAGGGTGTTGGGTCCTCTTGTCATATACCCTATTTGTAACAAAGAAAGAAAATACATTTAAACACCTGGTTACCACCACTGCCCCTCTCATTCAAAAATCTCAAGTTCAACAGTAAGAAAGTATCCAAATATTTCAGATACATTTGGTTTGTGAAAAATGTGTCATTCCTGATAAATCGTACTGTCACTGGAAAAGGCCACGGCAGTACAGGATAAGGCGACAGGACTTAATAAATTCCTGTTAGGCCTTACAGTCCGTCTGGGATGAGCCTTCCTGGAGATTAGAGAGAGGGCTTTCAGAAGCCGGCCAACCTCCACTAGATTCAAATGACCCCAGACCGGCTAATCTTGCCAAGAGAAAATTCCTCCAGAAGTGACTGAGTGGATTTTATAAGTACTTAAGATATAACAGTGTGGTGATTCTAAGTTCGCCAGTGCTTCAGCGGCCTCAGCGTAGAGCAGGGTTTGCTTCTTATTGCAGCTCAGCTGATGAGAATGGTGAATACTCTATGCGCTATGAGAGCCAAACAGTGCAATCATAATGGCATGGTTATTTTGAAAGCACCCCCACAGTTTCTAGACCATTATGAGGAAGGGAAGCCTGGGCAACAGCCCATCAAATGAAAACTACTGTCTGTCTTCTGCAAGGAAGCGAAGCAGAACAGAATGTTTGCTACTTTGGTTGTCTTGCTCAGATTGATGATGGGAGGAACTCCACAATGTAGTGTTTCGCAACGTTATCTCCGGAGAGAAAAGATACTGAAGATTTTTCCTCTGCCTCCTAATCTGATGGGATCCATTTCAACCTATAACCAGGGCACCCACAAGATCCCTGATAAAATTCACTTTCCATTACGTTGATCTTCATCCTTCATGAAATCTTTTGCGTGAACACGTTGCTTCTGATGTCTTGAACACTTAAAGAGGGGGAAAGGCAAGTTCGACACGCTGTTCTAAAAGGAGCTTCACGGTAATAATTTGACAGGTTTTAAAAAGGACGATTGGGACCAAATTTTCAGTGTGTGGCAGTCGGGTCAATACAGGGCTCCTGTCATTAAGTCTCTGCCAGTCAAACATCCAGCCATAATTGATGAGTTTCCCCTGGGGAGGGTGAAGCTGTCATCGGGGCTGGAACGGCAGGAAGAGGGATTTTATACATGGAACCGATCCCGACGTGATCAAGTCAATCTGCAGGGAAAGCAATCTTGGGGACTTCTGACTCAAAAACAAAGACCAAGAAACCAGAAGCTTATTGGTTTTAACAGGATAGACCTGCAGCCTATTGGCAGCCAGTAAATGGACTTAAAGCACAATGAACTGCTGAACACCGAAAAAAAAAAACCTGACTCACAATTGTAGGCTCTTCGCTTCTGACACAGAGGGACTGAAGATGAACCTGATCAGTGGAGCCAGCACATGATCCGACAGGCAGTAATTTATGTCATTGATATCATCAAGAGGTCTCAGGTTTATGCAAGTTTGTTGCTGCAAAAGTTCAGGGTGTGGTACCTTCAGACTCTGATGGGTGAGGGATAAGGAGGATATGAAAAACAGAGGCCAGGAGGGGAGAGAATCTACGAAAAACACAAAGCGCTGAGGGTTGTCAAGCATGCTGCATTTCATTTAAATGATGGGTGCGATATGTCTATTTCAGGTAAGGGCAGCAAACACAGGGTATGAAGTCTAATAATCAAATCCAGCAGAAGATTTGCAGAGCAAAAATGGCTCTTGACAAAGATGGGAGCAGAAAGATGTGCTGTAACAATCTGTGCAAGTGTGAATGTTGTAGGTAAAATGCATTGTGCTGGAGTAGATTTGACATTGATTCATTAAACCTAGCTCGTCTTGATTACATCTGTAGTGGTAAGCTATTTTCTAGCCTTTCACAAAGACAACCCATGGTGGAAAATGTTGACAACTGGGAAAAAAAACTAGCAAGGTACTGCAATGAGGTTGACTGAGTCAAAATCACTATTGTGTGTGTAGTGGGCTTGGACGGCACAAATTAAAGAGGAAAAAATGGGGAGGAGGAGGAGAGAGGGAAAAATGCAGATGGGGTATTATTTTTCTTTTTGTATCCCATCTAATTGCAATCATAGGCAGATGTCTGAAAGTGTGACAGCATCAGCAGAATTGCTGCTGAGAGCACAGAATCTTTGTCTAAAAATAATCAGACATTCTGTGTGCTGCTGTTTGTTATAATGGTAATCGATGCTGGAGGCTTTGAATTCCATCAATTTATAGATCCACTCTGTTCTGCCTGGTGACTGTACTGCCTCACAACCCCCACCCGCATTCGCACACCGACGCAGAAAAAAACCACACACACTTGCACGCAAGGTCTCGCACAAAAGAGCGGCCGGGCACACGCGCTCGCACAGACACATGTGCACTGACATCTGCGCATAGGGGCTGCAGCAAGGCAGAGCAGGGACCGGCGTGTGATTAAGATAAGTGTAGTTTCCTTTCATACATTCCTTATCGCCTCCCATTCTCTGTGAGGCACAAGATTGTCCATAGCTAACTCAGATTAGCCCCCACATCTCAGACGCCACATTTGAGAGTAGGGGGGGACTGATCAATAAATCAAATCACCACAATCAATGGCCCCAATCACTGCAGTCTAGTCTGGCCTCAACATTATTACTGGAAACCCCCCCCTCCCCTCAGCCACTGGGGCAGGATGGAGCTGTTTGGTGGGGGGATGGAGTGGTGTGGGGAAGAGCACACACTGGCGTCTGTCCATATGAAAGATCCAAAACTAACTGTTATCTAGCCTGCTTTGGGCTGAGCATCAGTTAAGGGCCAAACACGCAGGCAAAGAAAGTGTGCGTGCATGTGTGTGTGCGTGCATGTGTGAGTGCGTGCTGGACCGTCCACAAAGAGGGAGTCGGGCGGGAGGTGCCTCTGACCTCCACGACCTGGCGCTCGGAACGTGTGCTGAGCACACTGCCCCTGACGGGGAGGAGGGTGAGCGGCTGCTATCACCTGGCATCTCCCTCCATCTGTTTACCGCCGACTAATGCTCCTTCACTTTTACTCTCCATCAGCTCAGCTAGAGCAGTTCACACCACCAACGCACTGCTATTAGACCACACCACACCTGGGTCAAAACACTATTTGCATATAGGAGTTTGTTTTAACCCGCTGCAAGTGCCAGATGGGTGGAGTTAACCTCAGGGTGACAGTTCAGATTAGGTTAAATGTTTGCCAAAACCAAAATATGGTTATAGATGTGCAAATTTTAAAATAACTGCAAAGTGCCGTTTTCTTTATTGTCATTAATTTTTAAGCATTTTGCCTTTTTTGCAGTTCGACAATTTAAAGAGACACCGAAAACAATTGCAGACTGATTCAAAGATTCAAAGATTCAAAGATTCAAAGATTCAAAGATTTTTATTTTCATTATACTCAGGTACAATTAAATTGAAAGAGAAGGGGGTGGGGCAAGTAGAGTCCCAAACCATGAACATTGCAGATATATGGCATGAAGGTCGGTGTCTATCTGAGTTTTGTCCGGGTACTCCGGCTTCCTCCCACAGTCCAGACACATGCAGATCGGGGTACTATTAATTTGAGATTGCAAATTGTCCATAGGTGCAAAGAGTGTGCAAGTGTGACTGGTTGTTTGTCTCTGTATGTTGGCCCTGCGATAGGCTGGCGACATGTCCAGGGTGTACCCCACCTCTAACCCAATGTCAGCTGGGATTGGCTCCAGCTCCCCCCACCACCCTCAAAATGATAGGCAGTATAGATAATGGATGGATGGCATGAGCCTTAACCGTTATACAACAGATCGCCCTCTTTGTATGACTCTTGAAAAGGATCGGTCTCCAACCTTTTTGACTTGGTCGCCTAGCAGCATCTCTACAGCTTATAAACATACACTGACTGATAAGCTAATGCTTACGGCTAAGCTAATTATCTCGTGGCAGTACAGTCATATATAACAGATATGACTAGCATTGTTTTTCTCATGTGCCTGGAAGAAAGCAATGGAGTGTGCTTCTGTAAATGTCAAACTATTAAGCAACATCCACTTGCATCCCACTGCCGGTGGTTGCATGTGTCTACTGCTTGTAATCAATTCAACTGAAGAGTGGTTATTTTACTAATGTTTAGGGGCTCAAAGAGGTAAAATTATCTCATAATTCTTAACACAAAAAGCAACAATTAAAAGTAGAACATTACCTTGAAAAGCAAAAGGATTTTTATGCAGCAGCATTACTGACGGCACTGAGCAGAAATATGTAGGTAGTGTATAGATTGTGAGGACTTACCGACGAGGAAAATCACATTTCATTTTGACACCTCTCTAAACTCTGGACTGGTAAGTCTGATAAATCATCCAAAATAATTAATCCCCAGTCAGTCAGGCTGTCTTCAAACAGCATGCTAAATCTTACAAAAGGAAGGAGAAGCGTGTGAGCATTACAACCATCAGCAAAAGGTGTGACTGGTGTTGTCAGCCATTATTCGTCATACCCTGCTTCATTTAGAGAGTTTTTGGCGCCTGATGCACCACAGCACAGCCTACTTGTCAACACTTCTCTCACTGTAATTCCAACATTCACACTTGGACACACAGGCACACACACATTTCCTATTCCTCACTGATACATTGATAGCACATCTTAGTATGATCAGGGAGGCTCTAATTCTATTTATCGTCAAGTCTTATTCAAAAATAGTATCAAGAAGTGTCATTTCAGCATAATACTACAGCCCTTTCACACAATCCTGTTCCCACTCCGAATCCAATGAATAACTTTAAATGTCCTCCAATTAGAAACTTCAAATTGCAATCCATGACTGAATGCTCCAAACGAAGGCCAATTACAACACCTTATTTATCATCATTAAGGCCAACCATTGTTCTGCTCCTTTCAAACTCTGTGGTTACAATCAGGGTGTCTATTGTCATTGTGTGGTACATGCAGGGTGACTAATTACATAGTCCTATGATTCATTAGCAGACTAGTGGGTTGAAACCTGAGAGAAGCCATGATAACTTCAGTCGGCCAAATGTTCAACTCAAGCGGGGATGGGAACATGGAGGAGCAACAGGGAGGTCTCACAGTAGCCAAGAGCTCAGCAACTGCCGGTGTTTCAAAGTTTTTCGAAGGGGATGCATAACAAATTAGCAGAGCAGTGACAGTGTGGAACTTGAACAATCAAATTGGGGACAAGGTTTTGGTTTTTTTTTCTTCTTTCAAAGTGGGAAAAGCAGACTGCACTGTGGGGGACTCATTTCTGTGAAGCTTCAACCATTGAGGTCAGTTAGTGGGAGTTGGAGGAAGGCTCCACAGATGCAGCCATCACCACGATGGCCCACTTTCCCCTGAAACGACGAGCTGCAGCGGTGCAACACAGCTAACCTGCGATTGTTTATTCTCTCTTAAGAAATGTCAATCTGTTCACTCTCAGGTGTGCTGCTCTTCCTCTTGTTTTTGTTGTTTTCTCCCCCCTACTCTCTCCGTTTTCCCATGTCGATTGCAGCAAGATCAAAGCGACGCTGCTGGAAGAATCTGAATATTTCAGGTGTGGAGAGAAGCCTGTGTTTCACACCACCTGTGTAGCACTGAGAGACAGGTCCCTCCTCTCGCTCAGACTCAGTTAGCGGGGCCCCTGGGGCCAGGCGACATGAACCAGGGCCACCTGTCTGAGAGAGAATGAACACTCCTTTACCCTCCTTCTCTCCATCGCACTTTCATTTTACAGCATTTGAACCAAAAATAAATGGATCTAAATAGAGCGGTGAGAGTGGGAATAAAACCGGCGCTGACAACAAGCAGCCGAGAGCTTTGAGCACCGTCACAAAGGCTTGAAGATCTGGTAGACGAGTTCCGCTGCCGCAGAATGGGAGCAACCACTTGAAAGGGCAGTTTATACATGAATCGTTTTTTTTCCCCGTCCTGTTCTGCAGAAGAAGGTAGGACTTACATATTAAATGATGAGCCTGGTCAAGAGAACCAGCAGGATTATTTGCTGCCATAACATAGAACACAGTGTGGAGCAGGTCTGCAAGATAATTCTCATCACCTCATCAGGGCCGCCATTTCTGACCCAAAGCAAATAAAGAGTATCCCTGATGTCCGCGCCAGCCTCACCAGTTTGATGTAGCTGCTCTCCTTGGAGGGCTGTGTGCCTTGACAAGTGTGCATGTGTAAGCACTTGTGCAAGCGTGTGTGTACGTGTATGTGTGTGTGGACATGTGGTCAGGGGGGCGTGGAGCAGGTTCCACACTACCAGTTCCCAGGCATGTCTCTCAAAAGGGCCGTAAAGTCTTTACAGCAAATTCCTTACATTCATCTGTGTCAGAGCGCTCGGCACACATTAGGCGTTTACACGGGAGGAAACACAATCTATTTGATGCTACACTGCCCACACGTCCAGAGCCCTCCTCCCCACACTGGAGATTCACAGTGTTTAACTTCCATTTCATATTCTGAACAGGCAGGCAGACAGGCAGGCGAGTGCAGGGAATGGACTCCATCTTGCTGTAAATCAGCATTTAAACACCCGGCTAAATGTAATCTGGAAAGAGTCAACAAGAGGCCCTCGCATTATGCTGCTCAAGATATTTGTTTTTATTTATTCTGGAATGTGCAATAGATTTTTTGTTGTTCCCCCTAATGATGTATGCAAACGGTGAGCCGGAAAAAGTCACACTTCATTTTTTTCCCCCGGCCGCTGCCGGTGCACATCTTTTAATATCAGTGGTGCTTATGAGAACAAGTGGAGGTTAATCTAAGGAGCGGGTCATAGCCAGCCGGCTCTTTGTAAATGTCAGCAGGGAGATCCAGGCCTTTCTTATTACCCCGCTAAACCAACAAGGCTGATGGCACCAAGACGGATGTGTGACTTGGAGGTGTGTCTCCCCCCACCACCACTTCTCCCCACCGTCACGGACCAACCCCGGCACAGAAAACTTTATTAATCAATTGATTTATCGCCATAAATCAGGCCAGGCTTTGATTGTATCAGCAAGTCATGCAATCAATCAATTAGCCGGGACCTAGCAGCCCAATTTAGCAAAGAAAGATGAATGCTCCCCCACATCATCCATTTGGTTGTCCGTTTACCCATCAAACACTGCTGCTGTTGACTCCCAAGCCCAACATGCATCCTTTTATCGATTTCTGCAGATTAAACTTGCAAAGGAATCAAAGGACACTTAACTGACTTGGAATAATTCTGCCTTCTTCATTTGTAGTGGAGTATGTTCTGTGCTCGTCTTTTATAGTGCTGCCTCATATCATCAAAACAACAAAGTGTAAACATCAAATTGTAAAACACAGAACTAGTATGAGGGATCCAGTGAGTGAAGTGACAGCCACAGATGATTATAAAGTGAATGGAGCCGCTCTGAGAAAAACAGGCGGAATAGGACAAATCATGCATTATTATCAGTCAACCCTTACCAGGTTTATAAGGCAAGGAAAGGGGGCGCAATGGGAGGGGTGGGGATGGCTGAGCAAGGAAACAGCTGGATGAACAAACTGTTGAAAACATATGTATAATGACATATTTGTTTCATATTTTATACCAACTGTGAATTCCAATCCACATTGTGACACCAGCTGCCTCGGTCCAACGCTTCCCATCTGCAACTCGGTGTCAGGAAGTCTCCCAGGACGGGCTGGGAAACTTTGGGGACGACAAAAAACCGACAGGAGCAAGTAGAGCACGACAGAGTGGGCTGCCGGAGCCTTGCCGTGATTCTCCCCCAGCGGCGGGTTCGAATGTGGCAGACTGCGGAGCTGCCGTGGAGAGTAGAGAACACCGGAGGCTCCCCAGGGAGAATGTCTTTGGTGGGATTAGAGCCCCACCAGACGCGGTTCTGCTTCACACCCTCAGACCCCGCAGTGCTACAGCCAGGGGGGGCCACGGAACTGTGGGGGCTTTAAAGTTCTGCCCAATCTCCCCGAGCCCTACCATGTAATTAGAGATAAAGACAGAGGGCTCGGCTACTCAACCTCAATTCTCCTGGCTTCACACAAGGCTGCCCACCCATAGACCCCAGAGGAACCAGCAACACTGCCACGACGCCACTGCCACACTAGCTACTTACAAACCCTATCCAAACCAACTGTTCCATGGACTAAATTTATACGATGCTACAAGGTACGGTACATGATCATGATTGATTGTCGTTCAAATGTGCAGTGTCCTGAAGTCGTTACACCATGATTCCCAATGGCAGTTTACTTTTTTGGACAGTATATTCCACATATTGTCTGTGTCGAAGGGGCTTCATATTGTGAAGATTCTCAGGTAAACAATAAACGTGGTAAAAAAGTCATTTTTCTTCATATCTCCCTCCTTTAAAACACCACCCAGGCAATGGGGGGAAATTTAGAGGATAAGGCAGAGGAGAAACGCTCGACTATATTCAAGAAACACAAAATTATACTATGGAGGGATCCATTATTCATCTCAGATACATTTTTCATTTAAGAGTGGGCTGGATATGAGCAATGATGAATGCATCGCCCAGGATGCAATTTGTATGTAAAATAACAGAAGATTACAGAATATGTTTTAAGTGCAAATGCAGTTTGTTGCCATCTAAGTAGAAAATGCATTCCTACAAAAAGAATAAGACCTGAGCCCCATGATGCTGCTCATAAAATCACTTAGCCCATAGCTAGGACCCTCGCCACTTCTTATAAAGGGTCACAATGAGAGTCTCAATGATGAATGAGGAGACCAGGGTAGATTTTCATTCATATAATATAAACTATCTCTTGGCAGGCCGTTCGGAAGTGTGGGATAAGTAGTAAGCCAAATAACTATGGCTAATTCAACTCAGAATCCCGCTTCCTTTAGATCCTTCTGCAGTGAACACACATTGAGCATTTGCAGACACACTGTTAGATACGTGTCCACGCACAAGTGCACACAAACACACTACAGTGTCTCGCTGCCTGCCAGGCATCCACGTGTTCCTCCCAGGACTCGCTCTCTCCTCATCAGCTTCACTCGGTGCACACCGTTTCAATTCAGTGCCTCTCAAAGACACACAAAGAGCCTTCCCCTCCATTCACAGCACAAAAAAATTTAATACAGCCTCCTAACACAAGACCTGCCCACCACAGAGCATGTAATACAAGTCATTACTGGGCACGCAGAGTGCAGAGGGCTGTGATGGGAGAGACAAGCACAGCGGGGGGAGAACAGAGGGCCCCCCTCACACCAACATCTCCATTTTTCCTCACAACTAGCGGAGCTCTAAAACCAGCCTTAATAACTAAAGCAATCCGATTGATTTTTGGAGGTTCTCTGGAACAAGTGTTTGAAAAGTGGTGGAATTGAGGGGGAAAAGGCCTGTTTACGTTTCAGGGGAAAGTGTCACAGATCCTGCAGGCCCCTGGACGTCATTAGTTACATGACTGATAGCATTCAGAGGTTAATCCACCGCTGAATTTCAACTTTCCCTCCTGCCGCCCCAGAACTGTGGTTGACCCACAACCAATTTGTGTCCAATCACAAATAGGCAGGGTGGGGGGCAGTGTAACTGGGTCAGCCACATTGATCTCAGCCCTGCATTGCATGGCTCTGGGGTCAGGTTTTTGTGTACTGACAAGAGGGCACTAGGTTTAGTTCGGTGCACAAGGAGACAGAGAAGGGAAGCCGCGTTTGGAAGGTAAAGAGAATATGGAGGACGGCAAATCGGCTAATCCGCCGCTGCTCAGGCCCCTCGTGAACCTTCCTTAACCTCAGGGCAATCGCATGACCCGAGGCAAAGCATTACACACATTAAAAAGACATGAACTTCAGCATTGGAGTTTCATGCACAGAATCAATGGGGCCACAGGTGCAAACATTTTCTCCACAGCCAATGGAATATCCCCCACCCCCCCCTTCGCAGGATTACAGTGGAACCTGTTTTTGCACTGTGTTCATGTTAATGTCAGCAATAATAAAGACCTGCAGCACAAGAAACAATAAAAATGAGCACGAGCTGGAGACAGCTTTTAGAGGTGGGCTGGAAACAGCGCGGGGAGTCGGGGGAGAGAGGGCAGGATGTGAGGAGTCTGTCAACTTCTCCCTGTCTGCTCCAGTGTTCGCTCGCTTCAGACTGAGGGGAGCAAATGGGCCTAATTCACACTGGCTGTGTGAGAGTGTCTCTGCTGTCTAGCAGCGTGAGTGGGAATTAGATCTATGGTTTGTAGCCTTCATCCCTTCCCAGACAGACTTGTTCCGGCTCAGAGGCGCTGCCTAATCCGCACCTCTCTCCCGCTTGCACTCCCGGAAAATGACTTCACACAGCTGCCTCAAACGCCCAACACAGCAATTCTCGTCTGACTGAACTCCCCCCTACTAAAAAAAAAAAAGGATAGAAAAAAACTCAGCAGACCTCCCATAGCTCATTTAACATACCAATTCCTCACCAAAACTCACCCTAACCCCCACTAGGGGATGAAAACAACAAGGAAAACAACTACAGCCCCACTTTATAATTTAAGGACTCTTTTCTCTTGAGAGCTGTCAAAATCAGCCGAACAGTGGGAGGAACTCAGAGAGCAAGAAGGTGCCCTGGCGGTGCAGAGGTGAGTGGTTGGTTTCTATGTGAGCAGCATTGTTACTCTCCGTGAAGCTGCACAGTAGTTCAGTCACCTGAGAGTTTCCTCTGGCCCCTCTAGCTCTTCCATGATTCTCTTCCCCCCCCCCATCCGTCCAGCCGTCCAAAGGAATGAGAGGTGAATTGAAATGATTGTCAATTCACAGCGAGAACTCTGGGAACACAAAGCCAAGTGAGTTCTCACATTAAAACCCAGATCTTGGCCAGGTGGTGGTCTCTTCTAGTTGTTGTCAAGGACACAATCATGTTAGATAGACCAGGCTGCAAGAGTGGTGCTCCCAGGCACAGAGAACTGTCAGGGTCATGGAGGGTAACCCCAGATAATGGCAAGGCCACTCAGACGAACCCTCCAGCCTCGAGGACAGGAAACGGGGAGAGATCCTTATTATAAACCAAAGCCTACCTAATGGCTTTCATGTGTTCCATGAAGACTCCACCTAAAAGACTCTACCACGAAGCCTTGCACTTCTTCACCTGTTTTTTCTTCTTTCTTAGAGCTATGAAAAGAAATGCTGCTGCTGTTGAAAAAAAAATTCCCGATCTCCATATTTCCAGGTCTTCAGGCGCCATTATGGATCTCTGGGGAAAGTTATATTAAGTGTATTTCATGAAGAAAAGTTAGTGAGATACAAACATTGTCCTCTATATGCTCAAACTATAAGCAGTCAACTGATGCTGTAAGAAATGTGGTTTAGTTTTCAAGAGCTCCTTAGGCAGCGATGAGAAACAAGTGATATTACAAGAAAAGGAGAATGATTAAAGCCTAATATGGCATAGTAGTGAGGGGAGAGAGAGGTGATTTATCCCTTCACGGCCTTTTGACACTAAATTAAACTGTTGAGTCCATTCCCCCGTGCCAGCTAGTTATCTTTCCAGGCTAATTTAACACTATAATTTACATTCCATATAAAATACATCCTGATGTGGTGCTGTCAAGGCCGTACATCATTTGCAGAGAGTGCTCCAGTTTCGGTGAAAAGGACAGAATTAGATCATATTCATGATGCAATTAAACACTTCAGTGGGAATCGATGTAAAACCGATGAGCCCTGAAAACAATGCATATGGCTGAGAACATTAGAACACATTACCTACCCTTGGATCCCTCGCTCCACAGACGCAATTTAAAATCCTCCACCACTCCACTCTCCGTCTCTCCAGATTCATAACGCACAGCGATAATAAATGAATTTTTCACAAAATTATTCAACTACTAAATTGCCCATGGTAACTGAGTATCAGATGAAAGTGATGTGAATTATTAAGTAGGGAAACTGTTTGTTCTCACCATGGGTGTAATAATTGGCCAAATGAAGAAGAGAGGGGGCGCAGGTTACAGGTTACAGTAAAGGGAGATCTCATAATAAACATCAGCGTTGATGTAAAAATGGGAAAACTCAGTCTGCCGCCGTGGCCTCCAGCTGGGTTGATGGTATCGACCGATTTCCCTGAGGCGGCAGTGTGGGTTTTCTTATGGATACAGAGAGGAGAACATTACAAGGCACTGCTGCACATTCACATGTAAAACTGGCAACAGGCCCTCTGGAGCTGGCAAACCACTGCAACAGCCAGCCAGTGTTACACCACCTCACCACATTTTACATAATCAGACAGACAGCGCAGCAGACCACACACTCACACCGCTCCACTCCAGATCACATCAACTACCTGTCACACTCCTCTCCACAATCATCAGGCTCACTTTGATTGGCTTAGAACCGCCGATTCATGCTACTGGAAATATTACAAAGCGAGCTACTTTTCCTTCATTCTAATTCAGTCTTATGCTCCACGCTACACGTTTTCGTTTGAAAACGTATCATATCTGCTACGGATTGAGTTTTAGAACTGTGTAGAAACCCTGCTGGCCCTGTTTTAGTTTGAAAACTCGGGGGCAGAGCTTTCGTCTGGATGGGCAAACCGACAAATCGATAATGACGTAGACACAACTGCTTGCTGATTGGGTCTTTTCGGTCACAATGTAGCACTCGCTGATTCATCAGGCTCCTTTTACATGACCCTCTTCTGGAAGAAAACAACCGGCATTAGGACGCGGTCACACATACGCACATGTAAAGGAAATATCGTCAAAGTTCACCAAAGTTGAACTCCACACGAAGCCACGCTGCAATTTGCCTCAGCAAAGGAAGTGAATATTTGCCACTGAAACATTTGCATATGTGACCGCGCCCTTCACCTCAGCTCCCAGTGTAGAACACAACAGAGGTAATCAATTACAAGTGTTGTTGACCCTGTTGTCTTTGCTAACAGCTGTTGTTTAGTTCTGCAACGATACAGCTGTTTACATGTGTAGGACGTGAGGTATTATTCAAGCAATCTGCAATAATTTCCGATTCTAGGGGCACATGTATGCCCAGTGTATGTGAGTGGTCACGTGACAGGCTTTTCAGGTGTATTTAATTAAAACTGATATTGAGCTAAAACACAGTGTTTAACATTGTGAAAATACCGTTTTCGAACAAAAACTAAAAACGTCTCCTTCCCAACACATTTTTACTGTCAACTCCCAAAGTTGCTGAAAGTAAGAAAGTAGAGAAATGTAATGAAATTCATACATACAGGGGGGCAGAGTTGCAGCAATTTGTAACCATTTCTGACAGGATGAGTTGGCCTCTCCAACTGAAACAGTAATTATGCTTAATGGTCCTTTAATCTGTCCATCAGACAGGAGGTGAGTAGCCGGGTCAGCCTAAAGTGCTCCAGGTGTCACGGTGTGTCAGGGTACAGTCAGAGGGGTGAAGTGCTCCACGAAGAGTGCCACGGCCGCTCGTTTCGGCACACAACATTAACAGGCTGCAGGACCCAGGCCTCCCTCCAACACACGCATTAGTCAACAGCACATCATACACCTCACGACCACCTCCTGCATGAAAACACTTACAACTGTACTACAGAGACACATGCTCCCAGGATGAAGTGAGCAAACAAGTGAGGAAGAGTGTGGACACTTGACGAGTTTGATCTAATTTGATGACGTCCCAGGATTTGGATGACTGATAAACTTGTGAACTGTTGTGTCCAGCTGGTGCCCTGGCTCGCTGCCATTATCATTAATCTGTAACTCCTGAAGGTTGTTTTTTCTTCTAGGTTTTCGCAGAAACACAACTGAGGAAAGTGGAAAGTAGGAGCTTGGCTAATTCCAGTTCACATTAGAAATCCCAGGTCATGTCCTGTACATACCTTGACAGTCACGCATGTCTGAGCGCCCCTACTCGGACAAAGTCGCGGTGGAGAGAGAGCATTCCGAGCAGAGAGATGGCACCGGGTCAATCCCAATAGTAATAGCAGAGACACAGGGCCCATACCAAAACAAGGGTGAACAAATAGTACCTTTGTACCCAGAGTCATTTGTACCCGGCTCAGGCGCTTGGCTATCTCAGAGCCTGGCAGATAGAGCTCCTAGTCCCAGCTATGCATCTGCACTTGCTGTATTTGTTATCTTGGACAAGCATTCTCCCTCACCGTTTCCCTGGCCAAATAGAGAGGGGGGAGAAAACGAATCACTCCTAGACCTACTCCTGTTGTTCCCTCAGCTGTCAACACTTCTCACAGACTTCACCCCCGCCTAGCCACATCGATACAGAGAAGTGACTGCCGTTTGCTTTATGATTGCCTTGTTTTATTCTCTCAGCCAGGCTTTTTCTCAGCCCTCACAGCTCTAATCAGACCGCCTTGCCTGGACAACAGAGCCATTGTCTCTTTAAGTGAAAGAGGCAGTGGATCAGTGAATCCCTTTCCATTTTCCCGCTTTATTAGCCCAGCGGCACACTACTGTTTATACTAGTGGGTATTCTGTGTTTGCTGAGAACAATTACAGTATGACAAATGATCCGTCAATGCCATCTATCAGGCAAGGGCTGACAGGAATCCTATAGACAGGGCAGCCATTCGTCCCCCGCTCCCCATCCTCTGGGGTCCCATGCTTTGGTATCCATGACAACATGCAAGCCACTTGCCACGCTTGCCACTTCACAGTGAGAGATGAGCGCCCGTGAGTGGCTTTGAAAATTAGCCTTTGACACCCCATGTTCCACTACGCTCCCACCCTGCTAGCCTACAGTCCAGCCCCCTTGGGGGGCTTCCGAACAATCCCAACCCCTCTTTCACATTCAGGCTCACACAAACACAAAGGCAGACACATAGCGAGGCGCTACCATAAACATACCTCTCTATGTCTCACGGTGTCAATTTTATTGTGCCTAAGCTATACGATTCTCAACATTAACCTCACAGCTACATTACCTATCCAGCAATGGAAAAGAGAGAGGAGCCCCACCATCGCCAATGTCCATAAAATAGAGAGAAAATAAAATGGGTGGAATAGAAAGAGAAAGGTTGAGAAGTGCATGAATGCACATCAGGTGCCAGCACATTATCAGACAGTCTGAGCCCTTTACTTCTCACATTTCATTAATGTCTTACTTGAAAAATTATGTGTCTCCTAAACGAAGAAAAAACTTAATTAACTGCTGGAAAGTAGTGGCACTTAGCAGTAGCTCACCTTTTGTCTCAATAATACAGGAATGTTGGGTGTAGTGGGAAGGGATTTAAATGTATGTGCAGAACTGAATGTAATTAAGACAAAACTCTGATGTTAAAAAAGGAGATATTCAAGTATATCAGGAAGTCGACACTGAAAACACAGAGAAGACTCACACGACAGAAATGCAAAAACAGTTAAAGTAGAATTGAAGTAGACGATGTCGTGGGCCATGCTATGATTCCCATTTGACTCCAAGACACACCTTTTCGGAGATGTGTTTATGCCATAAACTATACTTGGCAGCTGAGGATCATATTTCTACTGTGAAAGAAACAAACAAAGCTGTGCAAACGCGGTGCACTGTCAGAAGCAACGGTTTTACGGCTTGTGATTAATCATATTTGGAGAAACATTAAAGGGAAAGGAGGAAACTGGCTCCAGCACCAGGAGGTAAGGGTGTCAAGTGATATAACCCACCACTGACATCAAGCAGAGCCAGCTAGCTCATTGATGTGGCAGCGTCTCATTTTCACCAGTTTGGAAGCAGACAGTTTTGCAGCGCCTTGCGGTTCTTAATTATCTTCCGACTTTGTCTAATTCAATCAACACAACTCAGATCTGGCTGCGAAATGGCACTCACATCCCCTCAAGCTCAGCAAGTCACAAAACACTGAATAAGTGGAACAGTCAAACTGACAAAATGGCATAGCACATGAGGAAAAACTGCTATTTTATCTCCCAGGCTGGGACCTCATCCACAGCGGAGCTAGGCGATGAGGGGAAGCTGAGAGGGCGACCAATCAGCTTTTTGTTTTAAGTTACAAGGCTGCGTTCACGAGAGGGGGAGAGGGGGGGGGGGGGGGCACAGGAGTCAAGTCAATTGATGATGCTGCAGATGCTGCTTCGCTGAGCAGTGTGAGGTCACTCGGTCAGCTCAAACTCTTTAGGTCCCTTGTTCAGATGCTTCCTGGCGGACCCAATATCCTGTTAACACAAAGGCATCCAATTATGATTCCAGACGTCAGTGTGGTACACTACTTCACACAACTTCCTCACAACTATGCATTTTTTATTTAAATGGTACACAAGGCAAACATTCAATGAGTGTGTAGGCATACATAAACGCCCACACACAGAGAATTTAAAAGGTCACTAGGGAATAAATTGTTCACCAATTTGCAGTCTAAAAAGTAAGTGACATAATGAGAGAGGGTGGGATGGCTGACCCCCCCCACACACACACACACACACCCACACCCATCCCCACCCCCCACAAAGAAATCCCTTTCCACATCACAGCTATTCCCACCCATGCACCTCTCATTTAATTCCAAGGGCCACCGCATTATTAGATTTTGACATTATTAGCTCAAATAGCGGAGAGGCCTCGCTGTCATTATAAAGCCTTTACTTTCTCGCTGACTGCCAAATCTGTTTTGCACTAGCTACAGACTGCCAAACGCAACAATGGCAGATTAGTGAAGCCCTTCTCCTGTTGCAGCAGAGGTTAATGTAAAGTGACAGGGCTAAGTCCGCTCCGATTAAGTATGCTGAGAGATATTACAGCAGTTTGTAACATCAGATCGTTATTGGATTAAACAGCATGCCCAACAATGAAAGTTTAATTTTAATTTTCAGTAGGAATATAAAACATGCTCTGAGAGCACTCCTGTCAGAACAAAGGCACTATTATAATACCTTCTTGTTTTTGCTTCCCCCTTTGCCATTACTGGAGTGGCAGACATGGGGAAAAATGATGGTAAGCGAGGATGTCAACCTTTGGATTTTTTCGCCCTGAAGTTAATACATTATTTATAAACCAACAACATTCAACTGCACTTCAAAAACAAGGATTCGGTAAGCTAAAGAGAGGGATATATTAGATACCAAAAAGCTACAAGAGCAATTTCATGTCACCACCCCCCCCCCCCCAATTTTTAGGTTTGGTCATCTACCTCTGAGCCCAGTCAGCCACTGCATTGTAAGAGGTCACTGAACCTGACCAATAAGCGCTTATTAATTCGCACAGAGTCATCCATTAGCCCATCCAATTTTTATGACCATCTTCTTTATTAGATGAGCTATCAGCTGTCCATATCTGGCAGAAATATGGACTTTATCATCTGGGCTCCAACACTCCCCTCTTCCCAGAAGGTGATGGCGTATTGAACCAGGTACAGTGAACCTGAGGCCCGTCATGGGGAGCAGACGGGGGGGGGGGAGCTGATCTGCCAGTCTCCTGGGGTATTCCCCACTGTCCCGTTACCTCCGATAAATCTCAGTGCTTTACGATTAGGTACATAAAATGAGTCATAGATCTGGACGGTAAATAAGAGCTTGTCAGGGGCTGACGCCAGGCCCAGCTCCTCCTCCACCTCCCTCTCTGCCAGATAGTCCCTCTGTAACCCAGCCATCAGACTTCTGCTATTGAGCTGGGGCTAAAAAGGCTCCAATAAATAAGCCTGATATTTCCCTCAGGATGTCTACGGTGCCACCCTGAAGCATGCTTGCATACGCTGAACAAACAAAAAGGTCCGGCATTAGGAACAGGACTGTCTGCATACCGTGTTTTATTTCTTGTTTTTCAAATCATCTTCAAAATGGTTTTTGCGTTCGTTGTTTTAATTACTACTCTCAGATAGAAGCCAGGAAGTCAATGGATCAATCCATCTCAAGTATATTCAAACTGTATGCCGGACTCCACGACACTGATGTCTTTTAATGGACCTGCGATCCATACTCGCAATTAAGCATGCAAAATCTCCCCATTAAGTAACTCCACTTACAGCATATTTACTCTGGTGCTGTTTGGGTGTTTTTCAGAGGGCATCTTCCGCAAAGCTGAGAGAGCAGCGGCGAGATGAGCTGAGGGAGGAGTGATGGTCTCCAAATGCACTAACACAATGATGGACACTTCCTCTGCAGCGCCAGCTAATCATTGTTGCCGATTCGTTTACACTGGTCCAAAATGACTCCCTGAATGACCACCTTTGCATATTAAACAGACAAACAGACAATAGGGACACAGTGTTGGAGGACATGAGAGCAGCTAAACACCGGCACTGTCATGATAGTCTTGGGAGGAGCAGGCTCATAATACTTTATGTACAAACGGGAATTCGCTGGCTGATTGATAGCATATTAAACAGAATTGTGTTACTGCCTATCCACTGCACATTTTGACAAGGCACCTGCGTAACTGTTTTCAACATACATCAGCACCTATTCAGCATAACTGTATATGAAGTGCACTGCATCCCTCTGTACCAGAGAAAAGGAGGCTATCAGGAGAGGGAGGTCTGGGGAGGAAAGCAGAGAATGTGCATGGCTAGAGGCACGCAATCAGCTAAGAATTCAAAATCTCGCCCAGTTTGTACAGTTCTATAATCAGAGAGCAAAGAAGGAAAACAACCCCAATGGCACTGCAGCAAAAAAGATTCAACAAATTCTTATTATTACTCCTTGGTGAAAGCATTGCTGCTTTTTGCATAAGTTTGATGTTTAAGAGGGAAGATTAGACAGAGAACAGGGTTTATGTCATGTCTGATCACTATAAAAGCCTCTCTTACAAGTTACACCATCTGATTCTTCTTTTTATTATTATGGTGTTTCATCTATTGTCACTCTGGAAAAACTGGAGCACCAAAAATATAAATCAAAAGTAAAGCTACACGAAATAAATGTAATTTAACTCACACATTAGACTTTTGACAGTGTAATGTAATTAAGCTGAGATTGTAATTCAACCCGAAGATTAGACTAGTGACGTAATGTGAAAAATATTATAATTATTGTATTTATATAATTTCATTCATCCATCAATTTTAGTTCCATTTTGTTGGTTTGCTTCTTCACTGATAATAAGGACATTATCATTATGAGTTCTACTCGTACCTTATAAAGGATACAAATGTTAGTTTATTTATGCTTCGGGTTGCCCTTAAACAGAGGAGACCAGGGAACGTAATCACAGTGGAATCAAAGAACAGAATGCCAACACATAATTTTATATCTATATATCAATATGCTATTCTGCCTGTATGGCATCATGCCAACATGATGCCATTATGTCACAATAATGTCAACATGTTGCAAGCAAGCATAACATTATATTACAGAGTCAAAATGTCATTATGGTATGTCAATGCAATTTGCCAACATAATGTCAATGTGGAAAGGTGTCACTCAATATGTCATTATGTCAAACACTGCAGTCAATATGCCAGGACAGCAATAAATCATGTCAGCTCAAAACATATACGCCAATTTGCCAATTTGTCAATACATCAATACATCAATACATCAATACGTCAATACATTAATACGTCAATACGTCAATACATCAATACGTCAATAACCAATAAATCAATGTCAATACTCCAATATGTCAATACTCCAATAAATCAATATGTCAACACGCCGATATGTCAATATGTCAATACGCCAATATGTCAATAGGCCAATATGTCAATAGGCCAATATGTCAATAGGCCAATATGTAAGTATGTGACATTATGAGAGTGTACTATAAATGGGTTGTTGCAATGAAGCCAAAGTCAGGCAAAGACAACATCATGCTGGTGTATATATTTTTAATGTCTCATGATATCACCATTTTGCACATGGTGGCAATTATTAATAATTTCACCATGCTTCCTCAAAAAGCATTTTCACCAGCCCTCTTCTAAACTGTTGATACATTTGCATACATCTTCTTTATGTTCCACTGACTCAAGACTATAGATGGGTTTTGGTACAGCCTGTAATGTATCTGCTCTAAGCCAATCCATTTTGGATGTGGCATGTGAGTTAATGAATTCAGTACTGACATAAATAAAAACAAATTTAAAAATTGCCCATCCGGTACACAATTTTTTTTTTTTTTTCTAAAACTTGACCCCTCATCGTCTTAGGGGCAAAGACCAATCTCATATCAAATTCCTTTCTGTGAAATTCAAAATGTAAGCAGCTACAAATCAATATCTATAACTCCATAATAGTTATTTTAAAATCAACCCCTCCAGCACATATGTACTTCTGCTTGTAGTTACTATTATTGCTGTTATTTTTATTATGCATGTGCAGACAGGAACCATTAAAGCCGACAAAAATGAGATGATAGTTTAGCTTTTACTGTCAACTATGGTACGTGGGTGACATGAAAACATTTTTCAAGCAGCATGGAGAAAGTGATTATATATTTACAAGTAGGTTCATATTTTTATTTTATTTGATAAATCCTTTTGATTGTAATAAATCTATGCAACCCAATCAGGGCGGAACAGTATATATATCCCAACATTTGTGTTTGTCAAGTTAAACATTTCATTCTTTCGAAAGGACGCAGCGTTAGCAATTCTATTTTATGAACATATATATATTTTCAAAGTGTTTTTGTATATGCATGCATTTGATTTGTATATGCAGTCACGCTGAAATATACTGCATCACTGTTTTCTTTTTGCAGTACAGTTTTACAGTTTCCAGGACTTCTCCATATTGTCCCACACTGACAGCAGTGTTTATTTGTCTTAAAAATGGTACCTGTAAACTAAAGATTAATAACGCAGCCCGGCGTGAACAAGTTCTTCATCCCCATCTTTTCACGCAGCAGGATCTTGAAAGTGATCACACAAAGAACACTTGGTGGCTGAGTATTTAAGAACCAGATGTGCTAAAATGACGACCACACTGAGGAGGGATTATCTCCTCATAATTCTGCCTTCGTATCAAGTCATAACTAGACGTCGTCAGCAGTTCCAGAGAGGTTCTGAACATTAAGTTTATGGGCTCCTCATTATTTAACATGTTAGGGTCTCCCTACAGCCCAATGAAATTTTGATGGCAGTATTACAGCTAGTTTGTTGGCTCCTCACTCCTACTCACTACTTATGCAGATGCGAATGGGTAAGAGAAGTCTCTTTGGACAGACCTACGTTAGCACAGGAAAATACATTACACTAATCCACCTTTCTGCACTGATGTGAATAAATAATTTTGACTGATGATCCACAGGGCACCATCAGTGAGCGCTGAATTTGCTGCAGCCTTGATGGAGGCTGGCCGTGTTGTTGTTGTTGCATGAACAGGCCAGACCCCTGCCTGGACAGGCCAAGGACTGCAGTGGTGCAGTGATCTGGGCTTGTCGTTTCCTGCCCCTCCATCTGCATACAGTAAAAAACAAACATTCCTGTAAATAAAGACGGCTGTCCAGCAACTGTCTTCCCGGCGACAATGGTATTGACCGTAGTCAGATGCTCCGCTGATTAAAAATTGATCCATTTTGAAAAATCTAATCAACTGAATAGGATTCTTTCATATGTGGGGTGGAGTTGGGTGCGTTTTTCTGGGGGTGGAGAGGGCTGAGCAGCTGCTGACATAGAGGCAGACCTGTTATTAACCCCTGCACCTCCATGCAACCCCCTGCACCCTACTCCCCAGTTCACATCCCCCTGCGCCCCGGGACTAGACACGGCCCAGACGGTTTGAATTATTCAGCAGTCTGAGTGAGGCTCCGGCCACTTGGCCTATTAAAGCATACCAGTAGAGGCTAGTTACTCTAATGGCCAGTCCAGAGGAGCCCCAGTTCCCAGTGGACTGGAGAAGGGCTGCTAACGCTAGGCTGCAGGGGATGTGGGAGCAAATTCATCAGGGGGTGAGGTCGCGGCAGGTTAATGATGCCGCACGTCTAGACGGACGCTGGACTCACACCCTGCCCAAAAGGCAGTGGGGGATGGGATGCAATAATATTTTTATCTTTGAAGGAGAACCAGCCCTGCAATATTAAGTCTTGGGGCTTATTTATGAAAGAGCAACATTGTTGACTTTAGCCGTGATCCGCAATTGACCTGAGCTTCCCCGTTTAAAAATAACAGAGCACAAAGAATATCTCCAGAACAACATTTGTGACCAGACTCAGATATCACATTATATTCTGGTAGTCCTCCTTTTGTTTAAGGCTAAATTAAAAGGAAGTGCAGAAACAGATGGATGAAATGTACCGACATAAAGTGGCTGAGCAACATTCATAATAGAGAGATTAACAGATTGTCTACACAACCCAACTCTGATTACACAACCCCTTATCATTGCACAAACAACCCCAACAGCTGGAGAGTGTCCTCAACTCCAGCACAAAGTCACTCAGTAATCAGGGCAACTCCCCCAGAGAGACGGGGGAAGAAGCTCAGGGTGCGACTCTCATTTTTAGAGCAGCTCAGTTGCCATGTGGTCTATCACCTTGGTGATCACGTGCATCCCCTTGGTGTCAGTGAGGGTGTAAACACAGAAGTAAACACAGGCAAAAAAAATGACCCCCTGGGTGCACGCAGATGATCCAGTCAACAACAGCCGAATACATGAACCTGGCACCTACCTGGAGGATTGGTAATGGAGAAAGCTCTCAGACAAAAAGTAATCATTGTTGCATCGGAACACCCAGGCATCACTCACTGAGAGGACAAACCCATAATAAAGTCCAGGCAGAGAGGCAGAGGAAGGTGTTCTTATTATCATCCACTAGAGATTTATGTCTTTGACTGAGTGGGCTTGATAAGTCTGATGAAGCGGAATGAGCTTAGCCTTCGATAGGTACTATCTGTGTTGGACTGCACCACCACAACGCACACGCTCGTCCCTTATCCAGGATCTGATGCCAAGCACATTTACTGTTGAGGTCAACATCGCTGCCATGATTGAGCCAAACCAAGGGCATCCTGTGGAAGGCTACAGAGGGGGGGGCAGACACACCCTGCACCCATTTACACAAATGTAATTTCCCCAGCTCCTCTCACTCAAGGTGACCAAGCACATAATTCAGAGATCCCTGCGAGATGATCGAGACGGCCTCATCGCAGCAAAGATCCTCACACATTCAGATCAAGTCAGCAAACAGCCCGCAGAATGAGGAGCTCCTGCAAAACTACAAGACCTCCATTCATACAGCCAAGCAAATATGTGGAAAAATGTGTGGGCCAAGCGAAGAACCACATGCATGGCAAAGTATTTTTCTTGGCTGCAGCTACAAATCATATGCTTGCTTATCATAAAGAAACACTGTATCACAGACTAAATATTGGTACTGCATTAATAGTCAACTGGATTATTTCCATACAGCGTCAGGCTGAGATGAAATATTGCAAGGATAAACATTCCTGTGAGGTCTGTACAGATATCCTGCAGTCAAGCACTCAGGAGCACCCAGAGGACTGTCCACTTCACGTATACATCCCCTGGTTTGTCATACAACTTGACCCCCCACCCCCCCACCCCAAACAAATTTTAGTTCCTTAGGCACACTCCTCCTCATGCCGCATACAGCAGAAGCCTGGAGCAATGTTTAGCTAAACCTGCTGGCCTACGTAGGCAGGGAGAGTCCCCAGAGGGCTGAACAATCAGACAATTTCAAGATCATGAAGCATTAAACCAATCCCGGCAGGGTACACTAATTAAACAGCCGAGCCCGGCACAGCCAACCAATCCCCACAGAGCAATTAAATCCATCCCTTCTAAAACACTGTGGAACCTGTCTGGGGAAAACTGCCGGGGAGTGAGAGAGAGCGAGAAAGAGGGAGAGAGATAGAGAGGGGAGGGGAGGAAAATATCATAAAATTCATCTGGAAAAAAAATTGAAAAAAAAACTATAGGGGGAATGCAGCAGGAGGCTAACAAGGGGAATTGAAAAAGGAGAGACTCTATTCAGCTCTTTGTTCTTTCCTCTCTTTTTTTTGCATTAAGATTCAAAATGTCTGCTTTTTCTCTCTGCTGAGGAGGCGGCGGGGGGAGTCTGTGACCACATTTAAATGCAAAAATAGTGACCCTGTTGCGATCAAAAGTTGCATATTTAATTAAGATTACAAGGTCTGGAAAGCACTCGTGAGACTGAGCGGAAAGACAGAATAGCCTCAAGGCCTATATTACACACCGGCAGAGCTCCTAACACAGTTGCAAACCCTAATCAATACCCCGATGCCCTCCACTACGAAAGTAAATGAACAGGTGACAATGGAGGCATGACATCACAGGGCTTTTCAGGGAACAACAAAACCAGATAAAGAGAGAGGCAGGAGGCAGTGGAGAGATGCAGACTGATTTTAGGTTAATACTGTACCTCCCTACATACCAGCAATAACTCATTAGACTGAGTGTGTTAACATAAATAAATGCTGACATTAATAATGGATAATTAATTAATAGGGCATTTTTCCCCAAAAAAATTTATAGCCGGATCTGCAAATTTTCCTCTGGTGTTGTTCCCCCGGGAGTGTATTTTCTGTGTTGTTGAAGAGGTTATGATTTGGGCGAAAGCGGCTGCGAACCAGAGGTGTGGACAGGGAGATAGACTTGCTCTTTTCTCCCCCCCCCCCGACTGAGGCGGCGTATAAATCACAGAGCCCCAGCTTCATGTCTCCACTTCCTGTTCCTCTCCATTAAAAATGATAAACTGTACCTCTTGAAGCCACTCGCTCGCTTTAGGGTCCCAGTCTGCACCTTCCATGGTGAAGAAGCGAGAGTGCGCGGCTCAGATTTATTCTATCCCCTCCCATTGTTGGGGATGAATAAGAGAGTAATTAACTGTGTGGGGGTAGCAGCTGCACAAAGACAAGACCAGCGAACACAACAAGCCTGATCCATCTGCTTTTTGCTATAACACACCTTTTTATAATATTTTGACAAATAAGAGCACATCTGCTTAGTAATAACAAATGCTGGTTTAATACTCAAAAGACCACCAAGAGGCCGTCGTTCCTGGGTCTCCTGTCTTCCCACTTAAATTAGGACAAATGGGTCTTACATATGGGTGGCATGCACAGGACTACTATTCCCCCAGTCTGGTAAACACACTGTGAGCAGTGGCACATAATGAGAGCGGCTGAGATCCCCGAAGACAACCTGGAGAAGGTTAGTGAAGCATTGATCTCACGAGCGTGCCGGGCCCAGGAGCACCCTTCACACCATGCTAACCCATGACAACCGACATTAGAGCACCCATACAAAAGACAGGTACTCGCACAGTAGGGGAGGAAGAAAGGGAATACTTTCAGTCATAGAGGTGGAAACGATAAAGAAGTAAAATAGAGCAAGTGAAACCCAATCACTGAAAGCCTGACACTGCTACAGCATGCATAGAGAGAGAGAGAGAGAGAGAGAGAGAGAGAGAGCGAGACAGCGCGACAGAGACTAAGAGGGGCAGGGCAGTGGGAGTCACTGTAAGCCTGGTAAAATGAACAAGAAAGGACTGGTTCTCAATACGTCTGCAGTGGCGTCAGACAGTCAAAACAAATAAAGCCAAGGCCACGGCAGAGAAACGCAGCTCAATATGAACTCGCTGGGCAGGGGACCCGCTGTCAGCAGGGAGAGAGGACACAGCTTTATACCCATGCCGATGAGCCATTACCTCTCTCCTCCTGATGCTTCCGCCTGCCTCACTGTGAGGGAAGAGGAGGCTGCCCTACCACCATGGAGCCATCCTCCAGCAGACTAATGTGTCCCTGAAGTTTTGTTAAAGCTGGTTATTTACTCCTACAAAGCAATTGCTACAGCCTAGGGGCAGCAGATCGGAGAACGCGCTGCTATGAAAAATATGAAGCGCTGTCAACTACCAAGGGGGCGTTTCTGCTGAAACAGTGGAGGTGCTGCTTTTTTGGCACAGCGCTACATAAGAGGAGACGTGAAAAGAGCGAGCCTTTGAAAAAACACTGAGGCAGGTTTAGGGCTGCAGACCAACGCAGGACAATGACAGCTTAGCATTCATTAGCCACAACAAATCCTGATCAAAACTGTTCAACCATATGACCATGTAATGTGAAAAAATTACAGCTGCTCGGGTTCAGTTTACCCAAATTCCAAAAGCATTTTCTCACATAATTCTTCCTGTATCTTGTCATGATGATAGATTCTGTTTTATTTAATCAGATTTAGTGAAATTATCTTTTGAGATATCCACTCAATCCCAATAAATCTGAAGCTGTCACATTTAATAGCAATGGCTTTTTTCTAGATAAGCAAGGTCCCTGTAACATCAGCAACAGTTTTCAGAGGGGACATTGTTTTCATAGAAACTAAATTCAATGAAAACTATTCACCGGGAGGTCTGTGAACTTTAATCCCTGATCCACAACCATTGTACGTTATCAAAGCCCTACACGGCTATCTCCTAGAACTCAGACATTTCGGTCATTTAGAGGCTCATATGATTTGAGATGGGAAGAAATCTTTAAAAAAAAACTCGAGAGATGATGAAACGTTTTCTTAGCAACCTACGAAGTTGGAGAACAGCTTTTTCAACTACTTCAACTACAATCAATACAACTCAAAGAGTGAATGAAATGGTGCTTTTATTTATAGAACGTTCACCCTTGATTTTACATAGTCTAATCTACCACACCTTCTTGAGTAAATCATGTTTTTTCTTGTTTTGGACACACGTTTGGTCCTTTTTTCCTCGTTACAGTATTGCGTATTTTTTACATTCCTCCCGTAACGAGTTGAATGAGCCAATCAGTGACTGAAATGTCTAATTTCAGAGGGATACAGAGATAGACGACCTGAGGGTCTTGGAACAGGTTATGTTTCTTGAAAGACTCTTGCTGCAGCTTTTTGAAACATGTGAACATGGGAAAGGAAATTGTATTAACTAGTACTGTATCAATGTAGAGGTAAGGGAAAATAAGAATAAATCTATCTGCGTGACAGGATACCTCAAGAGGATAAGTAGGAAATATATCTTTCCTGTAGTTTTTGCGAGAAGCAAACCATCATGAGTTCTTAAAATGAAAGCTTTCACAACATTTCAAGTAACAATCGCAGACACAGACAAAAAACATCATCACATCCGCCCTTATCAAACTGCAGCACATACAGGAGTCTGTAAACAGGAGCACAACCAAAGCAAAATGATTGGATAGGTATGGAAATCTGCTTGAAGGAAGGTCAAAGTGATTAAGCTGACATTAATGACAGGCCTAGTCTTCCTGTGAGAATGCTCACCGTAGCTGTCTCTAAACCCATTTGTCATTCTGCTTCCAACGCTGAAGCATCTGCTTTGAAGTCTCTACCACTAATGCTACACAGAGAGGTTAAACAGCTTAATGCTGAAGTCTGTTTCACTCCTCTCGCTCTCTAATGTTCGCTGCGTTTTACGTATCGGGGTTATGGCTCCTGGATTTCACATCTCAATTTGCCCCAGATAGTCTTGTAAAAGCTCCCGTCTTTCTTATTTGCTTTGTTGTCACTGTCAAAGGAAGAGAGAGGTACCCCAAAGGATATGGGACCGTGACAGACACGTCCCACCCATCTATTCACACAAGTGGTAATAATGAAAGCATGTTAAGAAATGTTTATATGAGAGGCAACGCGTGACTCAAACCAATGCTGATAACGATGATGTAGCTTTTCCATTTAAACATATAGCACTTAAATCTGCTGATGATTTGAAAAGGCCTGACAACAAAAAGACAAATCTTAGAGAAATGAGATAATGAGCACATACAGCAGCAACTGCGGAGGTCAATCTCAAAGCCTTTTATATCTATCACAGCATATGAATGAAATGACACAATCATTATGAGAAAGAACAAGAGACGCGAGGCGCTCTGGACCGACTTACTCGCCGCTACAATGAGATTATACTGCTGCATGTGACATTAACAGCATCGGCAAACAGACAAACATATGAAAGCATGAATGAAAGGGAGACAGCAACGGATTCTTTACAGGCAATTTGAGATTGCAGGGTTAGTGTTTGTGTGTGTGTGTGTGTGTGTGTGTGTGTGTGTGTGTGTGTGTGTGTGTGTGTGTGTGTGTGTGGGATTGTGGGGTGTGGAGGGAAGTCTGGAGCTACTGGCAAACAGCACACAGAGCAGGCTGGCAGTGGAGGCAGCCAGGCTCGCAGGCTGCAAAGCAATTTCACTGTTTGGCAATACTGTTGTCTCTGTGTGTGGATTAGAGCTGACACCAGAGCAACTGAGTCATGCTAAATGTAGTACAATCACAAGCTTTTGTTCCTGATCTAAAAGCCCACTGCCTTTTTAGATGCATGGAAGAGAGAGGGAGAGAGAGAGTGGAAACAAGGCTATCGAAATGGCAACAAATCAGCGGGGCATTATTTCGCCATATGAGCGCAGCATTGCGACATCCCTAAAAACAATACAGGGATTAAAGTAGCTCGTAGTAAAAGGCACGGTGCCAAAGTTTTCCAAAGACAAGTCTTTTTGCTCTGCTTGGATAACATCCATGCAAATCCTTTCTCTGTGTATATAAAGGCCAATTAAAAGGTTGTGATAAGTGTAATATATTGATGGTATATTTAAAAGCTTCTGCTGACAGGATTAATAACATACATGGCTGTAATCAAGCTGCACTTCCACCTGGTCCACACCTTCTCATCACCTGGCTCTGCGAAGTCTTCCTACAAGCCCAATGCTCGCTTTCTCTCTCTCTCTCTCTCTCCAGGTACCGTATTGGCCCAGAGTTGTTTTTGGGCCCGGCAGGACCTGGCAGGACAAACCCTGACCCGTCCTTTTCATGCTCGCCCACGGAAATGCCATCTGGCTGGTGTGAATGATTACCACAGCAACGGCCAGGTGACCTGCAGCCAGCGGGAACCAAGGTCACTCCACCTCAGCGCTTCGCACTTTCCCTGCCCTCTTTTCATCAGCCTGCAGGTGAATTATTCATCCTGTTCAACTCGGAGGCACAAATCTTCAGCACAAACACACACCAAAAGAAAAACTGCAAACTCAAGTCTTCTGATACAATAACTTGTAATAAGAACCTTAACGTTCCAGTGTGAGCTGCTAATATATATAGCTTGTGGGTGTCCTCAGATATAGTACAAATATTATTATATATGGTGACACAGCTGCAATGATTTTGCACGGGCAGAAACTGGCTCCGACCATGACTGAATGAGAAATAAGTGAATTAATTGATTTCAGACACATGTAGCAGAGGGTGTCACATTTAAGCTACAGGCATGTTTGCAACAAGCGGCTTGTGAGAATATTTACCAGAGCCGCTGTCAATAAGATAATGTGATCAGATCCGTGCTAGCTGTGTGAAATAGTAATCAGTTTCAGTGGAGACATACAGAGTTTCTTCAACACGTGTGTGGCGTGCTACAACACATCTGTAACGCACGTGAAGTGATCAGCACCAACACTCTGACCAACCCTAACAAACGGGTTCAGAAAGTATCGAACACAGAGCACCTTTCAAAACCAATCACTGAGGTTAAACTGAACGCATACTCCCTACCGCAGTTTATAAAATGTGCATTACGGTTTAAGTTTAAAACCGAGACTAATACACGTGTCTATCCACAAGTAGACAGTTATACAAAGTAACTTGTTTGCACGATTAAACAGGTGATCACGAAGTGTTTTACTTATGGTTTAACTACTATAGAAGTATGAGAGTCTATGCAATGGAGGTAAATCTATAGATGATTTCCATCCACCCTCATTGGTGGAATTATTTATCCTTTTTATATAAGACGGCAATCCATGATTTCCTCTATGTCAAGGGATTTCAAAGTGTATCGTTCATGTCTATTTGATATGAGGATAAAGTCATCCAATGGAACACAAGCATCAGTTAACACTTTTCTGCAGGTATCATTTATATTTCTTAATATCAGTGGTTGTACGTCTTATATTGATTACAGACTGGAGGCTGCCCTTTATTGTAATTAGAATAATTATTATTATAAACCACTAGATCACTGCTCATGACACTGGGTAATAGCTCAGGCATCCTTAAGGGCCAGTTCAGATGCAGCTCCCAGGTTAGTCCGTCACATTTAATGGAAAAACCTTGAACGCATGCATCTATCAGAAATGTTACACGGTCCAGTGGAGCCGGGGTGAAGAGGATGGGAGCCTGCGGAGAGGACGCTACATGAAGCCACAACAACAACAACAACAACAACAACAATAGCTCCAACCTCAACCCCCTCTCTCTCTGGATCCCTGCCCGGCTGAGAGAGAGAGGTGTCCGGCGGCTGGGAGCCGGAGCAGCGCTCGGTCAGAAACAAGCGAGACAACCGAGAGCCGTGCGTGCACCAGCAGATGCGAGCTCTCCCCCTCTCCGGCGGTGCTTTTCCGAGGAGCCCGGGCTGCCATGCTCCTGTCATCCCTCATGTTACAGGACATCAGTCAAACGGCAGAGACGGTGCCCTTGCGCCGGCCGAGGCTGATTTACAAACATTAGCGGGGAATACAATTACACCGCCGCCCCCCTCCTCCGCTGCTCTGCTCCCCGGGCCGAGCAGCCCTCTGCGGCTCCAGGAGGAGAGGAGGAGAGGAGGAGGAGAGGAGGAGAGGATGAAGGAGAGGGGAAGAAGAGGGGGAAGAGGTCGGGGTGGACACCGGAGATAGCGTTTAGCTTTTCCCCTCATTTCAACGTTTCGCTCTCAGGAGCCTTGCGAGCGATCATAAATTCAACTTTCAGCGGGGTTAAGCTAGAGGCTCACACGGAGCGGACATGCTATGTACCCGGACAGTGTGTGTGTGAGTGTGTCTGTCTGTGTGTGTCAGTGTGTGTGTGTGTGTGTGTGTGTGTGTTATGGCAGTGATACAAACAAACCGCTCACCTGCCACATCCTCCACGTTAGCAGACACAAACATGTCAGCGACACAACACAGTCTGGGTTTTTAACTCACAACCGCTTCCTCCCGCTGCTCTGAGAACAACCAGCCCGCTGCCTACACACACGGAAACATCCCCTAGCATCGGCCAACGTCCGCTGAATAAACTTTACAAATCTCTCATTTCACTTCACACAACACGCGCATTTGTCTGATCGCAAAAACACGCAAAAAAAAAACGATGACATGCCCCGAAGTGGGACTATATCCTGCCTGAGAGGTGCGGCGGCTGAACGCAGCGTCCGTCGACACAAACCGCATAAAACATTAAGCTGCGTGAAAAAGTTACGGGCTACGTCCAGGAACCTGCGCATTAAAAAGTTTCCGTGCGTGTGAGCGGCGGTGCTGCTGGAGGACAGCGGAGAGGAAAAGGCAGAAAAGCAGGAGAAAAGCCAGCGGGTGTAAACGGCAGTGCTGTCCGCGGTGCTGATCCCAGATCGGCGAGGCTAACACACAGGCTGCTGCTGCTGCTGCTGCTGCTCCGCGGTCCCTCCACCGCTGATCAATGATTGAACTGAACAAAGGCAGAACAGGATCAATTTCTAATAACTATCAATGCGAGCAACGCCGGCTTCCGCGGCTCATTCGCCCCGAAAACGGGTCGACAGGCAGCGGGACACGTCGAGGAGACGTACCGCTGCGAAAATAAGCCGAGAAAGGTGAGAATAGCACTAACCTGGAGCCGCCGTAGATCAAATTTCTTCCAATATTGAAACATCGATCCTACATCGGCGGCCATCTTGGGGGATATTGAGGAGATTTTTTTCAGCGGCTGCAATAAATATGTGGGCTGGATTCCCCCCTCGTTAAACAGCGATCACTGGTCCCACTTTAAAAAAAACAACACACGAACACACTCGACACGCGAGTCCACGGAAATGTTTGACAAGTCTGACAACATGTTTTTTTCAGTAAGAAGGGAAAAAAAAGTAGACGGTGCATTTTTTTTGGCGAACAGCCCGGGTTTGAGGAAAAAAAGTCAAAAGAGCAAAGTGTGTCCGCGCCTCCGTCCTCAACGTTAACTGGACAATTGCACTTGATTTTGCTTTGGCAAAGTTATCAATACTGACGTAAAGCCCCGGGTTGATCGATAGCGTCTGGAAAAGGGAAGGAGATGATGATGTGTAGATTAGCGGAGTTCAGGGAATTTAGCCAAGCCTACTTTTCTTTCTCTTTTTTTTAAAATCCTGTTTATTGCAGGGGCTCATGGGGACGTGAAATTAAAAACAGCTTACTTTATTGACACATGTAGTCTAATTGTTTTTCGGATCATCTGCATGTGGTTTTATCACCACACTGCAGATTAGACAAAATACATATCAAACATATGTGTCAATATCTTCAAATCACATTTAACATAGATACCATGTATAGGAAAAACAACGTTCTGCAAGGTTCGTTCTTTCAATGCACGTGCTATGCACAAGTTAACACGATTGAAGTAGGTTATATTGTTTTTACATTATTTTTAAAAACCTATTTATCATAAATATTAAAACACCTTTAAGTTTAAGCCCCATTTGGTAATATTGAATATGTTTTGATTATGCATTTTTTACTACATGGATTATTTTTATCCATTAGGATGAATGGTCCAAGCCTGTGTGGCCATACTAATCAATTTGTTTAACTGTACATTCATATTAATAGCATATATGAATTTACAATTATGAATGTATTCAGTATAGCATAATAGAAATATGGTTTTAAATAAGAACAAAAAAGTATTACTATATATGTTTTTTTGTGGCTCCATTATTTTATGGTCAAAGCCTGTTTGACTATAGTTATCATTTTGTTTAATTGTGCATTCAAGAAGGTAAAATCATGCATGTATGCGGTATAAGATCATAAATATATTCTTTTAAATGGGACAAAAGATGTTTTTACGTAATGAAGCCAAACATGATGGCAGCAGCATCCGAAGCAGATATAATCTGTCACACATTTTTCTGAGTGTAACTTGACATCGTGTGATGTTACTCTTTATCCATTTTAAAAGAAGTCATTCCTCTGGTCAGGGAGCCCATGCAGGCTGCTGTGCTGCCACGACGCCACAGTGCCAGGTGCTCCCCCTGCTGACACCACGCGCTCACAGAAGCAAGGTTATGTGCAAATGAGCATTGTGTGATTTCCCCCATTCATTATTCCATTATCAGTGAGGGAAGGTATCCATCACAAGCAATGCTTTTAGTCCACGTTCCACCTCCTGATCACCGCGCACCAGCCCCACTGCGTACAGTAGCTCGGAGCTGATATCCCTCATGAAAATCAGTCCCAGGTAGAAAATAATATCCTCATGAGTCATATTCTCAGCACCTTGGGGGGACAATGACATATCCCTCTGCCATAAACAAACACCTAAGGGGAACGTGCAGGAAGACTATTAAAGGTTTTGCTTATTGCATTTGGTTTGTGGCTGAAGGGTGACGCTAAAATGCTGGATTCAAATATGACAGGGAAGATAGTGAGAAGCCAGGATTCACAATTAGGCGACAGAAGATAGTTTTAACATTTTACAACACATTAGTGGAGAAGGTAATTAGTACATTTAAGAAATAGCACATCTGTCCACACTTTGGTGATGGTGAAGTCTTATGATTTCCTGACCTTTTGAAACATCCTTCACAGAGAGTTAAGCATTAATGTTAATTAACATTTGAGTAAAGGATGTGATCTCTGCACAGCACATTATGTAATTAGATAATTTCCCCCTATACAGTTTCTCTCTGAGAGAAACACTTTAACAGCAGGGTGAAAGAGGCAGGGTCACCGGAGTGACACTGGAACAGCCTGAAGCCCTTGACCAGGGCACTTCAAGTAAGGACATGCAGTACATACTGTTTTCTCAATTGAATCTTTAACCTTGTCTCCATCCCCAACGGTACACCCTGCTCACACCAAAAAAAAGAAAGACCTTTCTCATTACCTTTCTTATTGCCGAAGCCAAAGTGGATGTAATCACAGACATTTTCAGATGTCAGATAGGAACGCTGTGTTCTGGCTGAACAGGAATGTGGAGCACCAGGCTCAGTGGGGTCCCAGGTGGAACTTAAAGCCACAATCTCCACCTCCACATGCTGATGCTTTTGTCTGTCAGGCCCCTGAATCCACATTCAGCCTCATGGCAAAAAAAAAAAAAGTTCTGAATAGAATCTTGACCTCACGTGTGCTGGTGAAATCAACAAAGCACCTTGAGCCTCTTCCATTACCCTCATCCTCTCATTCATATTATTACATTATACTGAAGAGTAATGCATGTTTACTTAAATGAGGACTGTGCACACAGAAGGGAAATTATCCGAGAGCAGGAAGATGATTATTTTGACAAGGTCACTAAATGAGGGATTTCTTTGAATGTATTTGGGTATTTTATTCTAGTGAAAAGCATAATCATTAGATCTACAAATTAACTCTACCATGCTTTGCTTATTTTAGGTATTTAGCAACTACAGATATAACTAATGTACAACCCCTTGTCTCTTGTTATTTATATATATTCGCTTCTCTTCAACCCACTATGATGGTCTGTCTGACTAAGAGAGTGATTCGTTTCTAATTTCAAAGACCGTAGCACCAGAGGGTTTAATGTGATCATTATTTCTTTACTTTAACTATGTGTAAATGTTTTTACCTTTTTTGGTCCTATTTGTTTACCATGGTTACCATGTCAAGTGTTATTCAACCAAATAAGTGAGAAAATAAACTAGAACGAAGGTCTCGAGTCTGACTGAGCTGGCACATGAAGCAGATGACAGTATGACATTCCAAGGTTGACTTGAAATTATAATTATATGCACCGCAGTCAAATGGTTTTTGTAAACTAATTTTAACCTGATAAAGCTAGTATTCACAACTCACTTTCACAATTCACACTTTTGTCAGTATACTCTCGTGTAAACAGCAGTACTAAAACTCATATGTCGTACAGAACATCATACTATTATTTTAGCATTATCCTCACAGATACAGTCACGTCCTGTGTAGCTGAACCAACACAATATAATATGCATCTGCACTTTGACTAAACAGAATATTTTGTTGGGTGGGTGATTAGTGGACCATTTAAGAGTTTAGTAAAATATTCATAAGAAAATGTGATAGTATCTTGCAATTTTTATGAATAGAAATTACATCAACATAATTAAATCCTCCAGTTGGTTCATAATGCAGATGAGCTCCCATGTGATTTTACTGGTACGAAATCCAAAACACAACACAACAGGATTTCCAGGAATATCGATGCAGTAAAGTATTTATTTAAAATCAGATCAAATGTAGAAACCGGCATGAGTTAATTCAGTGTCGCTGAGAGTATAGACTCATTAGATGTTTGGATGTTGAATGCTGTGGGTTGCTAGCACTACCTACTGGACAACATAGGTAAGTGACTGGTCACAGACCAATATTAATCCTGTGTTCAACATTATGAGCATCTAATTTCTGCGCAGCCTTAATTAAAGTAATTAATTACTCCTGTGTTTTCATTCTAACACCAGTGGAAATATCTGCTGTAAAATAGATGTATTTTCATCTCAGGAATTACACTGAAGTGGCACTTGTGATGTTCAGGAAAATGTTAAGGGAAAAAACCATCCATCCATTATTTACACTGCTTATCCTTTAAGGGCTGCAGCCAATCCCAGCTGACATTGGATAAGATTAATTACAAAAAACAATTATTTAAAAAAACAAATAACCCCAAACTAAAATTATACAAATCTAAAAATGTATAAAAGCTACATTTAGCTACTTCTCCAACAAAGTGACCCATGTGGTTTCAATTTGCAGTCATATAAATGCTTAAATTATATATTAATATAGCCTACTGTAAATATTCTACAGTGTGTGTGTGTGTGTGGGGGGGGGTTAAGGCTACAGTAAGGTTCAGATTAAAGTTAGGTTTAGATTAAGGTCTTAAGGTTTAGGTTACTACAGAAAGGGTTAGGTAAGTAGTAATTAAGGTTTAACGATAGAGGGAACATTTGATAACTTTTCCAACATCCAAATTTAGGTCTGCAGTTAAAAAAAGTATACAAGATGTCTCCCTGTTCACTGAGAAGTACATTCTCAGCAAACGTGCACTGGAGGATTCAGGTTCCCACTTCTCATTTCTCTGCGCACTGGACCATCGCTCGCTTTCAAACTGCTGCAGTCACTGAATCATGTTCACACATACATGCTCACTGAGAAACTTCTTGTCTGCCACAGATGAAGGTGTCAACAGCCTTCTGGTGTCAAACTCTACACATTCACTTCTGCTCAGACACTCAAGCAACAATCTTTTTCACAGCAGACATTTCGACATGTCATTGTAGGAAATGCACAGCCGCTACTGATAACATCCACGATGATGTGTTCAGTTCAAGAATACCAGTGTGACATGACAGTGAGTCAGCATGAACCACACCTCGGAACTGATGCAGCTAAATGGAATTCAGCCATCATTCATTTCATTACTTTTACCTGTGACTTTCACACATGTCAAAATGCGAAAAGGACCAATAAGGGATGTTTATTTTGTCTGTGTGTGTGTGTGAAGTTAATTGAGATATGTTTGAGGCTGTAGATTATATTGTTGTATTAACTTTTATTATACAGTATAAAGGTATTGCTTTTGTACACTTGAATAGTGGTCCCACATCAGTCTACACTCAATAAATATCCCATAAGGACAAAGTGAAAAACTGCCTTTTGCAAATTTATTATAAATAGAAAAATAAAACATCACATTGACCTCAGTATTGAGATCCTTGTCCGTGACACTTAAAGCTTGAGTGCCTCCCATTTCTCTTAACTTGTTTTTACACCTTCATTTGAGTCATTGTGTAAAATTCATTTGATTGGCACACACCTGTCAATGTGAGGTAGAGAAGGTCATGGTCAAACATACGCAAATGCAGGTAAATGTCACAGGTAAAAGTTTAGCAAACGCTGAACTCCAACACAAAGCCAACCTTTGGTTTTGCTTTACCACAGAAAGCAAATGTTTTACTCCACCCTTGCTCGCACAGCTCGGGAGTGAACCTGTTACATTTGCGTATGTATGGTCGTGCTCTTGCACCTGGCAATGTGTGTCAGAGCACACACTAAACCATGAGCTCAAAGGAGCTGTCAGCAGAACTCAGAGGCAGGATGGTGTCGAGCAACAGATCTGTGAAAGGCTACAAAAACATTCTGCTGCATTGAAGGTTCTCAAGAACCACTGCGGCCTTCATAATTCTTTAAGGAATGGAAGAAGTTCTGAAGAACCATGGCTCGTCTTAGAGCTGACTGCCAAACTGAGAAATCAGAGGAGTAAGGCTTTGGTAACAGAGGAGACCAAGAACCTAATGGTCACTCCAGAAACTTCCAGAGGGAGAACCATTACTACAGCATCCACTGTACTTAATGGCAGAATGGACAGAAGGAAGAGTCTCCTCAGTGAGAGACACATGACACCACCCTAACAGTGACGCATGGTGCAGCAATCTGTGTGGGCGTTTTTCAGCAGCAGGGAGAGGGAAACCAGGGTTTAGGCAAATCTCAACAGATAAATAAAAACCTGCCCCAACGCATTCAGTCCCTAAGACTGGGCCAAAGGTTCACCTTCAACAGGACAATGACTCCAAGTATACTGGCAAGTTAATGCAGGAGAGGGTTAGGGACAACTCGGTGAGGGCCAAACCAGAGCCCTGACTGTAACCCAACCAAACACCCTGAAGAGACAAGACAAGAAAATGGCGCTGTTGATGGCCCCCATCCACCGTGACAGCTTGAGAGGCTCTGCAGAGAAGAGTGGCTGAAAATCCCAGTTTGCATGTCTTCTCATACACAAGAAGACATGAGGCTGTAACGGATGCCAAAGGTGCTTCATGTGAATATGTACATTTTGAAAAGTTCTGAACTTGGGTCCAAAGATTGTGTCACTTTCTTACCAGAACCCTGAAATGGCCGATATGCAATGTATGAAAAAAATAACGGAAGTCCAAACTTATATATGAACCACTTATCTCTGTTTTATTTTAATGAAAAACATTAAATATTAAATCTTCATCGCAGATAAACCAGGTAGATTGAACACAAAGTTTTCAAACTTCACTCTGCACCAAGACTGTTTCTAAAAAGCTCTGCACACAACGTTCAGCACACAAACAATAAAAAGTGACAGTATATTGTAGAACAGTTTGAGGAGGACTCACTAATGACTGACTCACTAAATACTGAAGTAGCTTCGGAGCATTATAGTTTTTCTGAATTGCTAAAACGCATTTCCTGAAACTCCTCTCCTTTCTTTTACAGTTAACACAAACCCCAAATTCAAGCTCAACTCACAAAACCTTTGACTTTTCTTGCTAAATCAAACAATTGATTCCAAACCATTTTATGTTTACCCCAAACTGAACACTGCCATCAGATAACACACAAAGCCAACAAATGCAGAGACACTACTCTAATCTACTAATCAGTACACACTAGACAAATAAATGCAAAACACTGACATCTGACCAAAGTAGAAAAAAAATCTTTACTGAGAATTTACTGACAATATTTACTGTAGGATATTTGCACATTCATGCACTTATAGAAAAACGTATATGTAAACATGAAAACATGCAGTGAAAATAAAAGAAAGTGCACTTTATGATTTTACAAGAAGTAAAATCATGCAAATCTTTCACTTGGCCTCGGTATCACGTCTCTGGGCCGGGTCAGACCACATGACTTCCTCAATCTCACAATCCTCTCCCTTGCTAAGGAATGTGGAAAGAATCTTTGCTGTGCCGAATCCAGCCGTGAATAGACCCAGGTAGAATAGATCCAATAGACCCAATATCATCACACGCTGTCCATCCATTAATAGATGAGATTTTCCTGGGTATGGGGGTTTCAGTCACACTCTTTCCACTGCCATGCTGAGGGTTAAGGAAGGGAGAGTATGGTGGAAGGCAAACATTGAGAAATTGCTGGTTATTGACAGTGAAAGCTCACGTTGTCCCAAAATGACAGCACACGATGCTCTGCCTGCTCAGGACCTCTCTGCTCATGTCCGAGCCAATCATCACGTAGACCTTCAGAAATATTGATAATGTTTAGTGTTGTATGGTCCTAAAGTAACATGACTGGACACGTGTGTTCAATTTTTAGTGGTGGTGTGTTAACGTGGACAACAGGTTAGTTAGTTGTGTTTAACCTTTGGGGCCTTTGTGTGTCAGTCTGGGTCAAAGTGCACCACACTGCTAAATATGTTTTGTGAATGAGAATGTGTTTAGAGTTTGGCAAAATGTGTGACTCAGATTTATAAAGTGTGTCTAACCAGATGAAGTTTGGCCAACTATGTGATTGCTTCGATAAAGAGATTTTGCCAGTTGTCAGTTTTGTTTCGAGATTGGGGTGTAGAGTTTTGTCAATTCAGAAAAACTGTAACATAGGCCAAGCAATCAGGCTGGTTTAGAACATGTACTGCACTATTAAGTTAATACATTTGGGATAAGTATGTATGTTTCTATACAGCTCTTTTTGTTTTTGACTCTTCACATGCTCCGCTAAATGTGTTCACTGTTGTCACCAAACTTTCCCTTCATACACACTGTTCTGAGTAATGTAATAATGTGACCTGGTTCAGAACACGAAACCACATCTGTGGCTGAGTGTAACCGACGTGGAAAACTAAACATTGTTCATCATCATAGGAACAATGCTCCCCACAAACATTTTCCACAGCATAGCATCACACGCTGTTTATGAACAAGTCCTATTGGGGCTCAGACAGCTTTAGCTCACATTTCCATTCACTGTGCTACCAAGAAACAGCAGCTCCCATCAGGGCATAGCTTCTGTCCCAGTGGAGCTCTGACAGGACAGCTGGATGATGGATCCCATCAAGTGCGACAGTCAGTCTCAAACACAACTGTCCTTCCTGAGCCCAAGCTATGTGCTATTGTTATTCTTGGGTCTCAGTAATGGGGCACGTGTGTTTGGCTATTATCCCTAAATCTCATGAACTCGGACAATGGTGGCGGTGAGGGGTAGTCCTCTTTACCTGGGTCTCTGCCTAAAGAAGGCATTGGAGTATTTATAGTCGTCAAGCATGCAACATTATAGAGGGTGGAGGGGTCAGTATATCTACCCCTTGCTTTGTGTGCTGCGCCATCACAAAGCAGCAAGGATACTGATCAGTCCTCATCCAGCTACCACTGAAGTATGGTGAGTGGACACAGATCTCATCGTCACGGCATTTCATTTTATTTAAAGTATCACCCCACTATAAAGAGACTCTCGGTTTCTGTTGCATGGTTGTTATTAGTTATTTAAAAATCATTTTATATACAGATATATTCATATAGTATTCTGTCATGATATGTTTTGATAAATTGTACATTTTGCTCTACTCACACCATCGATAATGAATCAATACATTCCATGTCAATACGCTTATGCACAGAATACTGATCAGCAAAACCTCATCAATAGGACAGTACTCCAGTCGTCCTATTGACAAGTTATTGATTATTTTTGTCCACTCACAATGATGAAATTTAAAAAATCTGTTTGTAACTGTGGCGTGGAAAGGGCAGGGAAGGAAACAAAGAGAGGAGAGGAAAAAGGTGTAAGGCAGGCAGGAGATGAGAAAGAAACAGATGGAGGAAAGAAAGAGGAAATGAGAAAGGAGAGGAAGCAAGGGGAGAAATGACAGGAAAGGAGGGAAAACAAGGAGAGAAGAGAAGGAGAGGAGAAAAGAGACAATGAAAGGAAGGTAGAGGAAACAAAGGAGAGGAGAGGAGAGGAAAAGGGTGGAGGAGAGGAGAAAGAAACAGACAGGGGAACGAGAGACAGAATGGGAAAATAGAGGAAGCAAGGAGAGAAAGGACAGGAGAGGAGAGAAAAGAAGGACAGAAGAGGAGAGTAGAAACAGGTAGAGCAGAGGAAGTGAGAGGAAACAAGGAGAGAAAGGGTTAGAAAGGAGAGGAAAAGAGGACAGAAGAGGAGAGGAGAAAGAGAAAAAGAGAGGAAGGGAGAATAAATAAGGAGAGAAAGGGCAGGAGAGGAGAGGAAAAAAAGAGAGATGAGGTGGAGAGGAGAAAGGAAGAGAGGAAGGGGAGGAAGGGGGAGGAAACAAGGAGCGAAAGTACAGGAGGGGAGAGGAAACAAGGAAAGATGAGGAGGAAAGGAGAGAAGAGAGGAAGAGAGGAAGAGAGGAAAGGAAATGGGAGGAGAGGAGACAAGGGAAGAGCAGAGGAAGGGAGAGGAAACAAGGGGAGGAACAAGAATAATCGTATGTTTTATTATTTTTGAACATTACAGTTCATGTTGGTCATATGATCTGCACTGAGACACCAAGAAACAGCAAAGCTCTGCCTCTCATCCCATGGTTGCACGAATCCTCTTAAAAAACATAAAAATAAAGAAATAAGTGCAGCTGAGCACCAGAGGTCCCGTCCACCAGATACACAACTGCTCGAGAGCTAATCCACAACGAGGGTTAGACAGCAGCTGTCGAGAGGCCCGCGAATCCAAGCAGTGTGGTGTCATCGCTCCGCATCCCCTCAGACTGTTTTTCACACTTCCTTGGCAGTCATGTAAATAGATCAACATAATCCTCGCCTCTGAGGGATTTTTGATCAAACAAGCCACAGTGTACCATCCTGTCACCACCCAGGCCCTACAGAATAATCCCTCATGTGATCCTGGGACAGTAGGAGAGCAGAGCAGCGGACCACACCCTCCCCAGGCTTAGTCTGCATTCTCACAAAATATTGGAGGCTTGAGTAAATATTTCCATAACAAACTGACAGTGTTTGTAATCCCCCCCTAATGAAATGCGTGCCTGTATAAACCTCGCCTGTCGAGCAATTAATGCCCCCCAACCCTGCGGTAAGTTTGCAGATCATTGGCTCGTTATCATAAGCGCATGTGTCACAGTAAAATCCGATAATGACTGAAGCCGGAGCCAGGTGATGATTGTGCCATCAGTATTGGATGTAATTAGAGCGTCGCTGTCGAACCCTGCAGGCACCCAAGAAAGCAAAGAGGAGAGCGGAGGGGGGCAGCTCCAACGTCTTCTCCATGTTTGAACAGGCCCAGATCCAGGAGTTCAAAGAAGTCAGTGTCCCCGCCAAATGTTTTCTTTCATGGAGTTTGATCCCTTTGCTGTGTGGTGCGTAAACTGGAGGAACAACATGTAACACCCTGTGACCTCTGCAGGCTTTCACCATCATGGACCAAAACAGAGACGGATTCATTGACAAGAACGACCTGAGAGACACGTTTGCAGCTCTAGGTTGGAACAACAGTCTTTTGTGTTGTGGGGATTTCCATTGTTATATGTTCATACACATGTGCCCGACTGTGAAACTATTTTGATATATCATATAATGTTTTTAATCATTTTTCCAAACGAAAATTCAATAATTCACCACTTCGCAACTGTTGCTTGTCCTAGTCTAATGTGAAAATAAATTGAATATGCTGTGGTTCCAGACTGACACTGGGTTTCAGGAACATTGTGATTGGCATTTTAACCTCCACCAAGCACAGAACTACTGGATAGAACATTACCAACTTGGTGGAAGGATGCGTTGTGGGTCAGGGAAGAATTCATAAAACTTTAGTGTGGATTTAGATCAGGAGGCAGATCCAGAATTTTTGTTAATTTCTTTAACATTGCACAATATTTTTGTTTTTGTTTTTTTTACCTTTTCATTAATTTCCCAATAATTCATAGATCTTGATGAAAAAATTCAGGAATATTTGGGGACCGATATCTATGACTGTGTACAATTTGGTAGTAGTAGTAGTATTTGTAGTATTTATTGACTAAACAATTCCTAAAATAAGCAGCAGAATATGTAATGATGGATATGATCAATGGTTGCAGCCCTTAAAGTCTGCTCCACCTTGTCTGCCATCCTTGTCTAGGCCGTTTAAATGTCAAGCAAGAGGAGATTGATGAGATGCTGAAGGAGGCACCAGGGCCGATTAACTTCACTGTCTTCCTCACCATGTTCGGAGAGAAACTAAAAGGTGAGCTGCGAGTGCTGTACAGTCCAGAGCATAATTATACTGTCAGTTGTCAGTTTATCGGGCTGCTAAAACTAATGTTCTCTAATTCAATTCAATTCAATTTAATTTGTATAGCGCCAAATCATAATATACATTATCTCAAGGCCCACAATGAGCAGTACTTTGGAGACTGTGGAGAAAAAAACTCCCTCGTTCCCTTGTTTTGAAACTGTGTGAACTGTTACATACTGTCTGTCTGCACTAGGCCATGTCTTTACATAGGTTGACACAGGTTTCTTCCAGTATGTTGCTCACGTGAACACAGTTCTGTTTCAGGGAAACACTGGACTCCTGATAAGGGTCCAGATAACCTGCCTGACCCATCTCCTCACAGGGCGGCGCCCCCTTTGAGTTTGATTCAGGATTAACCAGAGCATCTTTCTAGAGGGGGAGACAGAGTTAGAGATCTGAGGAGGCCTCAGAGCAGAATGGAATAAAACTGAGAGAGGACATGTGGTAGTCAACGCTCTATAGACTCCCTCTATAATGTGTGTGTGTGTGTGTGTGTGTGTGTGTGTGTGTGTGTGTGTGTGTGTGTGTGTGTGTGTGTGTGTGTGTGTGTGTGTGTCATTTTGGAGGCTGCAGTTTGTGGTGCTGTTGAACTGCGGTGTATTATACAAAGAGGTGTGTCTGTTGTGTACTCTACGCTGATTGATTTGAATAGAGTGGACAAATTAATAGAAACACCTGTCAGCATAACACAAACATTCTAACAATCATGCAGGGAGGATTTATTACTTGACAGTTGTATTAGGTCACATCAGTATTAGCTAGGTGTTCCCAGTAAACTGACAGCTTGGCCATGGCAATTATAGGAAATGCACCTTTGTTTTGATTTTCAATGAACTCTGAGCTGTCCGTCTTTAGGTGCTGACCCAGAGGAGACCATTCTGAACGCTTTCAAAGTCTTCGATCCGGAGGGAAAAGGAACGTTTAAGAAAGACTTGTGAGTAACAGCGATGAGGTTGAGGTCAGGTGAATGTTCAATCTGCTCATCCCCTCTGCTTTTCATCACAGTGTCACACAGATGCTGACGACGCAGGCAGACAGGTTCTCTCCTGAAGAGGTAAGTGATCTACGTCTGACAGCAGCATTTTTATTTCTTCATTTCCTATTTCTTATTTATTTTCTTTTAATTCAGTCAATAAAAATGATAAGTGTTTTTTTCATTGCTTACCCATAGATGGAACAGATGTTTGCAGCTTTCCCTCCAGATGTAGCCGGAAACCTGGACTACAAGAACCTGGTGTATGTCATCACACACGGTGAAGAAAAAGACCAAGAATAGAGCTGTTATCTCTGAGATTTCCATCTGGACATTAAAATCAATGTGTCATGTTTGTGCCAAGATATATGTGAGGGAGCACACAGGCAAACAGCAGAAAATTCAGATTCAACTATTTCATATTCAGAACTGTGTGTAAACTATTAATTATCTGTTGATTACATATAACTATATGTATGTGTGAGGGTATTGTTGTACTATATATGAGTAATTGCTTGATATGTACTAGGTGAAATTAAAATGTTATGTGATAACAGTAAAGGAAATGTTTAATATGTCTTCATCAGACCTGCTATGAGATATTTTTACTGAATAAATACAGGAAGGGAGGATTTGTATTAATGTGGGAATTTTAGTTTCACAGCACTGCACATTCACATTTCACTGGCAGTGGCACCTATGAAGATATCTGCAAAGATTTACACACTTATATCTCTGACTTTTTTCAGCTTTTATTGAAATGTATACAGGTCAAGTCTGGTGATTAAACTTGCATTTACGGTACAAACATCAGCGGTAAAAAGGTGTTTAAAAAGTTAATGTCACCAAAAGTATAAAAACTGAAGAATTTTTAAAGTACTATAACAACTGAAAATTTGAGGGTTTGTGTTACTATTGACCAGTAGTATGAAGTTTTGATGACAAGGGAGGTTCTCATTGGCTCAGACCATGCAGACCTATGAGGACGTTATCTGCTCCCAGTGTGAGAAACAATAACTTTTCCTCTTGACCCCATGAAGACAGATTTGTGTGTGGCTTTACTTCCCATAGTTGAAGCAGAAAAATCTTTTCAGTAGTGATATTTAATTAGTCATGTGAGTTTTAGTGCAGTGCTGACTGTGCAGCGGTGGACCATAGTGCAGAGCAGTGGAGTTTCTTTGTCCCAGGGTATTCCTTTAAGTGTAGAGTAAATATTTTTAAAAAGCATGGCGTTGCTACATACATATGCTTATGTTAAAAATGAATGATATCTGAGCCTGTTACTGTCCAATCAAAAAGTTTAAAGGTCTCTTAAATAAAGGGATGGAGGCAGTAGTTTACCTCATTAACCAGCAACTGAAGTTTGGCTGCACTAAGCTAAAGTCTTCTAGAATTGATCTCAGTGACGGTGCTCTTTCTGTTTTAGGGACTTGATCAATCAAACTGAAGAAGATCTCTTTTTCACACCTGAAACAATGTCTACCAGCTGATTTTTAATGGAGACTTTGTTCAAGGACTACCAGACTTCACAAATATTCGTCCAAACGTTAAACTCACATTTCACAGCAGTAGTATCCTCTGAAAATGTTGCAACTCAGAACAAAGTACAAAAAGGAAGCATGTAAATTGATCTGTCAGTATTTGAACTGCAAACATTCTTATTTTGGTTATCATCACCATCATTATTATAATTACTATTATAATAATAATTACTACTTATTTTACAACTACTTAATAACCAAATTGATGAACTAATGCTTTTGTCGTATTTTTACACTCAAAAACACATCTTTATCTGTTATACAGGTAGTGTTATAAAAGTCAGTGCCATGAAGTCACTGTAAAATACTAAACCTTTACATACAATATATTTTAGATCATAACTGCACGTGACAATACGTCAAGGTGAAAGAAATGTGTTTTATAATAATAATGATGATGATAATAATAACAATGTGGTTATACATTGTGCTGTCCCTATATAATACTGACTTTTATGATAATTAGATGAATACCTTGCAGGGCCATTTGTGTATGGAAAGAGGCTGGTATCTGAGGACTACTGCTCCTAACAACTAGTGAATAATCACATTGATCACCTTCTTCTTCTGGGCTGGAGACATCCCTCTCCATCCAGACCAGTAGGGGGCAGCAGCGGCGCAGCGGCAGCGGCAGCCTCCTTGAAGCTGGTACAAGGTGCGGCAGAGAAAAACAGAGGGGACACCATCGCTAGCTCGCGGCTAGTTCGCCTGACGTTTATTTTTTCAGTCCCTGCTTCGTTCCAAAAAAAACCCACGTTGGATGTGATTATTTTTTGTAAAGTGCGATTTTTTAGTAGATTATTAGTTTGTCCAAAGCGTCGACGTGCGGCTCAAACAGAAGCAGGGGTCACATCCACATCTTCACCCTCAGCCGAAGCTAACGTCAGATAGCTAATGCTCGGATAGCTAGCGGACTAGCTTTCACCACTGTGTTAACGCCAAGACCCTGATTCGACTCCAGCGTTGCGATGGCTGATGTTGACAAGCTGAACATAGACAGTATCATCCAGCGGCTTTTAGAAGGTAAGAGGACGCGGTGGGTTGTTAACACGCTGCTGTGACAGGCGCTAACTGCGGCTAAAGCTCCACTGGCGCATGTTTGTCAACATTTTGTGGAATAACTAGCCATTAGCCAGCTAGCGTTATTTATTATTCTACTCTGCTAACGTCAGTTTCAACATAACGTGTCTCTTGGTTGGTAATGTCAGTGTAATCTGAAGGACACGAAATCCACCCGGCCGAAGACACACTGTATTACACATTCATTGCGCAGTCAGGCGCCTCATGTAACTCACTGTATGATCACATTTTGCCCCGCACACACTCAGCCCGGAGCTGCTCTGTACCAGGCAGTGTAAACTTATGCTGGAACCGCGTTCAGCTCGACGTGTGTGCTGACTTTTGTTTGTTGTCGTGCCGCAGTCCGAGGAGCAAAGCCTGGCAAGAATGTGCAGCTCCAGGAAAACGAGATCCGCGGATTGTGCCTCAAGTCTAGGGAGATCTTCCTCAGTCAGCCCATTCTCCTGGAGCTGGAGGCCCCGCTCAAGATCTGTGGTATGTATGGTTTGTGTGTACATGTGTGTCCATCAGAAAATAATGGATGGAAAGTACATCTGTAGTATGTAGTCATGTGAGAAGCATCTCTGGTTTCATTTCCAAAGGAGACGATTACAAATTATGACTCATCTGTGTGTTATTCAATTTGCTGCTGTGGATGTATAAAGTTATCCTTGTGCTTATAGGTGACATCCACGGGCAATACTATGATCTGCTGAGGCTGTTTGAGTATGGAGGCTTCCCTCCAGAAAGCAACTACCTGTTCTTGGGCGACTACGTGGACAGGGGGAAGCAGTCTCTGGAAACCATCTGTCTTCTGCTGGCCTACAAAATTAAATACCCTGAGAACTTCTTCCTGCTGAGGGGAAACCATGAGTGTGCTTCAATCAACAGAATATATGGTTTCTATGATGAGTGTGAGTAGTATTTACTGAAGTCAGTGACTAAAATGTAATGTGCCATTGACAGGATCAGAGTTTTTAATTTTTATGTTGCATAAGTGCACCTATAATTAAAATATATTAAAGTCATAATGGCGTTACACATACGTAACATCAGTGGAAGAAGTGTTAGCATTGTTATGAGATAACAAAGAATTCTTATCTGTTTTGTTGTCTTGATGTTTTAGGTAAAAGAAGGTACAACATCAAACTCTGGAAGACCTTCACAGATTGTTTTAACTGCCTCCCTATCGCCGCCATTGTTGATGAGAAGATCTTTTGCTGCCACGGAGGTGGGTTCCTTTTTTTTTTTGGGGGGTGTTTTTTTTCTCCCCTCATATTTACATTAATTCCGCCGTTGTTTAGTTTCATGCACAAACTTTCACCATTTGCCGTCAGCTGTTCTTATTTGTCCTTCAGTAATGCTGTTTTGCAGTTTTTGAGTTGACGTAGGCTTCACCCACGTGTAATGGGTAATGACCTCAATATCAGTATGTTTATTTGTACTTTCCCTGCGGTTCCATCTAGGACTGTCACCTGACCTTCAGTCCATGGAGCAGATCAGACGCATCATGCGCCCCACTGATGTGCCTGACCAGGGTCTGCTTTGCGATCTGCTCTGGTCTGATCCAGACAAGGATGTTTTGGGCTGGGGGGAGAATGACAGAGGTGTATCTTTTACCTTTGGCTCAGAGGTGGTGGCCAAGTTTCTGCATAAACATGATCTTGATCTGATCTGTCGTGCCCATCAGGTAATCGCAATCCTCTTTTCCACTGTAAACAGCATTGTGATTATGTAACGTGGCTCTGTAATGGTGGGTCATTGGACACTGATACACTTGATTCATGGAAAGCAGTACGTCACACATTGTGCAAAGAACTCTATACACACTGTGTACACATTGTTTCCCAGACTGGAAGAGAGCAAAGGCTGAAAAAAACCATACACATGATTTTGTGTTGCACTAAGAACGCCTTCGGAGTCGTGTAACCTGTCTTTTCTATTCTTATCTCACCCTCAGGTCGTTGAGGATGGCTATGAATTTTTCGCAAAGAGGCAGCTTGTCACTTTGTTCTCAGCACCCAACTATTGTGGGGAGTTTGACAATGCTGGTGCTATGATGAGCGTGGATGAGACTCTCATGTGCTCTTTTCAGGTGATGTCTCTGCTTGTGCATCATTGGTCAAATATAGCTCAACTGCTCATACAACATTCATTTTAAAATACTAATCAATAATTGTAATGCAGTTATTTTACGATCAATTTTGTTATTTTTATCAATTTTGTAACTTATTTTGATCATTCAGAAATGTAAAAATTCACAGCACAAATGTCAAATGTTTTTTCTTGGAATCTCACCCCCTCAACTCTATATTCCTTTTGTAGATTTTGAAACCAGCTGAGAAGAAGAAGCCCAACGGCAGCCGTCCCGTGACTCCACCTCGCAACATGGTCACCAAGCAAGCCAAGAAATGAGAGGCCGGGTGTGGAGGCAAATCTCCGGAGTCTCACTCCTCTGTTCTGCTTTCGTCTTCTGCATTCGAAGGATTGGTAATTCTTCATGCTGCCAATACTGAAACGATATCCACTCCTACACGATGAAAGCAAATATTTTTGTTGTTTTGTCCACAGGGGTAAATTGATATGTCACCATGAAAACCTCAGGTGTTTTGCACTCCATTTTGCAGCTAGTCTTTGCCACATATGACTGTTCAATCAGGAAAATATAACAATATGGCTACTTATGCACAGGAATGCCTTGTTTGAAGCTGTGCACAATTTTTCCAGTTTGTTTCATGTTTTATTTTTTGTTTGTCATATTTTTCCTCATCGTTAATAATGGGTATTAAAGGTTATAAAGCCCATTGGGGAAAGTCACAAACACCTGTTTACTTCTTTAAACTTTATTTACAGTTATTTTAGTCTGTGTTGTAGCACATTGACTTCACATTGCATCATCACATTTTTAAACAAGTCGTGTGCAAAATTAATGAATAAGAAAGCACTCTTGTAATGTCTAAATCTTTCTAATAAACTTTGAGTGTATTTTAGGGGGAAATGGTATCTGGGTGTCTTTCTTGTTCCTATGCTACAATGTTTGTTTACCAAGAACCCTTTTTTTATCTTAGATCTGACAAGAAACCAACTCACTAACAACAACAGCGTGGAACACATAACAGGAATTTGAAAATTGATTTTCTTTTTCGAAGGAAATGAAAATAAATTACAACAATAATGGATAAGACACTGTAGCAGTAATAACTTGTAACAGATATTCTGTTACAAAATAATAACAGTGGACTTCAACATCTAAGTTTCCCAAGACCCCTTCATGTCAGAAGGGGCTCTTCCATCAGTCAACACCCACGAGGGGGAGACGGAATATTCTGCGAAGTACAATTCACACTGTTAAATAGGTGAATTACCCAAGAAATGTTATTTGTGTTATTTTTCTGGAATGACCGGTTTTCTTTTGTTATTTCTATGAAACACGAGCTTATTCTCACGTGTCCTGTTTTCCCCTCTGTTTCGAACTGTGCCTGTTCTTTTCATTAGTTTGTACCCGTGACACCGCTCAGCACATGGTTTTATAACCTGTGAATAAGATGCGACTGAATAGTGTTACTTCCTTATAAGGAAGCGTGGGTTGCGTAATCTCGTGTCGTCAGCGGTCACAAGACCAAGGGGAGAGAGAGAGAGAGAGAGAGAGAGGCAGCGGAGGTCGGCTGTGTGTTTGTGTCCCAGAGGCTCAGCAGGCAGCGTGGCTATGGAGAACCAGCACCTATTGCTCTTCTGGAGCGGACCGGGCGACTGTTTCCTCTGAGTTTCTCTCGGCTTTTGTGTGACGCTCCCCCGCGGCTCGTGTTTACTCCACCAGGGGGGAAGGAGGCTCGTTGTCTCGGTGCGTGGCGGCTGCTGTCGGCGGCTGTGCCTGCGTGTGTAGCGCATCCTCCAGCCTAGGTTAGCGGGTTAGCTCGGGACAAAACACTGCGCTCCCCGTCGACGCTGAGCTAGCAGGGGCTGCTCGCTAGCTAGCTCGGCGGAGTGCTGGTGCGCCGAGGGGGATGTTGTCCGTGCTGTCGTACGGGAGACTGGTGGCCAGAGCTGTCATCGGCGGACTCTCTCAGACGGACAGCCGCGACTACAGCCTGGTGACGGCGAGCTGCGGCTTCGGGAAGGACTTCCGGAAAGGCATCCTGAAGAAAGGCATGTGCTACGGGGACGACGCGTGCTTCATCGCCCGACACAGATCCGCAGATGTTCTGGGTGAGTTGTCTTTGTTCAGTTCGCTGTGGAGACCTCAGCCAGGCATCCCTCTGTGTTCACACTGTGACGGAGGTGACAGGTCAAAGGTCACCGCCTCCAGCCCAGCTCATGTGCAGAGTGTGGGATTTAAATGTATTCATAATTATGTTTTCATGAGTCGCTTGAAAACCAAGATTTACTGCGTTTTCTTGACCTTAATACATCGTTAATATCTACATGTTATTGTTCTTCACATGTGAGTGTGATTTGTGTCCAATCGTTTAGTTTGGCCCTTGAAAGATCATATCAAATTAAAATGGGCTTGATAGGAAGAATGTTCCCCAGCCCTATGTTACCTAAAGGCCACAGATTCTCCTACTTGTGTGGAAAGAGAGGGGGGAAGCAAGGGGTTCAGTGATCTACTGCTAGATGGCAATAAATCCTACACTGAACCTTTAAGTTAAGCTTTATTTAGGCTTATAGGTCCATATCAGTATTAAAATACAAAATAATAAATTACAAAATATAGCACTAAAATATATAATGCAATCATCACACAGTGATTGAAAATGCATACAGACATTTGTTCCAGTGTTTCCAGGAACAAGATATGTTACTGTTGTCTCGGTTAAGGCTCTAATAATTTTCTTTGTCAGTTAATCGAAACATAAAGTTTTGTGTAAAATTAACGTGCAATGCTATTTTTACCTCGTTCACTGTCCAATACAATCATGCACTTTTTTGCCAGCTTTAACTAATATATATATATATATATATATATATATATATATATAAAAGATTGCTTTATTTGTTGTTGTCCCTTATCTTTTGAACATTTTGGAGATGCACAGCAAATTTCATTGTACAATTAACAATGACACTTAAGGGATTATATTCTCTTATTCTAACATCACTGCACAGTTGTTGTTCAGTATTGATCACATCCATCACAGAGATACACCCTTGTCATAAACAAACTTGACCCTGAACCTCTGAGCTCATTCCTCACACCAAATGTCTTCAGCAAACAAAAACTAAGCAAGGTCTTAAAGTCTGCAGTATTGAAGGTTGATCTAAAATTAATCCACAGAAGCCTTTAATCTCATATAAACAACCTGCTATTTAATATCTCTGCAAATCTACTTTACATCTCTGCACACTGAGTTAATCAAGACTTGCAAGGAAATATACAAACCAGGGCATCGTTTACATCAGGTTGTTTCTGGATGGTTTTTGGAGGGTGGATGAGTTGCAAAGCTGCGTGTGTGCTCTACTGGCAGGCCTGGCTCTCTGCTACATTCTGCCACAGAGGAGACGCAGTGGGCCATCCTTGTATGGTCAGCGAGGCAGATGCTGGCGTCCCGCGAGTAATGAGACTAAAGTTTCCTTTCTAGAAAAATCTTGGACCTGGCCAAAGGCTCCTCTGGGAACATGTGAGCCTATTAACCTTCAAATCAGACAATTAAACCTTCAGAACATGCTTGGTAAACAACATGCTAAAAAAATAGACGAGGGCTTCAATTATGAAATTTCTGCTTTTAGCTAAGGGTGCAGAGTTTAATGTATCAGGAGAGTGTGAGAGATAAATGTTATTAGTGGGCCTGAATCGCAACAAAGGTCAAGTGGTTTCTCATTACTTGAAACAACCCCCTGCATTTTTAATTATCCCCTGTAAATGACCAGTGGGACTTTATATAACATTACCAGAATGAACTGAAAGCACGACAGGTCAAAGACACTGCTCACGGATGCAGGTGGTTTCACTCAGTCTGTGACAGTTCCTTATTTTAAGAAACACAGTTTTTTGTGTACTGTGTTTACTTTTTCACCTCTGTGAAAGTTCCTTTTTGGGTTTCTGTGTTGTGCAGCTGCGTGGGATCCTTCTTGTGTCTCTCTTGTCAAACTAGTCTGAGGAATGTCAACAACGATTACTGTATTCATGTTCTCATTGTCGCTTCAAATCTTTACTGTCTTAATGGGAACATTTGGTTCCCTGTGGGGTTCAACATTCAGCATTGTGTAAAATATGATAGCATGATGGAAGCTGTTTTTTTTTAAACTAAAAATAGAGGAAGAAAATATTAGTTGCTGTCATTGAATCAACACCTTTCTGTGTTATGATTTTTTTTTAGGTGTGGCAGATGGGGTAGGTGGCTGGCGAGACTACGGCGTGGACCCGTCACAGTTTTCGGGTACGCTGATGAAGACATGCGAGAGGCTGGTGAAGGAAGGTCGCTTCGTTCCCAGCCACCCCGTGGGAATCCTCACGACCAGCTACTACGAGCTGCTGCAGAACAAAGTGCCACTGCTGGGTGAGTGAAGCCAGTTTGGGGTCCACTTATATTAGTTTTAAAGCACATTAAAGTTGGGAGGACTGAAATACTCAATGTTTCTGAGAATAGATCCTGTAAGTATGGCCTGGTACATGTACACTGTCTTGTACCTCAATACAGTTTCCAAGGCTTCTCAGGTCTCATTTTCTGAAGCATTCGTTTTAGACATGTTTTCATTGTTTCCCCCCTCGGTGCCGTTCACCTGGTTTAAATAATCACTAAACTCATATAGAGCCTCCTGAGCCATACACTCTGCTGGACTGTGTATGCCAACCTATGCCTGCCTATGAAACCGTGCATTTTCCTTGTGGTTTGGGTCAGAGTTTACGATTTAGAGTTGGGTTGTTTATTTCCGCCGGTTCAGATTAGTGGTGGCTGGATGGAGATTTTTGCTACATGACTCAGAGAACAGACAGATCCGATTAAGAAATCCTGGGAATGTCCCAAGTCCCGGCCTGCCCCGTGCAGTTCACTTCCATGATCCCTTTCCTCCTTTGCGCCACTTCCCGACAAAGAAGCATGCACAAACACGAAGCATCAACTGGAGGAGTGTCTTTACTACCAGCGCTCTGTCCTTGTTAGTTTTCAGTACTTTTCCACCCCGTTATCACATGTGCAGCAGGGCAAACAACACTGCATTGTACTGCTAACTTCACAGCCGAGGGAATGTTCTTGAGGCTGGCGGCGTGTGTAATTGTGCTGCTGGAGGGAAAACAGAGGAGACGGGAGAGTGAGTCACCGTGCGTGAGAGGTTTTGAAGGTCGACCCCAGAGAGCATATTTCGGCGGGCCAGATGAATCAGCAGCAGGGTGTGGCAGTACGATGTCCACCCTTTCCACCAGCTCATGTTTCTTCTTCACTGTCTCCCAGATGGTGGAACTCACAAAAACAGATAAAAACTGCTTATTGTAAGTTTGTGTATTCAGGCTAACCTCAGTCATCAGTCTCCCTAATGCACTTTAGATAGGCATCTCTCTGAGGAGCTGTAGAAAGTCAACAAGAGGAGAAGTTGGGGTTTCTATTCTTCCATTTCATTAAAGTTTAGATTTGAGATATTTTGGAGGTATTGTAGTCTTTATTGATAGGACAGAACACTCCCTCAGGGAATTTGATGTTGAAGGCCAGCAGCAGACAAATGGTTTCCAGAGACTGCTTCCCCCTGTCAACATAGTCTCCCAGGAACAGGTAGTTGCTAGAGGATCATTCTTTTGAAATACAACTATGGAGATTTTAATAGGCCCGTTTTCATATGTACACAGGTCTTTTTCTATGTATTGTTGGTGTTTCTGTAGCACACAAACTGTGTTTTAGGTCAATGAGAATGGAGCTTCTGCAAAAATTCATACAGGTTGAAGATTATTTGAAACTGCATTTTCAGTGTTTTCATGTAGACATGATAAAAAGAGCTTTTGACTTGTAATGTCATTGTTGTGAGCCAACTGAAAGCGTGAATAACCTTTCTTCCGGCCCCTGATTGGCCATAATGGCTTCATGATTAGGGTTCTATTGCTGCCTGTTGCTTTGGCATGCTCTTTATCGCGCATGACAGCTGTTTTTTAAGAACAGAGGAAGAAACCCCTAATTTTAACAGATGTTTTGACTTGTCACAAGGAAAAGATCAGGTATAAATAAGGAAATAAACAATGACGGAATTCTATTTATCTAATATAGTTGTTACAATCACCTGTATCCTGCTAATGATCTACTGATGATGATTACAGCCTATTTGCATTTGAGTATATTTCAAACTTTTGCATTGAAATTGAAAAGTAATAAGTGTGTCTGCTTGATGTCTGCAGGTAGTAGCACAGCCTGCATCGTGGTTTTGGACAGACAGAGCCACCAGCTGCACACAGCCAACCTGGGAGACTCAGGCTTCCTGGTGGTGCGGGGAGGGGAGGTGGTCCACCGCTCAGACGAGCAGCAGCACTACTTCAACACGCCCTTCCAGCTGTCCATCGCTCCCCCCGGGGCTGAGGGCGCCGTCCTCAGTGACAGGTGAGACACCCGACAGGGGGAACTACCCTGCATCTGCTGTAGTCCCAACTTAACTGAACTTGGTCCATTGAGCCGTTCTCAGACATGAACTAATTGAACAGTGGATGGACAGCAGATCATACATGCATTCAGCACAGCAGATGTGATAAAGCCCAACACATCCCTATAACAACACGCATCACGTGCACACAAAGACAAAGACTCAGTAAACTGCCCTTCAGAACATTTAGTCCCTCGCATGCAGCAGTGTGTAGTGAAAGAAGCGACACTGCTGTACTGTGTTGAGCTGAGAGTAGCAGTGTGTCAGGGGGCCACGTGCTGCGGTGTCCCGTTAGTGTGGCGTGCCAAGTGGCAGCAGCAGTAGTCGTCAGCAGGGTGGCTGCTGGATGTTTGCCAAGCTTTCCCTCTCACCCTGGTCAAAGTCTGTGTGGCCTCATGGGTCAAGTGAAGTGGCTGCAGCTAATCCTGCACCAGCGGCCACACCTTTTCACTCACTCTGTCCTTAATTCAGGTTCACTATTCTGAGCCTCTTTTTAAAAGTGTTTTCTCATAAACTGACAGAAGATGAACGAGAACTGAGTGTCGAGCGTTAATTTGATTTCTTGTAAATGACCCCAGTTTAGTTTCAGCTGACGCGCAATGAGTTCCACTGGCTGTCGTGGATTTAATGGGATTCTTTTTCATTTTGTGCTTTAGTCATTTAGTTGAAGGATTTAGCGCAGGAGGAGATTAAGCTTTCAGTCTGAGATCAAAACAAGAATCCAGGGGTCAAAACTGAAGTGCATTAATGTCCTTCCTGCGACAGAGGGAGGATGGAGCATGTTGATGTCGTAGAGGGAGACTCTGACAACATGCACCTGAAGAAGAGATATGTTTTCAAGCTCAACATGCAGGGGACTGGTTATTTATAATGCATTGTGGGAAAATTACAGTTGCAAATGTTTAAGTTGTCCTGCAGTACGGTTGTGAAATGTATTTAGGTCATATGGTCAGAGAGTAAACAATCTTCTTGTTAGGATAGAAAATCAGACATCACTGCAGCACTGTGTTTGGAATGATCAGGCTAAAAAAAGAAAAATGCCAAATATTGAGTAACATGAGTACGACTAAAACTCAAAGCCTGGTTTCTATCTCCATCCGAACCAGATTTCCGATCTATCAGTGTAATTATCTGTGTTTTGAGATCATTTGAGTCACAAGTGAGTATGGCTCAGTGACGGGTTTAACAATGGATGACAAATGCAGACATGGCAGCTAATTCATTCCTTTTACAACTGCTCATAAAATGTATAAACTTACAAGGGATATTCTCCATCTTGTCCTATGTTCTAAAATTATAAACAGATTCTGCATGTGAATATGTAGAATCTGTAGGCTTCAGGTTTCTGTTTCTAGTTTGACCAATCACGGTTCAGCAGGGTTTGGTTGCCCGGAGGTAAACAGTCTACACTAGAAGCCCCAAAATATTGGCCGTTGCCCCCGCAGGCTAATTCATCGTCAGACGAGGGGCTCTGAGATTGACACACAAACCATTTATCCTAATTCAACATGCACGCCTCACTCTGGGTTCCCATATTGTGTGTGCACTAGTCTTGTTCTGTGAGTTTACCCGTCTGCAGGGGAAAGTTTTTTCAGTTTTTTCAGTTCAGCTTCACCAGAATCCCAGGACAGGCTGTTTCTAGGAGCTGTGGCTTCATGTGTCTTGATGCAGTTTGAGGACAGTTTGTACTGAATGACATTCGTGACTGATGAGGGGCTGTGCAGCAGGGTCAGGGCATTTTCCAAGAAGCAAACTTGACACTGGCAGACTAACTTGGTTCCTGCCTCCATATGTTTGTTGCTCCCGTCATCATAATGGATGATAGCACCTTTTATTGGACCTGGGTGTTCTTTCCAAAACCATCATGTGATGATTCCTGAATTAATCCTCATTCAGCATGTGATTAGGTTTCCGTAGCCAAAGTGGAATATCTGCAGCAAGTGGGAGTCCAGCCTGTCGGTGCCGGTACGTTCTCCTGTGGGGTAGAGTAACCTGCTGTAATCAGTGAGCATTCCTTCAGAATAAGAGAAGCTGGGTCAGAGGCTCATGTTACTCTACCAAGTCCAACAGGACAGATTTCCTGGGAGAACATTTTAATTTGAACACTGTTACTAAAATTATAGCATTGCATGTGATCTCTGCCTGACTCTATTGTGTCATTGCCTTCAGCCCTGACGCTGCAGACAGCTCCTCCTTCGATGTCAAGCTCGGCGACATCATCCTCACCGCCACCGATGGGCTCTTCGACAACATGCCTGACTACATGATCCTGCAGGAGCTGAAGAAGCTCAAGGCAAGTCCCAAACAGGTTTGCAGGTGGGAGTGGAATCAAAAATATGTCTGGAATACAAATGTCACGCCTGCTTTGTTTTTTTGGCTCCTCAGAACTCAAATTACGAGAGCATCCAGCAGACGGCCCGCAGCATTGCAGAGCAGGCCCATGTTCTGGCATATGACCCCAACTACATGTCGCCTTTCGCACAGTTTGCCTGTGACAATGGACTGAGTGTAAGAGGTGAGTGTCTCAGGTCCACGTGAAGCTAATCGACACTGATGCTTGTTTTTTATTTTATTTTTTTATTTAATCTTTATTTATTCAGGCAGTCAGAGATTTTTTCTTTTTCAAGAGACCTGAGAACAGGAGACGTTCAAAATCAGCAAATTAATACAACAAGGAGTTGTTTAATAGAAGCAACAAGGACTTAATTAAAACTATTTGAACATGAAAAACATCAGATAACAAAGATAAAATCACCAAAGGGAATGTAAGACTACTTCCATATATATATATATATATATGAAAAGTGAGAACACTAAAGTGTTTTTAATCTCCGCCAAATCACGTGAACATTCACTGGGCATTCCGGTGTAAACTGTAAGTTTATCACAATCTGCAACAGGAATTGTCCCAGATTGCCTAAATAATAGTTTGCCCCCTACGCATGTAAACAGTTGTATGATTGTAAAATGCAGAATTAAACTGCACACTAGTGCTGTTAACAAAGACAACAGAGTCAGCAACTCTTGCAATTGATGATCCATGTTGCGTTCTACACTAGTAGCTGATGCTGGTTGTTTTGTTCAGGAGGGCGTCATGTGATAGGAGCCCTGACGACTCAGATAAATTCACATCATGAAAAAAAAGACTCAATCAGCAAGAGGTTTTTAGTGTCTGTGTCATCGTTTCCAAACATCTTTGTTTGCCCTTACAAACTAAAACGCTGCACTAAGACCATTAATGTTTGCAAACTTCTGTTTTAGTGGCTCTAAAACTAGTAGTGTGGATGCCAGGCGTATCCGTAGCGGAGTTGATGCATTTTCAAATGAAAACATATTAATGTGGATGTAGCCTAAAGCTGCAGTTGTGGGGCAGATTCCAACTTATTCCATTTAAAAGGTGCATAAAACCTGAACCCAGTTCTGCCAACATTAATGCAAGTGTAGGGATACCTAAGGTGATGTAGTTACTGGATTGTGACCTAGTGCTCTTCAAAAATGTCATGAATCCTAACAAGACACTGCTTTTTATTGTCCAGGAGGAAAGCCGGATGACATCACCGTGCTGCTGTCCATAGTGGCAGAGTACACCGACTAGACTCTGCATGGAGCTGTGACGGGGGGGGGGCGTCTGCCTCTGCAGGTGATGAACTGCTTTGATTCCTGCAGGTCAGGATGAAGGACTAACGTCAGATGCTTTCCTCCACCTCTGCCGGTACTGCTCTGCCTCAACTCCCAACTGGCAACCCCCCCACCCTCTAAAGAGAGTGTGAAGGAAAAAACCTCCTACACACCCACTGCAGTGTGATGCTGTACATCACAGAGCTGCTGTATAAAGAGGAGCAGAAGCAGGACACATCCTCTTGGCCCGGCTGCAGCGTTGGCATCTTTGCAGTGCTCCAGTGCTCAGTGGATAATCCCATTGGCCGAGATAAGTAGACGTTAGGCATGTGGGAGATGAGGATCCTGTCTGACGGGGATAACTTTTCTCTGGGCAGGGAGGCAGTTGAGATTCAGAGACGGGGGTGGCAGATGTAGCCAGATGGTAGGTGGCAGACTGTTGGAGCAGCCCCCACACACTGGGCTTTGACACCAGTAGTGTCAAAAAATGGAAATGCACAGGAAACGGCAGCATTAGGGCTTAATACATGGGAAGACTTGTGCAAGTGGATGTTCATCAAAGGGCCTGGAACCTTGTATGTGTGTGCAGAGAGCATATGTTAAATACTATTATATGACTTGTGTGCTGTTCTGGGATGTTTTGTAAAAGTTTGCAAAAAAGTAGTGTGTGATGTTTCTACATGTGTGGTTAGTTACTTGGGGCAGGTTGATCCAATAAGACTTCATGAAGAAGATCGGCAGCTGCCTTTTCCAGACCAGTGAGTTCACGACTTGCACACATTTTGATACTTCATGGGAAGGATATTTTTTTTGTTGACAAGCCTGTGGAGATATATATTGGGTCAAACTGATGCCCTCCCTTTAATATCCCAGCTGCTGTTGCTGAAGTCTTGGTTGTGATGACATGTCATGTGTGTGTGAATGTTTTCTGGTCGATGAATGTACTCATGTGCTCGTCAGTGTGTATGAAGGATGTGAAGGCTACAGACTTCTCCATATCCACTGGGCTTAATTGGTCTTGCAGCCTTAAAACGCACAAGCTTGAAAAGCATATTTGAAAATATAGCTCAACACAGCGGACGTTGGTCATTTGACCAAATGTATTTTTGTAACCTGTTTGTTCAGTGGGGTTGTTGAATTGTTTGGACTGATCACCACATTGCAGTAGCTTTAGAAACTTGTTCACAATCAGTGTGGTCCCCTCTTCTCTCTCCTCTCTGCTGTAGAGCTCCAGCGGCACATTCATAACGTCAGGTCACTGCAGGTTTCAAGTGAAAAATGCTCATAGTGTTTCCATTACATCACCACAGATGTGCACTCTGCATTTCCTACAGTTCTTACCCACAGTTAAAAAACATTTCTTTAGAAAATCCATATTTATTCTTAATGTTATGATGATAATGTGCCTTGTATCAGGTGTCTGTGATACTGGCAGAAATGTCCGTAATTCTTTAAAATGCCCGACCCTGTGTCGGGTACAGAGCCTGAAACTGTCAAAGTAGCCATAAGAGAGGAAACAGCTTATGTCTTAACACTGGGCGTTTTCATCTACAGCAACATTCAACATTCGTTTTTCTCTTGAAATCTGCTGCTCTGTCTGCACTCGGTCCGGAGCTTAGGAATAGTGATAAAGCCATCATCCCCTGCTTAGAAAATCCTCCACATCACTGTTTACAATCTGCACTGTCAAACAAGCCGTTTCCTGGCTGAATCCCACGCGTTCACACTGGGAGACGGCAGATTCAGACGTCTCTGTGAGATGAGGCTGACGGACAAGGAAGAGCAGATTTGGGCAGAGGGAGCAGCTAATGCTTAAAATGTGAGTTATAACTGTTAAAGCACTGAGGACAATCTAAGTAGCCTTAATGATTTTACAAAGCAATTCTCCCAGTCAGACCTGGTGGTTCCTGCTCCCTGACTCTTCCCTGTCGTCTCCCTTCCATTTCATCTCTCTACTTTGTTACTACCACAGCATGGACCCCACTGTATCCAGATCTGTTCTCTGTGAAGAAGCATTTTCAGATCTGTACAATATATGAATAAAGGGTATAGTATTTATTATCCTGTTGTGTTTGGTGTCTTTGATTTCAGCGTCAACCGGCTGTCAGGTTTTTTTTAGAAGACTATCAGATGCACGAGTATTGCAGAGTACATCAAAGAGGTATCTTTTTCACAGGCTCAGGCTACATGCCTCTAAGGCGGAATTTTCCCATCATCCCATCTGTCCCATTTAACTCTTCATAGTGTGTACTTCACTGAAGTCAGCCCAGTATAAGATCATTGTTAAGAAGGTGTGTGCACTGTGTGTGTACTGTGTGTGTACTTCCACAATCCTCAGACAGTCAACAGACAGGTGTGGCATCTTCACACTGTGGTTATGTTTTCACAGACGATACATAATTGTTATGACTCATGTATTTTACACAATGAAACAGCCAAAACTAATTAGTTTATATACACTTATTACAAATAAGCATCGTAAATAGATTTGGTCATTTCCAACTGAACATTGTGGGGAACCTGAACACTGAATATAATTTAAACATTTAAGTTAAGAACAAAACACCTACAACCAATTTAAAATGCAAACTGCATTGAGTATGTATTATATGGATATATTAATATAGTTGAGCATAACTTGTTCTGACTACAGTTGAATCGTAGGGTCTACTTTTAGGTCCAGATGATGAAATTCACATCCCTTCACTCTCTTTTCACAGTGAAGGGCTTCTTGTATAGTCTCCCTCCAAATCGTCTTCTGTGTCACTGTAACAAGCCAGAACAGGAAGACTGACATCACAGCCATCGTCTTCCTGCTCTGACGCCAAAGCCCTGAACAGCAGGGAGCAGATCTACAGAGGAAAACAGACGACATGTGTTATTTAAACAATATTCTATTATTTTAGGACTCAGTTGCCTCACTTTTCCATTTTTGATGAACAAAAGTGTTCAAAGTTAAATCCTAAGAGGACTAAAAGAAAATAGTGCTGGGTCACTAGAAACTGGTCTGAGAAGATAATATTGTTGTGATCTCTCACATCCTGTAAGCCTGCTTATCTTGGTCAGTGGTGAGGTATTATGGGTATACTTCCCAGTAGAGGTCAAGTAAAACACTCCACAATGCCAACCGACCTGTCAACACTGTGTAACATCAAGGGTATAGAGACCACTTGGATTCCCAGTGAAAATAAGGAAGTAACTGGAAGCCCTTGTTACCATGGTAGACGCAGGAGTTGCCATGGCACTGGCCTCATCAGGTACGTCTAGTCCGTGAGGATCGTCAGCTGAAGACAGAAGGTGCATGAGAGCAGGTGGGTTGATGATAGGGCTGCCCTGACTGGATGTGATCAGCTCCATCACAGCAGGAACATTCTGGGACTCCCTGCTGTCTCCCTCATGAGAGACCACAGGTAGAGCAGCAACATCTGCACATCTGGGAACACACACACACACAATGTCTGTGGCAAGAGGTAATGACCGGTTCCTGAGCAGAGGAAAAATAGTCATAACACTGTGCAAGGTAAAGACAGCTCTGTTCCTCTACAGACTTCCCAGTGAACACAATGCAGTGAGTCTTAATGAAATTGGATCCTGAGGATGTGGATTATCACTGAGCCTGGTGAGGAGTTGTGGAGTGAGGTTTATAAAGGCACGACTGATGGAGGAAGAGCAGAAGAAGAAATTCCACAAGACACAGACAAACATGTTAAAAAAGTGGGCATCTTTTTTAACAACTTGAACAGAAAATGTGTGATTTGATTTAAACACATTCAACTGTGTTGTTCTAAATTATAAAAGTATGTTTTGCTTTTTCCCCCCAGAATTTAAAATAAAGAGAGATATTAGTATGTGTATGAGGAGTTGAGTAATATTTTGATAATAGAATTGTCAAATAGAGTGACTAGGGTGATGAATCTCTCCCAATTTGAATATCGCTATTACTATTGTGTGATGATGAATATTTACTTTCATTAAGACATTTGTGAACAGAGCGTATAGTTCTCTGCATGTAGTCATCAACTGATCCTGAAAGTGCATGCCTAAAGCTCGCTATGAGCAAACATAACAAACCACTCTTGTGCATGTAACCACACTACATGTCATCAACCTCACAGAAGCAACCAGACCAGAGGTTTGAAGAGGAACACAACAGGAAGAGGTAAAGAGTACGTGCATAAGTTCATAAGTCTCCAGACCGCCTCTGGCTTCATACTTAACAAGGCCCTGAGAAAGAAGGTGGGAATGTTTTGTCCCAAGCACGACCCGAACAACAAGAATACACTGCATTTGTTCCAAAACATAATGGAGGAAAGGAGTGCAGGAGAAAGACAGGAGCACTGAAACGCTGCCTGCTCATCAGGTCAGTGATGTCCCTGCAGACTTCCAGCAGTGCACACAAGCAAAGCAAACTACAAATGACCCAGATGTTCAGCAGGACATTGGGGACTGGTGTGACCAGATCCACCCAGAGTGCAGCGGTACAGAGTTTGAGAGAGGGTTAGCAGAGCAGGACAGTGACGTTGGCAGAACAGCCAACCAGGCTAGCATAACGGAGATGAGGGGATTAGAGAACGTCACACAGACAGGCTTCTAACCCCACACGTCCTGGGCTTGCCCTATTTATGTCTGTTACAGGCACAAGGCTGGCTGCTGAAACACTATGCCCTCTTAGGAAGCTAAAAACAGCCAGTGAGGGCAAACCGCCTCAGCTGGAGCCAGGAGAGAGGCTCAGGTAGAGCCCCTGTGGGAGGATTGGATTCTACTCTCTAATAGATCTGAGAAAGTCGGCCTGCACAGACTTCAGTGGTGACAAGGACGATAATCTGGTGAAAATAATAATCAAATAGATCTTACCCTCATCTGTGCCACTGTGCTGAGGGTATAACAGATCACAGTTATTACAGAGAGGATTAAAAGCATGTGGCTAGAGATGATAGTGTTAGTTACCTGGGTGAAGTGGGGGCCGGGGGGCCGACAGGCTGAGAGGGGCCCGTGTTTTCAGAGTCGATCAGAGTAGCCAGCAGTACAGTGGCCTCTAGGACCATGTCCTCCATGGAGAAACACACAGGCCTGCAAAGCACATTCATAATACACTGATGTATCTCTGACTGAAGCAGAAACCTATTAAATCCAACTTTATCCAATCACCAGTATCTTTCACGGTTTTACCAGCCAACAGCAAATCTCTGTATAAGTGGTCACTTAGTGAAAGGACTGGTAATATAATTAGACTCATCTGCCACAGTTGAAATTGAAATGCCATGAATTTTGAGGTTGTCTGGTGTTAATTACACACTTGAGTGCCACAGACTGACGTTGGCCTCTGTAATTTGAGATACAAATGCCACTCAAGTTAATCACGATGGCAGAAAGGCACTTACTTTCCTGCAGCAGCAAAGTGGACCGACACTGGAAGACAATGTGACTCCGCAAAGGACAGAAAACCCTGGAACAACCAAATGGTAGAAATTCCCTGGCATAAAACGAGGACGTACTTGTCACCACTGTAACATTTTAATAGCTGATCATTTTCAAAGCAGTGCTGTGACTTGTTTACAATGATCAGGCTAAAGAAAAATACTAAAGCTTGAGTAAATTGAAGGCGACTAAAATTCAAAGCCTGGTATGTAATCCATCCAAACCCGATTTTCCAAAACCGAGACTCGTCTGAAGGCTAATGAGGAGCTGCACAGCAGGACGTCCAAGAGACATTCCAAGACATTAGGGACAAGAGCTGAGGGTGTTAACGCAGGTCATGAACTGGACTAACTCAAATGCTGTTTATCCAAATTTCCAAATGGCCAACCAAGCTCTTTTTCCTTTGTTTTCTAAACTGGCACAGAAAACATTTGGACACTGCAACAAACTTTGTAATTACTGAGAATGCCACTCTGTAAATGACATTATGTTTCTCCAACATAACATGTTTTGCTGTTACTCACGATATAAATAGTTTAAGACTGATTAAAGTTGAACCAGCTCTTAAAAACAAACACATACTTGGCTTTGAAGTTACACGTTTCATTATGAAGTAGTAATTTGTAGCCTATAGTTTCTGGAACCCGTGACTTCAATTACTTTTTCCATGACGTGGGTTAACATGCGTCACTTAGGTCACAGTATCTTTGCTATAAAGATGAATCACATGGCTGAGGGGAAAAGTTCGCATGAAAATGATATATGCAGACACTGCTACAGAGGCCTTTTGACACTGGAGAAATGTGACCTGTTAGACATGAAATGCTCCTGTTGAGACAGTCACACACACACATCATTTTTTCATGTGACAGGATAATGGGAGCCTCCAAAAATAACCCTGTTACCCTCAACTCCTTCAGACAGAAGGTTATGTCTGAGTCCGCTCCGACCTGGAAGGAGTCAAACTCATCAGGGTGTAAGGACATCTCAGTGTACATCATCTTCATGTGATCTGTCACAGGGGTGCATCCAAGGTAGACATTTTAGAATTTGTTTGACCGTGGTTGAAGAATTTGATATTTTATATTTCCATTACAATTAAACATGTCAATCTCAAAACTGGTGCAACCCCAGTATTATCTTGGGCCTGAGCCAAATCAGAGTGTAACATCAGCTCACCGTTTCCCGCCTCGTGGTAGTTTCTCAGAGTGAATCTCAGAGGAGTGGCAGACAGAGTGATTTCCTCCAGGGACACTGGGAAATGCAGTACCATATCACTGAGAAGTCTGCAGAGGTAGAGAGCAGAACAAGCACTCTCAGAATCAAACTCCGAGAAAGATCAAACAGGATCTACTGATGGAGGATGGTTTTCCAAAGACTAAATGCTATTAATGTGACGAGGTATTATTGTTTATGTCCTTGTCAGTCTGGTTGATTAAACTGGACTGCACTGAACAGAAGGTGTTTTAGGGGATTCATCTGTCAGCTGTAAGTAGAAAACATCCTCTCTCTGCATACACTGGACTGCTGAATCCATACATATTATTAATAACACAGTAATTCTATTTGTTTTTGTTACTTGATTAAAGATGGATTTTTATAATTTACAAGTAAAAAAATTGTGATCGCAGAAAGGACATTCACAGTAATACTTTGTGCTCATTAAGAAACCAGTCTACAAAACCACTGCACCTTTGAAAACGTTGTGGGAAAAGGATTTGGGCACTTCCTTTCAACAACGTGATTGGGATGAAATGATTGGTGTTACTAAAGAGATCTCTAGAGACATCAGAATGAGCTTAATACAATTTAAAACCATCCACTGATACAACTAGTACCCTAGAGATGCAGGAATAGATTATAAACTATAATCATGATTATAGTATCATGATTTGCAAACGAGGAAATGGAAGAGTTGCAGAAGGCCCATTAATTCAGGAGAGGGTTTCAGAGCTGGGTGGGGTGGTGGCTTTTGAAAAAAAATATCATATAGACTGATAAGCCAGGTTGAAAAAATACATTAGTGGAGAATGTTTCTACGATTTCACTCATTACAGGGGCCTGAATGAGGACAAGTCTTTTATTTGTGTGTACTCTTATCAATTGCAAATATAACCCTCTGAGCTGTTGGCAGTTATGAATGTGAAGGGATGGCTGTGACGACAGACCTGAACAAATAGACACTATTTAATCTATTCTGTCAGGACTACAATTTTCATGTGACAGTGGTACAGTGGACAGGTCTACTGGACATCTCTTATTTTCACACTGATGTCCTTACTTCAGTCAGACAAAAGATTTTCTAGTATTTTTAGATTTTGTCTAGTGTGTATGGAGATGATCTATTTGTTGCTGATATTTAATTTCTCCTCTGTATGATGCTGATTCGGAGATTGTTGTTCTTGGATCGTGAAAATATGAAAAGTAAAAAAGACTAAAGACATAAAAAAAGATTTTGTTTGTGTAGAAAGGGTCCTATTAAATCAGATGTGGCTTTGTAGTTTATGTGATGGGTTTGTAACAGGAAGTGCAGGCTCCAACTTGATAATAGTGAGGTGCTAACCTAGCAGGGGCCTTCAGCACATTGGGGCAGAGGTGTGAGGCGAACTCCGCCTGCAGAGCCTCACTCTCCTGGAAGCGGAGGCTGTAAGTCTTGGTGATGCCTGTCACAAAGGCAGACAGATTTGCAGCACACTGCCATCAAGTGTTGACAGTATGTAATACAGTGTCCGCAGCATCGTGTTGGTGTTAATAGAGGTCATTTAGCTAATTCTGCGTTTCAAGGAAAACTATTTCTTGATAAGCAATGAGGTTTGTAGAAATTCTTTCCTTCACCCCACACGGATATCTGAAGGTACAAAATGTAATGTCACATACCATGTTTGCAGAAAAACTGGATTATCACTCGGTCAGTGGGAGTGCTGATTGTTATCTGACATCGTTCGACATTACGCTCAATGGCAGTCAAACACCGGAAAAGGGGTAGCACTGACTTGAAAACAAAAATATACAGATATTAGACAAGATGATCATCACTGTTTTAACACTGTCATATCATCATATGCCATAACATAGCCTGGTCAGTTCTGGTTGTATTAGACTTCCACTACTGACTGCATACCTTAATGACCAGTTTGCATTTGATGGTTTCACGGGCCGGCTCTGAGCCAGATCCCAGGCTGTAGTGTTGGAAGAACATTGGCGTGAAAAGGAAGCAGGCATATGCAGAGTGAGCGGCGTTCACTGATCTCAGCGCCAACTGTGGGACAGAGAGGTTCAATTCAGGTGTTCGGTAATCTGAGAGGGAGAAGGGAGGTGGCAGGGGCCCAACAAATGGAAGCCAGGTGTATAACATCCATTTTGTTTCAAATAGAAGGGAGGGGGAGAAGGTAAAACCTTATTCCTGGCTGCCGCAGGGTTTCAGAATACTTCCAGTAACAGTTGGTGCTGCTCACCCCTTTAACCATAGGATCCAACCACAGCTCTTCTCCAATCCGTGACAGGGCATGAACAGCTTTTCCAAAAACTGCAACACAACAAGGTGTCACCAGAGTTTAAGGCTAACAATACACTGTTGTCTTTAGAAGTCATTACGATACTGTATTAATAATCAAGTTCATTACAAATTACTAGTTTTTTCTCCAGAAGAAAGAGGGTCAAGTGCATAGAATACAAACACGCGCGAGCACACACACACACATTTGAGTTTCTATAACCTCAACCTTAACCTAAACTTAACCTTAACCTTAACCTTAACCTTAACATTAACACAAACCCAAACCATAACCTAAACGTAACCTCAACCTTAACCTGAACATTTACACACAGACACACACTAGCAGCTAATTAGCTAGCATATCTACTAAGAAGCTAAATGAAGCTACATTAGCTGAGCTAGCATTGCCTTCAATCTTTAAAAATGGTTTCAGAAACCTTATTAGCTGCTACAATTCATTTACAAGTTAATAATTTAAATTAACATTTGTCATATTGAATTTCACACTGTTCATATTATGATAGTCTTGGTTATTTCTACCTTTTACACCATTTCCCTCGAGGACACACTTCATACTTGCTGTAACTCAACCAGGAGCTCAGAGAGCAGATGCTAACAGGCTGATATGCTAAATAGCTTAGCTGAAGTAAATACAGCCATATTGACATGAGGCTAGTTTAGCCTGAAGGCGCTCAGTCACATATAGAAATGTAATAAATGTATTAACCTTAAGCTTTATGTACTGTTTTATTTAACAGGGACAGTCAACATTGTTCTACACCAGTTAGCATAAAGCTAGTAGCAGATGTTATAGTAAAACTGTACAGAATAAGTTATTAAACTAGCTAACTAGTAGGTAGCGCAATAAAATATAACATGTAAAGGTTTAGAATCACTACATACAAATAAAGAACGTAGCAACATTAATTCATGGAATAATGCTTCCTCTAATGAAAACTACATCAATCTTCATTTCCATTTCAAGTGGTGAAAAAGTCCAAATAAAACCTGTATCATTAACACATATACTGTATAATATAAATTCTGACTAAGAACTCAGTGACAGTAGAATATCCAATATCACAATCCAATATTTATTATTGTGTTATGGATGGTAGCATGTTAAAGAATAGAAGAACACTTTTAACAACAACTACAACCAAACATCCAACAAACAGAAGTAGGACTGTGAAAGCAGCAGCTTCTAATATGTGGAGTGTTGTATGAAACCACGCCTGCACACCATTCTTTGTAAGGAGGACATTCAAAATTCATATCTGAAAAACTGTGCAACCAGACAGAAGGTGTTAGTACAAAGATCAACATAAACCCTCATCGTATAAGGTCGTTAAAGCCGAGTTAAACCATCCGCCATCATATCCCTCCTCGGTTGACTATTTTGGGAAGTATGACATCAGGATTGGCTGTGCTGCTGCTGCTGCTGCTGCTGCCTTTCCTCTGCCCTTGTGGCTTCGCCCTTGCCTCCACATCCTTCCCTGCATCCTGTGTAAGTGTGCTGCTGTCTCCACGCTGATGCCCCCTCCTGCAGGAGGGACTCTGACCTGGGAGACATACAAAACACAACATGAGGCTGATGGCAGCGGTCAAAGTTAATGTCTGGGACGTTTAGATCCTCACCTGACTGGACACACGAGTGCAGCACATTGAGATAGTGCTGCTTCATCTGGCGTCTCATGTGCTCGGTACTGTACACATTAGCTATGCTGCAGAGGAAGCGTCTCTGTCCAGCTGTGAGGGCAGGGTGCTGAGACAAACACCAGAACTGATGTGATGGCAGTGATCTTGTTGCACGTGACAAATATCATAATGATCTCATTTAAACCATTTTATAGACATTGAACATGACAAGATGAAAACTGAGCATCTGTTCCAGCTTCAGGCGGTTACCTGTAAGAAGGGTGCAGACATCACAGATTTGGACATGTGTATTGTCTTCATGTGCTGACCGCCTGCAGGCACATGTGTGTGTGTTCCTCTGCACATCTTTCTCCCCTGCTGACCTGGTGAACACTCCAGGCCTGGCAAGGGAAACAAGTCACAAGACAATGCCTCATTTCCGACTATTTAGATCATCTGTAGTGTTACTGTGTTTAAGCAGCAGAGTTTAAACATAACACTACTGGAAAGGATTTCATTTCAACCATTATTATATCGTATTATAGCAACATTATGGGTTTACTGGATTTCATCAGGTAAATGCATTGGTAAGAATAAACATGTTTCTGGGTGATGCACCCACAACTCTGTTTCCCTAATGTGAATTCACTACATAAAAATGATTACTTTTTGTCTTTACAATTCTGAGGTATTTAAACTTAACCTAAGCATATTCATTTTATTCAGATTTATACTTCTACTCTGGTACATCCAGATGAAAACACAATATACATTTTTTTTGTTTTTGCCCTTAAAACTTTATTAGATAGCATCATAAGAGAGCGACAGAAAATGTAATAATAATAATAATTTAGATTTATTTTTACAGGACTTTTCTTTAAAAGTGCTTTACAAAGAAGAAACAAGACCGACAGTTTGATCAAATGAGAACGTATGGGAGAGAGGAGGATGTTGTGCAGTAAACAGTCTGGGTGGCTTGGGCTCATATCAGGGATCCAGTGCTCAGGTCAGGTATGTCCATGTGTTATGTACCCTGACATTCTGCCTTTTCATGCGCATTTATTCTACATCTGTACAGTTTACTAATACGTTGTTTTATATTTCTCATCCAGATGTTAATATCAGCTCCTAGAATATGATCTCTTGTTAACAAATATGCTGTGTATTCATAGTTCTTGAAGGTAGCTCCACCTCAAGTAGTTACAGCATTAAAATGCTGCTTGTGTTGTTGATGTACTTAAAAGTAATAATCCTTTGTATATATAATATGAACAGAGCCATTCTACACAAATGATACTTCAACTTTTGATAATTTTGTCTTTTCCTGCAAAAATGTGTTTTTCTTTAAAACATAGGACTTTTAACCATAGTTACAGTAAATTTCCGTTTACCATTTAAATACTTCCAGCACATTATACGGACATTAGACTGAGAATAAAAGGTTTGGTTTAGTCATCAAAGAGAAAACAAACACCTGCAGTTGCTTTTATTCCACATTCAAATCATCCATTTGAAATTCAATAATCAAGACAGGTTTATTCTATTTACAGTTGGCATTTAAAACAGGGGTTTGACTCACCCTCCATGTAACTCTTGTTAGACTCTGCAGACCTAAAAATAAATATTTTCACCATTTGAAAGAAGAATAAATCTAAATCAGTTATGTTCATCCCATTAGTTCTCGTGTTGTTGTCTTACCTCATTAAAATGTGACCACTTCCATTTTTTAACAAGCTTCCCTTTTTCCAGGTGCTCGACAAACGTGGCGTGCTTCCTCATCGCCACGTACAATCACAATATTTTCTATGGATATATCAGAGAGCTCGCTCACACCTTGATCAGCTCAGTGTGTTGCAGCCAGCCGAGCCCATTAGTGTGAAATGAAGCCAGCCCTGACACAGGACACTGTTCCCAGGGCTCCAATTACAGAGCAGAGGTCTAATACACTTTAACCCAGAGCGTTCTCTCATCTAAAATGTAAAGCACAAACCATATTACAAGCCCCTCTGTTTACACACTTTATTGAGCATCATGTCCAATATACATTGCATTGACACAAAATGGAAAAAAGAAAAACCCAAAACAAATAGAATGGCGTATGGGTGGATTAACCTGGACACACCATTTTCAGAGCGTATTGCTTAATGACATTTCAAACGCACCGAATCTGTGCAAATACAGTGAACACCGGTCAGAGGAGGTCATGGTAGGTTAGAAAATTTAAAAAGGTAATGTCGACAGCAGTTATGTGATCATCAAGTCTACAGAAATCTACTAACTGTACACATGACACCCAGAGTGTACTAACAATGGTATACTATTCAAAACATACCCAACTCCTTCAAAACCTGATTGCATGCGCCAAAAGATGGTTAGCTGTTATTCAATGTCAGTCACATAATTATAAATATGGATATCATAATTCAAAGTAGATGTCATCATGGCTTAATAGTCAGCAACACCATCAATGAAAGTGAACAAGACTCCACCTGAACCCTACTGTGTAGTCTTTCAAAATAATACCTATAGTGTTCATTCCCCATCACGACACTAACTTATACTTTACTTAGTGGTGAGTTCTCTTTTTCAAGTCTCTATCAAGAATCCCAGCCCAAATTCAGTGATAAAGTATAAGGTGAAAACATCATCAAGTGTGCACCAATCAGAACTCAAGATGTTGAGTTACTCAGCAATCTACCCAAAGTCCTCAGAGTCTAAACCCACGAGTGAATGTGACTCACACATCGTGTTTTAACCACACATCGATCGAGAGTCAAATGTGCCACAACAAAGAAGGAAAGAACAACTAGCCTAATTCTACTATGGAGCCCCTAAATCCATGTTACCAAGAACAACCCAAAAACCCTTGTTAAATTAGTTTTCCTTTGAAACTGGGAAAAGCTCAGACACCAGGTAACCAGTGGACACGAGGAATAATCACAGTTTAGGTAATTTTCACAGACTGGTTTTGGTTGTCCATGATTGATCTTAGCGTTGTGAAGTCATTAGAGTGAGTGGGGAATAATAAACATCTTCATTGATGATGAGGGCCATGTGTTGAGGAAAAGAGTCAAGAATATTGAATGATGATTTTACTGATCGCTAAAAATTGAGTTTGAGCAAAAGTCTATTACTGAGAAGTTGTCTGGAGCCTTCTGTTAGTGCACATCATCATGTTCGAAAACGGTTTCACTCAGATCCATTCCATGTGTTCATCCACAGCTGGCAATAACAGATAACAGCTGTTTAAGAGGATCATGAAGGCTTGAGAGTCAGACGTTCACCAACATAACAAAAAACTAACAGGAGGCTGTTTCTCACAAAGCAAAGTTCCTTTTTAAGATCTCAACCTGTCCCTCTGAACAACAAACAAACTGTGAGGAGGTGAAGCCAACAAAAAGGCAATAGTGATTCAATGACAGTGTTGAAAATAAATAACACCAATGATGGAGATTAGCGGGGCCGACGTTAATCTGGTGGAACAAGTGCAGCGGGAGGACGAGTGACGACCTAATGACAACGGGCTTTTGTTTGTTTTACACAATCTTGACCACTAAATTGCATAAGAAACCTGGTATAAAGTAGAAACTGTTCAGCAGCAGATAAAAAAGCAAGTTAATTTACAGTAGTGACATATCTTACATCATTAATTTTTTTCAAAATAAATAAAATTAAATATACAATTCCAGGTAGGAAACAGGTTAATTTTGCTGGTAAGGTTCTCAAATTGGCTCATCTTGCGGAAAATGACAACCGCTCAAAGTAACGTGGTTGGGGTCAACCAATTCCTTCGACTGGCAAAACAAGGGGTGCAAAAGCCTTTTGCTGAAATTTTCCCTCTGAAGGCATCCTTTAACTGAAAAACAAATAAAAAAAACAACATGTATTATTATTATTTCTTCCATAAGAAAGGTTTCACACGAGTTTTAGGCTTCATCCATACTACTACGTTTTCCATTGAAAATGGCATCTTCAAACTAAAATGAGTGATGAGCATTTATTCTCTGTATCAGTTTAAGTTCCCATCCATACGAACACACCTTTAAACATACATCTGCAGATTGTTCGAATAAACGCTACATGTTAACAGTTGTATAATGGCAAAAAATGCAGAATTTAACTGCACAACAGCTGTTAGCAAAGAAAACAGGTAACGCAAGTAACAGATTATCCAAGTTGTGTTCTACACTGTTAGCAGAGGCTAATGCTGATTGGTTTCTTCCAGAAAGGGGTCATGTGATAGGAGCGTGATGAATCAGCAAGGGCTATGTCGTGACCGTAAAGACCCAACCAGCAAGTGGTTCACCTGCATCATCGTTTCAAAATATCTCCGTTTATGCCCCTCCAGACTAAAACGCTGCACCAGAGTTTTCAAACTATAAACAGGGCCAGCAGTACAGTTGAGGAGGTTTCAAATGAAAACATAGTAGTATAGATGTTGCCTTAGCTGAAAGTCAATTTACTTACCCTGGAATTTACAACTGACTCCTAATCAAACGCCATCTCTTGACTTTTTCTTACACAGCGAGCCACCTTCCTCTTAAATTCACCGTTAGGGTCCTCCCTCCACTCTTTCTGTGGGAGCGACATCAGACTCCTTTTACCAAAACATCGTCAACTGATTACAAGAATGAAGAAGAGATTTCTGTTGTCAGGGAAATGGAATCAGTAATGCAACTCACCGCCGCATCCACATTAGCTGGTGAATCACTGTTGGGGTCTGCCAGCATGGAGATAACACTAATCATGATTGTCTCTACAGTGTGGATGGGAAGCCAACGCTCCTCAGGCTTTTCATAACCAAACTTATCTTCGCCCGGCTCGTGCAGGATTGAGATGCAAACATCCCCATTCTTTGCAACTGTGAAGAAATGGAAGATAACTTAAACAACTGATGGCCCCCATTAGAATTCAACACAATAATCAGGATTACATCGCTGAACCATCAACAAAAAGATCTGCAAAATAATAATAAAAACATCCATGAAAGAGCTAGCTGAGTGTGTTTACCATTCGGGTGCCAGATTTCAGTGATAAACTTCATCTTTGGAGGCCGTAGTGGATAATCATAAGGGAAGGTTAGGTATGCTTTGAAAAACCCTCCTTCACTGCAATACAGACAAAGAACAGAACAAAGACAAATGAGAGATGATGAAGTTATATAACATGTATTTAAATATCTCAGACCTAAGATATTATTATCCAAATTATGTTTGCACTTACAAAAGGGTATCTTGTGGACCAATGATCACAACCTCCCATTTGTATATGTCATCATCATCTATGAGACCAGCTGAAAAGCCCTCCACGGGGTTCTTGTTGAGCTCTGGGAGAAGAGGAATACAGTATTTACATGCAGTCATCCATGAGCTATAGCTGCTTACATGTGTGACCAAGTAAACAGTTACGTAGAGTTGACTGGGTACATTGCATCCAGTGTTGCTTCTTGTTAGGTTGAAAATCTTAAAGCTCAGGAGAGCACTGAGTCATCCCTTAGTTATGCTGCTATAATGGGGGAACTCCCATGATGCACTGGGCACTTCTCTCTCTCCCCAATGTATTGAAATCACACTACTGCATGTCATTAACTTGGTGTTTTCTCTCCCATGTAGCTTTTTCCTTCTGCCCTCATTCTGCAGGTATCTCTGCCTCCAGAGATGCACCATCCACATGTGACCCCATCGTCTAGTATTATAGTTGTTAATAGGTGCTGCTGTCATTGCTGTTGTAAGTATTAATAACATTATTACATACAGTATCACTACTATCATTATAGCAGCCAGTCTGACGGTACAATACAACAGTTACACAACCGTTGCTGGTGTCGTTCTCTTTGTGTCTCTCCCCACCTCTCCCCCACATTCTTCTCCTCTAATTCCAACCAGTTCACAGAGATGCCCCCCCGCCCCCCCACCCCCCACACACAGTCTGGTTTTTTTCCTCTCCACTGTTGCCAAGTGTTTGCTCGTCATGGGAACTGTTGGGTTTCTCTATGATGTTGTGAGGTCTCAACCTTAACATGCATCTGTCTTCAGATAATGTTTGTTGTCAATTGGAAACAAAACTGTCATCATCATCTATCAGACCTCAACTTCTTGCTGCTGCATGAAATGTTGAGTTAGCATTTACAAATAAGTGATAGAAAACTACATCGGTGGTAAAGGCTGTATTACCACCCCTGATATGGAATTAGACTATTAGCATGAATTCTTTTGTATGTAGAATGGGTGCCATAAAACAATTTGCTGCGATGACTAATTGTTTAACCAGTATAAACCAGACATACCATTGATCCGTCTAAAAGAAGAGTTTAATCACCCATTTTAATGGAAATATTCAGTTTCAGTGTTTGGCATCATTTCATAATGTTTAATTAAGTGAAAGAAACATTACATTTCATGTCCCTTCATTAATGAATGTTTAAAAAAAAAATAACCCTATTAAATGAGATTAGGTTATAGTGTCATATTATTCCAAGTTCATTCAGTGAGTATAAAGATAGGCAAATGTTCACGGAATCAAATCGTGGTTTCCAAAAATAATAATTACTGTTGGAGTGAATCACCCACTTGAAGAACCTAATCAATTCAACCCATGTAAAACCAGTGATTCATTTTCTCCACACACTGAGAAACCAACATTTACATATTGTACAATCAGTGCAACATGTTCAATCTGTCATAGCAGAGCGGGGTCTCGGCCTGTGGAGCAGTGGCTGCAGTGGTGGAGAGCTGCTGTCATTTCAGCACCACAGGAAAACCCTCAAAAGTCAGGCGGTGTCAAGCCTCAGCAAATTATAAACAGAAGGTCAAACTTTATCAATACAGGCCAGTGTTCAGATGGAAAATAAAAATAATCACATAACATCAATATTGGGAACAGACTATTCACCAGAACTGCTGATCGTCATAATATTGGTATGTCAGATATATTTGACTATTTGCTCATTTAATAGCTATAAATGGAAGATTTGCCCCTATACGAGCATGTTGTGTCAAAAACTTACTTATTTACGAATTGAACAATATCTGTCAACAACTATCAGGTGGTGGTAAAAATCTGATATTAATAGAAAAAACACAACCATATGAAAGAGGAGACAGAGATCCAGACACTGATCTGTACAGTCAGCCGGACACAGACCAATCATCAGAGGTGTGGGTGTCTCAGTGTGTCTGTCATTAATAAGAAAACACAGCACTGTCACCAACCCTACAAATAACACTGAGGATATTTCTCTAAAAGGAGCTAAATAACAAACATATGAGTTTGATGGTTGAAGGCTTTAACACACTCAGAGGACCGCATCCATCCTGAAAGACGCGAAAACTAACCAGTGTTGGTGATCATCGTCTATATTAAGTTTGTAAATTTAATTAGTTGCTACACGCTAGTATCTGAATCTGTGTATGGGAGGTTTAACAAATAGCTTTCATTAGCAAAGCTAAAGTGATCCGAGCAGATGAGTCCCTGGACTGATTATTCCTTTGTTCCGTCAGCTAACTAATGTCGAACTTGCTAGCCTGTTAGCAAGGCTGGCGGTGCGATTCGTGCGGTTGTCAAATATAATGTTGTTGTGGACATGTTTGTGTTAAAGGTGTGTTTATCTCCACTGTAGGTGAGCTAACCGCCGCAGCTGGAGCCCACACGGCGCTGCGGTGATGAAGGAGCCCATTGTGCTGCTTGGTTAGCTTCCTGAGCTCACTCCTATGGCGTAAACATAGCTTTGCGTAGCTAACAAAACAAGCTAACGCTAGCGGCTAGGGCAGACTGCCTTTATGTGGACAATGTTGCTCTACACTCGTGTTGGTGTTACCTGCCAGTTGTTTTCGAAGAAGTAGTGCTGATTGTTCGGTCATGGTACGAGGACGTGGATGGAAAACACTTCGTGACGAATACTTTCCGAGGAGAACACAGAGGTGAAGCTGAGTCCGACAGAGATGTTGCTGCTGCTGCTGATTTCCCTGTGTTTTGACACAAGGTTCAGCTGCTGCCTTTAGCTGTGCGCATGTGCGTCTGCAGTGCGTGTGTGTGTGTCAGCGTGTGTTTGTGTGTTCGTGTCATCGGGGACATGCAGTACTGTACTGTGTGTCTCAGTAAAGGTGTCCCCTGACATCAGTGCTTTGTGGTCCTATTGTAGCTTATTGTGATTTGCTTTGTTCAGATGTCTGACTTTATTTCATCTCTTACATTTTTACCCGCTGCCTGTTTGATCATCTCATGCAGGAGATGTGAAGAAACTCATGTAGGAGTTTTTTAAATGGTCAAAAAGTTGTCTTTTAGAAAACGATTGTTGTTATCGCATAATTTATTTTCTTAACACGCCTATTGATGCCATTATAGGGCAATAGATTTTAGCTGGCACCTGTTTTAATTAACTTACTCAAAAAACACGTTAACAAAGTGCTTCACAGACATAAAAACAGAAAACGTGTGCATTACAAATTTTAACAAGTTAATGTAAGACGATGGTTAAAATCAAGCAATAAAAGAAACAAATGGCTGGTTTAAAAGCATTATTATAATAAAAACAAATAAAGGAATCAAACAAACAAGTTAAAAGTTAAAGGCCACTTTATAAAAGAGTTTTTAAAAAGGATACTGAGGTGGCTTGTCGACGGCAGAATCAATTAATTTATGGAATAAAAAAGAAAAACATGATATCTTTAAGTAACATAACTAAATATTACTACAATAATTATTTTACCATTGTTTAATTTATAGCCCCACGTATCATATATAGCTATGCACATTATTATATATTTCTGAATATTATTTTTGCAGATTAAAATACGTTTAATAATGAATAAATTTGTTCGATTTGAGGCCAATTGAGTCATCTTAAAAACAGGCATGAATTTAAAAGGGCCCCGTTGTTTTTCACTTGTATGTCTGTTATTGCTTTACCACTAATGATTAAAGGAAAAATTAACTATATATCCATATATCAGTGTGTACCTCGTAAAAAAATGAGAATCCAATTGTAATTTTTGAAATAATTAAATGAATGTATATTTACAATCATATTACCGTGAAGAGGTTGTTTTGTATTTCGTGTTGGAAATAGTATTGAAATGTCTCCTATTTATATTATAATTATAATTTCATAAATAAAAAATATTGCTGCAGCAAAAAAGAAGATGCGTTCATAGTTATAGGATATTTCGCCATCAGCGGATCAATCATGACGCAAATAAGAAAGTTTTACATTCATGTATCAAATAAAAATGTTCATACGTTGTTTATAAAATATAAATAGAGCCAATTAAATACTAGGTTTCTCCTTGAGAGTCACAAATTCTTAAAATATGTCGCATTTACGAGCGTCGTGACGAAAGTACGAGCTTGTAAGGTGCTCCTGAAGGCAGCAGTATGCGGAAGGAAGCTCGTTGGGCGCCATATTTAATACAACAGAAGCTAGTTAGCGTTAGCTGTTTACAAGTCCAAACTTTTACCCTGAGACGGAAACCTAAAGCAAGGCCTGAGTTTACCCGAAGATGAATGTAATAGATCATGTGCGGGACATGGCGGCCGCCGGCCTCCACTCCAATGTCCGGATACTGAGCAGTTTGTTGCTGACGATGAGTAATAACAATCCGTAAGTCATGTCAGAGCGGGGTCCGTCTATTTCCCGAAGAGTGCTTTCTTTCACCAACATGTTATGGTGTTAGCCTGTGATAGCCCCTAAGCTAACCAGTCAAATACAATTGAGCGTAATAAATGTTACTGTAAAGCGAAAACAGACGGTAGCGAGATGCTAGTCCAGGTATCTACGTTATAGGGAGGTTTATTATTGTTTGGGCGTACAGGCTGCGTTCTTATCCAAGGTATAGTCATATGTCAAATCCCTCACAGTTGCTATTTTACAGCTAGCTTGAAATAACAGATTTCAACCGATCGTCTTATATGTCACCGAGTATCTCATTAAGGGAAATTACGTATTCACCACGTATTGTCAAAGCAAATTTGCTTTGACAATACGTGGTGAACTAAAGCCAGTGGCTCTGCAGCAGATGATCTCTCAGCTACGGTTCAGTGTAAATGCTGTGGTACTGATGCTCAACATCAGCTGTAGCTCGTAAGAAACAGCAGCAGTAGGATGCCCCTTGTCTGTAGTGGCTTTATTTGACATCTGTGTTTAGGATCAATGGACCCTGTGTTTGCTGTTGTTTTGCTTTTCTTTTCTCTATTGAGAATGTTGTTTACGAATTTGATTGTCTGTGTGTAATATGTTCATTGGCAGCATTTTTCTTCTATATCCTCTGTTACCCACGTTGTGTTATCGAGTGTGAGACAATTTATTGTGCTGCATCTTTTCTGAGTTTGCTTACTTTATTATTTTGTATCGTTTTGATTTAAGGGAGCTGTTCTCTCCGGCCCAGAAGTATCAGCTGTTGGTTTACCACGCTGATGCCATCTTCCATGATAAGGAATATCGTAATGCTGCCTGCAAATACAGTATGGCCCTGCAGCAGAAGAAGGTGCTCAGCAAAACCTCTAAAGTCCGCACTTCTACCGGTGGAGCAGCAGCTAACCTGCAGGCACAGGTGTGTTTTTACATCATCATGCATCAGTGTGTGGTTGCAGATTATACACAGTGTGCAGGATCACACAAACTGCTGAAATGTTTGTTGTTGCCCCCCCATCTCTGTCAGACATTCTCCTCTGTATAAATACTTTAAACATCAATACACCTCCATTTATATAATTTTGAAATAAATGCTACACACACATCTATTGCACCTCCTGTGCGTCCTAGGAGTGGGATCCCTCACTTGTGACTCTCGCAGAGGTTATGTGTCTTTTTAAATATGATTGAATGATTGTTTTGATGATCACATCGCTCAATATCCTGGCCATTGTAGGACTCTTGAATATCCTGGATGTGGAACACTTTTACTTGTATCTACAGTGTTAATATAGACTCAAGAAAATTGATTTAATATTTTTAATAGAGACAAGATGCATTAGCTCTGCCCATCGTTGCAGTTTGAAGAAGACATTTTCTTCTCATTTTTGTTAAGTGTCTTTTCTGCTGCAAGTGTGTGTCAACTCCCAGACATCTTGTTATTCCACTCTTGACAAAAATCCACACCACTTGGTCACCTGGCATGAATGATAACAGAAAAATGTAAATATCCTCGGAATGTTGTCTTTCAGAGTTTGCCGTCAGAAATTGAGGTGAAGTACAAGATAGCTGAATGCTACACCATCTTGAAACTGGACAAAGATGCTATTGCAGTGCTTGATGGAATTCCATCCAGACAGAGGACTCCAAAGGTAGGCGGCTACTCCTATCGTTATTGTAATTAACTTCTTTTTCAGGCTTTATTCACCTTTTTAAACAACAGACCACTCAGAGAAATTATGTGTGGCAACGTTTTATCTCATGTGAGACCTCTTGATGCATTGCTGTACACAAATAAATGTAATGAAGACTGGAGGAACCTACACACTCTGGGGTTAAAATAATAGGTAGTTATTGTAAAATGCTGTAAAATAACTTGCCAGTTGGTTTTATTTTGATACTGCAGTGGTCTAAACTGCTTTAATTTTGTTTTTGAAATAAAGACAAAACACAGAAGTAGATGTATTTTTTTTATTGCCTAGTGGTTAAATGAATGTCATTACTCTTTCTCATCTTAGATCAACATGATGTTGGCTAACCTGTATAGGAAAGCTGGTCAGGAGCGTTCTGCTGTGACAAGCTACAAAGAGGTTCTGAGACAATGTCCACTCGCCCTGGATGGAATCATAGGTACACATGGTCACATGCTCACACTCGCACAGACATCTAACAAATATCATTTAACCTGCTGAGACACACGTCTGTCTGTTGTCTTTACACATCAAATTAGATGGGTCCATCGTGCATCATATGTCTGGACTGTTTGATGAATCTGTTGATTTAAAGAGCTGAAAAATCTAATTTAACGTTTCCCTGTTAGGTCTTCTCTCTCTGTCGGTCAAAGGAGCTGAAGTTGCGTCCATGACTATGGATGTGATCCAGAGTATCCCCAACCTGGACTGGCTCTCTGTTTGGATTAAAGCATATGCCTTCATACATGCAGGGGACAATCAAAGAGCCATCAACACCATTTGGTGAGCAGAGTATTATTTCTCATACCAAGTGACTGAATGTGCCTATTAATGCCACAGTCTCTTTATTTGATGTATGACTCTATCTCTCCCCCATCCTGTCTCAGCTCTCTGGAGAAGAAGTCTCTCCTGCGGGACAACGTGGACCTCCTCGTGAGCCTGGCAGATGTCTACTTTAGGGCAGGGGACACCAAAAATGCCATCCTCAAATTTGAACAAGCTCAGATGCTGGACCCGTACCTCATCAAAGGTGTGCTGCAGGACGAGAGAAGATTTTATTGATTGGTTAATGGACCTAGTCTATATCACAAACTGTAGAAGTGTGTTTACATTGTTAAATTCTTATTTTATCTTTATGTTTTGACTGACAGTCAATATTCGCACTGTGGGCTTTAGTTGCTTGCAGACAATTGGCCTGGAGTGATGCATGGAAAAATGGGACTTGTGTTGTCCAGGTAACAGATATAAACTGCTGTGTGCCCTTGCAGGAATGGATGTTTATGGCTACCTGATGGCACGTGAGGGACACCTGGAGGATGTCGAGGTGCTGGGAGGACGATTATTTAATATTTCAGACCAGCATGCTGAGCCGTGGGTGATCTCTGGGTGAGTCTCTCATCGAACAGCTGTAATAATCAAACTCTGATACATGAAATATTATTTTCCTAATAAATTTGTATCTTGTTTGTTCAGTTGTCACAGCTTTTACAGCAAGCGGTACTCCAGAGCCCTCTACCTGGGAGCCAAGGCCATTCAGCTGAACAGCAACAGTGTCCAGGCTCTCCTCCTGAAGGGGGCAGCACTGAGAAACATGGGCCGTGTTCAAGAAGCCATCATCCATTTTAGAGAGGCCATGCGTTTGGCACCATGCCGACTCGATTGCTATGAAGGTATATTTTATTTTTATTTTTTTTACAGTCCAAATGTCGTGTCTGTCTTTTCAAATGTAGCACATTTCTCTGCTTGTATTGACTTAACTGTCCCATTTCAAGGCTTGATTGACTGTTACTTGGCATCCAATGGGATTCGAGAGGCGATGGGAATGGCTAATAACATCTATAAGACTCTTGGGGCCAATGCACAGACTCTGACCATCCTCGCCACAGTGTGCCTGGAAGATCCTGTGACTCAGGAGAAAGCCAAAACCCTGCTCGACAAAGCACTGGCCCAGAGGCCCGACTACACCAAGGCTGTGGTCAAAAAGGCGGAACTGCTGAGTACGTACTAACATCAGACTGAAATCCTATCTGCCTGTTACATTCATTATTATTGTTATTATTATTATTATTCTGTTAAGACTTTTCTTTTATTGTGAAGGTCGGGAACAGAAATATGAAGAGGGGATCGCTCTCCTCCGGAATGCCCTGGCCAATCAGAGTGATTGTGTCCTGCACAGAATGCTGGGAGATTTTCTTTTAGCCGTCAATGATTACCAAGAAGCCATGGATCAGTACAGCATAGCACTAAGGTAATTATCGATTGATTTTCTATTGTTTTACTTCTAATTACCTCAAATTCTCCCTGGGAGTAAATATTGCTCCAAATGTACATTTTTAGCCACTTCATGATGGTGAAATCAAAGTACAAGATCAGGAATTTTTAAAGGACATAGTATCTAACAATACTTCATTAAAATGCCTAAAATCAATTAGACCTATGTTACATATTGTGTGTAGTTACATTATCCAAACTGTTTGCTATAATGTTCACATCCGTTATTCAAGGTAACAGGACATTTAAATTTGGTCGCCTTCTAATCTGGTTTAACTTCTGCGGCAAATGACAAACAATGAAGAAAAAACACTGCTGGCCAGTCGGTTGTTTTTTCTTTCCACTGTTTACGATTATTCATTGCTGTTTGCTGTGTAATGTGAATATAACTTCAATACATCACCTACGCATCAGGTAGAATTTCATTAGCAATGGTAGTGAAGACAACAACTCCCATGATGCTGTTTCACGACATTATCAACCAAGGTCTTTTTTTTATTGTTCTGATTGAGAGACCCCCAGCCGCGGAAGTTACATATTTTACATTTTGTCTGTTTTTATCTTTTTCTTCCTAAGCCTGGATCCCAATGACCAGAAATCTTTAGAAGGCATGCAGAAGATGGAGAAGGAGGAGAGTCCAACTGACGCCACGGTGGAGCTGGACGGTGACGACATGGAGGGCAGTGGAGAGGACGGAGACCTGGAGGGCAGTGACAGTGAAGCAGCCCAGTGGGCTGATCAGGAACAGTGGTTTGGAATGCAGTGACCTCGGGCCACTGAGGCATGCTGGGTCAGTACCACCTTCTAACACGCTGCAGCCTGTGGAGAGCCCTCAGCCATCAGGGGCGTCAAACAGAACGGGGGGGGGGTCGTACTGCTCTGCACACCTCACATGACCACAGAGGGATTAACACCAAGTTACTGATGTTGCCAACTTTAGAGACGATGCAACTTTGACTCATGTCCATGTTTGCAGTACAGCTACAGGAAGCACTTAAGTGCTTCTTATGGAAATGTACCTTAGTGCAGAACTCCAGCCATTTTTGAACCTGATGTTGTTTTTCCACCTTAACGACAGTTTTACTAGTGGAGTTGATCGAGGCTTGTTTCAGGACCGTCCTACAGCACCAGCAGACACAGGGTATATCCACACTACTGCCTTTTCATTTGAAAATGCATTACCTCTGCTAGAGATACACCTGGTGTTAACACTACTTTAGAGCTGTTAAATTGGATTTGGAAACGTTGCAGTGTAGAACACAACATGGATCATCAGTTACAAGTGTTGCTGACCCTGTTGTCTCTGTTGTGCAGTTAAATTCAGCATTTTACAGTGATGCAACTGTTTACATGTGTAGGAGACGAGCTGATATTCCAGCAATCTGCAAATAACAACCACATGCTTCCTGTGTACACTGGCACGCACAAGCCCAGTGTACACATGTTATAAGCATTTTCAGGCTTGTTGGCATGGACGGGGTTAAAAACTGGTATGGAGCCAAACGCTTGTGTTGACAGTCGTTTTAGTTTGAAAATACGGTTTTCTAACAAAAACATAGTAGTGATGTAGTCTCAGCATAGAACAATATGTGTCACTTAAAAACTGATACTCTTCTTCAACTTGTTTTTGTTTCATCTTTGCTGCCTGGAAACAGTATCACTGTTCCAGGTAATGTAACTAAAGTATCAGTGGTAAAATTAAAAAAAAACCTGCTTTGGGTTCTTTTGAGCCTGGGATCTGCAGAGGATTCTGGGAAATGACCAACCCTGAAGCAGTTGTTAGAATCTAGTGGTGTGATTAGGGCAAAAATGGCTGGAGTTATTCATAATGTTTAACAGGAGGAACTGTTGCAAGATTTTTTAATTTGTGTGTTTCTTGAGCCTGACAGACTGACCTGTGCCACATATCAATATCACAGTAAAGGCTGTGAGTGTCGGTACTTTGTCAACGTCAAACACGTGTGATAAAGTGACAATGTACCATTCTCCTGCTGCCCTTTATAAATCGCATCATTTTTATTCTGTCACATTTAAGGTTGTGTCATGTAATGTCTGTACTTTGTGTTTTTTTGTCTGCCTTTCTGTATCAAAATAACTCAATGATTGACTCATTCTTACGTTGCAAAGTGTAACTCAACCATTTCAATTGAATGTTTATAGTATTTTGTACATATTTTTAAAATGTATAATAAAATTATTGAACTCACTTGACAAATGCGTCACATCAGACTTAATACTGTTTAAATGACACCAGGAGAAAAAAGCTCATAATGTCAATGACAGTTTTATTTACCTGAAACCAAAGTTCATGTGATACATTGTACAATCATCTCTGAAAATACAGTACAGCAGTTTGGCATGAAACGCCATCGAGGGACTGCCTGCCGTTCTCATAGTAAAACATCTGCACCGCTGCACGTCTGCCTTCAGATATGGCAAAAAAATTAAATAAAATCTGCCCCGAACATGTTGCACATCTCAGTGCAAAGCCAAAAAAAAAAAAAGTCTGTTTGGTTTTTGAATGTCCCATAAAAGTATTTCCTTAGGAAAGATGAACTGTGTTTTTGAGCTTATTTAACATTTGTACTATCTGACGAATGTCTATTCTATTTACCAATACTATACATTGTCTAATATTACACAAGTCTGGTAAAACAGATGGCTGATCAAGCAGACATGCACCATGGAATCATGTACAAGTTACTGCACACAGTACTAAGATCTTAGTCTAAAAAGATGGCATGAGCACTGTATCGTAGTCTAAGGCTCTTCATGCACGAGGATGGAAGGACTCATGAGGTGGGATTGGCTAGTTTTCATCAGACATTAATTTATGGCCTCTCTATAAAAGGATGTATGAACTTTAATGAGCCCCTGTCTTCATATGACGTCACTGACATGCAGCTCTTGTAAGATGTGCGGCCCAAAACACACATGCACAACACAAAACACAACCAAAGTTCCTGGAAGTAATTTGGAGTGGAGGTGGGCTTACTTGGCCTTTGCTGCAAAGAAGGAAAAAAAACAAACAAGAGAATCAAATCAATGGACTCAGGAATCACAGGCCACAGGCAAAACAACAGGGCAGCAAATCATTTAAATTCAACACTAAATTTTCTTTAACAGACCAATAAAGGCCATGCAGGAGATTAGGACCTAAATGAAAGATAAAACCATGTCCTGTCATGGTGTGGGGGCACTTTAATGTCATTCACTGTCAGTTGCCAAAACATGCAGCCAGTCTACAATCAAAAGTAACCAGCGACACTGCACCAGTTTAAAATGCTCGGCTCACGTTGCTGGCACTTTGTGACACTGAAGGCATTTCAACACAAACCTCTCGTCCGTACCATTTACGCTACATCTTTAAAAGCATGAGACGTCGCTGCTGTCGTTCTAACACAAGCAGCGACTGACTGCAAAGTTGTGACTACGTATAAGACGAGAACAGTAGTGGTTGGCATGCAGGTCAAGGTGTACTCACTCTGCAGGTTAACAGGTGGAAGGCGTTGGAAGAAACAAATGTTAAAATAAAACTCAAAACACTCACAGGCCTGGTTACACTGGAGCAGACATGCAGAGAGGCTGGGACCAGGCTTTAAGTAAACGAGTGTGACGGTATGGAGCATTTTACAGCAAGAACAAAATTCTATACAGAGATTCTACTTTGTGTGCTATGTACACATATACAGACTCTTCCAATGATGGAGGATTTCAGCCTTTCAGAGGTCTCGGTGTCCGTGTTGTGCTCAGCTGATACAACTGACAGCTTCTTGGTGCCATCTTTACATATTCAGGTACAGTATGTGCACATTTTACAGACGTTATAAACTGTAATTAAGATTTTAAAAAATGAAGACAATCTCAAATTTAAATTAAAAGAGAAAATCAAGACAAATGTGTTTTCTTCAAGTAAACAAATTTAACAACAGGCTGTTTATATAAAAAAAAGAAAATGCTCTGAATCACACAGGTAACATGTTCATCTGCTCTTCCCTCCAATAACAGAGAAAAGAAAAATATATTCGACATTAAAAACGCATGTCAGTAGCTTTCTCTACTGCAAAACTATTTGGTGCTTACCTCAACACGACAAAAGGTATAATGTGTAAGTGGTTGTTAAGACTGATGGGTAGTAATGGTTCTATTAACAGCATCGAGGTAGCTGTGCTCTGCCTAATGCAGAAAATAATAACCGAACAAGCTGCACGGAGCTCAAAACTGACGAGAGAAATTTGTGCTAGGGCAAATACATATATATATATATATATATATCTCGATATGTATACATAATCAAGTCTTGGCCCCAGTACAGCTCAATCATCTTCACACCCAGCAGTCCTGTCCCTGCAGCCCCTCCCCCAAAATTAAAAAATATTAATCATTATAAAATAGTGTAAATTCTCTGTACAGCTCAACACACAGCTCCGAAACGATGGGCTCCTACACTGTTCAAAACAGGAGATCATAAGAGAGGAAACGCATGATGGTAAACCAAAAATAAAACATGGATATGATGTCAGTCAGAGTCAAAGTAGGACCTAAACCCCCCAGTCTGCATCTCTCCCTATGTAAAAATATGTAACAGTGAAAATGTCCTAAATACAAAAGATCTCACAGCACACAGGCCATCAGAGCAGGTGCACGGGTCAACTGCGAGTTGTTCCGAATGAATGTGAGGGTGTTAGATGTGTGCGTTAATTCCCACTTCACACTGGTGCACGGGAGGAGGGGGGAGGAGGGGGGGTGTGCACAGGAGTCAGTCAGGGCCACAACATGGCGGACACGTTAGTGTCGGTGCTGTAGATCCACAGCAACAGAGGCAGGGAGATGGCCACGAAGGGCCAGGAGATGCCCTCGGTACATGCAGACAGAGAGCAGCCTCTGGCGGCCGGCTTCTCCAGCTGTTTACCAAAGTCCAAGTAGTTCCTGGCCAAAAACTTAAGCAGCTCGTCCAGCAGGATGACCGGCAGAGAGATCTTCAGCACCATCATCCACTGGGTCACGTCCAGAGGAGTAATCTGGAAGATGACCTGAGAGAGAGATATCATTGAATGTTACAGCTACTTAATATTTACAGGATAATTAGTGTGAATGCAGACTGTAAGGAGATAAACCTCTCCTTCTCCACATGTCACAGTCACAGTCCAGCCAGTAACAAAATCCACCTGCCAGCACGTCTGAAGCTCTCTGACTTCGACAGAGCCGAGCTAGCTGTCGCCCCGATTTCTAGTCTCTTGTTAAACTAACGAGCTGCTAACTGTAACTTCATATTTACTGATAGTTTTTCCAGGACGACAACAATAACTCAACCTAATCTGAAAAATATAAAAAAATATAAAAAACAGAAAAACTGTATCTACACAGTTGCAGGATATTTAAAAATAGAGAAAGAAAAGAGCTTCTCGATTAACTACAGAGGATATTGTGAAAAATGTGGTCTTAAAACAATATATTGTTCATTTTGATAAGCGATAGTGGGTTGTCATTTGATTTTCACTTTTTTCAGGGCACTGTCACACATGGGTGGGGTCGCCACAGGAAGCGAATGTTTTATTCACTCCCACGCTAAGGTTCACCACTGCTACATTCGAGCATGTGTGGCCGTGCCCTAACCCACTAAACCCAATATGACGAGGTTTGGTTTTGACCTCGCGGAGAGAGGTGGAACATCCGCCATCTTTACAGATCCCATGTGAAGTAGAAGAAACAGCAATACACAGGTGCAAATGTTGAATTTAAAATAAGCTCCATTCCTACCATGTTCTCAGGTAGAGGATTATCAGCAAATGACCTACCTCGATTTAAAGTATTCTCATCTAACTATTAGCAAGAAGCAAATATATTTCCCAAACTGTTGAACTAGTCCTTTAAGATGCATCTCCTACATCCTGATGAGAACTGGACAGTTGTTGCAGGTCATACCCCTCCCTCCCTCTATCATGATTTCTTGTGTGCCTAGTGTGAACCATCTAATGAAGGTAAAATGCTTTACAATATCTTTAAGTGAGTTATGAAACAAAAAGAATGAAGATGAAGAGATGACGATTCAGTCTGCAAAATGAAGACCTCGAGACACAGCCATATGTGTTGGTAGTGAAACCTTTCAATCACAAGGGGGCAGAAAAACCACACGAGTCCCAAGCTAAGAACAGGGCTGCAGGTTGCATTTGAAGGACCAGAGTCTCAAAATGATTTACACCAGGTTATCTAACAAGCTACAGATAGTAGGTGTCCATGGTCTGTCCCACAACCAGTGCATGGTACTACTCTGTTTGTTTGTAGTTTTATTACAACAAGTTAATGAAAGATTTTTAACGTAGAGAAAGAATTGCAACACATGAAGACATTACAAACTACGCATTCCACCAAAACATTTCTCTTTCTCTGTTCCATAAGTGTGATGGAAGAAGCGTTAAATGAATGTTAACAGGATTAAGACCTATATAAACGTATTTTAGACCTAGTACGTCATATTTTTATGAATTTCAGACTTTTTAAGGCTTCAAATTCCAATAATTGAATTTCTGACTTTTTAAGACCCCACAGAAACCCTGTAAGAAGATGGCAGCTGCAACAACAAGCAGCCAGATCCTGTCTGAGTTATCTTTTAAAAATTATATCAGTCATAATTGAATAAACTGTTCTTGTATAACTCACAGGCAGAGGCTCCACATAGAGGATGAGGAAGTGGAGGGACATGGAGAGGCAGATGGCCCCCAGCAGCCAAACGTTCTCCCAGGGTGGCATCCGCAGCAGGGACTGGTTCTCTGACAGACTTTACAGAGGAGAGAACAGAGAGTGGTGACTCAGTTATTTAGTTTGTCCTCCATCTTCTGAGACCAGACGATTTTATGAGCTGCAGCTACCTGTTTAGAGCATTGCACATCTCAATGGTGACGAGCACAGACAAGGCCATGGTCATGGGGTAGGGCGACTCGAACACGTGACAGTCCAGTCCCTCGAACTCTGGGTTGTCCGGGCTGCACTGGAGGAAGTGGCTCTGTGGGGGGGGACAGCAGGGCAGTGAGGGGGAGGCAGAGAGCTGAGGGGGCACTGTAGGAAAGGTTTTCATAGAGACACACTCACCAGCTGGTACAGAGTGATCTGAGGTCCATCGTCAGAGAGTATAAACCACCAGGCAGCAGCTCCCACTGTGGCTGCACCCACATAGCCTGGGAGCAAAGATACCAGAATAACACCATCATCAAACACAGATTGTCTCAGAGAACAAATTTATTTCTAAAACAACATGACAGCAGATTAAAGAATATTTGATGTTAACACAACTCACATCCAATGGCCAAGTATCTGAAGAAGAGCCAGCCAGAGATGAGGGGCTCCTTTGCGTTGCGGGGCGGCTTGTCCATGATGTCCAGATCTGGGGGGTTGAAGCCGAGGGCAGTGGCGGGGAGGCCGTCCGTCACCAGGTTGACCCAGAGCAGCTGAACTGGGATCAGAGCCTCAGGGAAACCCAGTGCAGCCGTCAGAAAGATGCTTTAAGCAGAAGTGACTCAATAAGAAGATGCACTGACAAGCTGCAACGAGTCATACATTCAATCTACTGCAATGCTATGGACTCAATCTATTGTAAAATCATCTGCTCCTGAGGAGACTCACCAAACGACTTCTCCCACATTGGAGGAGATAAGGTATCTGATGAACTGCTTCATGTTATTGTAAATAGCTCGGCCTTCTTCAACAGCGGCCACAATAGAAGAGAAGTTGTCATCAGCGAGGACCATCTCAGAGGCTGACTTGGCCACGGCAGTGCCAGAGCCCATGGCGATGCCGATCTCTGCCTTCTTCAGAGCAGGGGCATCGTTCACTCCATCACCTGTCTGTAAACAAACACTTTATTATCGACAGTACAATCCTCTACATCAGCACCATGAACATGTCGCTTACAAGTCCAGCAAAGACAGCGTATCAACAGATTTCAGACCATGTCAACCAATAATGGATTTAGGACTAACTTTACTACCAAAATGCAGGAAAAAGTGCCTGTAAACACACACTAATAGAAATCATATGTATTTCAAATAGCATGTTAAGGATAGGTTTGAGAACCCCTGCAGAATCAGCTTCTAGAATTTATACCATAGCTGTGATCTCGTCAAATCCTTGCAGGAACTCAATGATCTTGGACTTGTGGGAAGGCTCAACTCGAGCAAAGCAGCGAGCATTAGTCACAGCCTCTAGCTGGCTGGCTGGCGACAGGTCGTCGAACTCCCGTCCGGTGAAGGCCATGCGCTCAATGTCATCCTCCTCGCTCAGGATGCCGATGCGGCGGCAGATAGCCACGGCCGTGCCCTTGTTGTCCCCGGTGATCATGATGACGCGGATGCCAGCCTTGCGGCACAGCTTGATGGCGGCGGCCACCTCCTGTCTGGGAGGGTCAAGCATGCCGACACAGCCGACGAAGGTCAGGTCGGACTGAATGCAGGGAGACAAAGACGGGACTGAAATACTAGATAATAGATACTCTACACGTGGACACCAAAATACAGCCAATTTGATCTAACTTAAGTGAAAATTCACCTCGTAATCCACGAATTTGGCTGCGTCTAACAGTATCATGTCCTCCATTTTGGGTGGGCTGTCTCGTGTGGCCAGAGCCAGGCACCTTAGGGTGTCCCGACCTGTCCCGTAGTCACGGATCACAGACATGATCTTTTCTTTGATACTTTTGTTGAGGGGAACTTTGCTGTTTCCAACTCTGACATGAGTGCATCTCTCAATAACTCCCTCTGGGGCCCCCTGTGAGGTGCAAAAGAAAAATAAACGGTTTATAAATCCATGGCAACACTATCAGTCAATCCTTAGCACATGTTTTTGTGATTATACCTTGACAAACATCTTGCCCAGGGAAGAACGAGACTTGTTCGGGGTGCAGTAGACGGACATGGACTTCCTGTCTCTGGAGAACTCGAGGGTGAACTCCTTCTTCATCAGCTGTTTGATCACCTGATGAGACAACAGGACACAGAGAGAGAATGTGCTGAGTGGGAGCGGTGGAAATGTGCAGTGTGAGCAGGTGAGGGAGTAGCGGTCACTCACAGAGTTGCAGGCGTTAGCTCTGTCAATCTTGGACAGGCTGTGGACTTCGGTGTCGAACACGTTCATCTTCTCCACCAGACATGTCAGCGCCGTCTCTGTGGCCTCGCCGACCTTCTCATACACACCTTTGACCTGAGGAATCAAAAATGTTCTCATTCATTTCTCTTCAATCTATAAAACACTCGCAGAAACATTTAAGTTAACCCATAGAAGTGATTTTTGTTTTAATTTTTACACAAATAAACAATTTAAAAAATGAAACAATGTTACATTGTTGTAACAGTGACTAACAGGTGTACAACATTGTTGCCTCATTTCAGTGTCTAAACTATATACTGAAATAGTTCCCTGCTTGCAGGCGACATAAACATCACCACACGTGTCAAGATAACACTATTAACTCTGGTGGCAACAAAAAAGAAAGAAAAAAAGCAATGGTTCTGGCACCGTTTAGGAAACAGTATCAGAATATAACCCAAACGATACCCAACCCTATTCCATTGGTTATGCACTTTCCCTCTTTCTTTCCTTATTTATTTATTAAATAACACAATATTTTCAATGTTAATCACCAGAAGTCATACAACTTTAAATGAACTGTCACATCTACCAAATGGTTTTCACACCAGTGTGTGCCCTTAGGTCCGCTTTTATCCAAAGTGACTTACCAGTTAGGGACAAACTCTACACTTTTGTACAGTACATACATACTTAGTTCATACTAAGTGCTAAAGCTTTTCAATAAAACAAAGTTAAGGGTTCAGACCTCATTGAAGTCCAGGGAGGAATCGTTACACAGAGCACAGATGGTGGCCAGTTCAACAAGGCCATCATACTGGGAGGACTTCACTTGTTTATCATCCTGGTACCTGAGGGCGAGCAGAGTATTAGCCTACGAGTGTGTATGTGTGTGCACTATATATAATAACAGAAACATTGTCCAGTTCAACCAATGAGATAAGTCAGCTGTATAGTACTCACACTTCTCCCTCAGGTGCGTAGGTAGAACCTGTGATGGTGAACTCTGACAGAGCGCAGCTCTCACCATCAGCTTTGTTGATGATGAACATCTGAGACAAAAACCAAAAGGAGACGTCATCGAAAGTCACACCACTGAAGGAATCGACTGACAGTTTCTTTACTGGCACATTAGGTGGCACCAGAAACCACAGAAATCCCAATTGGACCTGCAATGTGACGACTCTGTTTAGACAGTAGATTAGCCTGCAGTGTTAGCGCGTCTATGTGAGAGCCCGGCAGGGTGGCCCAATGCCTAATGTGAGAAAAGGGTGTTTAGTTTCTTCCCATTAGTAAACACACAGGACTGCCAGGGAGCCAGAGGAAAAAAGGAAGCTGTGCCCAAAAGAAAGAAGCTAAATTGACAGGCCTGCTCCCACCGGAAGCTTTGACACACACACACACACACACACACACACACACACACACACACACACACACACACACACACACACACACACACACACACACACACACACACACACACACACACACACACACACACACACACACACACACACACACACACACACACACACACACACACACACACACACACACACACACACACACACACACACAATATGACATGGGTAATGACAATCTGTCACATACTGCTACTGCATTTCTCTGATATTTATAGCAAAAAGGACTCGAATGACTCATTTACAGAATTTTAAAAAACGTTCAAAACTGATCCTGGTCAGTAACTTGGGCTCTATACATAGCATCAGGAAGCAAAACACTACAAGACAAGACAACAGGCAATTGTGATAAAACTTCTAGCCATTTATCTACACTGTAGTCATTTTGATTTCTTTTTTATTGTAAGAGAGATGTGTGAATACCATTAGCAGCAAACCTCTTTATAAAGCTTTTGCCTGCATGCCCCAAGTGTGAATGGTTTCTCCTTTCAGTGGTTTAATGACATGGCTCACTGTGAATCACCACACATTGCTAAAAACTGCAGTAACTGCAGAGCTGTAAGGCTTTTCAATCATGGCCAAACAAAACCGAGACCCAAACAGTGCGAGATAAAAAACTGTAAATTAAAGCCTCAGGTCTAATTCAGGCTTTGTCAAAGTACTGAATAAAGCACAGAACAGGCAACAAGACAGAATCAAACTTTAATAAATGCTGAATGTGGGGCCAAGTAGCAGCAGGGTGCCTCTCACAGACAGAGGAAGAGAGAAAGGAACTACGGGCTGCCTGCTCTGCAGCTTGGTGACGCAAGGTCAGTTATGCAACTGCAGCACTGCAAGTCATTCAAGAGATCAGCATAAGTTAGAGGAGTGGCTCAACAGTTAGATATCTGGATATGTGAGCAGGAGGAACACTCCACTCTCTCTCTTGGCAGTCAGTGTGACATATGTATTTAAGGTGAGTTACCCAGCCACAGTCAGACTGTCACCTAATACAAGCAACAGGCAGCGACAACAGAGATGACAAAGCACTTGCTACTATATGGCTCAGCAGTGTACCAGGAGTGTGAGTGTGTATGTGTGACTCACTCTGCACACAGACATCTGGTTGGTTGTCAGGGTTCCTGTCTTATCAGAACAAATGACAGAGGTGCAGCCCAGGGTCTCAACAGATGGCAGACTACGGACAATGGCGTTCTTCTTGGCCATGCGGCGAGTGCCCAGAGCCAGGCAGGTAGTGATAACGGCAGGGAGACCCTCTGGGATTGCGGCCACGGCCAGCGCCACAGCGATCTTGAAGTAGTAGACCGCCCCACGGATCCAGGAGCCTCCGTGGACGGGGTCGTTGAAGTGTCCGATATTGATGATCCACACGGCAATGCAGATGAGGGAGATGACCTTGGACAGCTGCTCGCCAAACTCGTCAAGCTTCTGCTGCAGGGGCGTCTTCTCCTGCTCAGTGGCAGCCATCTCGTCACGAATCTTACCAATCTCTGTGTTAACGCCGGTGGCAACAACCACACCCACGGCCTTCCCAGAAGCGATGTTAGTACCCTGAAATGGCAAGTATAGACCTGTTGGCTCAAGTACATCTGATAAGTTCTCACATCTTGAAATTATACGTTATTCCAGGGAGTCGACAAAAACTAAAACAAGAAGTTCAAGGTCAACAGGGTGTGTGAGCTGAGCTTACGGAGAAGAGCATGTTCTTCTTGTCCTGATTGACGGCACGTGGGTCGGGCACAGGGTCGGTGTGTTTGATGACTGAGACAGATTCACCTACAGAGACATCACATGGTATCAGCTCAAATCACATTGCATTAGTCTCTGCACATTGTGTGGAGAACAAAGTACAGTCAGGCATCTCTACAGAGATCTATAGTGCTGATCATTCATGCTGCCTCACTCATCTTTACCACCACGCTCATGAATGTTTCAATTCAGACACAAAAATGTGCTAACTGGAAACTATCATGATACACTACTTAATCTTGTTCATACTCAGAGTATTAGGACCATTTTGAAGAAAAGGAAAGTTGAGATACAGTCATAATTTTAGACCATGTGTCAAGGGGAACATTTTTTGCTTTAGCATGGCCCTAAAACTTTAGCATTCTGATGAGGTTAACTAGGACAACTGTGCGCTCTTAGTAAAAAAAAAAAAAAAAAAAAAGGGAGCATCAGTGGAGAATTTAAAATTAGTTTGAAGATATATAACGTATTTAATCAAAAATATAATCTTAGTTATAAAAAAAATACATACTCAAGATGCAAATAAAAGAGTGGCCATATCTAAAAGCAGCTTTGTGTATTAGGGATACAGTATTAAAGAGGCTGGATGGTGATATTGAAAACAATGAGGAGCCTCATTTGTCTGCTGCCTTAAGTAAGGGCTTTACTATTTCCTTTAGCTAAACTTGTGACTTTCAATATATGACTAAATATTTATTTATAAATAACAAGCAGAAATTCAGTCAAACGTTTAAATATGAGCAGTGAAAGTCTGGATGACATTGTCAGGCTCTGCTGAAAAGATTAATGTGCAATTAGCAACAATTACAGAAAACGTTTTAAATGGGATTTATGTACAGATGTTAGAGTTGTAAATTAATTCATAACATTTTAGTTAGGTTTACGAACTGAAAATGTAAATGATAAATTAATGGATAGGATATAAGCAGCAGAAATGACTCACCGGTCAGAATGGACTGATCAACTCTCAAGGTGGTTGATTTGATGGAACAGATCCGGATGTCAGCAGGTACCTTGTCTCCAACTATTAACAGATTCACAAACATGTGTCAAATTAAAATGACAGAGGCCCAACAACACAACCCTAAATCTACTGGAAATAATATAAAATAGCCCAAAGAAAATGACGGTTCATGTTACTGACACTGATCTTAACAAATATTTACAGTAGTGCCAGCTCAACTGATAAGGCACAGCTCATTACGGTGCTGCCATCGCTGTTGGGAGAGAGAGGGAGAGCCAAAGAAAGAGGAGGAAATGGAGGACTTGTGAGCCATAAAAGGCCTGTCTCAAAGGAAAAGGCCAATTTGGGTACATTGAAATTGCACTGACCCAATTCAGCTTCCTAATGGTACATAAAAGCGATGGAAACTGGGGAAATGGTTCAGGCTATGGCACAGTTCTGTGGGCGTCTACATAAAGGCCTACTTAGTTAAAAATGCAAACTGTGTCAGAATGTTACAAAAGACTCCAACCAAGTTCATGGTATAGTTAGAATACAATCCTCACACAAGACTGCTTAATATCTAAGAATCTAACAACATATCATGACAGAGGTGAAATGAAAATCTAAACTCTGAGCAGAAAAAGATTTGATAAAAACATACCAACGTCAAAATTCCAATTTGAGGGAACATGTACGGTAATCCAAAACCCCCCATGCCCTTGAGGGACGGGAGGGGAAAGTAGCGATGAGGCCAACAATACATGCAGCCAAAAATGGAAAAAGCATTTCGATATGTTCCCTAAAGCCCTGATCAGGTTTAAACGTGGCTGTATGATGGCAGCTGCTTCCTCAACACTGTCACAGCACAGGAAGAGACAGGGGGACAAAGATGGAGCTGCTGCTGCTCTACCTCTCCTCACACACTTGGGATGAGGTACTGACACTTGGAATTTAATACATAATACTGTTTCACCTTGAGATCTCATTAAAAGGAATTACATTTACTCATTTCCAAACTAATGCACAGCCTTGTTATAGTAACATGCATTTCAACACTTCGGCTCCATAGGTGTTGACTTTTTACTATTTTAGACAACCCAGTGAGAAGCTGGATGATCGTCAACACATCTGATGTCCTGCCAGAGACTCTGATCTGTCAGCAGCCACAGGCCAATCAAGACTCACAGTGACAGCTTTTCTAAGAAGGACTAACGTTGATCTCCGCTGCACCTTTAAACCACCTGAACCGGGAACAATGGGTGCAGCCAGAGGTAGCTTCTGAACAGAAAGACAGATGGAGCCATGTGGGCGGCGGGTCAGTCACACGAAAAACTAAGTCTACTACATATAATCTGCACATTGTAGAGAAGAATCCAGTTCAGGGATCCCACCCCTTTAAGATGTTAAAAGGATCACCCTCAGCTGTGCCACAGGAACAAAAAGTAAGAGGTTTTCTTCTGCCAAAACGTTTCACAATTACATCCTGGATGATTGTATAATACTTCCTGTGCTAAGTCATTACTTTTGAAGAAATACAACCTCATAGAGTGACCTGAGCCAAGAAACAAGGCTAGAGGGACAGGCTTCTAACAAAAAGTGCTCGCTGATGTTCTCATATAAAGAAACCACTGCTCTGTGTTAAAACTCTGTGACACTGACACAATGGATCTGTTCCGGGGCTGTGTTACACTGCAGACCTGCTCTGATTTAGTGTGTGTATCTCATCTATCCCTTTGTGTCAACATCCTACTTGGTAACAGTCCAAGCATCTCCTCAGTCACGACCACTTTATCTCCTTTGTGCTTGCCAACAGGTCATACAGTCGACAGATTTTACAGTGACAAAAGCGCTGTGTACCCTGGCAAAACATTGCACCCAACATGACTCCCAGAGGTGCCTTATAAACAGACCTTTCAACAGCAGGCCCGGCAGCCACTGGAGCGAGGCAGTCAGCTTTGACTGGCACCTGCCTTTGCCGTGTGTTCGGTAAGAGAGAGTGGTTCAGCGGGCCAGGCTTTGTCAGTGCCAGCCAGGAGGATACATGTGCAGATGGCAGCTGAACAAAAGGCTGACCTTCTGTCACGTTGAGAGGGCCATTTCAGAGCGGTCAACAAGTGAAGCATCCAGCAGCTTTCCAACACAGTTCCTACTGATTCACTCATTAGCTACATTTAAACATGCACACCAATGCAAAAACTTTATCCAAATGGATATGTTTTAATAAAACAGCTAAAACTGTAACCTTTCACTCCTTCTCTTCTCACTGTAGATATTTTTTTAAAGTTGTTACCCTGTTCATACCCTGCTCAACAAGTGGACATCTCCAAGAATAAAAGTTCAAACTAGGCATTAGAGAGCATCTCCATTTACAGTAGGTCTCCATTGATCACTTGTAATCAGATCTCACTTCCGCACTCTATATGCAATTTAACACGATTCATTATCACCCATTATCTATACCCCTTATCCTTCGAGGGCCTCACGAGGACCTGGAGCCAATCCCAGCTGACATTGGGCGAGAGTTGACAGTGTATCGCAGGGCCAGCATATACAGAAACAAACAACCATTCAAACCTACCGTCAATTTAGAGTCTCCAGTCAATCTAATCCCCACTGATCATACTGTAATAAATAAATCAATGTAATGACAAAGACAAATAGAAGATGTGTAAATACATTTTGGTTCATAAAAGATGCAGTAGACCAGATGAGAAGGTTTTCCTTCAACATGAATGCGTCTTTGGTACGTAGCAGTTCCCACCTGTACCCAGAGCTGTTCATTGTGATGGGATAACCGGAGACAGATGCTAATACCAGGTCTGAACCGGGCCCATGTTACAACTCTGTTTCACCGAAATTAGGTTTTTAAAATACGGGTAAACCCACCAAAACACCTTTTCCATTGCCAGTAGAGGAGTTTGCTTCGCAGTTATTTTCCCCCAGTGCGAAATGTTCAATGTCATGAACTGAGGCGCGCTCTCACCTCACACTCTTTCACAATCACCAAATTAGCACACTCATCCAGTTGTAACGTTGCCATCACTGCCGATAAGAAACCGTGTCCACTGCAGAATTATTTGCTCTGGGAGTGAATGTCGATTTTATCCAACTACATTGCAGACAAAAGCCAGATGTACGAAGGTTTTTTGATCAATGGAAAGGGGGCTTCAGTATAAGTCACGAGTGAGCCTCACTGTTCATGAGCAAGAAAAGAACATCAAGTAATTTTTAGTCATCAGTTGGTTGGTGGGAGTGATAAACCAATATTTACCAACAGTGGAGTAGTTTCTTGACTTTGGCAGCAGATTCTCACCTACGACCTCAGTTATGTAAGCAGGATCTCGAACACTGTTTGCTGGAGCTCTCTGCTTTGCCTTTGTCTGTTATGAATCTTGAGCAGCAGTAAGCTGGGCCTCCACATACATCCGCATACAACCGTTTCCGTTGCCATAGTAACAAAACTTGTGCCAGGACTGGCAGCACTAAAGCTTTTGTAAAAAAAAAAAAAAAAAAAAACTAGGGGTAGAGTCAAGCATATCTACATGTACATTAATGATGAATGCATTAATGCATGAGACAATGGTTTGAAATCATCAAGATTTAAAACCATTTAAAAAATAAAAAACCTAGATGGTGCAAGACAAATAATATGAATTTTGGACTAATGTTCTCATGCTGTAGTTACAGACAAAACATAGTGTGAAAGCATACATCAAATTTTTCCTTGCAGCCATAGACATTAGTATGTGAATAAGAAATCACTAGCTGTCAGAATAAGTACAGATTTTATATCCTGGTTAAAAAAAAAAGGGAAAGTGTACATTCTTCTCACATCTTGCAGTCATAACTTTCTGTAGTGGTCCCTCATCTCTTGCATCTAAGTCTGACATGTCACCATCTATAACCAGATGGCAAAGCATGGACTCCCAGTCAGTGCACTATAGTAGTTATTGTTAACATGCCTGGTGCTGTTGGTCTATATGTGGTTATACAATTATATACTTTAGTTTACGCTGAACATTACATGCACACTTCAGCACAATCAACTTGTACTGACTGGTTTGATTCAAAACTTCTGTTCCCTTCTGCAGGACTTCTCTTTATGGGAGGTCTTCACATTCTAATGCCCCATTCCCTGGTTGGCAAGAGCAGACCTTTTCTCTCCGCCTTGCTGACAAGTCAGGAACCTTTGCCAAAAGAAAGTCCCTCAGTGACAATAGATGCTTGCCAGACCACATTAAATGCCACATACTATCCGTGGTAATCTTAGTGGAGGGCGCGGGTGCTGATGGGCAGGGTCACTGTGCATTGAGCACGATGGAGTGGATCCACAAAGCGCTTCCCTATAAGGTCATCTCTCTCCAACACAATGAGAGCAGATGAGATCCTCCCCCGTACGCTGCCCCCCCAACACACTGACCCCCATCATGACCAGACTCACAATTTCACAGGCAGCAGGGAACAAACGCACTGAGCTCCACTGCTCTGAGGAAAGGCCAACATCCAGAAATGTGCAACCTCACAACACCAAACTGTAAACTGGCAGCATGTTGTCGTATGAAAACAACTTAAAACCCACTGGAAACCCAGCGAGTGAGCTAATCCTTTATCAGATCTAGGCTGTTGTCACCTGCGCATCCCAAAAGTATCACAAATCTATGTTATAGTAAGAATTTGGAACAAATCAAGGGTTAGTTTTGATTTTGCTGAGCCACATTGGTTTGACCAAGTATATTATCAACCCAACAAGAGCAGTCTGAGGACTCCACAGAAGAGCAGACTGGCCTGAGACCAGCACATATAACAGCCCCCAGGTCTTCAGCTGCTTCAAGATCACATCTGAGAACACCAAGGTACAAAAATAAAACCAAATAATTATCCAGTCTAGATAAAAGTTGGAGAGACACATCACAGCTTGTTATTTTCCATGACACTGAACAGACTACATTGAGCATGCGATTGTGGGGCTGATAAGTGATGAGGTGCGAGTAGGAGGCAGCGTTCAAAGTCACAGCAGCCCCCTGACAGCGAGCAGCACAGATTGGCTGCGGGCTCGTCTCCCTTTCCTCTACCTGGAGCTCAGCAGCCGAACGGCATGCATCTGCGTCATAACATTCCTCCACTGCATGGGCAGGGGTCACATTGGACTGGAGCTTCAGGAAAATAAAATTTATAGAAGGGGAAGCGTGACAGAAACCATTGTAAAAGAAATTAGGAGGATTTCGGTGGTAAACTGGAGCTGATGAGCTTCTACTCATGGCCAAGCTCCTGATTTTGCTGCCTGCTGGGCTGCATTTTTTAGAGTAAGCCTCAAGCTACTGACAGCAAAGCATGCAGCTACCACTACCAAGAGGTTTTGATGACTGGGTCTCTAATATACATGTGTGCGTCTGACTCACAAACTTCTCTTTCAATTTGACCTAAAAAACAAAGCTTTCCACACTTAGCTTCTTTTGCAAGTCATAATCAGAATGTTGGGATTATCCCCGTCGACCAAATCCCAATTATACACAGTATATAAAACACATTTAAACAGAAATTACAATAGAGTTTAAATCCCTGTACAGTCCTACTCAATTTTGCCCTTGTCAAGGTTACTGAGGACTCCCACGTCACCCACCGTAGCAATGCTTCCCAGAGCAGGATGGGATGGGCATGTGCGGGGTGGGACCAGACACCTGTCATCTTCACGACTGTCACTGCCTCTATAAATACTGCATTCCATAATCTAAATGGCCTATGAAAGCTAAAAATAAAACCTACCAGTATGCACAGAAAAACTATGCATCACTTCAGTGGCTTAGGGTTAAACAAAGTATCAAGATAACACCTGTGTTTTAAGGACTCCAGCATTCCCCAACACATCTGTGTTCCTCCCTCTGCAGAGTCATACATACACTGTACCATGAGAGAAAACAGGTCCCTTAAAAAAAAAGAAGCACTGATTGGACGTCAGCAGCATGAATCACTCTAGCGCCCTGTTCCCATGCTGCATGGGGAGAAACTGTTGTGTTAGGATGAATTGTGAAGATGCAGTGGCAGCTTGACGAATACACACAGACACACACAGTGAAGTGTGCCTGGACAGCCTTTTCCTCTCGCCCTTTGTGACACAGGGTTAATAAAAACATCTCAAAACACATTATCCTAACAGGGTGTGACGCAGTAGCACTTGGGGATGAGGGATTCAACTCGAGCTGGTGCTAAATGTGACCCATGACCATACCTGGAATCGTCTAACCTGTCACAGTGGGCTGAGTCGAACACAGATGAAAAACCATCATATGAAAACACCACATCCCTTCTTTCATCTCCCAAAAAACCCAACTCTTTCACAGCAAAACAAGCAAATCTTGATAGAGACTGCAGAGGAATTAATTTGCCAATTCTCTATCAATTTCAAGGTTTGTTCCTAACTGGTTCATGTGATATCCAGAATTTTCCTTTGCCGGAGAGAAATCCACTAATCAAATCAACTGAGCCGTTTCAGTTATCTGATGCTCTGATCTAAGCAACACATGCAACAGTTTAACAGTAGAATAAGGTTAAAACAATAACGAAGTAACAGAAGTCATGTTTGTTTAGAAAAGCACAAAATCAAGAGCAAGGCAAACCTACCGGCAACCTCTACGATGTCACCAGGGATGATCTCTCTGGCCTTGATCCTCTGCACAGTTTTCCTGTCCTGCCGGTAGACTTTCCCCATCTCAGGCTCGTACTCTTTAAGTGCCTCAATGGCATCCTCAGCATTGCGTTCCTGGTGAGGTGAGAACAGCACTTAGTGTCATCATTTCTGAGATGAGCTGATAATATCACTAACTAACTATAAGGAAGCTTGGAGAGCGCATACCTCCCTCAAGGCTAACTCCCTATCTTGCCACGTTAAAGTGAAAATCCCTGAATCAGACAGTTTATCATGATCTGCTACAGAAGTCAATGGGTTCTTCTTAGGGCCCCACTCCTCTGCAAAAATTCATGGGAATCGGTTCAGTAGTAAGAGACAACAAGCGCTAAACCAAGAAAAGTGCCTGTTCTTGGTTCTGATAGAATATTTGTTAAATTGGTTTAATTAATTTTGTTGGAGTAACACATACGTCACAGTGGACTCACACGTCTGAAAAATAAGTTAATGCAGGCCTCATGTGTGAGATACAGACTGACCTATTACTGACTGTTGCTTTTCAAAAGGAAGCCTTCTGTGTGACAAAAATAACTTTCAGTAGACTGTTTATCTAGAGTTACAGGGAAGTAAAACAAATGTTGAAACCCACAACCAGCAGCAGGCTGCCACACTGTTAGATAACGTTCAACACCAGTGGAACATTATGAAGTTTTTCCAAAAGTCTTACAGGCATATCCAGATGTGTCATTGACATTACAACACCAACATCTTTGACACAATCTTCAGATCATTGATGGATGCATGGTCTCACTGACATACATTCTGTTGCCATATACATTAGGTTTGGCTGTAATCCAAATACAGACATCTTTTTGTCCCAGTGGCGTCACAGGGTTTTGTTTCAAACATTTTGGACACTGTGATTCACAATAATGTTGCTCTGGTTTCGATTTCATGGCCATGTTGATGAAGGTAGCGTAACTATCATAGGACTATTGTAGTGGAATGCACTGGATTTGGCCACATGTACCCAATATTAGCATCTCTCTGTCCATCATGATACAGACACGTGCTTACAATCAAATGGGTCTATAAGGGATCTCGTTTTAACACTGTAATCCACACTGGCTCATGTCTGTTACTAATCCCAAGGTAAAAATCAATAAAAATCATCTTAAAGAAGATAATTTACTTAAAAAGGAAAATCACAGTGATTTCCAGGCATATTCCACAGATACAGAAGAGATGGAGTGGGATTTCAATACAGGGATTTCCAGGATGTGAAAGTTTCTCACCTGCCACACACCGACGATGGCATTGGCTATAAGAATGAGTAAGATTACAAAAGGCTCCACAAAGGCTGTGATGGTTTCCTCCCCCTCCTCAAACCAGGCCAGGACCTGAAAACAACACGAGAAATATGACATTATGCATTTCACTCAAAAAGCAGGCATCCGTTTACAATGTGAATAAAAGAAATTCCCAAGAACACAGAAAGTTGCTCATAACAGGGAAACTGCAGAAAAAAAACATCTAATGTATGGAAAATGGAGAAGATGCTGCACAGTCACAAATTATACATTCAGAATAAGTGGGCAGGTTCTTGTCTTTCAAATAGACCTTTATTATGACAGCAGTGTTTCATTCCAGAAATGTGAGGATTTAACCATTTATAAGCTGCTAGAAACTCATGTTCAAAGCCAGAGACTGTTCACAGCCGAGGATCATCCCACACATTTCTTACATAAAACTTCAGTTACTGAGGAAAAAAAACATTGCATACAAGTGCATCTTAATGCCCCTCAACATTATCCTCAACCTATATGTTAGAAACTGTTCTTCACTCTTCAGTCATCAACGACTGAGCTTATCTAGCAGTAGATGTATTCCATTCACTGTGAGCAACTGTTCTTTATTCTCCTGTGGATATTTGAAATCTTTGACTTTTTTAACTGCTGACACTGCACAGCCCATCTGATGTGTAGGAATGGAAGATACCTCATGAGTGTTTGACTCTCTAATGCAAACATGTCTGCCAACAAGAAGACTGTAGGGGCTGAGATTAACACAGTCAGACCTATATTAAGTGGAACTACTTAAACCTTTCCATTTCAGAAAGGGAGTTCTAATGGAATACTAAAGGTCTGTTATAGAAGAACGTCTCACTGCCAGCGTTAAAACCTTATGACATTAAAACAGTCTGACCTGGACTCTCTTATGGCTTGTTGTAATTGGTCTAAAATTACATTGTGTCACAGGCAATTAGTTAATGTCCCAAAATGTAATAAAGCTATCAACCTCTGTGAGACATAAGTGTCTGTGCTGGATGCCAAAGACTTTAGGCATAACTATAAAAGCTTTTCTGATTTTGAATTGCTCCCACATTCTATTGGTATACATTTATTAAAGAATGGGAGAAAAAAAAAAAATGTATGTTGAGGTGTATTTGACGAGAGCCCTCCCACTGAGGGGTGAGGCCCAAATTTGGTCTTGAGTGGTGCTCTGTTCCACCGTCAGACAGCAGCCACTGACACCTCTGTATCAACTGACCGGGCACTGCCCACCACATACCAACTCTCTCACAGACACACACACACACACACACACACAGGAAGTCAGTTATCAAAATGTTATTCAGACCTCTGTAACATAATTTGTGGTTAAGTCAATATACACAGATCTGTTGCTTTACATTGAGTCAAACAAATAACAACCTTCACCACATCTGATGTGATTACATATTGTGATTGGCCAGTAAGAACAGACATGCAGCACGCTCTCATGCATTCCCTGATGACAAGCACACAGAGAGGGCCGGTAAAAACTGGTCCACCAATGTGTACGAGAAAAAAAAATAATAAAAGGAAATAAATATATGGCGGTCAATCTTGGAATTTGGACAGTCTGCGGATTTGTCAAAATCCCATAATGTCAGCCTACTATCAAACATTTATCTGTTTCTAGCATCATAAGTCAGAGTCTCCAGCGAGATCAGACGAAGTCATTACGCAGCAGCAGTCACGCTTGACTCAAATGTCTTACTCGGCACATGGTGATGGCAACTCAATGCTGCCGCTGCTGTTGTCACCATTCCTCAGATGGGTTGCTAGCTTTCTCAGCTGTTTAGCTCCCTAATGTGTGAGTGTAACCTCAGCCGGGTTACACAAACTGAAGACGTTCACACTTCAGTGCTATGCCATGCATAAACTGACCCCCTGCCATTCAACACACAGCTTAATAATAATCCTGGCTGCAGTTTTTGACTTCACATAAACACCTTCAGTCAGAAGTGGCAGGATAAAGCTATGTGTAGGATGCTATGTGTAGGATGCTATAACTTCTCCTGGGATTCTTGAAATTATATGTGCATCATATTTCTCATTTACTGGACACACCATGAAGGAGTTAACAAGGGGAGTAACAGTGAGAGTAAAATAAATCAGTGGGTCACAAGCAGAGTGAGGAGCCCCAAATTTGTAAATTCAGCTCTATTCAGTCATGGATGAAGTAGCAAAAGTAACAGTAACACAAGTCTACATGGTGTAAAAATGTACAGTAAGGTTCACACTTTCAATAGGACTGTGTTGTATCCAATAGCATTAAAAATAGATATACATAGATAATAGATATACTTACAAAAGATATACACGCAGCCAGCAGAAGAATTCGAACAAGCAAATCTTCAAACTGTTCGAGGACAAGCTCCCATAAAGATTTCCCTGCGGAGAAAAAAGAAGATTTAAAACAATCCGTCACAGAATCGTATGTAAAACGACAGGAACAATATGAGTGGCAGTAGTGATTACCTTCTTCAGCTGGTAACTCTGTCAGTATGAAGGAGGAGAAGGTCGATCCACAGATGGCACAGGACACGGATGAAAGAGAAAAGAAAAGGGATCAATGCCTTTTTTAGGCAGACGGATACATGACTCTCGGTTTCTGTTTCTTTATGGGGAACTGACTCCCATAACAAGAGCAGTTCGGTATGTTCCGAGACAGAAAGGTGTTATTATGACAGGGCCAAATCTCAGACTTACACAGAACAAAATCACCCTTTTGCCAGTTCCTCCTCAGATTTTGGTAAATGATTATATAGTCATACATACTGTATAATGGGGGCATAAAGAATGTGTACTTGATGGAAAAAATACAACTAAAAACTTAATTTAAGGTTTGATATGTTTTTTAGAAAGATAGGCTCCTGTATCTGAATATTTCAAATTACCACGATGATGCACAGTTTTACCGACTCAATTGAAATTAGACTAGATACCACATCCAACTCTGAGAAAATGTGTATAGAAATATTCTCACTATTGGGTATTTTCAATGTCATCCTTTTTTTTTCATTTTCTACTGGGACTGCATTCAAGACTTGGGCCAATGGGCCCTTCTGCCTAACGAACTGTAAACAATTCATCTATGTATTGCATTGTACTTTGTTTCAATGACAACAGTGGCTGCAAACGTGAGATGCACGAATGTTAAAAAGAAAACTGGTTAAAAAATTATCTTAGAATAAATGATAAAAATGCTGAAATAATTTAACTCGCTGTTCTGATCCTATTGAGGATTCACAAATCTCCAATCGATTGAAAGGTCAGAGTGATTTAAGAGGAGGTGGGATTTACCCTCCATGACCTCCGAGGTGGTATTAATATAAAACAACTGTTTAGCCCCGGGACAAGGGAGATTAACTCGGGCGGATAAGGTTACTTGTCCCGTGGCCACCGGTCACTGTCAGATGCCTGCTGGATCTGCAGGGACATGGAGCTGAGGTGGTGGACTCCAGCTCTGTGGAGCATCCAGCTCTGCGTGCTGTGTCCAACAAGGTGCCCCACACTTCACAACACTGTCACAATGTTAAACAGTGTTATCACACTGCAGCCGTGACTCAACGACACACAATAAAACAGTGTTGGACACCCAACAATGGCCTCTAAGTAAATCATTACTGTGTTACTATGCGAGAGATGGGAAACCCTCGAGGTCACCACTGATGACGTCAGCCGGATCACTTTATGACACCGGCCGGAGGAGGAGGAAGAGGAGGATGATGGCGGTGCTGACTTTTCCCCCACATTCACTGAACACTGACAATGACAAGACATTTCTGAACGCGTGTCTCGTTCGTGTCCCGGCGGCGCTGGTATTTTGTGTTGGTGAGGGTGTTTAGAAAGAAGGAAGCTGTCGTACCGTTTAGGCCCCATTTCTCCTTCTGCCTCTTCACCTCGTCCAGGGACAGCCCTGTGCTCTCATTGACGCAGAAATAACTGTAAACTTCTTCCACACTCTTCGTGTGAGCGTTCTCCATGGCGGACACAGACACGGCTCCTTCCCGCACAGCTTCGGCCAGACAGCACCGCACTTCACCACACTGTCGACACCTGGAGAGGGTCGATACCCGGAGGGGCAGCTGGATACACACCGCGGTCAAACGACGCGTCCCTCGGGCCACTGGGGAGATTCTTGAAGCGGTTCGCGGAGGAGAAGGATGTCGGAGTGAGTGGAATTCCTCTTCCCTGTCTGGGTGAAGATGCCCCGATTCGCCTTCTTACCTCCGGAAGTGATGGGAAAGTGTGTGCGACAGTGTCCCGCGTTGAGGACCGCATTCACCTGATCCAGTTCTCCCTGTGTGCAACCGTGCGGTGCCGTGCCGTACCGTGCCTCAGCGTGGCGCAGCTCTGTGTGGCTCGGCACGGCTCTGACACTGTGGTTTTATTAAAGCCCTCTTCCCTGCGCCGCATGTGGACTAACGCCATTGGACGAGCGGCGCCAGCTCCGTCCAAACAGGGGGACGTGAGAGAGAATACAGGAAGCAACCAGGAAGTGAGAAGCGGGAACATACACACGCGTGCGTCCCATTCAAACCCAATGGTTTGTGTTCGTGAGCTTCTTGTGCACACCGCAGTCAGTTTGTATGAATGTCAGTGTTTCCTGTCGGCTTCAGTGTAGCAGGCTGGTGACTGTGTGATCAGCTTATCCGTTGTAACAACACCAGCTCACTCTTCTCACCAGGCATTTCATCCCAATTCAACTTTATTTGGCTAGCACCAAATCACAACTAGTGGGGGATCTAGGGTTTTTTCTAAATCAGGGGCCACAATTCACACAGAGGGGCCAATTATGTGTCCAACATCCATACACAAAGTAAGGTCCTAATTAAAGGTTCAGTGTGTAGAATTTAGTGACATCTAGTGGTGAAGTTGCATGCTGCAGCTGAATACTCCTCTCCTCACCCTCCCCTTCCAAACATGAAAGAGAACCTGTGGTTGCCTTCAGTTGTCATAAAAACTCAAAAGGTGTTTAGTTTGTCCAGTCTGGATGAATATAAAAAACATAAAAGACCCATTCTAGGGTAAAGAAAACAACAATTTGTACCATTTAGTTGAAACACACTAGTGAAAACATCACTAGATTTATGCCAATAGATCCCTTTCACTTAAACCTTACACACTGGACCTTTAAGTCAATACTTCTTTACTGTTAGTTCTACAGATTTGAGCAAAGTCACACTCTGTCAGACTGTTTGTAAGAATGAAAATAGTAACAGTGATATTTAAAGATGTAATGATGTTATTAATGACAGCAGCACCAGCACCCCAGTTATATCACAGAGAAACTAACTCCCTACGCTCTGAGCTGTAATCTAAAATATGTCAACCAACACTTGCTAGTAGTTCCTGTGTCAAGGCTGGTAACTCAGACTGACTGGGCTTTTGCCATCAGGACCCAGAGACTCTGGAATTCCTGTTTTTTTTCAAAAAAACCTTTAATGTCTGATTTTAACAGGTTTTAACAGATGAAGTTTGTTTTCTGTTTTATATTTTCTTTGTTATCATGATAATCATAATAATGATGCATTATATTCATGGGCAGCTTTGAAGACACTCAAGGACATTTCATATAACACCCCAAAACAGCAATATATCAGGACATTAATAAAACAATAATATGCTGATAAAATAGTAAAATCAACAATATATCTAATCTTTTGTTATTATTATTGTTTTTAGTTTACTAGTTTTGCTCTGTGTTCTTTTATTCCCATGTAGTTTGTAATTCCCTTTGTAACCTTGATTAGATAAGAGCCATAGAAATAAAGTTTTATTTATTATTATTAATAGAACAGGAAGTTGTGCCACAGATCAATGTTTCAGGCATGTCAAAGTTACACAAAAGATTCATAAATTTTTTTTACAAACACTTACTTAAGCGAGTCTATACCGAATGAATTAACCTCATCTGCATTGCAACTAGGAAGACAGACAATTTACTGTTGCTGCGTGAGGGCACTAGGTCCGGCCCCCCCTCACCCACCACCCATCCCACAGTGTGTGATTTTTGCAGGTATCATTGTCAGCTGTTTGACAGGAATGGCATGCATCATCTTTTAACAAGTCTTAATAGGGCCCCAAGAAGCACAGAGTGCTGTAACAATATCGTGGCATTGTCCAGTTGGACACCAACCTGCCTTTTACAATGCACACTTGATCCGCTTGGCACAGGAGCCACTAACGTCGGCTGTCAGCAGCAGATTAGGTTTCTGTGGGAGTGACGGTGGGACCCTGAAACATCCATGAAGACATTTGTTGGAAAAAACACGGGGCAACTCAAACCATAGTCCATGTGCACCGAAGCATGTGGCACATTATTTTCATACAAAAGAAAAAAGGTAATGGTGCTTATTCAGCAAATAAAATAGATTCTGTCTCACATAAAATTGAATAAGACATGAATGGAATTTGCTAATAATATTTCATACTACTGTAAAGCTTTTAAAGAACCCCACCATCAGTCATTTGATTGCTATAAATCTATTGTCTTATTCTAGCACAGTCTTGCTGCGTTAGTCTCACAAGAGGTCTTCACTATATTCAGTTTAAATGAAAAATGTGAATGCATCTTTAACACTACAGCAAATTTATGAATGGCCAACTATTGCATTATAGATGAAAGTTTATTATATTTATTGCATTTGTCTTTTTAGCTGTTTGTTGTGGAATCCCACATATCTATGTATGTATGCCAGAATGAATGGACTGTCTTTGTCATGTACCTATTTAAAACCCTTTTATCACACAATGTGCTCTGCTTTGTAGCCAAAGACAACATCAAATAAAAGTGTGCTATTCTATTGTAATGAGACATGAGTCAAACTGAATGTAAAATATATTTATTAGATCTACATAGAAAACCACAATATCTAACTAGAGATGTCTATATGGATGTCAAGGATTTATTATACAATGTAATGTATGTAATTACATAAAATAGAAACAAATGACTATTTCTTCTGCACCGTCCCAGTGAATTCCAAAGCTGCCAAGACATTATGTCCAAGGTCATGGTCGTTGTTGCCAAAAATAGCTGACTAGGGCCATATCCCAAGTGCACCACTTAGTATGGTGTTATCTCTGAACACTTTGATTGAAAGTGTATTCTTAAAGATGTGTCTCCAGTGGGTCAGAGAAAGTGAAAATGCTTGTCCGGCAACACCTCCTCATACATGGGGGTTTCTTTAAGTTGTGGATTCTCAAAGCACCTTAAACCGTGTCATCGCAAGGAGTTACTGGTTACACGAGATAAACTATCAAGTGAAAGTGGCAGCATGTAATAGACAAGATGGAGGGAAAATGAACCCTATGAACACAGTGAACCAGTTATCTGAATGTACTATAGTGTCCACTAACAGTTTACATGTAACAACCCTATATTGTAAAAATGATTAGACATGATATAGGATGGTTTAGAAGAATAACTTGAACTCGTTGTAATGATTGTACCGTAGGTGACCTGTAGTTGACCCTGCCCTGACATGTCCTTACAACACCAGCCTATCCTCTCCTCCCTCCTGGATGACTTGACCAATAGAAGCCTGGCTCTGAGCTCGTATGAAGCACTGCCTCTTGCACTCCATCAGCTGCTCCAAGTCCCGCCACATCTTCATCTGCTCCATGTTGGCACTGTGGCTCTCCCTCACCATCTTCTGCTTCTCACGTAACTTCTGGAGACCAAAAAAGAAGGAAGTGATAAGTTAGCCTGACTGATTGTGTTAAAAGGCCAAACTGCAGGGGGAATCCAACATGGTGGTAAGCAAATAAGATGTGTTGGAAAATACTCTATACCCTAAATACCCTAAATTCTGTATATGAGTATTTAAGACTCCAAAGTCACAATAAACAGAAAAATACAGTCAAACACATAAGAGGGGCAAAGTGAAAGAGCCAATACACAGGATGGCAACAACAAATACCCATACAAAAAGGGGAGAGATGCATGAGGACTAGAATATGTTCTGACTTTTTTGGAGATGAAAAATGTTTTTAGGATGAAATTCTTTTCTTCTATGCAAGACATTAAGCAGGATATCCATAAGTTTGCAGACAGGCCAACTAAAGCTGGACATTAATTAAGTAACACAGAAGACAGTGCAAACCCTTGGGAACCAGATAGAAACTCTCAGCTACAGACGTCGTGAGATTTTTGGAAGAGTGGCTCCCTGATGTGATCGGAGCATCACTACCAAACCACAGACACAACACTGTTGACAAAACTTAACGGACTCAAAGGTATAAATAAGAGTACAAAAGAAGGAAAATATTAGATGTTTCTTTACTTTACTTTGATACAAGACTTGGATTTGTGTGATCCTCAGAGGAGAGAGTACACAAACAAATCTGAATTCTCTTTCTCATCAACATAATCATACTCCCATCAATACTGATTGATATACTTTTCCAGTGACTGGGAGGCTTTTAAATTCTATTTAAGAGTTAATTAATAAATTCATTGAGAACTGCAAGTGCTCCATGAAAGAATTGGCAGATGAGAGAAATAAATCAATACAGTTTTAACAAACTCAGGGACTTTATCTTCATCAGATCAAAGGGATCAGATCAACGATGGAGCTTTGGCCAGTTTCTCTCAGTCATTACATTATTGAAAGTCATCTTGATGAACAGATATTATAAATATGCATAAAGCCTTTGAAGAAAATTAATACACCCTGTTATGGACATTGAGGGTGTATGGCTTTGAAGCTGGTATTCTCCCGTCATCATTAAGAAAGGCACTAATTACACTTGAACCAAACAAGCCCAAAAAGAAGTGTGGATTATATAAACTAGTGTCCTTAATTACCCTGGAAGTGTTTTATTTATTTACATTTACAAAGCCTCAGGCCATGTACTTACTTACTACAGAATAAAAGAATATTTTGAAGTATTGACACATGGCATCTGCTACGGCACATTTTTCTCACCTTTCCCAGTAACTCCTGTTCTGAAATGTTCTTCATATACGCCTCCCTACAAAAAAAAGCAGAGGAAGACAATTTAAGCGTAAACCATCACAATCTCACATATTGCTCTCACCAAGGGCTTTTTCAACTAAATGTGGTATATTAGCAAATCCTGAATATCATAACTCCCTCTGTTTTTATGCAAGAATTAAGTGTAAGCAGCTAAACTGCCTGTGTTGTAAAACGGGCGTCTCATCTTGCGAGCAGCTAGCGGACCTGGCTCGACGTGCTCACCTGATGGTCTTCTTCCTCTCTTGCGGGTCTGATGACACATAGGCCTTCATCTCTTCAGCCGCCCGCTGTAATTGCGTCTCAGTGATCTGTGGAGGTGAGAGATTGAGAGATCGGGTTTATTGTGAGTAGAGAGTCACTATTCATAGTTTGGAGTGTAAATTCTAATTTGACCATATTTGGCTTGTAAGACAGTGATAATGATGGAGGATTATACGCCCTCTGTCGCTAATAGCTCAAATATTATTTTCTATAACTACTATCAACTACCAACTAGCAACTTTCTATTTAAAATACGTGCCTCTGACATGGAATTGATATAATGATACTGGTTTTCTTCTTGTGCAGTCTCCTCTCTCAATGCTTTCACCTCCTGTAAAAAAACATGAAGAGAATAAAGACATATAGTCGCTTTGGCAAAATCAAAAAACATCATACAGAAATATGCTGGATAAACTTGTTTTTATGTATTTAAATTGTTGAGTATATTCAATCTAATGTAGGATAGTAATGGTACCTGCTCCAGTTTAGATCTGTTGCTCTCCAGACCAACAGCACAACTTTCATATTGCACCTTCTTTTCCTCATATTCCTGGTTTAACTCCTGTTAAGATCAGAATCCACAGAGTCATACACTGTCGAACTGACAGACAAAGGTTTTCATGTACTGTACACTTAATGAGAGCTGAGACAAACACATAGAATCGCATCTTAAATCACCTTTTTCACACTCGCAGCACTGTTTCACATAGACCTAAAATTACAGCTGACATTCTGAGCAGTTTAACTTACAACAGGCTCCCACAAAAGTCTATTTATGTCTTCCTGTTGCAGCGCTTCATTAGTAGTTAGAGTCGTTCTGGGAACACATGTAGGAAAATGTAATCCTCTGCTTTAGCTCAGCGGTGTGGGGGGCTTTCCCATCATGCATTTTATTTATGGCCTATGTAAATTATTCTTAATGGATCTTCTCCAACACAACACATAAACACAATGCCTGATCATTCTTGCTGCCTTGAAGCCACACAAGTGAAGATCCCACCGTTTGTTTTTAAATTTAGAATTTAGATTTATAGTGTATCATGTTTTTCTGAAATGACATTGTCTGTGCTTTGGCTTTGCAGGGAGAATGTGTTAGTTGTTTGTGACATGTAAGAACTGCACTTTGCACTGGCCTCCATAATATGTACTGTATGCAAAATAGCATTTTGGAGTTTGCGTTAATTCCATTAAATTCAGATTAATGAATGACCCACAGACTGTCAACCTCATTTGAATGACTCTTAGGTTATAAATCAGCATCATGGTTTGAATGTCCTTATGAGAACACGCAGGGCCCGCTTGACGGCTCATGGCAACGTTTTTATTCAAATAGGTGGCCAATTTTCCTCACAAACACAAATTGATATGGTGTGAGGAATCATGTAAGTTATTTCATGTAGCATCAGTAGTTTGCAGCGGGCGGATGTGGGCAAAGCTCACCTGACACCGCTGTCTCAGTGACCTCAGTTCTTTTATAATCGGAGCGAGAGCGGACTTCTTCTCCACTATCATGGAGTTTAATTTCTTCACCTGTAAAAAACAACAAAAATGAATGAAGAAAATAGTATTTATTTAGTTTTCACTTTGTGTGTGTGTGTGTGTGTGTGTGTGTGTGTGTGTGTGTGTGTGTGTGTGTGTGTGTGTGTGTGTGAGCCTCTGCTGACAGTTTTTGTCTCCTTGATAGCGTCACAACTGTTTAAGTTATATTCATGAAACATTACAGGTGTGAAGATGAGATTAAGAGGAAGGCTGAGTTCGAAGATGGTGAGGTCCATCCCATGACTACTGAGCAGTCATGGAATAATGAAGTAATGATACTGAGTAGTCTGGATTTAGTAATGATACTGAGTACTCAAGTAATAATGTAGTAATGATACTGAGTACTCAAGTAATAAAGTAGTGATTAATGAGTACATGTAATAATGTAGTTACAACCAAAGAATACTCATTGGTTAGAACATCAAAATGTTGCCAAGCATTGTGGCTGCTGTGATCCCATCATAAAATGGTCAAGTTTACTTTGTATACATTTAAACTCTGAAGCTAATGTGACTGTGTCTAATGATTTACATAAATAATGAAGTTGAGCAGCAGAATCAACTGACAAATCTGACAAATATTTCTCAGTAAAAGGATTAAAGTATTTACAGCCAAGGTGAGTGTGTCACTTTAGTTCTTTACTACAAACCACAACAAAGATTATATGACAGTAGTGTCAGTTTGTTAAGAATTTGTTAAATCATTACAGATTTCATCTGTATGGCTTTGCAGTGCCAATCAAATTTCCAGAGTTAATGTCTGCTCTCAGGTTGGAGCCAGTGATGTTTGACTCCATCACTGGGAGTCCTGCTGTACCTCCTGCCAAACACGTTTTAACAAACTCACAGCAGTTTGGAGTACGGCCTAATCACTTGCATCTGTTTCACTCTGAGTCTTGACACAAAAAGGATGACAGGGTGATAAATAAAACTGAAGCAATGGAATACTGTCAATCGTTTACTATGTCAGTGTAAAGAACAGATGAGATATCCAAAAATGACGTATTGAACTGAAATTAAATGGCCTGCACACCAGCCTATGTGTTTTCAATCTGGCTAATTCGACCTCTAAAATTGATGTGGATGGATGTTGGGAAATGGGAACTACATAAGATCATCATCTACTACCTACAGTCCTTTTCCACAACAGACATCCTCAAGGTAGGAAAAGCACAGGCACTACTAATAACATTAACAATTGCTCTCTTCAAGGTAGGTGTCCTATTAAGTCAAAACAGTGACTATGTTTACATGGTTACCAATATTCTGACTATTGACCTTATTCTGAAGAAGATATTACAATATGATGTTTGCAAAAGTTGATGACACAATATTCCATAAGACTCACGTCAACATTACATCCTACTACTTGTTTAGACTCGAATACAGGGCATGTGTCGTCGAGCAGTTGGTAACTGCCTCATGTTGATGTCACAAAATGCTGTGAAAACTCCAAGGATGTTATAATATAATTAAGATGTATACATGTCTACATAATGAAACTAAGGTGGGAATACTCCACATGTCTTAATTAGATTATTGTTTACATGCCACTTACAGTATCTGTAGTTCAGTTTATTCTAAAACGTTCAAATTTATTTGTATTTATCTACAAAGGCAGATTTGTGGGGACTTTACTCAAGGCCCCATAGTACACTCACCATTTCAGACATGTCGTCCAGTGTGCGGCCCTTCTTTTCGTCTAGCTCGCTCTTGATAGCAGACACCCTCTCCAGTTCCTCCTGAGTATTACTGTAGCCAGAGATTCCTTTCTCAGCTTCCACCATTTGCTTAAAAAAATACAACAGTGATGCACAGTTACTCACAGGAACAAATACAGAAATATAATTAAACAGTCACATACTATTTAAACAATGAATTGTTGTTGGGAGAGATCACTCCAAAAATCGACATCAACATGAAGAATCTATCAGTGTGCTACATTGACTGTATATAAAGATGGACGACACATGTCCACTTCCTGCCACTATCCTTATATGAAGCTAAAATACCCTGGCTATTAACGCAGCTATTAGCGCATTTGGAGCCAGAGTGTGGGCAGTAGCGATTCACCCCCCTGGAAAAAATGTATACTTGAACAAACATCAGTGTGATAATAACTACTTAAAATGAGAGCAACCATCCCCTCCACTAACAAGAAAGAGGGTGGGATCTTTGACCTATACTGCAGCTAGCCACCAGTTGGCGATCGAAACGCTTTGGTTTTGGTCAGGAACCAGTGACATTAAAAATCTTTGAAAACAGATTCAAACCCAAAGCTTTTAATGTTTTACAATGTAGGGAACACTGCAGCAGCACTGAGGGGTAGATTCATCACCAGCTGGAGATGTGAGCAGCAGGAAAACTTTCATTGCTATAACAAATCGTAGTGGGATGTGCAGACAGAGCAGGAGCAGCAGATGGAGCCTTCAGAAATAGCAGCTCTGCCTGCGTCACACTGCCTATCAACAAGTCAGGTCCTGGGACTGCACAGAGGTGTGAAGCCATTTCCAGGAAGCTTCTGCCACTTCATTGTTAACACAAAGTGCGTGAATGGGGAGATCAAGCGAAAGCAGCACATTTGGAATGGCAGTCTAAGTGCAGGGAGGGGATACGGTATGAATGCTACAGGACAGAGAGGGCATTAAAACAAGTTAGGAGGATGTCTGTGCTCCGGGTACAATATGGAAGACTGAAAATGATGATTACTTACACAAATGTTCCTTTGCAATTTACTGAACTCTCAACAACATATGATGGCAGGCCAATTGCCAGCTAATGAAAAATGCAAGAATTAAACTTATGACAAGTCTTATAGTTATATTTTAATATTTGTAATTTCAAAGGACATCTGCTCTTGATTTGTACTGTAGGGTGCTAAACGATTTCAAGTACAGCCCACTCCTTCCTTTGTTTTACTGTAAACACTGTCTTTGTTTAGTCTGGTCTTCTGTTACATGAAAGTTAAAACAACAGTTACCAGTTTTTGTTGAACCGTCTCATGTCTCTGCTTGAGAATCTCCTCTGTCCGTTGCAGGACTCCATATTCTGCTTTCATCTCAGCAATTTCCTGCCGTTTCTTCTTGAACACGGTTCCCTTGCTCCGCAGTTTCACCACCAATCGTTTCAGCTTTGAGGAACAGAGAAAGTGAAATTCATCGTTACCCTAAAATTCAAAGAAAGCTGGGTTTAGTGTTCAGAGAAAGGGATGCTAAATAATGCTTTCAAATGATATTTGATGGTTTCTTTGCTCAAACGTCTTTACAGCTCCATTTACTGATCTTGAGGGCAGTGGGAAGACGTTGTAAGTACAACACTAAGTTCACAAAGTGGTTAGAAAACAGTTGCTTATTTACACATTTGGAAGTTATGGAGCAAACAACACAAGCCTTCATTTGGATTCAGGTTTCTTGACAGCGGAAAAATTGTGTGTCCAATATTCCTTTTGGCCCTGCTTTAGTCGCCACCAGCTCTGGGGGAAATATCTGTCTCTTTAGCTGCTAAATGCTTCTTAATGTTCACCACAGAGTCGCTAATTTTTTCTGACATTTGATGCTTGACAGGGTACAATGACCTTTTAGGACTTAATCCTCTTAAAACATCTGAAATATTTTTACATTGCTAGTGATTCAGTAAAAGCGATTTGTAGGGGGATAAGGGGGGACACTATCCCCTGTCAATTCTACAATACACTCTCAGCCATTTCCCCCATCCCCTATGAGACAGATAGAGAATTTGTGAGAGCAGGTGAGCCTTCTATAGTTAGTGCTGCTAACAAAATCGTGGGATCCACAGTTTATTTTAAAAGTTTGAAAGACCATCTCCCTGTTAAAAAATTACCAAATCACCTATTGAGTAAAACCAATGTTCTTGTGACTGCTACAAGCAAGATATTGGAGTTGGAAATTCAATGAAAGAGGCATAGGAAGTTTATATTTGTTGACTTAGTGTCCAGCACAGCTGAAATACTATGAAAGGCCACATGAGAGGACAATGGGTTGAGCCAGGGGAGGGAAGGGATTAGAATACAACAGTGACTCCAGTTCAGGGGCCTCTGGGCCACACTATGATCTGACACGGTCACCTGATCCTTTCAGGTTCACGGCCAGCTCATGGACCAGCTATGTACAGCGAGCAGCTTCATCTGGCAGAATAAGTGCTTTAAGTGGATGTTCAGTCACTCCCCGCCCCGACTGTCTGCTGGGACACAATGAAACTACTCCACAATGAAGAGCAGCTATAAATGAACATGGACACGAGAGAACAGCCCCAGAAATCACAGAATGTGCTTCATATCCTTTGGGGATCCAGGAAGCTTGATGTATGTGAGTGTGTGTGCGTGAGTGAGTGTGAGTGGGTGGGTGGGAAGGTGGGTGTGTGTGAGTGTACATCTATTCTTTGTGTATTTTGGGACATCAAGGGCAGACATGGCTGAGAGAGGAATTAGCACAGCAGAATAATACTGCATAGTGTTACCGACTTTGTGTCCACAAAACAACTGCGGTTAAACTGGACATTGCACACCTGTCTCAGAGATGCAGTACACTGGCACCGACACACACTTGCAAACAAGGGAATAAAAACATGAATGGTGCAGCAGATCCTTCTGATGACTGCATGTGGAACACACAGCAGGAATGTATCCCTTTGAAGAATAAATCAAATATAGCTAGTTAGAATAGAGAAATCCACCTATTTTTAACAAATAAAAGCCCACATCTCACTCAGATTCATGTCTTGACTGAAGTCAGGATAAATTTAACCAGTGTGATGAGGCTGGCTAACAAAGTGGTTTTATGTTACTGGCCAACCGGTGACGAGCAGATGTAGTCATCCCTCTCAGAGAGAGCCTGCAGTTGGTAGGTGGCATGTGATGACACGTAACCTGCAGAATGGAAAATACCTCTGATAAAGTGATCATCTCCACTGTGGCTGATGGCCCCAAACTACCAAGGAGTCTGATAAGCTGTGTTTGACAAACATTCTCCATTTACTTGTTCATGTAGTCTCAAGGGCCCTCTTTGTCTCTACAAACAACCCCCTCCCATCAGGCTTAAGGGCAAGTTAGTCAGTGTCTAATTACTTGTAATACAGTGGTATAATTAACATTGAACATAGACAGTGGCTTATATATATATATATATATATATATATATAACATTTTCTCCTCCACAAAAGAGGCAATTTCCTCGATGTCTGATTGTTGTGATAATAATAATAATTTAATAATAAAATCTGAGACATTTTTCCCCCTCTAAGTGGCCCTAATACTCTGTCCTAGGCTTATACCAGAGGTATTGCCAGCTAGATTTCCCCCCCCCAAATGACATGACAACATTTTAAACATCACCTCATATTTCTTCCTGTAACAAAGAAGATTTGGCTACTTCTCCCTACTCTCTTAGATGATTTATATCTCTTTCCTTCCTGAAAAGAATAAACACATTTAAAATAACTTCCCTGCTGATATTTCACTCACTCTATCATTTGCCAGAATTAGTGAACTTTCATTTAGTTTCTGCTGTAAGACTGCCACCATCTTTCAACGGTAGTACATAAAATGCAGAAAGAGGCCTGAAGAGTATGTCCATCTACTACAAACAAGCTTGTTTGAAGGACAAGTTCAGAATTTAGAGAAATTACATTTACTTTCTTACCAAGAGTCCAATGACTAGACCAATACCACTCTCAAGACTAAATAGGAGAAATCCAGCAGCCTGTTAGCTTAGCTTAGCATAAAGACTGGACAGATGGAAACAGTTATCCTGGCTCTGTTTTAATCAAAACAAACAAAACAAAATCGGACACAATATTCTTCTGGGTCCATGTTGACCCTCCCCATGCCCCAACTACCACCCTCATTTCCTGTCGCCTCCAAGTCCACAATGTGACTATGATATAAACAGAAATTAGTACGGTTTTAAAACTACATTTTCTTTCTATGAATGAGTGGTGCAATATACAGAATATATTTTCAATAAATAGAATTACACAGTGAACCAGGGACTTTTGGGGCCTCTCAGATCTGGGGTCCTGGGCATTTTCCCACTTTTCCCAGTGGGTTGTCCAGGCTGGTATCAATCTTTTGTAACTCTAAATCAGATTCCCCAAAACATATTATTTAAAGTAATTTTACTATTATCTCAGATTAATGTGGCACCAGTTTACTGATGCTAAGTTATACTTTTACTATCCTAAATGTTTGTGATATTGGTATCTTATATATGCAGGTCAGAGGTCAGGGTGAAACACCACTCCTGGTACAGCCTATGGGTACAACCCAGACACGTGTGCCCTCCACAGGGATTGACAGCAGACCCACAGAACACAGGGTGGAGGAGGGAGAGCTGTTGTAATTTCACACATGTTCTGTCTCCAGCTCTCACCTCACGGATATCTATGTGCGTGTCAAACACCAGGCTATAAAAACTCTCATCCACACGGTGCATACGGTCACAGCACAGCCTGCATCTATCAGCATCCCTCTGCTAATGCAGAACTGTTTATAGCTGATGCTTTGACCGTGAGCTTAATGTTTGCATTGTAAAAAGAAGAGGCGCTTGCCCAAGGCCTTCTGACTTATGTGCAACTTTATTGTTATGGGTTTTTTCAGTAGCTCAGTCAGGTTTGTCAACGTGACAGTTCACTTTGCCATGTGTCTGAAAGCGGGAGTACATCCTCATCATGGGATATAAATAAAGACAAAGGTTTTAGACCCCAAGTCTGTTTTATGTGTCCAGCTGACTTGAATTAGGAAACTGCTTATACATAAGATTAGGGAAAAGGCTGAGTTTCAGCCACTTTGTCCAGTGCAGTTCCTTGTTCTGGATATTCTCTGTTGTGTTCTATTTCTGGCTCTGCATGGGAATGTGAGGGAGAGCAGGGAAAAGGGATAAGTAACATTAGACAGTGAGCCCGTCTGTGTTTGGATAAGAACAGAAATAGCCTCTTGTGTTTTCTACAGTTTGCAGATCTACTCGTGTGCACTTAGATAAAGCTGGAGTCTGCTTAGGTGATGTTGCTGTTACCACACACAACAAAGAAGATAAACATGCAGAAAATGTTTATTTTCTTGGCTACTGTCAGTTAAGTTCTCCTCGGAAATTAAGTATGTAAATAAATACAATAACATCAGAATGACTCTAAAGAAATTCAGATTTAGCTGATATTCAGTTTCCAACAGTGTACCTCATCACCCCGGACGACCTCCTCCCCCTCTGAGACTTGTGCCTGGCTGCCCCTCTGCCTCAGCTCCCTCTCTGCTGCAGCCAACTCCTCCCTCGCTTCCTGAAGCTCCTCTGCCTTCGACTCCTTCCTACGAATGATGATGGATGCCTGCAAAAGTCGCGGTACATTAGACAGACAAACACGACAGGAAAGTTTCTGCTGAGTGACTTTACACATAAATGCAACTGAGGAAAGGAAATGTTATGAGGGCAGAAATGGGCAAAGAAACAGCTTGTAAATAAAGAGCACCTGGATTGCTTCATGTCCCCTGAATATCTCCATTACATAAGGATTCATATCCTCTTATTCCTGGTAGTTCATCATCAAGAATTCTAACAAACTATCTTTTCCTCATTAATATATAACTTTATAAATATAAAACTATCCCTGTGTCATGTTAGCAAACAAATAATCCACTACATCACATGCACTGTTTTTCTTGAACATAAACAAAGCGGTGAACCTTTGGTGAGAAACCCTGAGTGTAAAAATGTCCCTTCACACAAGACTAAATTTGACCAAAAAATAAAAGATATTAAAGACATTCAATACAATCAGCACCTGTTGCCTGAAAAGGGTCAGTTTGTCGTCCATGGGGTCATTTCTCATCATCCTCTTCTCAATCAGCTGGTTTATCTGGGAATCGACATCTTTAATCTGTGTAAATTAAAGATCACTCAGAGAAGAACACATCAGGAATTTGTCAACATATGAAAGCAGACACACGTGACACCACATTCTGCTCCTGACCTTGTCCTCCAGCTCCTGGAGGTCAGCCTGGCCCATGGCAGGCTCTGATGCCACCTTCTGAAGGTACTGCACCGTGTGCCTCATACGCTCCAGCTCTTTGGGGAGCTTCTCAGAGACCATGTAGGAGTTGATCTTGATCTCCTCTTCAAGCCTCTTCATTAAACCTGAAAGAGACTGAGCTTTTAATTAAGAATTCTGAGCCAGTGTAAAATGTACTGATACTGAAATGGTCTTTGAATAATTTAATTGTTAAACGGCAAGTGGTTGTAGTGAAGGACGCTGTATTCAAAGCTCTTATTTTGGAACACACATACAGTGATGGTGATAAGTGACAGCTCCACCTCAGTCTGCATTGCACAGGTCCTTTTAGAAACTGCAAATGTGTAAATCTCTTGTGCGGCTAAAGCGGCCAATACCAGAGGAGAGCAAAAGGAGACGATTCCAACATCACATAAGTTGTATGATGGCACTTCAAAGATCATTGTTATTAGAGGGTCTCAACAGATGAAAGCCTATTAGCCGAGAGAGCCTCTAACGCTCTGCTGTGTCCTTGAACCTCCCATCCAGCTGTGTCCTGCAGAGGCAACAGAAGGACCCGGGTACTCACTCTCTGGATTGGCATCTGCTGCTGCCTGTTGCAAATCCTTCAACTGCTGCTGTGATCTCTGCAGCCTCTGCTCTGTCTGGAACAACTGCACGCAAACATAAATAATTACTAGCACAGGTAATATATGGAAAAAAGAACAACATTAGGGCTGCAGCTAACAACTGTTTTCATTACTGGTCGTTTTCTGGATTAAAACACTGATCTTTTCATCTAATCTTTCATTTCATCAAATGTCACAAAATAGTGAACAAACGTCATTGGTTTTAACCACATGTCCAAGGTGTCTCATATGGATTTCATTTTCAATCTTAGAAAACTAAGATAAACAGTAAATGTGTGAAGTTGGAATTATTTTCTGATGACAGGCTAATCGAGACATCAAATGTTTCAGCCCTATTCAACATGTCTCAGTAAAAGTACTGTATTTAATTTGCCCATTCTAACAATGTAGTTCTTCTCAAGACCATGTTCATTATTCTTCTCAGTCTTCCTAAGCACAGCAGGCATCAAACTGTTTGGCTGGTCTACGAAATCTGTGTAAAACCAAGGGGAACAAATGTGATGACAAACCACCATTAAATCACCAGCACTCACTTGGTTCTTCTGTTCTAGCTTCTGGTGCGTCAGTGACTCCTCTCTCTCATTCTCCACTCGCAGCTGTCTGGCTTGGTCCAGCATCCGCTGGTGGTTGGACACTGACTCCACCTAGTGGATCAACACATTAATGTGATAATGTTAAATTGCAGGTTATCATATGGTGAGCAGAAATAACCAGAGTCAGGTTTCACCTTTTGACAGGGGCCTGTAAGTAAAGACCCATTAACTCAACACCTCATTACATTACATAGCCGTGTTAAGACGACCCTTCAACTTGTCATGTCTATTAGAGGAGCTGGTAATATATGTCTGAGGTCATGTTTTCATTCCTCAGTGAATCCTAAAGCCTTCCAAGTATTACAAGAGTGAGGGGGCCTCCCAGAACAACCTGCCTTACCCTCTTCTTCAGCCTCTCCACACGTTTGATTAGTTGGTCCTTCTCTTCCTCCATTGCACCAATGTCCTGTATTTGAAGAAAAGATGGAACATATCAGAGGACTGTATCAACTGAGACAAGGAGGGAGAATTTAACTACCAAATATTGTAATAATGATCTAATATTTTGATTATTTTCTCAAATAAACATCAGAAAAAAGTGTATCACAATTTCCTGAAATCCATTTTGACTTATTCGGATGACTTGTTTTGTTTCCTCATATAAGTATTCACAACCCCATTTTTTTCTAGTTTAACATCCTAGAGCACAAAGAAAATCTGAAACAGTGAATTTTCAATAGTGTTGCAAAAAATGTATGTATTTGTTTTTCATAGGGTTTTACCTGAGTCAGTCCATACAACAATGATAACAATGATAACTTACATAGAGGGTATCGGATCGGTACTCAGTATCGGCTGATATGCAAAGCCCAGGTATCGTGAATGGATCAATGGTATTGGAACATCTCTCGTTTTATCTTGAGACAGCTTTAGATTCAACATCTTCAAACAAAGATTGTAAAACGTTATTGACTGGTTTGTTTACCTTTCTGATTTCTGCTGTGGAGAAGCCTGAGGTCCTCAGCTGTTCACACTCCTTGTGATACGTCTTAAATCCCTCAACCAGCTCTTCATACTGTGAACACGCAACATTAAAGTACATCCTCTTATTCCTTTTAGAAAAGTGGCGATGACATGGCGACTGTATCTGTAATATGCAGACAAACCTGGTGATTTGTGTCATTGATGACATCGTCCTGCAAAAACTCTGCAGGCACCTCCAGTTTGACGAGATAGCGAGCCAGGTAAGCCCTCTTCTTCAGCTCGGGGACCCTCTGTAGCAGCCAGTGGAGGATGGGGTGGACCACAGGTTTGCTGCCAGTCACCAGACCCTGTCTGAAGGCGCTCCTGCAGGAGGAGGGATGAGGCAGAGAGTGTCATGGAAATATATGGCTACAAACGAAGAAGAAGTGCTTCACCTTTACTGTACATAGGCAACTGGAGTGCGATGCTGCAGCATGTGAAATAGGCTGCAGGTACTTACACGTCTGAGAAGTTGCCAGGAGGTCTGTACTTCATCATTCCCAGCAGAGCACACATTCTCTTCACAGTCTGTTCAGGCAATTCTTCACGTAAATCCATGGATTGCTAAACAACAACAAACACAGCAGTAAATGATGTCACCTGTCACCAGTTAATTCATGCATATCACACATTAAACAGTTACACCGACACTACTGCTGCAACTGACGAGTGTAGCTTCAGTTGTTGAAGCCAAAAGTTGGCTTCAACAAAGTGTAAGTTGTTCACCTTCGGGTCTATTTCAGCCAGGACATCGTTTAGAATCTGCTGCAGCTGCATCGGTTCCAGGCAGTCGAACGTGATGAGGTTGAAGCTTTTCTTGAATGGCTCTTTGTTGAGCTGCTCAACGATGAACTTCAACTGCTCGCTCATCTTGGTGATGCTGTGGTGGCTCTTCGTCCTCTTCTCAGCTTTAGTAACCAGCTAACGGCGAGTTAGCTTTCTGTCGTCGACGGACTTGGCTTACAAACCCGCAGAGAAACCTTCTGAAGGCCGATTCATTCCGCTTAGTGGTGACGTTAGCAAAGCAGCTGTTTAAAATGGTTCAGATACATTCCCAGAAGCAAGTATTACGTCGCTTTATCAGTCGTTAGCCGCTAGCTAGCTAGCAGACAGAGCACAGGGGTTGTTGTCAATAGCCCCATGGAAACCAAGAGGGCGTGTCTGATTGGTTGCTAACAGGAAGTGACTCAGGAGGGCTGAGCACTGCAGATGGTCTCAGCTCCACAGACAGAGAGTAGCTCTTTATTCTTAGATTCAAATAAGTCCAAGCCCCATATCAACAGATGGAGGAATGAATAGAAAAGACATTTGCAAAATCTCTTCAATGCATGACAGACAACAATGCTTTGAAACTTGTTAATACTGTTTGAGTAAGACCTTCTTTTTATTATAAAAAATAGTGATTTTGTCCTTAAGAATACATCAATACCAATACAAGGTTTGAAATGATGAAATGTGCCTAATAGGTTTTTAATAATTTTTTTTTACCACAAAGAATACAATTGTGCTTTAAGATCGAATAAATTCAGCAGCAAGTGTAGTAAATATAATGTGGTGAGAATTTTATGAGAATTTAATGTGACATTTTTTATTACTTACAATTATTTCCCATTAATCCAAACATTTTAAAAGTGAAAATTAGACATTTGCCAGCCAGAAATAAAAAATAATGTAACATTTTGAATCTTCTATTCACTTTTATTGCTTTGTAAAAATCTATACAGCACACTTGGCATATTAGCCTACATACTGTGACATTAATACACTTCAGATGATGCATTTAACAGAACGTAAACACTGTCAATGATTTACCTTGCAGACCCTTTAAGCTGTACTTGAACGCACCACCCTGTCATGGTCTGAAGTGTTGAACCGTCAGATGGCGACATTCTCTCAGGCTTCAGGTTGAACCTCAGTGAACTGTGGTGGGATGAGGCCGTTTTCAGAGTATAACTGAAAGCTCAAGTGTGCTGTGTCACACAGAGACATGTCAGGAGCTGAAGCTGGGCGGGGAAGGAGAAGAAAGGATTAGTGGGATCAAAAAATCACAGCTGAATTGGAGCAGATAACAAAAGCAGATGCTTTGAACGAGGGAAGCTCGTTTTTCTTCTCCCACCTGAGCTGAAACAGACTCACCACAACACCTTCCTGCACCAACATCTCCATGTGGGACATTTATGCCTTTAAAGTTCTCTCATTTTATTGGTCCATAACTTTTATAACTGTCACAGGGGTGTCCTACGTTTCCTTGTCGGAAACATGCCCTTTCTTCCTGCCGCAGTCATCTCTACCTGGAAATTGGATTCCCGACAAGAAACAACATTTTGACAAAACCCCATTGCTTATATTTCTCCCTTTGATGGTTTGTTTTCCCTTTGCCCGTGTGTTCAGAGCAGTGAAAGCTTGGACCGCGTCCATGTGGCCCCTCCTCCTTGTGCTGCAACTGTAGAGCTGACGAAGAGCCAAAACACCACAGAGCAGCAGCGAGTCAGTCTGACAGCGAACACTGAGGAAGACACGGGATTCTCCGGAGAATAGACGAGCTCAAGAAGAGACCCAGAGCGACCTTAAGGATAAAGTCAGTCCGACCTGGGATTCTGCCTCTGTAGGATTTATTCTGATGTTTGTGAGTAAAGACTGAACAGGTTTTCTTCCGTTGCTTCCAGACCCTGGGGAACACTCTTCTTCACTGAACTGCAGCAATATGGAGACTTTAAGTTTTAAACCATTGAGACCAGTTCCCGCTTTCGTAATGCATATGAGTGTGTTGTGAATTGATTGAACATTTTATGTCAGAGTTATAAAAATGGTTGAACCAGTGGGGTTTGTGGAGGCATGGAGAGCCCAGTTCCCAGAGTCTGATCCCCCCTGCATGGAGCTGAACTCACTGGGGGACATTGAACAGGAGCTGGACAGTTGCAAGACATCTATCAGGCAGCTGGAGAAGGATGTGAACAAGGAGCGCTTCCGCATGATCTACCTGCAGACTCTGCTTGCAAAAGAGAGGAAGTCTTATGATGGACAGAGATGGGGTTTTAAAAGGGTTCCACAGACAAGAGATGGAGACCAGACCGGTGAACCAGACAGCCAGAGGTCCTACGCAGGTGATGCACCAGTGGAAGAGCAGCAGCAGCAGCAACAGAGAGGTTATGTGAAGCCAGCAAGGTGTAAACAGCATCCAGAAGAAGAGGTGGATGTTGCATCACCAGCCACACAGAAGGGTGGGGACTCACCTGTCCGCCAGGACTCTGAGAACCCGGACCTCCCAGTGGGCACAGGCTCTGTGGCAGCTCTGAGATCCAACTTTGAGCGCATCAGGAGAGCCAACTCTCACACTGCAGGGGATGGCAGAGGGTTGTCTACGATGGGCGGCCAGGAGAAACCCTTCTACGTGAACATGGAGTACCATCACGAGCGAGGGCTGGTCAAAGTCAACGACAGGGATGTCTCAGACAAAATAGGCACCCTGGGCTGTCAGGCCATGCAGATTGAGCGAAAAAGGTCCCTGCACTCCCTCCCAGGGAACCTGTCAGCGGCCACAGGGGACATCAGTAAGGCTGTTCAGAGAGGAAGATCCACTGAGGAGAACTGCAGCCACAACGGGTCATTTGATGATGCTGAGATCAACCCGCACTTCCTGAAAGACAGTGTGATCCATCCCACGGGGGGGAAGTCTGAGCGACAGCCAGCTGAGTGTCAGCCTTACACTAGTGTCTATGTTGGGGGAATGATGGCTGACGGGGACACCAGAGTCATCCACATTAGGGACCACAGCATAGAGGAGGAGGCACACCTCACCTGGCCGAGGCGCTCATACTCTCCCGGCAGCTTTGATGATGTGGGAGGAGGCTACACACCCGACTGCAGCTCCAACGAGAACTTGACATCCAGCGAGGAGGACTTCTCCTCGGGCCAGTCCAGCCATGTGTCCCCCAGCCCCACCACCTATCAGATGTTCAGGGAGAAGAGCCGCTCACCGTCCCAGCACTCGCAGCAGTCCTTTGAGAGCAGCAGCCCACCCACCCCTCTCTCTCAGAAGCGTCTGAAGCAGCAGGTGATGGTTTCGGAGGCCTCCATCATCGGGGTCCGTAAAACAGGCCTGATCTGGCCCAGTGACGGGGACTCCACCACATCTAGCAGGACCTCTCATGACAACAGTGTTCAAGGAGATCTGGGTAGGTCTGCACGACACACTGCACAGCACAGATGTTCCCCAAACCATTCATTTTCATGATCAAAAACAGAAAAGGCCTCTAATTGGTAGAGACGATTAGCATATGATCACTATGATCACTGTCTGAGAGATGTCTGTGCTTGCCCTGGCTGGCGTTGATCCAGAATAAGCTACTGATGTGTAAAATGCACTTGCAATCTCTTTGATGACGTCTAAAGTTTTGACCTGCACTAAATCCATCCTAAAATATTTCCAGGCATCCTGATTATTCTCACTTTATTTTTTTTAAATACATTTTTGTGGTTTCTTGTTTTTCCACTGGTTTGCTTTAGGGGAACTGAGCTGTTATGATTTAGGTGGCCTACACAAAGAGGCTAGGTTTGATAAAAACAAGTCCCATTAGTGAGGATTTTTATCTTCTTTTCTCACAGGCATCATCCATATTGGGCATGCTATGGATGTTAACTGATTAGGGTTTGCACCACTACAAAACAGGTTGTGACTATGTTTGACCCTGTAAAAGGTAAACCTGCCGTGAAGGGGTCGAGCGGACTAGATCAATTCTACTTATGCTGATCCTAAGAGTAACCCAGTGGTTTTGCAGTTCTTTCAGCAGTGTTTTCTTTCGCCTTTATAAGCAGGCCCACCCTCTCTTTTTTCACCCCCTTCTGCTCTTTGCCCGCTGAGTGCTGCAGCACTTTCGCAGAGATGCTCTGACTGAGACAGCGGCAGCCCCCGGGCTTCCCCACTCCCTCGACCCCGTCCACACTGAGTGTTTTCGTGTCAGCACACATCAGTGTTGTTGTCCTTGGTGCGAGTAATTAACTTAAAGGGGTTTGTCTAGCGTGATAAATTTAGGGAGGCTCTTTGTTACGGGAGGCTGGTAGGAAAAAGCCCTGACAAGTCACTCAAAAAAAGAGGATCAAGGGGGCTTAAAGTGTGTCACGCGGCTTCCAATCAAAACGCCTGCCATCAGTGTTTCCTGTTGTTATGTATGGACACAATAGGAGAATCACTCATTGAGCGAGAGTATTGACATGTTAACAATATAACAATGTTAAGTGGGATAAGGAGAGTGGTCTGGGCAACCTGGTAATGCCAAGGACAGAAGGCGAGGCAGGAGCGTGTGTTCCTCTGCAAGAACGTTTGTCAAAGTGTGTGACACGCGAGGACACACATTGTTGTTTGTTTGGGCCAAATGTTCATGCAAAGAGGGATTGGGATTCAAGGCTCGTATTAGGATTGGAGCCGGAAAAAAATTGTCTGCCTTTACCCAAAAAAATGTGTTATCCACTGTGGGTCAGATTAAGCAGATGAGCAGAATAGTGTGTTGTTATATAAGGTGATCCAGTCCAAAGCGCTCTGACACAAAGCATGTGACGGACAAGCAGATCGTCCGTGATATAATCAGCGTGAAGTGTAAGCTAGCACGCTGCTCCGATGGCTGAAATGTTTAAATCCATTCGATCTGGGTCTGGATCGGTTTCTTTCACACTCAAAGCTGCTTCTTCTCTTCATTGTGCCAAAAAGAACTCATAGCAGACGCACAGAAAGTTTCTGCTTCTCCATAGAATGAATACACACACATATGAGTGACTAGAAAAAACTAGAGGGAACAACCTATTCACACTTGAATGTTTTTAAAGCTCCAGCAATGTAGTCGTACACTTCTATAGATTTGAGAGACTTGTGAAGGACTTTTTTAAAAAAAGAACGAGAAAGATCATCTGACTTTTATTGCAAAAACACTGGATCCTACAATTCCCATAAAGCAACACATATCCTATTTTAGTTATATTACTCAACAGTGAGGTTCCGGGAGATCGATTATCAGCCATAACATTGTAACAATCCAATGTAGACTGTGAAACAATGTTATGTGCTCCTGTAGGAGCCACAAGTCTGTATGACATCAACTGCGTTTTAAGAAAAATGTGTTTTATTTGCATTGTCAAGGAGATGTACTACACTACCCATAATCCCGAGGTGTAATGTCTGTGATTGGCCGGGCTGGCAGTTAATAATGGAAGCCTTTACCACAACAGTGAACATCATGTCTGCTGATTTCGGCTGTAATTGGATCGTTCAGAGTTAATACACTGGGTTACTATAAGAAAGACTATATTAAACTCTATGAACATACATACAAAACACAAACTACAATATATTGCAACCCTAGGTTAAATTCTAGATGTGTACTGGAAGTTGTTGGAAAGAGATCATTTGCAGTGGTTTATATGATGAAGTTCTTTCTCGCCTTTTTTTTCTGTTTATCAAAACTTTGTTTTGTCTGAATCAAGTGTTGAATAGTCACGACTCATCTCGTAGCTGGTCGTTCTGGTTCCAGGCTTTAAACTCTTTTTATAAAAAATTTCTGAAATGTCAATGGAGAAAATGAATTGGAAATTTACCAGAGCCGTTCTAAAAGTAGGCAGTCACTGTTATATGCTCTATACCCTCTCTGCACTGTAAATGTCCACATCGAGCTCCCTGCCTCCTCTTCTAACTCAGTCTTTCTGTTTATAAATTTCCAATTCCACGCCAATTACCCAGATGACATCACTGTGATATCATCAGGGGGGGGGAATTGTTTTTAGACTTGAGAAAGCTTCTCCAGAGCAAACACACTATACAGCTTGATTTAAAAAAAAAAAAAAAAGAAAGTTAACTCCAGTTCCACTTAACAGCCTTATCAAAAGCTTTACAGCTCTCTTTAAGGCTTGGAAGTCAACCTTGAGTTATGACAAACAACTGTTAGCTCTGTCAGAAGCGAACTCTGAAGCGTACATCCTGTGACCAGTAAACAGTCCCTTTATGTGTAAAATCTGTGGAGTTCCTTGTTTAATGAAGCCTGTGCACTGTGACACCTTCTCTTCAAAGCGGCCTGCTGTGGACCCTGAAGTGCAGCTTTTGTCCACAGCGGACCTGTTGCTGATAATGGCACAGCTGCCGCATGTGGACCATGATTTATGGATTAGCAGAAGTCTGGATTTATTTTCTGATGTTGTAATAACATTACTGTGCACGTTGCTGGATTAATCCTCTGGGGCAGGGAGCTAGTATGAGGCAAGTTTTTGCAATAAATTGCTCTTTGTTGTGGTTTGTGACTTTTAGGGAGCAGTTGGAAAGGTTTTCTTTGTTGTTGTTGTATTCAAGCACTGCAGCCAAGTAAAACTAACTTAATCTCAGTGTTGTTAAGGCGCTTTGTGCTCCAGTTGGCTATGTATTGTGTAAGACAAAGCTTCATAAACTGTACAGTCCACAGAGGTCACACTGAAATAAGTCTTTCTGCACTAAAAGATTTGCTGTGTGTATTAACAGTATATTCTGCAGCCTGTCATGGAACATGTGAACTCAGCAGCAGCAGCAGACGCAGTGTTGACGTTGTTCTTGTTGCTCTTATGTGAGTGTTTTAATGTCTGGCACGGTAGTAGTCTCTGCCTGGGAAAAATGACAGACTTACCATCAGCAAGAAACACCCATTAACTGACACAAACAAACCCATACTTGTCCTGCTGTTACTCAGCTGCATCACTGCATGAAATGGCCAGTCTAAAACTGACACCTCTCATGGGAGTTTTTTTTTTTTCTATGAATAGAAGAATAAATGTTGTCTCCCAGTTTCTGGTTATCTAGGCCGGTTGTCGAGCCTCGCTGTGAATAGAGCTGGTGATTAGCTGTGGGCCCTTTAAGGAGGCCACCTCTCTGATGGGTCTATTTTGCCATAATTAATTATCATCATGGCACTGACATGCCTGTAGCCACAGCTTTCTGTTCCATTAGTTTAATCATAATCCCTCCCAAAAAAAAAATCAGAAAAGTGTCTTTTTATGATGGGAATAGCTGAGCTTGCCGTAGCCGGGATATGGCACAGGTTCTGTATGTGGAGCGGTCCGCCAATGTCGGTAGTGACATTAATAGAAAGTGTCTGTGTGTCTGAAAGGTGATGAAGTCTGTCTGAATTCCTTGGCAACAGTCCAGAGGTGGGCACCGCTCGCTGCCTCAGCAGAAGTCACACTGGTGCTGGTCCTCGCTCCTGACTCATGAATATTTTAGGTCCCTGTAGGAAGCTCAGACAGACCTATCATTGTACCTGAGTGTCAACATCTGAGGTTTAGTGGTCAAGGAAGTTAAAGTATTTCAACCTCTCCCTCTCCTGGAGTAAATGTAGGCCTACCAGAGGAAGTGCTGTCGGCCCTTGTGGGCACCCGTGTGTGTGTGTGTATGACTGTGTGTGTGTGAGTGTAAGTGTAAGTAAGACACCTGTTCTTCTGTGCAGTGTACTGGGGAAAGTGGTCAAAAGCTGGCAGGCCATCAGTACGGCAGGCCAGCTGCTCTCACAGCAAAAGCCATGAATAGCCTTTTTGTTCTGGTCCTTCTATCAGAAAACAGATAAAAAAAACTTGTTTAGAAATTAAGCAACACTGCTTACATAAGATTTCCATATTAGCTCCTTGGTCCACATACAAAAACGCACGTTTCCATAGATAAAGCTTCATAGAAAATAAAATCTCTGGCATGTATATGAGCTTGCCGGCCTCCCTCGGCTCAGTGATCCTCCCTCGTGCTCTGCCTCAGCCCTCTACTCCTGCAGTCTCAGCTCCCCTCCCTGGTCCCACTCAAAGGGCCCTCTGTGCTGCTGGCTGGCAGGCCAAGTGTTTATGGAATGTCTCAGCTGCTTGTGGGGTGTGTAGGGGGGAAACAGCTAATGAAATGTTAAGTGTTGTATGAGTTCACCTCTCTCACAACAGCCTGACCCATGGAGCGTGTTGTGTCACCAGCCAGCGGAGTTTGTTTTAGTCAAAATGTTCTGTCGCACAGTGAGTCTGGTCAGTAGGAGAGGAAGACAGCAAGTGAGTCTGAACACTTAAGTCCTATAGTTGAGTATATGAAACCATTTAAAGGGGCAGTCCAGTGATGTATTGTACTTCCAAAAGAATGGTCAAAACTGTAGCGGCTGAGTCTGAGATATCCTGACTTTGATCTTTTATTAACTTATAGTGAAAAACAATTGGCCAAAAAATATAATTTTATTATTCCTTTAAAAAACATTGGTTTGTGTCATTAAAATGTCTATTTGTAAATAATGTCCACAAGAGAAAGCAACTTGAGAGACATAACTACATGTATAATGTATTTCAACATAAACATGTCTTTTAAAAGATCTAAATACCTACACATTAAGGTGTAAACTATAAGTCAAGATGTGGCTTATTGGTTGGAGTTCCATACATCAGGTCATGATGGGCCCTCTGGTCGCTGGTGCTGAAACTGTAGTCCAAACAGCTTTCGCACAACGTTATCTCGAGGTTCTACAATTTTGTCGTTGACCGAACTAAATCAGAAGAATTTCCAAACAGGGTTCATCCTGGATCGCTCGAAGAGCGAATCACTCTCTTTGTGACTGAGTTGAGTTGTGAACTCACTGCGATCATAACCACATGGTTGTTGAATTATTTGCTAATTTCATCTTGACCTACATTTTATTTTCAGTCAGTGAAAGTGACGTTGTGTGACTCCTGTCCGTCATGGGGTGCTTTCAGTGCAGAGGCCTAGGCATATGTGATAATTCACAGCTATGGTAGTGCTGTTTTAAATTTTTTTTAAATCAAATATAATTTTTCAATAATTCAATAATATAATCGGATTTAGAATATGTGTTGACTGGCCTATTGCCTAGTATGAGTCACTGTCCAAAAGATTAGATCCACAGCGTGTGATTAATGTCCATAGCTGTGTCCCTATTCAGGGGTCGCCTCCTTCATAGGATGCGGTCTTCCCGGGACCTGGGCTTCATTGACTACCAAGGTTGAACTGAAATTAGAGGATCTGGTCTAAAGAGGATTTCCGTGATCAGTTTCACCAGCTCGTCTTGCCCTTATCGCTGTTGCCTAGTAACAGAGCTGCAATTGGACACAACAAGAAAGTTTGAATGACTTGTTTTTTTTAACATGTATACTGTTGAGTGTGATACTCAAGTATTTGACTTCTAGTAACGGTTCATCACTGAAGTGCAATGCATCCTGGGATAGGGCTGGGAAGGATCCATTCTTTGGACCTTTGTTTTATTGGTGATAGAGGGATGCATTTGTCTGCCACATTTTTAGGGGCCTTCGAAATGGGACAGCCTAATCACGCTGCTGTGTTCAGAGTTAGTCTTCGAATGTAGCCTCTGAAGGATGCAGCCTCTGAGTTGGGACACAGCTCATGTCTTTAGATTTTCGTTTTCACCACTAATGAATACATTATTTTACATGACAAAAAAGGCAACTCAACATCCATTCGATTTGTAATATATGTGTTTTCTATTGTAAATTCCTCATGTCCAAGTGCAGATCACCTTGGTGATCACCAGGAGTTATTTTCTCTGATCTGACAAAGTTGCTCCAAAGCCACAGGAGACATTTCACTTAATTTCAAACAATTAACAAGTTTTGTAACCAACAAAACAAAGCAAGTGATTTGAAAATACTCACCATTAGCCTTAACCAGCTTGTATAATATGAACATAATATAGTAACCCTGCATTGCTAGGCAGACTAGAGCTCGGCCTGTCACATTAAGCCACATCAGGTGAGGTCCCTTCACAAATATTTAATTCTGTTCAGACATGCAAATGAATATTTGATCGTACCTGGAGGTCACTGTGGCTTTTCATGTTGCTGCTTAAATTTCTTAAGTGTGTTCGTCATTTGCTTATAATGTTCACAATAAAACTACTGAGGCTAAAGACTGGCCAGGCTCCAGGATACTTAATAGGCTTTTCAAACAAGTATTGAGATCAGAATCATTCTCTGATTTATTAAAAACCCAATAAGACTGTTTCATATTAGACGTGTTGCTGTTTCTTTTTGCAGCCATAAAGCAAATCTGTGTATAACTAACGCGTGCATGTGCTCCATTGTGTGTTTATTTTAACAGGCTGGAACAATTATTGGGCTTTGATTTTCTCTGTGCTGAGGCACATTACAAGCAGTAGTCTGACCACCCTGAGCTATTTCAACGCACACTGATTAGTAGGTGTGCTGAGCTGGGCGGCCAGTTCTGACCTACGCTGCTCAGTGACTGGCACTAATTTGAGGCTGCCCTACAACAGAGCAGAGGCGAGTGCTGGTGGGCCTCGCTGCCTTCACCGGCCCTGTGGTTTCAAAGGCCCCTCAGACCAGCAGACCCTTCAGATGAGCCAGGATGTGATGATGATGTGTTGGCTAACAATTTCACAGTTTGCCAAAACACACAGGCGGTGTCTGTAATTGCAATAACAGATGTCCCAGTTACAGTATTAGGTTAAAGGGGCACTGCATGCATTTTAGATGTCAACATTGATTCTCCCCTCCTTGCGAGTACTACACAGCCTGTGAATTGTTTATTGTCTTCTGTGGCTCTGGAGGATCATTGTGAAGTCTGAGAAATTTACTGGAGAAACATCATGTGAGTAATCCCAGTTTGGGCTCGGAGAATACAACATGTAGCCAGTGCGGTTGCTCCAGGGATTGTTTTGTTGGTTGATCAGTTCAGCTCTGTAGTCTCTAAACACATTCACCGTCCCTAGAGGATGAACCCTGCTGACTTCTCCTGACTTATTTCCTCTGGTGCCAACATGAGGTCAATGTTTTTTTGTCAAAAAACATTGAAAGCTAATGTGGCTTTCTATGGAATATCTCCTATCTTTTCATCAGGTCAAATTAGTCCAACAATAATCACCAAATACATATTAAACTAATTACATTCACATTAGCCTCAGCTATATTTTGTCTTCATTTAGCAAATGTTTGCATGCTAACATGCTAAACTAAGACCGTGAATGTGGTAAAACATACCTCCTAAAGGTCTGCATGTTGGCATCGTCACTATGAGCATTTTAGCATACTGACATTAGCATTTAGCCGAAAGCGTTGCTAGCATGGCTGTAAACTTATCTTGTTAATAAAAAGACTATGTTACCAACATGAAGTTTAATTCAGTTAGGAGTACTGCAGTTTTTTCACCCAAGGTTAACTCTGCCTATGATTGGCTTGCACTGATATGCTTCCCTCATCATAACCAATCATCATTCTTCTTGCCTTAACATGACCCAATCAGAGTCAGGATCGGGGACTGACATAATGTGCTTTAGAGTAGCTTAATTGGAAATGCAGGCTCCAGAAGCCTGACCCACACTAAGGACTAAATGACATGACATCATTCAAGTCTGTTTCTTGAATGTCATTCAACTTTGTGCAAAACCTACATGGTCCACTGTAATGGTCAGGGAGTTCCTCCTCAGTATAGTGGTGGGATTCAGGTAAAACCTTTGTGCAGTTCATTACAGATTTGTCAACATTTTTCCAGTTACCATGAAGTGAGGAAAACTCCAGGGCCACTGTCCAGGGTCACCACATCTAGTGTCTGAAAGGCCATCACCCTTCAGCCGGCTCCACTCTGTTTGCTCTCCCTGCCTCTGCTGTTTCCCCGGTGACCGCACAGTCTGGAGGAGAATCCATTTGCTGGAGCCATAAAGTGGTGCTAAGCTTTTAACAACATCTCACATTGGCATCTTCTGGCTGCTTTTATTCCAAATGTGCAACTTTTCTCTCCAGATCTATACAGCCATTAGAGAGGTGACAGCAAGGCTCTCCTTCATTGTGCCTTATTTTAACTCTGTGGTAAATTATAGATGCTTAAATCTCAATTCCAGCCCTTTCTGTGCTGGATCGATCAACACATTTGCTGTGTGGAGTTTATTTTTGGTAGCTTGCAATCTAAATTCTGTCCATCAGCTGACTGATTTTACTGACTGGTCAATATGTTCACAGTGGGGAACATTAAGTGGGCTCTGATTCTCTCTTTCTGTCAGAGCATTACAAATAGAAGCCTCTCCCCCTCAAGCTATTTAAACACACTGATCGGTGATCAGTCAATGTGTCAGGCTGGGCAGCACTGTGCTATCTCCAAGTGGTGAAATGGGGAATTATGGATGCTACTATTCTGGTTCCAGCTCTTTCTGGGATGAATCCATCGACCTCTTCCCTCTTTGATTTTTATTTCCGAAAAACTGGTTGTTTCCGGCACCAATCATCCCTCCACTTATTTAAATGTCCTGCTGTGAAGCGCAGGGCTTTTGTGTCCGTGCCACACGATGATGGCAATCTCATTTGAAAACACAACATTTCAGAGTTAAAATGAAAGCGTCCCTCCCTTGCTTCTTGCTCTTTTGATTCTGAGTGTTGGCGTCATGTTGGGGAATAAGACCACATGATTACTTCTGTGATAGTGACTCTGATGCTGTGACGCTGTCTTGGCCTCACATCTGTCACTCCCTCTCTGTTTACCGTCGTTCATCTCTGTGGATTAGGATTAGGGCCTTCAGTGCGTCTTTGCTATGTCATCAATAGGACATCCAACCCCCCCCCCCCCCCCCCCCCCCCCTTCATTAAACTGCCGTGATTTTCCTCTGAACATGGCTCTTGTTTGCAAGCTGCAGGAAGGAACAATGTTTCATGATGATTGATATTCTCCAGAAGCAGCACTGGAGAGCTTTGCCACTCCTTATATATCCTGAGGTCTATCTTTAGGTGCTGTATTCAGAATTGGGGTGTGGGAAAGCAAGGATGCGGTGTATTGTGTGTAAAAAGGTGCTTCCAACTAAAACAAATCTTTTTTTTTTTTCTTAAAGATTTGCAGTAATCTGACATCTATTAGACCATGGCGTGTGGGAGTAGTCAGTTAAATTAAGTTCTTGAAAAACGGGATTACAGAGTTCAGAGACAGTCCAAAACAAAATCAGCTTCCCTCTGATCCATGGCTCCATGCACACAGCTCACAACTGCAACTGCTGGGCTTAGCAATCTTATATAATGTCATTACATTATATTTATTACAGCTCTGTGGCCAAGTTGAAACCATTTTAAGCTGCTGCTAGTTGGGCCTGGGACAGAAAGAGGGAGATCGTAGAACAACCGAAATTGCTTTTCAACACTCCTGTGATTCTTTGTAAATGATCAGTTCCTCTTGAATGGAAACAAGAAACAACATAATCTTTACACTGTGATTTCTCATGTGTAGCTCGTTGTATCAACACTGTGTTATTGTTACATTATTTTCACTTTTAAATTGACTGAAAAAGTGAATTTATTATAGAATCACTTTTTAATAGAGATTGATAGATCGGCTGAGCTAAACATATCCTGAATTATGAAAGATCTGTATTAACATATATGTTGGCTGATGCGTACTCGGACATTGTAGCACAGATGCAAATATTTGATCTGAAAAGTCATCTGTGATTGAAATTCTCATTTAAGGCAATTAAAGTCAATAATTTAAAAGAGACCTCCACCAGAATTACACACCTGGCATTGCAAAAAAAGGCTTTGAAGCAACCTTTGTACCATAATAAGCTACTGGGAGGTCAGAGTCGGAGAAAATGTAATTCAACAGTTAAGTTAATAGGTAGAATCTTTGTTAATTAAAAAAAATCCCCACAATTGAAGAGATATTAGTGGGTGGCTGTTCAAACGTCTCTTAGTTGGATGAAGTCCTGCTGTGGAATTTCTTTTTTCCTGACTTCAATCATTTGGAAAATGCAGGCTGTGTGTCTGTTGACTTAATAATGACTGGATAGAGCTTACATCTAAAAGACAGAATAGAATATATACTGTATTGCACTGTATAGCCTACTACTGTATATAGTGAATCAATACCCAAATGTAAAAGACCCTTTAAATAATAATTAATTATTTAAAAGTTGGTGTTGGCCTGAAAAGTTCTGTCCTATGTAACAAGTATGTTTTTTTTTATTTAGATAGTTTGAGGTTGGAAAGAGCAACCTTTACTAGTTATATTTGTTCAGTGTTTCACAATCAGAGCAAACAAAAGCCATGAGAAAGGGTTTCACAGAGAAACGAGTGGTGGTGAAATGTCAGTCAAGAATGGGTCTACACAAACAAAGGAGTGTAAAAAAATCTAATATACCTGCACTTTGACCAGCCAAACCAGTTTGACAGTGTTTTACAGACAAAGTACAATCTTTCCATGTAGTTGTAAAATCTTTTGAGTTATCTATTATGTGAATATGTTAACCATGACCATAGATGAACGTCAGTATGTGTGTGTGTGTGTGTGTGTGTGTGTTAGGAGTGGGGGTGTGTTTGTTTGTTAAAAGATGACCTTGTGCAGAAAGCCTGTTTCCGCTCTAAAGCAGATGAATTGCTGAATTTTCCGGAGAGACCTGCCCGGACACTTCCTCAGTAGCGATTCTTGTGATCGCTACAGAACAACGGCGCACACTGAGGATCTATTGTGATGTCCACTTTCTCACACTGCCACAGCCAATTGAGCTCTGGGTATTTAAAAATGTCCCTCTAAAGGACAGAAAGGGCTCAGTATGTTAAGACTGCAGAATGAATTTGTTTTGTTTTCTGGCTGTTTCTTTTTCCTCTGGAAGGAGATAGTTTGTGGCTCTGAGGCTGCTGCCCAAGAGAGGATGTGTTATTCATCCAGTGCCGGGCCTGATGTATAATCTCACTGGAGCACAGAGTGGCCTTTCACATGGACTTCCCCTGTGTTTAGTAGCTGTTTGGCCTGCTGTAGTCTCTTCCTCAGCAGTCAATGCAGCTCTCTGCTAAGCCTGTGTGTGTGTGTGTGTGTGTGTGTGTGTGTGTGTGTGTGTGTGTGTGTGTGTGTGTGTGTGTGTGTGTGTGTGTGTGTGTGTGTGTGTGTGTGTGTGTGTGTGTGTGTGTGTGTGTGTGTGTGTGTGTGTGTGTGTGTGCGTGCGTGTCAGTTTGTCCCGATCTCTGTGGATGTCATCCTGTCAGTAGGCCTCTCTGGGTGACTCGGCTTTATCCTCCCCCTTGTTTCCGGAATCCTCTCTTTCCTGTTTCCTGTCCAAGTCGATCCAGTTTCGTAGCCTCTTCTTTACATACCTGCCTCCACATTGCTAGACGTGGGTTTCTTACTTTGTTTTACAGCTGTTTGAGATCTCTGCCGTACATCTTCCGACTGCCACATCATTGATGGTGACAATGATAATAATAATAATAATGATGAGAAGTTCCTGTTGAGTCAGGGGTGGTTGACAGTAATTACAGGATGCGGAGCCTGTTTAGCTTCATCTTCAGGTTGTCCTAAAAGTCTGAAATCACAGTGATGACGAGGACAACAGGTATGTCTCATGTGTCACACTTCTTTGTCCCACCGCATGCTCATTGTGACTATGGTGCAAAATACAGGATTCAATTCCTACAATGAACATTTCTCATTCCCATTTTGCAAATAGTCCCGAAGAACTGTGTTGCTCTCTGAACTCTGAGACCTCTCTAAATTGGTAGACACACAAAGTGAATATTACACCAGGCTACATATTGTCATTCATCCGGAAAACACTCAAAGACACTCTGTACACCCAGGCTGACAAGAGCAGAGCACGTGTGTTGCCACTGCAGTTCCCCAGACTTATCCACTGGCCTGGCACAAGCCCTCGGTGGCTGGCACAGGCCACGTGGTGAGATTGTACCAGTCACAGGTTTATGGAGGTTAAATGAGGGTTTGATATAAAGACAGATGGCAGGAAAAGATGCAGTGATTATTGTGGTTGTTATGACAGATGCTATTGGACACGGATGCCCTCTTAATATTCAGGGGAAATAACAGCAGCAACTCACAATATACTGTAATGCTGTCATGGCCGGATTGACGCATTCAGGGCCCGTGGGCAAAAATGAACAGAGGGGCCCCACTTGCCCCTTGTTCACTGTACATTGTCACATTTAAGAGCCTGTCCTGTTCAGTTCCCACAGCAGACCACAGGGCCACGATAGTTATCACATGTTTTTGTTGTTTGTGTGTTTTTGTAGCCACTGAAACAAGCTGTAAATCCAACATTTGACACATCAACACATTATAAAAGTCAATGTGTTTTCCTGATCTGTTCACCAGCGTGTTGTCTTTTGGTGATGAGCAGGAGTCCAGTGGGTTCATGAGAGCATTTTTACCCAGACCAGCAGCTTCCTTTAACTGGAAACTGGTAAAATCACTGCAATGGTTCCAAAACCTCTCCTGCAGTTTCCACAAAAATTGAACACAATAAAAATTATGTTATTGGATCACTTTTAATTATATTGTGGTTTCTGACTGTTTTTGTTTGTCTGTCATTTCTGATGACACTGTAGTGAACTGTGAGAAGGCATCTTAACAATCTTCATATTTCAGTTGCTAAACAGCTTTTTTAGCCTCACCCACTATGACTATAAAAAATTTTTTTTCCAAATTGCAGCATGTCTCCGTGTTTACTACATGATTGAGTTTAATGACACACCATGTGACTATTGTCCTTTGTTTGACTGTTTCTCACAGAGGCTCCCTACAACGAGACGCCTCTGTCGTACGGATATGACCTGGAGCACTCAGAGGAGCACCAGCCTCGCCACGACCCTCTGTCCTACACTGGATCTCCTTCCTCCTCAACACGGCTGCGCTCAAAGAGCCGGAGTAGCCGAGACACGCAGTCCTCGGGCTCTCTGGAATCCACGCTGTCGGTAATGCTACTGGGTCAACTCCCAATCAACTTGTATGACACGTCAACTGTTTCTCTGTGCTCACTGTGCCGCAGCAGCGCTCTCTTTGCTATGTTGTTCTTCACTGTCATCTCAACACTTCTAGTAGCTATGGCTTTTTGTTCTGTGCTGAACAGTTGTCGACATAGTGCGTGATATTATTTATTCTACTATCCATGTGTTGGAGGAATCATGAAATTCCTCCTCAGTTTTGTGTCAAACCCATGCAAGGGTTTCACTAGGTTACACCAAATCTTCCTATAAATCTTGTGCTTCAAAGAGGTTCTGCTATTTATTCTAGCCATGTGGGTGTTTGCATATAGATCACAAACTTGAAGAAATCTACAATTTGTTGGTTTACAGTAGAGGATTTGCTCCCGCTTCGTGTTTTGTACTATGAAACAAACCACTAGATTTTCTACAAAACCTGACAGGAGGCCGTGAATGCAACGTAGAGGTGACCAGTCTTCACATTAATGGTCTTGTTTGTTTATTAAATTGACATCAACACTGTATTTTAAGGTACTCTTAGGTAAGTAAGTATAACACTTATACTAAATTATGAAATTTGTAAGACAGATTGTAAAAGAATTTTCAAAATCAAAGCAAAAGAGGCCAAAATATCCTGACTTTTGGTTCCTAACTAGGGGCAATTTCCAAAACACAACATTTTCCATCATGCAACTTGACCATTTATTTTGTTTGTTTGTTTGTTGTCATTAGATATACATTTCTGCAGACTCCTCCAGAGCCACAGCAGACGTCATACAACTGTTTTAATGCACTACATTTCATGATGAGTAAGCTAAACTTCATGTGTAAAACCAGTCGAGTGTCCCTTTCGGAAAATCAACAAAAGGAAAGCCCTCTAGCAAGGCATTAAAACAGCCGCTGCAGCTGAGGCATCCAGAGGCCGACAGAGTTCACCATGCAGAGACCAGATGGGAGTGCTTTGCAGCATGACACAGGGCGTTGCAGAGAAAGACTGGATATGATAAGTGAGCATACTGTGGGCAACAGATGTTAAAAAGAGATGTAGCTCCCCTCTGCCTCAGCTGTGTTCCTGTCCTATCTGTGGTATCCTCATCCTCTGATGTACACTCTTAATGATCTTCAAAGTCTAAATATTGGGGCGTGGGGGGTGGCGGGGTCACACAGCATTCTTTATATAGCTAATATAATGGGAGAGCTTGATACCGCCCCTCTTGGCCAGTGAATTTCTTACTGACATGATGACTGATGGATTTGACCTGTTTTGGAATAACAACCCCTGGACTAGAAACACATTTGTCTTCCTCAAGATGCTTGGAGTCTCTGGTGCAAGCCCCGTGGAATCTTCCACTCCCACCGACTTTAATCAAATCTGCTCTGTCCTGATCCCCCAACAACAATAATATCAGCACCCAGGGGCTTGCAGAGGTGTGGGGGAGGATGGTTCACATATCATGTGTCGACATCAGCCTTCTCTCTCACCACGTCTTCTTCCCCTCATGTTTGCCAATCGTTTGCTCTCTCCACCATGTGTGCATCAGGTGGAGTTGGATCAAGAGAAGGGGCTGGAGATGAGAAAGTGGGTTTTGTCAGGAATCCTGGCCAGTGAGGAGACCTACCTCGGCCACCTGGAGGCGATACTGATAGTACGTCTAACTCATAACACACAAACAAAAAAAGTCTATTCTGAGCTCTTTTAGTGTAGACAGAAAATTAGTTGAAATAAAACAAATGGTTACAACTAAAAAAAAAAGCTGATATAGCATCTATTATGTTTGTTTAGTATTTCTCAAAATTCTTGTGCATTCTATATATTGTATATTGGTGTCATATATAAACTTATATATTTATATGTATTATATATTTAAATAATATACTATGTATAAACTTTTGAAGTACAAAAGTAAGTCTTCCTCTTAAAAATGCAGAGTTGAATTCATAAACAATACATTGCATGCCACAACCTCAGCCTTACTTGATCTTGTATGAAGCTTATGGTGCCTATCTTTACCTAACTTAGTTAACGAACCATCGCTTAATATGTAACTGTCATTCACTTAGTTTCTGAATATATATATAACATTTGATAGAGGATCTTATTCTTCCTCTTACAAATTCAAAGTTGAATTCAACACTGATACTGTATAACACACTCTTGTTTTATGCTCTTTTATACTGACAGTTTTCTGACTTTCTGACTCTTGTGTGACTGTTACACTAGATTTTGGGAAATTCCATTGTCCTGAAATGTTTTCTTTACATGACAGCACAGTTTAGGCTTGCTTTTTCAAATGCTTTCTGTTTACAATGCACAGCAGTTTGTTTCAGCACCAATTTTGTTTTAAATTTTAGATTCTACTGCTAGTTCCACCTGTGTCAAGTGAGATATATGACAAGAAGAAACACTCCCCTGCACAGTTTTATGCATTAAGTGGTTTTGTTGCTACAGCCAAAAGTAGCTGACATCAGCTAACGAAAGCTTCATCAGCTCATTAAAGGCCATTCAAACTGTGCTATAATTTAATCTCACTGGTAAAGGTTTTATTAAAGGCTAGCTTAAAATCCTGATGACTTTTTTTTTCATAATGCGTATTCAGTGACTGTTTTCCAATAAGTTCTGTTTGATTATTTATTTGTCCAGCCCATGAAGCCTCTGAAGGCGGCAGCCACGACTTCCCAACCGATGCTGACCGTCCAGCAGATAGAAACCATCTTCTTCAAAGTACCAGAGCTTCATGAGATCCACAAGGACTTCTACGATGCTCTGCTCCCCCGAGTGCAGGACTGGAGCCACCAGCAGTGTGTGGGCGACCTCTTCCAGAAACTGGTACGGAGATTATGTTCATGTTTGGTTCAGCAGGGCCATCAGAAACAAAAAACACTAGTTGAGTATGTGAAACACTGTTTTGTCTAAAGTTGTTTCCTACACTCTTTGAAATAAGTGATGAGTCGAACCATAAAGGGCGCTTTGAATAAACATGTTCTTTAGTTTTACAAAGAACCCTTGCAAAATCATTTTTTCAATTAAGGGTTCTTCAAAAGCTAATTGTGTGCAGTCGTGAGTGTGTCAAAACCATACAGAGTAATCTGGTAATACACTGACACTGGAAATCCATTTCACAAAGAAGAAAACATGTCCTGACAGTGCTAAAGCTAAAGCAACAAAAACCTGTTTCACCGATTCTTTTTAACTGACCTTGAACGCGCCAGAATACTGTCAGGAAACGTAAATCAAAAGTAAATGAGGACCTAAAAGAGCAATGGAATACGAAGAATCCGATGAGCTGATTTGAGTGAAATGCTGTGATAATGGTCTCATTCTTCAAACTTTCCGCACTCGTTCAACTGTGTCATGAACGTTTGGTAACCACCCTCGGCTTAGTGCAGAGAGGCAAACCCCTCAGCTGATTTTTAACCCTGATTTGGATCAGACGACCAAGCATCAAACAACATGAAACCTCACAGCATCAAATTGCACGTTGGTTTTTCATCAAACAGACCAACATTAGTCAAAGTTGGTAACTTTCAGAAACTAATTATAGCACTCCTTAAACGTCATGCCTTGATCATTAATGGTCGTTAAAATAAGGGGAGATTTTTCTGGGTAAAGAAAGGTGGGAGTCAGTGGCTGTTAGTAATGCTCCGTGGATCTTGCAGTGCACACATGAGTAGACTGCTTGGAGTCATCTCCCGGCCAGATAAAAGCCTCGCCACGCCACATGACAAGTAGTAAAGGAGAACAAAACGCTCCATAGGAGGTCGCTGAATAAGAGCTACCTCAGTGTTTGCTGTGTTGGACGAAGATGAAAACACTCGTACGCTACATGGATGTATGTATAGACATGTGAGCCAACACTGTACTTTGCTGAATTGTATTAATTCCTTATGTATCACTATGCCAACTCATGCCTGAGGCTGAGCACAGCACACGGTGATGTACCCAGTAACAATCAGGGACTCGTAAAAACCTATCTGTACTCTGCTTGTGCCCTGTAGGGCAGCCAGCTTGGAGTGTACCGGGCCTTTGTGGATAACTATAAGGTTGCTGTGGAGACGGCCGACAAGTGCTGCCAGGCAAACGCTCAGTTTGCGGAGATATCTGAGGTATGTAATCACGCCACGCACAGCAGGCCTGCAGCGGGCAGAGTGTTTGATGTCGTACATCTGCCCGGGACAAAGGATGACAGAGCAGTTTTCTGCAGTCCTCACAGCATAAGGAGCCAAGCAGCTCTTTATAGTGCTGCTGATCGTTTTAATAATCGTTGCACTGTGGGGCAGTTGCTCTGATTTAATGAGGGTATTTCTTTCCTCACCATTCCCTCTGTTGTTATCTCTGCCAGAATCTCAAGGTCAAAAGCACAAAGGACTGCAAAGACCAGCCAGCTAAAAATTCACTGGAAAGTAAGTACTGAGTGAAATGAATGGCCGGCCTCCACATTAATCAATATATGCTATAAGTAGCTGAGCTGTGACTTTGCCTGTTGATCTGACTTCTCCTCCCCCACAGCTCTTCTCTACAAACCTGTGGACAGAGTGATGCGCAGCACACTTGTTCTGCATGTAAGTCATTCTGCCTTAAAACAATCTGGAGCAACATCTCCTCCGTATCAAAGTTTTAGGGATTGAATTTGTCACCACTTGTTCTATTCTAGGACCTCCTGAAGCACACGCCCTCCAGCCACCCGGACTATCCACTGTTACAGGACGCCCTGCGCATCTCCCAGAATTTCCTGTCCAGTATTAATGAAGAGATCACACCGCGAAGGCAGTCCATGACTGTTAAGAAGGGAGAGGTCAGTGTGGCAAGCGGCAGGTTACCTCATCACCCAAGAGCTATAGTAATGAATTTAGCTGCTTTCAGACATTATCTGAATGGGATGTATGTGAGAACACAAACATCCAAACCAGTTTCTCTGGACATTTTCCAGAGTTTTTCCTGCCAGCCCCCAAGTCTAATGTCCGGAGAATGTTTGATTGAGTGAGCCCATGTGAGAATACAGCAGGAAAATGTTTCCAAGAATTTACCACGAGCGAGCGGGTGCGTTGATCACGTTTCGAACACACAACAGACATGTAACTAAAATTACCATTTAAAATGAACAAGAAGAATACAAATATCTCAAGAGTTCATGTCTGAAAATGGCTTTTGACACTTCAAGTTGAAAAATACACTTTATGCTCGCTTGCAAAAGCTGTAAAACAAATCCAAATCATATTTGGTTTTGGAAAACTAACTAACAAGGGATAACTTCCCTTCCATTCGGTCAGCTGAGACTGGATTTGCTGGTTATTCACCAATTCCATCACATTGAATGTACATCAGACATTTAACTCAACTTCCACCTATTGGTGGTCCTCCATATGCATCATTGTCTTGGAAAACAGACAAAGTATAGGAGACCTGAGAATGTTTTTTGATGTTATGCTCAAATTTTAAAAGGCAAAAATGTCTCTTGTGAAATTACTGAAGACACAAAACTTTCAGGTATTTATTGGACAAATAGCAATTTGAACATGAATGTCTGTAGCAGTTTTCAATCCAGCTAATATTTGTTGAGATACTTGGTATCCACAGAGTAATGCTGTAGTATTGTAAAGTGAAAGTTTAATAACACATTAATATAGAAATGTTGGTTATATGGGCTTGGGTTTTACATTTGTCTACTAGTGTTCAGTATTTTAGAACACTTCCCTCATTCAGATGCAGCATTGCTTAATTTAGAATGTCTGCTCCTGTAATCTCCGTCATGTCTTTGCTATTGACAGTAAAGACCTCGGAGAACAGGGTGTCTGGAAGCTGCACTAAAACAGTGTGTGTGTGTGTGTGTCAGTGTGCTGCTGACTCATCTGAGCCTGTCTGCTTCAGACGTGAAGGAAGTGGAGCGTAGGGGAAGCTCGTGACAAAGCTCTGTACACACTGGTGTCGAGGGTCTCAGTGTCGCAAACCAGGAAAACCCATCGATCACCTCTGCGCACACTCCCATCCTTCCTTGCCGCAGTGTCAACTCTGCTTCCCAAAAATGACCTGCGGGATGCTGTTTGAACTTCTGCCCAACCAGCCTTACACATTGGGTGTGTACCAACTAAACCATGCTTCCTGTCCCCTCCATCCCCCCCAGTGGCACGCATCTCAAGGCTCTGATTCAGATGACCCGGCTAAGGACTTCCTCTGTTTTTTCTGGGAACTGGCCCGACCCGCCAGGGTGGGATATTAAATCAAAGAAAGTTCTTGGGAACATTCTTTTGTATATTGTTTAGGAAGTCTGAAATCCTGCAGGAAGATTGACAGATAACAAGGCAGCCAGTGACAATCAGTTTAAAGTACGGGTTTGTTGTTGTGTGCGATCAGCTCATGAGTAAACTTGCACCCATTGTTGATCTTTGCACCAGAGCTGCCTGTAATTACCACGTCCATTTAAAGCCACCAGTTTGTTTAGCTTCATCTCTTGTGCATGCCTCAGCGCTCAATATCCCATAGAGCATAAAAAACACGAGCTGATTCCAGTGTCAGGAGGGGGGCGTGAGCACTGTGCGGCGGCAGCTCTTATTTTTCCATTGGATAATTGACTATTTGTGGTCTCGTCTGCAACACAAAAGAATAAGCGGATATAACCCTGCCACCTCTTTTTCAAACCAGGACAGTACTGAACATGTTTGAGTGCCTCACCAATACGCCTGCATCCGACCAGAGCTGAACCACAGTGTGCAGAAAACAGCAGAGGAAAACCGTGCTGCAGTGATTTCCTTGTTTTTGTCAGACTGTGGTTGGTGTGGGATGGCAGAGTCTCACATGGGCAGTGTCCCTGTAAACAGCCTGAGTCCTGAGGTCAAAAAGACAGAGGGGGAATTAAGATGCATGCTGCAACAGGAAGAGCTTGAGTCATCGCATCCAGCTCGAATCTCAGGTTGGACAGGTTGCCAGCATCCCAGGCTGAAATCGGCAGAGAGCTGCAGCATTACATCAGAGGGAAACTCTGCTGCTGGTTAAGAAAACACAGTGTTCACTTCCTGTCTGGTTTTGATGGCAGCATGAATGATTTATTGTTTTGTTTATTGTTTGTTTCTTCCATGAGTTAGGACAACGTTCATCTGACACCAATAGCATCAATACAGACTGTACAGTAATGTGCAAACATCAGCACAAAATCATTGTTTGTGAACCCTATCATAAACCATTTTAAACTTAGCACCAGAGTAAAATCTTTAATTACATGCTGTAATCCCAGCAGCTCCTAGTATTGCATCTGATTGCGTCTGGTGCAGTAATAAAGTGTTTTAAAACACCTCTCGCTCACAACACGATTTTTTTCTCTTTCCTGTGGGCAGAACCGTCAGCTGCTGAGGGATCGCTTCATGGTGGAGCTGGTGGAAGGTTCCAGGAAACTCCGTCACGTCTTCCTCTTCACCGACCTGCTGCTCTGCACCAAGCTGAAGAAACAGGCCGCAGGGTGAGTCTGGGTCAGCGTCCAGCCGGAAGTTAGAGACGGAGGCTTGTGACCCTGAGGAACTACCGGTTTAGAGCCCAGGCACACTGGAGAATGAGCCTCACGTCACCCAAACAGACATTACACTTGTTAATAGAACAGTCTGCAGGTTTTTTTATCTGACTTAGTAGGTTTGTGCTGTTGGTTTCATACTGATTAACAAAAAAAGCAGGAAGATATTATACAAAATTGGCTTGTTAAAATACCCCAACATATAATCTTTAGAATAACATCTTGTCCTCCAACAGGAAAGGTCAACAGTATGACTGTAAGTGGTACATCCCACTGAATGACCTGACCTTCCAGACCCTCGAGGACTGTGAGTCCACCCCCATCCCTTTGGTCCAGGACGAGGAAATTGACGCGATGAAGATTAGAATCTCCCAGATCAAGAATGAGATCCAAAGAGAAAAGGTGAGGATACATAGAGAGTGAACACACCTATAGAAACTCCAAAATACTAGGAGAAACAAGACGGCATTTAACAAGCAGTTTGATTCATTAGTTAATAGGTGATGTACAGGAACTGCTGTGCAGGAACACCACAACAATGACCAAGTTTGAAGACAAACTCAAATAAAACGAGCAACCTCAAGATTAGCGAATAGGACAAAGTGAGCAGACAGCAGGCCCTGTATTCAAAGAACCATGTCCCTGTTTGTCTGTAGAGAACCACCAAGGGGCCCAAAGCCATCGAGCGTTTCAGGAAGAAGTTATCAGAGCAAGAGTCTCTGCTGCTTCTCATGTCTCCCAACATGGCGTTCAGAGTGGCCAACAGGAATGGAAAGGTGGGTGACAAAAACGTGATTGTCATGATGAGTACAGTTTGAGATATCTTGTATTATCAGTAACTTTTCATTTTGCCCTCTGCTGCCCTCCGCTGTTGATGGCACGAAAATACAGCATGAGAACACAACAAACTATTCGATCATTTCTTCCAGGGTTTCACATTTCTGATCTCATCTGATTACGAGCGTGCCGAATGGAGGGAGATTGTTCGTGAGCAGCAGAAGAAATGTGAGCTTTATTTCTAATGTTATTATGGCAGGATTGTTATTACATAAGTTGTTATGACATTGTTGTTGTTGCTGTCAGTTAATGTTGACGTTGTCCTGCAGGTTTTAAAAGCTTCTCCCTGACGTCTCTGGAGCTGCAGATGCTCACTAACTCGTGTGTGAAGCTCCAGACTGTTCACACCATTCCAATGACCGTGAATAAAGAAGGTATGATTCACCTAACCCACTGCATGTTTTAGAATGTAACACACCCTGCAGTTTTGTATGTCATCTCAGCCTGAATTCTCCTCTTCACAGACGATGAGTCTTCTGGTTTATACGGCTTCTTGAATGTCATCGTCCACTCTGCATCAGGCCTCAAACAGAGCTTAAGTAAGTGGCTTGTCCCCCTTTTTTTTCTTTCTTTTTTTTACCAGAAATCACATCACCGGTAATTCTAAAGGTTACACGTGGTGTCACATCATCCGCTATCCTCCCTCCCTCTCCCCCCTACTCCCTCTCCCCCCTCTCCCCTGCGGCTGTCAGCTGGGAGGGCAGCTGCAGGGGAACAAGTGGGATTAGCCAGGAACACTGTGTACAAGCCTCCTCAAATATGTCTTTGGCCTCTCAAATCACCGCCTGCTTCCACCCTCTATCACAAAGGCTGGCCAGGCAGTTGTCAGTGGCATGTTTCAACCAACAAAGGCTTTACTCCCATTGATATTCCTTGATATACTCCAACAGCTCCAGTAGACTTGTAATGACACGAGAGGGAAATATCTGGTAAGACTCCAAATCCAGCATAAGGTTTCAGTGATAGAGCCCTTAATACACTTTTTGGTCTGGGTATGACTCAACCCGGTGACTAACGTGGATCCTTAAGTTTCATTTTGATTCAACTTTTAAAAAGACGTTCTCTTCTGCCCATTAGACCTGTACTGCTCCCTGGAGGTGGATTCTTTTGGCTACTTTGTCAACAAAGCCAAAACACGAGTGCACAGAGACTCGACAGAGCCCAACTGGAACGAGGTGAGAGTGCAAACCCGAGTGGAGGAGGTGAATGACTGAGGCCATATCCACCTTCAGTATCCGCTGCTCTGTTTCAATAAAGAGCATAAGACATGATTTTATTGTGATAAAGCTCATCAGCTTTGAAAAAAGGCTGTGCATGCTCAGGAAACTGTGGACTGGATAAAATACATTTTGTAACACTGTGCTGAAACCCACAATAACAACAATAATGTGGCTTCGCTCTGTTTCTGTGCAAAGGAGTTTGAGATCGAACTGGAGGGCTCCCAGACTCTGAGACTGCTCTGTTACGAGAAGTGCTGCAACAAAACCAAGCAGAGCAAAGAAGAAGCAGAGATCACAGACAAGATCATGGTCAAAGGACAGATAAAGGTACGGACGAGGGACCCCCAGTTCTTTGTGTTGTTGTGAAAGGACCAGATGATTGTGGTTTGAAGACACTTCCTGATGGCCTGTTTTGACCATTAGAATCAGACAACACTAGATTTCTGACAACCAAACCAATATCAGTATTTGAGAGCTTTAAATATTCTATTACAAAATTTCTAAACATTCCTGCATGATATATTATGTATTTGGCAATTTTCGATGTGGATCACTGGACTTACACGTCATACTGTCTTACATATTTCGCCAAAGCAGAAAACCACACTAGAAATCAATGTTTACAGATTTAATGTGACCTTAAATCTATTTGGTTCCACTGACACGACAACAATCCTGGCCCATGTGGAGTGATTGATGCCTCCTATTGATCCCAGAACCTCGTCAGTGGCGTCTTATCTGCTCTGCTGACCACCAAGACCTTTTTTTGGTCTAATCCTGCCCGGTGGGGCCCCCTCTCTGTATAAAAGAAGGGAGCATGGCTTGACCCCTGACAGGATGCTGTGACAGAGGGCAGATTAGACTGTGGGTTGAGTAAATGTAGCTGGTGGTTAGGGACAGAGGATGTCACACCTTGTATATTGTTTACCTCCATGAGGCAAATTGTGATTTGTGAACATAGGCTATTCAAATACAATCTGATCGATTTGATTGAAATGGAATTAATGGGCTCATAGGTCAGCATGACAAATCTAAAAAGTATAAAATTTAAAAGAATTCTAATTTTGAATGTGTAAAATAAAGTTTGAATCTGTAGTATATTATATAAAAAGACAATAAATGAAATTGAGAGCAAAAACAAGAAAATACCCCAAACTAATTATGAATTGAGTATCTAACTATAAATAAATATATAGTAATATTAGAAAATGTAAGAAAATTGAAGTTAATGTTGGTACAAAGAGATGTTTCAGTTACGATGAGATGAAATAGGAAATTGATTATTAGTTTATTCAACATTGATTCTTTTAACAGATAATAGCCACTAGATTAAAACAAACTAAAAGAAAATACGTCTTTAATATGATTGAGAGTCTTTGGGAAAGGTAACAGTTCATAAGTGCCAGAAACATGGCTATTATATAGTTTAAGACCATACACATACTAGTTGTGATCGCTAATTGGCCCTCGGAGGATCCTGTTCAGGCTGCCTGAGGCCGAGCTGCCAACCAGTGGCAGGCGCGAGCACGTTGGTAATGAGGGTAGGAGGGGATTCTCTGGAGTTAATCTCCCAAATCCATCTGTGAAGTAGAACAACACAGAGGCAGCGTGGTTGGCAGACTCCACGGCTTTGTTCCTTCTCTGACTCTCACTGGAATGAGAAGATTCGGGGTCTTAACGATGTCCGAGACAACAGGATGAGGCAGAACGTTTTGTGACGTTTCAGCATCAGTGGAGTTCGTCCGGAGTCTTCTTCAAAGCAAAGGGATTAATGGCTCGTTGTTCAGCGGAGAAGGACCTGCTGCTGCTACGGCTGCTGCTGTTAGGCCAATGGTTTAGAAAATAGTGATATCTGAGGAACAGCACTGGCTACTTCAGTTTGTAGTTGTCGTTAACATTTAAGAGCTGAGAGAGACTCATGCCAGAGAGGATGAGTGAGAGTAATCCTAATGAGGAGGAGAGTGTGGATCAGGCCAGCAACAGTCTGGAGGGAGAGGAGGGAGACACGGCTTCAAGGAAACCCCCGACTACAGGGGCCCGTCTGTGGGACAGAGTCCGCAGCAGTCTGCTCAGACCAAAGGTAAAGACAGGCTGTGAGCTGTGGACACATGTGACCTGGATGTCCATGTAGAGGGACTGCATTTGAGGACACATTTCTTTTTACCTTTCCATTTACTTGTGATCTTTAAAACCCCTATTTGAGTTTGACAGTGTTATATTTCTGTTTGGATTTATCACTTTCAAGATTCAGACACTAGCATTGTGCCACTTGTGATTCTTTTTTATCTTTTATAAAGTATTGTGTAAGAAAATAGATTTTCTGACTCAAGGATTATCTGAGATTTGGTGGTTTCTTTGGTGGACGAACATCTGCCATGTTGGACAGGCACAGTGATTAGCAGCAGGGACACGTGTAATCACACAAGTGAAGGTTGGCAGTTTGGTATTAGTCAGATGACTAAAATAGATCAGCGGCATGAGTCAATGCTACCTGCCATATGTTTATGTTTATGTGAAGTAACTTGAGCAGGTAATACTCACATTTACCTGCTTAATTACCTGTATATAAGTAAATTTAACTCTGCAATTCACTGTGTTATTACAATTCGTTCATGTTTAAATAATCACAGTGCTCGTGTCAGTTTAAAGCTGATATTGTAAAAATCTGTCCTGGTTTTTGATTCTGCAGAAAATCTAAATCAATTAATTAATTAATTAGAAAAATATATAATAAAATGTGAATTTTATTTTATTTTCAGCTGGATCCTCAGACACTGCAGAATAAAGACTGGCAGAGGACAGTGATCGCCATGAATGGGGTAAGTGTTTAAACCAACCCAGGGAAAAGAGATGGCACCAACAACAATGTTGTAGTTGGTAGATCAAGGGGAATGCCACATTCAAATTATTATTTCATTTAGAAAAGCAAAAAAGAAGTGTGTCTATCTGGAAATATATGTGTTAAAAAAATTCCACAATCTGCTCTTTGGCACAGGGGTGATAAATATAAAAAAAACTACAAATGTAAAGCCTTTATTAGTGTGGTAAATGCATGGCAAAGATAAGATTAAAAAAGCACATTTGTGTTGTGACACACTGGCCCTCATCAGTGTTACTATCCAGAAATAAAGGAAGAACAAGACATATGTAGGCCTGGGAGATATCAGTTAGTTCCTCATTATCAAAATAGACTCAGCCGGTGACTCACAAAACGACAAAGTAGTCACAATTAGACATCGTGTACACTGCACAAAAAAACACAATGAATGATCCAACACAAAATATATATAGATATGCACCACATTAAGAACACATAAGCACTTATCCTCACAAATCAAATTAGAAAAACAAATCAAGTTGTAAGAAAGGAGAATATTCAATTTCTTCATTAAGACCAGGATCAGAACAGTCAAAAGTAATCTCACAACTTCTTTAGTCCAGGTTTGACCAGCCCACATGTAGTGGTTTCTGATGTAGACCTGGTCTGTCCTGGTCTGTCTGGAAGAGGAACAGTGACATCTCCCTTCTTTCTGTTCTGCCGATCAAGTAAAGGTTCCACACATCTGGATGTGATTGTTAAGTAGCCTTAAGACTTTAAATATAACGTCTAATACTTTTTAACATCTGTGACAAAAATGGAGACTCAACCACTACAAATATCCTCATTGATTTTCCCCTTAACTTTCTTCCCAATTACACATTGTTAATCAGAAACTGAAGCTCAGTCATAAAAAGATTTATTGGGTAAAAAGGTTCTTTGATTACTCCACAGAGAGACGTGCAGTAAAAGAAAACGTGAAGTAACAGAAAATAACACATTCTTCCTCTTCCTCAATGATAAATAAATAACTTCCTCTTCAGTTCTATTACTCTATTTATGTTTTTCTACTTCTCCTTTGCTAATGCTGGGAAACTTTACATAGCTGTTGCTGTGAAACTGACTTTATTAAGTTTGTCGACTTCTTTGTACTTGTGCTATTCTTACAATATGTTTTAACGTTCAACAATATATAATTGCAAAGGAAACATAGGTTAGCTTTAAGATTTGGAAGGCGAGTTAATGTGAACCAGGGTTGTCAAGTATTTGAATTGAACAATTAATTCAGGACTTAAACGTTTTAAAATAGATGTTTTTCACTTAACATTTGGCCGAGTGCCGCTTTCTTCATGTGTCTCCTGCCGTCTCTCAGCTCTCAGTCTCACAATCTGCCCTCAGTGTAACACAGAACAACTGAGAAGTGTCGACACACTCAAACCTTGTTGTCTCTGAGCTTCTGTACAGCCTGTGGGTTCTCAGTATAAACACTCTGAGAGCTCAAAAAGTCATTGCAACACCTTGAATTTGAGGGACTTGGGCCTGGAAAGTCATTGAACATGACGTGTTTACTTGTTTCAGATCGAGGTGAAGCTTTCGATGAAGTTCGCCAGCAGAGAGTTCAGTTTGAAGAGGATGCCTTCACGGAAACAATCGGGTGTCTTTGGAGTGAAAATCAACGTAGTTACTAAGTGAGTTATTAACATGTGTGTGGTGATATTTCATACGTCTCAATGTCTTTTTCTCATAATATTTTAAGCTTTCAGTGACTCAGCGTATAAATACGGCTCTATCTCGTTGAAAACTAACTTTGGTCTAAAAGCCACAGATGACATCTTAACTTGTTATAGCATAGCTCTGTTCTATTTGAGTGTCCCAGTGTAACAGTGTGAAAGTAAGCCAGTATGTATATTAATAGGAGCCTGAAACTATTAATATTTCTGCTCATTATACTGGCAAAATTACAAAATCCTTTTTGTGTAGAGGGCCCATTGACAATGCTACTAACTAAAGAGATACTAACTGTGCATTCACGTGCACCTGGGAAGGTCTTATGTCGTGAGCTGTGAAGTTGTCATTCTGACTCTTGTGTGTTCATGTGATTTAAAGTTGGACTGTGGAAAAAACATTGACAGTGTAAACAAAATGTGTTTTGTTGTGTGTTTGGGGCATTTAAACATCACAAACAGCAAAACAAAAACAGGCATACTGTACAAATACCGGTAATTTAAAATGTTCATGTTTATTTTCAAAACGTCTGTATTATCTAAACAGGGGTGTTGGGTGTGCTTGAGAGATTGACATGCAGTTTACATTTCAAGCTACTATTTAAAGTTTGTTTAAAGTTTAAATTATGTTAATTGGTTTATAAGTGATGTCGTCCACAACTCCAGTACCGACATTTTCGCCGACTTTCCGATTTCTTGTTCAGTCTTGAGATGGCGTTCATGTGAATTGTTCAGTTGAGAACCACATCACTGCACACTGTAAACAATTTGCTGTGTGGAAAATGTCCTGTGTTGACATCGCACTGGCTACGCTTATTGTATTTTATGGTTTCATGGTCATAGTCACCTTGGCTTCTTGTGTTTAGAGCACTTATAAGGATCATGTGTATTTCTAATTGTCCCCTTTATATCCTGTTGCTGTGTGACTGTGTCCTCATTAGGCGAGAGCGCTCTAAGGTTCCCCTCATTGTGAGACAGTGTGTGGAGGAGATTGAGCGACGAGGGATGGAGGAGGTGGGAATCTACCGAGTGTCCGGCGTCGCCACCGACATCCAGGCGCTAAAGGCTGCATTTGATTCAAGTGAGTGTTGGGAATGAAGAGGTGATCCACATGTACACAACACTAAAGACAGAGCCCAGAACTATTGACTTAAAGCCTATTACTCAACTTGTCTCAAGTATTATATGGTATTCAGTGGCTGTCTCATCTGCTGCACAGACAACAGAGACGTGTCTGTCATGATGAGGGAGATGGACGTAAACGCCATCGCTGGAACACTGAAGCTGTATTTCCGAGAGCTGCCCGAGCCTCTATTCACAGATGATCTGTACCCCAACTTCGCCGGAGGCATCGGTCGGTTACCGGTTCTTTATTTTCCTATCATTTTTAGAAGATTTAAGAGAAAATAAATACAGTTGCAAATTGGGACACCAGAACAATCATGTGTTCTTTTGCTTTGCAGCTCTGTCTGACAGTGTGGCCAAGGAGAGCTGCATGCTCAACCTGCTGCTGTCTCTCCCAGAGACCAATCTGGTCACATTCCTCTTCCTGCTTGATCACCTGAAAAGGTAAACAACTCCAGTTAAAATACATTATTACCTCCGCCAAGGAGCTCCTGTTTTTATTTGTTTGTTTGTTATGACCAGGATTGTGTTACTATTAACGATTTCAATGAAATTTTGTGGAGGGGTTGGATATGTCCCAAAGTAGAAGTCATTCAATTTTGTGGGAGATCCAGGATTTTTTGTTCATTTTCTTTAACATTGAGATATATAGGGCATTTTGCAGCTTTGTCATTGATCTTTGAAAAATATACAGGCATGTTTAGGGGACTGATATCTATGAGTCACTAGATCCACATTTTATTTGAATTTGCACCAAATTGCTCACACTCATAAACATCTGACCCTTAAACATGCCACATTGTTTTCATCAAGATCCAGGTATTATTCTCAGAGAAATCCAGGTAAACGTCCTATCTCACAATGTTAAAGAAAGTGAAAAGAAATTCATCCTTTGAACTAAAATCGTCGAGTAGTTTTTGCGTAATCCTGCTAACTAACAAACAACCAACAATCAGACACAGAGGAAAACATAACCTCCTCGCCAGAGGTATCCACTGTGTATTGGACGGCATATCTACTACTGACCATGAAATAATCAGCTGTGAATGACTTGCATAGTGTTGTGAGTATCTATGGGTAATTTTCCACTCTGCTGTTACAGGGTGACTGAAAACGAAATCATCAACAAGATGTCTTTGCACAACCTGGCCACAGTTTTTGGTCCCACTTTGCTTCGGCCCTCCGAAAAAGACAGCAAGATCTCACTCAGCTCACAGCCCATCTCCATGAACGACAGCTGGTCTCTGGAGGTCATGTCTCAGGTGAAACTAGTTGTGTAATAGAAGAAAGTGCCGCACATAGATGCACTGTATTAATTGTATTAATGCGCATGTGAATGAGTGAATTGCTGTAAAAACTGTACTGTAAAGCACTTTTAGTGGTCGTCAAGAGTAGAAAAGCTGCTATATAAATACAGACGACTTACCTGTGAGGGTCTGACCACCTCTTATTTGTCTCCGCAGGTTCAAGTCCTTCTCTACTTCCTGCAGCTGGAGAGCATTCCAACACCAGACAGCAAACGTCAAAGCCTTCTGTTCTCTACTGAAGTGTAACAGCACCTTCATGCACTTGTCTGTGAACATCCTGCTCAGAGGATAAAAAGTCAGCTGCTTATTGAGGTGGATGCTGCCGAGCAGCTGGGCTGGCTGCTTCACTGAGAAGATGCTTCATTTAGCCACCAGGGGGAGCCAGCGACACATTTTAGACTGGAAACAGCCACTCCCACTAAAGCCATGTCTTCTGGAGATGTTCACTCACAAACTTACCTGCTGCCTCAGTAAAAAACATCCCTAAATGATGTATGGACAATATATAAATATATCATTCTTTTTTAATTTAATTTAAATTCCAAAAAGCATTAGATGCTTTACTTTATACTTCCCCAGCGTTCTGTTATGGCTCAGTTAGCTCCATGTTCACAGAGGGGGATTTCTGCTGTTGTTGGATTCTTTCAGATATATTTCTGTGGATGTGTGATGGATGAATGAACACATATTTGTCATGTCTATACATGTTTATTTTTTTCCCAGAAATGTTTCACTTGGTTAAAAGCTCACCTGTGCCAATGTTTCCCTGCTGAGGACAAATAGAACATTTCAGTTGCCCCGATGTTTACACTCTTTTAATTTTGTACAGATTTTAATAGTATGAGACTGAAAACTAGTTATTCCACAGCAACATGCAGGCATGTTGACCAAACCATTTGAACGTTTTTTTCCCCTATGCTATAGATATTTGTATAGTGTCCGTATTCTGTTTGCAGGCGTCCGAGCCTGTTATTTCTTTTTAATGTTAGTTATGAGTGGTTTCTTGGAGGTGGTACAGAGAAGTGAAAGGCTAATAATTCCAGGAAAAGGCGAGGTTTAATGCTTACACCCATGGAATGTATATTGTGCTGTGTATAATTTTCACTTTGCATTTGTCTTTTTTGTCCATATTTCATCTGCTTTGTGTGCACAATATTTTTTAGCCTCAATCTAGTTTGATTTATTCAGCTCCAGTTACTGTATGTGTGTCGCTTTCTGTGTTCATTGTTTGTTATCCACTACCTTTATGGGACACGCTACTGTAGAGGGGAGAGCACCTGGAGACTGAACTACCAATCGTTCCCTGTAGTAGGAGCCGTGAAGCACAGTGGTTCACTCATATCCAAATCCTCCTGAGTTTTTAACCGGTTTATCATCCACATACATACAGTTGTATTGTTTTCAATCCTCTGTGGAAATGTGCTGTATGATCACAAGTTATACTCTTGATAGCACAAACTATAACCTTCAGTGCTTGTGATTCATGTAAAATAAGCAATAAGTCTTAGTGATCCATAGGATGAGCAATGACCAGGGTGTCATGTGTGTATGATTTATGTAAATAAAAACTTGATAACATCATGTCTGCATTGTGTTCTTTCTCAGTATTTAATAAACATTCATCCTTGACCTAACTCTATTTTAATTTGTCTCATCAGGCTCAGCAATGTCCTCTTTTATAAATCCCCTCTACTAAACTGACTTTAGTATTATGAGTTAGTTGTTTCTGCTGTGGCACCCTGCTGCCAGGTAGGAGCGCTCCATTTGGACTTTGGGGGCCTCAGGCAAAAGGGTCCTGGGGGGCCCTACATCAATTAAAATGTAACAGCCCTGTACCCCCTCAAAGAAACACATGACACAAAGCCGCATCATTCTCACCTTTCAAATGATTCTTTCACTATCAAAATCACAAAGTACACACTGTGCACGCTCATAAATGATAGGTAAGTCGTTTAAGTTTAATCCACACCACCATCTGAGGTGCATCATACACGCATTCAGACGTTCTGGTCTTCAAACAAACCTCTTCGATTATAGAGCTTTTGGCAGCAAGCTAGTGGAACGGGGCGGGGGGGGGGGTTATGACCGTGTCGCAATGCTGTCTCCTGTACATAACCAAACTTTTAAGTATTTAAGGCCGTTCTCACAAAATTCTCATTGCTGAGGATAGAATGACATAATTAAGTGTTTTCGGGGGGGCCCTCTCAGCTAAGGGGCCAACGCAATTGCCTGCTTTGCCAATTCTGGTGCTATGCCCCCTGCTGCTAGGTGCCACCAGTTCAATGTGTATGTATAAATATATCGACTAAAATGACACAAAGGGTGACTGGCAAAGACTGGGTGGGGCCTGTAAAACAAGAAATATTTTAGTACACTTTTAATTAATGCTGAATGTTTTCTCCAGAGTAAGCCAGATCCCCACCGACCTCAATAGTCTGATAATCAATGCTTGAGATTAATTAGCACTAACTTTTAGTAACAACATTTGTCCATTTCCATCTCTATGGGTGAAGGTGTGTGTGAAGCTCCGTAGTGTTCTGGCTCAGTTCCATGAGTCATCTGCAGACAACATGACATGATCCAGTGTGTATTTTAAACACAGTGGAGACAGCAGAGCAGACTGCCACTCCTGCAGTGACCCCCCTGAACTATCCCTCCTGCAGAATGTCCATCATGCAGACTGTCCCTCCTTTACGGTTCCTCTTGCAAGGTCCCTTCTGTAGACTGCCCCTGCACACTGTCCCTTCTGCAAACTGTCCCTGCAGACTATTCCTCCTTTACTGTCCCTCTTGCAAGGTCCCTTCTGTAAACTGCCCCTGCACACTGTCCCTTCTGCAGACTGTCTCTGCAGACTATTCCTCCTTTACTGTCCCTCTTGCAAGGTCCCTTCTGTAAACTGCCCCTGCACACTGTCCCTTCTGCAGACTGTCTCTGCAGACTATCCCTCCTTTACTGCCCCCCCTGCAGACTATCCCTCCTTTACTGTCCCTCTTGCAAGGTCCCTTCTGTAAACTGCCCCTGCACACTGTCCCCCCTGCAGACTATCCCTCCTTTACTGTCCCCCCTGCAGACTATCCCTCCTTTACTGCCCCCCCTGCAGACTATCCCTCCTTTCCTGTCCCTCCTGCTCTGCCCCTGCACACTGTCCCTTCTGCAGACTGTCATACTGTCCCTGCAGACTATCCCTCCTTTACTGTCCCGGAGCCTGATGCAGCTGAGGTGATGCAACCAGAGGAGGGGGCTGAGGATCATCCGGCTGCTGCCAGCAGAAAGAAGCTGACATTGGAGACCGATGCTGCCCGCCGCCGTGTTGAGTTGGGGGCTCGGTGAAGTGTTAGCGACCCGCCGATGGAAGTTACGGGGACTTTCACTGACCTCTCTCGGATGAAAAACTAGCAGAAGGTCAGGTAAGAAGAGTTTTTCAACCCACTGACACACCGCTGTCTCTATGCCGGTGGCTATGCTAACAGGGTTAGCCTAACGCTAGCATTAGCCTCCTCACGCTTTGGTGCTGCTCACTAACAGCTGAGCTACATTAACTGAGCGAAAACAAACACAGAGACATACAATAAGGTCCAGTTCACCACACAGACTGGTTCTGTTGGTTTCATTGATTGAAAACAGCACGTTAGTCTTTGGTTTAACATCAAACCAGATTTGAGTTCAGCTGTCAAGCTAGCTACATTCATCTGGACCTGTACTATGAATTATTCCAAAATAAGACTCGAAGATGTGTTTAGAGTGTCCTCCAACATTAAACGTGGATTAATGTAACTGTTTTCACCACCGTTTTTACTGAACGTAGTTTGTATTTCTCATGTAAAGACAGGTTCAACTGTCATAGAGCTTGTAAAGTATCTTGATAGTCTGGGGAAAAGCTTTATCATTATTTGTATTATTATTTGTCATGCAGTGAATGTGACGAATACACTGCTTATGTAAGAAAGAACATATGTTATTGATTTGAAAAAATAATTTTGTGTGTCTTAATTGAGATTGACTGCTTGGCCTGAGAAGCTGTCAGTGTCTTTTCCATCCAGCTTTTAGATTAAAAATCTAATTCAAAAACAATATATTATGGTTTGTCACTGTTTTTTTGTATCTTTAGTTTGTTAAATTGTTAGATTTTTTTTTTCGGTGTAGCAGATCAGTTTCAATATAAATGCACGTTCTGTGTAGTGCTTTTACTTTGAAAGCGCGTGTCCAAACAGGAAGTGAAATGACTGGAATTCCCTGCTGACCTTAAAGCTAACTAGCTAGCTGGGTTATCTGCTTGGTTTAAAGTTGCTGTTTGGTCTCTAACATGGAAGCACTGACAGCTGTTCACTCGGCACAGTGGACTAGTTGTCTTCAACTACAGGTTTGGTTGATAACGTGTGTAACCGTGTGTCTGAATGAGAAACCGTTGGGGGCTAACGTTAGCTGCGGCGCTAGGGTGGGTGTAGCCAAGAACAATGTAAATGTGCCCCCCCACCCTGAGGAGAGTCAACAGTGGACTGATGGTGCAGCTTTCCAGTGTTTCCTGTGTGTGGTTCAAACTCTTCACTACTGCAGAGCTCCCACCTGTGTGTGTGTGCGTGTGTGTGACTAAATCATCCTCACACACTCAGTCCATCATCTCTTTTTTACAAACCAGAGGTAACCACAGATGTTCTCCAGCTTTCCTGGAAAAGAGCAATATTTCCCAGCCCACGCTTTAAATCAGTGTTCAGGAGCTGTGACTTCAGGAAGATCTTCCTACTTGGCCTGATCTCTGCTTTTAGAGAAATACTTTGAGGGGAACTCAGCAGTGAACTGACCCTAAGTGGCATTGAACCAGAAGATGGGAAGGGAACTTATTTCCAGGACAGGTTTTACACAATCACACCCTTACACAAGTTTAAAGTTAGATTATGATAAACATGCAATATACACACAAGGGAAAATAGATAGCAGTTATGTATACAGTGTTAACAGAGTATGTATGAGCAGAATATGTGGTTGCACATTAGCCGTTGAATTGCACTGATAGAAATGACAGTTGAACAATGAATTTAAACCTGAGTGAGTCTGTAGTGCAGTTACAGAATTGGTGGATGTGGTCTACTGGAGTAGAGCTGATGTGACAGTGTTTATGCTTTTAAAGTCTTCATTTATACAAATCCTAAGTCCTGTGGATGGTCATTCTCTTCCATGTTGATGCTGATGTTGCAAAAAATGGCCAAAAAAAATGAATATATCGTCAGTGTTCTTTCACAGTAGGATTGAAATATTGAAATAGTTAATTATCATATTATAATGTTACAGGCTGTCTGTATTAATAGTGAGGTATATTTTGCAAAATAAAATTAAATGGACTGTAAAATTTATATTGGGCTTTTCTAGACATATCGACCACTAAACTCACTTTACAGTACAATTTACCCATTCACACATTCATTCACTATATGCTACACTTTTGCTGTCACACACCATTCACACACTGCCAATTTGGCCATTTGGGGTTCAGTATTTTGCCCTGAATGCAGACCGGAGGAGTCGGGGACTGAAGCACCGAACGTCTGGTAATTGGACGACCCGTCCTGAGCCATATGAGCCATATCAATTCAAGGGTTGACGTTGTCTGCTCCGTCTCAGGAAGACTGGAGCCTGCTTGTCCTTGCACACACAGTCACCCTTGTAAGGTTTACTTTTTTTTTTTGTATTTCTTTATGGGAGACGCCCCCACAGGAAGCTGTTGTTATGGCAAGGAAGTGCCTCCCCACAGTTAAAGCACGCATAAGGAAGGAGAGCAGGGAAGGGGTATTTATGAGTTACTCGACCACTACCACCCCCACCTCCTCCTCTTCCTAGACAGTTGCTTCTTCGGCCTCAGTCTCAGTGGCATGCTTTTGTTCAGCTGTCTGTGCAGGAACAGAACACACACTTGTTCCTTTGGCGGGCCTTGGATCGAATCCATTGCATTCATTCACACTGTAATCAAATAGCGTAGCTCTATTTAGTTTGGATCAGGATAGTCGTAATGGCTCCTGACCTAGTGTGGAGTGGCCTACATTCTGCAGCACAACATTTTTTTTTCTTTCTAAATATTAATATTACCGGTAGATGGAGATCATTTTTTGAAATTATTGATAAACAAAATTAGAACATTTAAAATAATTGTATCTTCATGGCAACTTAAATGTAGTAGATTCTGATAATTAGTCCAAAAACAGATTTTCCTCCTCATCAGATTTATGTAGTTGGCAAAAAAATCACCTCGGCTAATATTTAAGGAAATGTCTCTGTGTCACACGGACCTGAAGGACAATGGCCCTTTTATTTTTTCTGCAGTTTATCAAAGATAGTAGCTATTTTTATCACAATGTCATGAACAGTGCAATAATGCAGAGTCACCAGGAATGTTGTTTTTTTCTATCACACAAACAGCACTGTTTTGACACAGTGTGATTCATCACAGATGTAAACTACAGTACTGCGAGAGGAACAAGTCGTTAAGAATGACATTTTACTACATTAAATCAAAAGGGACAGGCCGGTGTATATACATCTGTGTATATATATGAATTATTTAATTGGCTCTAAAACGGTATGCACAAGCTTTGTGTCGCAGGTCATGTAGACCAACATGCTAAAGTGTACACTGCTTTGCAGAGCAGAAGAGTGAAAGAAAAGGCAGCTGACTCTGCCCCATTTTGCTGCTCTGTTGGTCCCCAGTCTGCGCTCCCATGTCTATTCAGATCCAATGAAAAGAGTTGCGCTCTAGCTAGCAGCGCTCTGTTTCAGACCTCTGCTTTGACACTCATTCAGCTATTCAGAAAGCTGGCTGCTTGCTGAGAGCACATGTCAGTACTTAGGGAAAACGCCCTGCACAATTGAAACATCTGTGTTATGGATAAATGGATAAATACAGAGATACAAATACTACAGTAGTACATAGTTAGCAATGTAAAGACAGATGAGATTGAAAGGTAATTGCATTTCTAACCATGACATCATAAGCACAAGGTATTAAGAATAAGCCCATTAAAGCATTACTGTAATATTTCATTTCTAGAACAATGTTGTGATCATAACATAGCAAGCTGAGTCCCAGTGATTTTACCGTCTCTTATGCTGGAGCAGAGTTAACTTTGTATGCTAATACAATGGTGCTTTTAGACAGTTTGATCTTTATATTTATACCCAAAAGGTTCTTGTGTCAGGGCTGCAACTAATGATTATTTTCATGGATGCTTAATCTGTAAATTATTTTCTCGACTGCTAATTTGGTCTGTAAATTGTCAAAAATAGTAGAAAATGCTAATTAAAATATTCTAAAGCTGAGGCTAATGTCACCAAATTACTTGGGTTGTCTAGCCAACACTATACAACCTGAAGATACTCAGTTAGTTATCATATAACAAAAACCCCTACAGCAAATCATCTTGATTGAGAAGCTAGATGAAAAAATTACTTCAGTAATCAATCATCATAAAAAAGTTCATGATTAAATACATCACGTGAACTACTTGATTAATTGACTTCCGTTTCAGCCAGTTGGTGAAATGCACACAAAGCAGAGAAGTGCTAAAGTCATGGCACATTGAAGCACAACAAAAGCTTTCCAGGAAACTATTTATAGCTCCAGATCATAAACAACCCGTCAACATGTAATGTTTTGTTCTGGCTAAGATGTAATGATTTCTGTACACGTGTGAAAACATGTTCTTAAAGTATGGCCATGACATAAAGCCTTCAAACTAGGAGAAGATTATATGGCCAAAAATTCCATCTCGATGAAACATTTTGTATTAATCAATATCGGTAATTATCACGATAAATGTCTCATAATTATTTATTTTAAAGAGATTTGCACCTGAATATGTTGTGATTTCAAACTCTTCTTCATGAGCAGTGAAAGACTTGATAAATACATCTGAGGCAGATCAATCAAGTGTTATACCTCCTCACTATGCTTACACAATGCATAAACAGTATATCAATATATATCAAACTTCTGTTATATTGCTCTGCCCTAGTCCAAGCCTTGTGGGGATGAAGATGCATTAAAAAAACTAAAATAAAACTGGGATGTTGACTGTAGAAAATATGCACAAAACAGCTCTTTGTAAATTTACACATAACTATCTATGGTCTCATGTGACTCATATTTTGTAGCTGTAATTTTGCAAGGATGTTGTTTTGAGTTCTTGATCCCCCTATTTTTATCTGTCGGTGTAATCATAAAACTCCTAGTAACTGTGTGTGTGTGTGTGTGTGTGTGTGTGTGTGTGTGTGTGTGTGTGTGTGTGTGTGTGTGTGTGTGTGTGTGTGTGTGTGTGTGTGTGTGTGTGTGTGTGTTGTGGTTTGCTCTGATGACGTCGGTGTAGCTAATCTCTCAGCATCTACGTCACTGGAGGCAAAGGTTGCCCTGACAGAAATAACAAGCCAAATAAATATATTCTCAACACAGAAAAAATAAAACACCTTGAGAAGTCACTTACAGGAGAAGAAGACGTGGTGGTGGTTTACAGATTTAGAGTGACACAAGTACAGAGGGAACAGATGAAATCAATAAGTAAAGTGTTTGTCTTGAATACAATTGTGGTTTAGTAGCAGTTTTTTATGTTCTCTGGAAGTTTCAGCAGAGAGAATGAGCACATTATGTGACTGATGTCCGCTCATGCGTGCAGGCTGCTCTGGCGGTATCAGATTGTAATTGTTGATTCATTTTTGGTGGATTCATTTAGATAAGATTTCAAGGAAAAGTTTCAGTCAGTGAATTGTCTAAACATTTATGCTGCTGCTACAAAATACTAGCATCGCAGCTTCCTCTTAAAAGTCTGCTTTACTGCTGATATCTGATTATGTTTATTTCATATCCAAACAACAAACTTCTGCTGAGGAAAACAAGAGCTCTGTCTCTGAGACAGATCGGAGCTGGGTTTCCTGCGTTTAATAAATCTCTCCTGTTCATTTTGTTCCTCTTTCGACAACTCCAAGATATCCAAGTCTGTGCTAAAGTACTTACTCTTTGTCTCCGGCCGAGTCCCAAATCACTTTTTCTTGCTATCGTCGTGGCATCGATTCTTGGTCTCTGCAGACCGTAACACATGTGAAAAACACTGGATAAGGCCTCCTGTGTTTTATACAAGGTTTTGTTGTATGGTTACAGTTTCAACACCTTGTTTACTGCCAAATGAATATTGGCAACATTTCCACAGATGACTCCAACATAGTTATAGGTGCTTCATGTTTCTGCATCCCATGTTACTAATTCAATACACCGGTAAAGAAATCAAGATCCTACCCTTATTACATTTCTACTAGGAATTTTTGCAGGGTCATCAGGTTGTTTATACAGAGTAATGGTAATTGGGACCTGGTATGAATACATCTTGTACAAACATGGCACTAAATGATTCTTTGGCAGTGAAAAATTAAATGCAGTGCATCGGAGCGGATTGGCCGGGAACAGACTCACATTTTTTGCCTCACAAAATATGACGTTGAGTTGTAAAGGTTCGAGCTTTCACTTTGATGTGTGAGGGAATCAACTTTTCCTTTTTTGGCTCTGCTGTTGGCTCTGCACAAAGCTAGTAACAAGAAAAACAGTTTGTTTCCCAGCTTTATATGTGCTAAAGTATAATCTGCAAGACCGCATTGTCCCCACAATATACACAAATGACTGCAGCCACCCACATAGATTAAAAATAATCAGTTTATTAGAGTCATCATTGTTCCAGCCCGGAGCTGAGAGGCTCCACTGACTGTACTATCAAAAACACACGAGAGCCATCTAGTGGAGACATTGGTTGGCCTGTGGAAGCTGAGTTCACTGTTTATCTTGCATTCCTGTATCTCGGGTGGTCTCACATCTACCTTAAGAGCTACCAAATGTAACAGCAGTGAAGACAGAGTGATTGAATCACAAGCAGCAGACAGGTATCCTAGAATCATGGTACAGATATGAATAAACAACATTTCAATCTATAATATTCACATTAACATTAATCAGTGTAGAGGAGCTAAGCTGGAGTTATCTAATACTCAAACACCAACTCTCTTGAATAAACGTGAAATCAGAGACATGCGGATATTTCCGCAATTCTGTCCCAGCTATTGAGGAGTGAGGCAGACTCTGCTTTCTAGTGTTTTGGGAACAGCCTCTGTGGAAAAAATTCCTCTTCCTCCCCTTCCAGGGAAAACTGGAGCTATCACTCTGCACACTGACATACATTACCCCCCCCCCCCCCCCCCCCCCCTTTGTGCACAGATTGTACTGTAAATGTATCGACATCAGAGAACTCAGTATGAAGAAGTCAGTGCGGCCAGCGGTGAGTAAGGTGAGCGGCGATCGAGGGAAGGCTGAGGCCGCGGCCACCGCTGGCACTGGAAAGCCTGCAGCCAAAACCAGCAACACAGCATCACTGTCCAAGGTGAAACTCAACCTGTGATGGAGTTTATTGCAGCTTATACAAGTCATTGTTTTATCATGCTTTCTTTTCTTGTATTTAAGTGAATGTGTCAAATGTTTTGTGCTTTCAGGTGAAAAGCAATGATGATCTTTTAGCGGCTATGGCTGGAGGGAATCCTCAGTCAAGTAATGCTGTCGCCAAGACCAAGAGAACTGCCTCTGTCGGGATTAGTGCTAACAACCTAGACAGCAAGCCAAAGACAACATCAGGTATATCTAAAAATTCTTTCCTAGATATTGATTTAATACAGTGGAAACTGCTTACAGTGATCACGAGATCTCTCTCTCTCTCTCTCTCTCTCTCTCTCTCTCTCTCTCTCTCTCTCTCTCTCTCCTGACTCTCTGATCGGTGTCTCTGACCCGCTACAGTTTAAACAGCCTTTGAAATGGCCGCCACATAATGATCTATACTTTTCTTGAATGAGTAAAATATTTCTGCGCTCACTCATTAATTCAGCTCGTCTGTCGCGCTGACAAACACCCACACAACAGTGTCATCGGACACGTGTAAACTCAGACTGAGTCAAAACAACAGAAATTGTCCGTTTGTTGTGGTTTGGCTGGCAGTGTGCAGCGCAAATGATAGACACAAAGAGGAGCAGTAAATTACTGACAGAGCCAGTAAAAACTGCAAAAAGTTTTTGTACCAGTGCAGACCCCCCACCCCGGGCAGACACCCAGGGAGCCATGCACAGCTCCACTAAGTCCGTTTACAGTGATAATTTGGGGTCTTTTCATACATGTTTGGACTGAAAAAATTCACGCTGTGCACTGCCAACTGAAACGAGCCAGACCAAGCATGCCATCTCCTCTGACACTCCATAACCCTAACCCCACTTGAACAACGTACAGGAGATTTTCCGTCTCAGACCTGGAGAAAGTCCGGAGTTTCTCACTGTGACATTTGCACTCACCCATACGGCTCCTCTGGAGAATGCCAGAAGATTAGTTCAGTGCATGTGTTAAAGCAGATTATGTAAGAATTGTAAAGACAACCCTTTCCTCTCTTCCTAGGTACAGCATCCAAGCGTACAACATCTTCAACTTCCAAGGAGCCAAATTCGTCACGAGACCGTCTTCGGACATCCAGAACATCAGCCACTAAGAAGCAGTCGGTATCAGGGACTGTAGCGGGGGATTTGGCGTCTGGGAAGCGCTCTCGCAGCCAGATTCTTACAGAGTCTGAGGGCCGCATGAGCAAGTCTAAATCAGACGGCCAGATCAGTGATAAGGTAGCTTTGGAGGCTAAAGTTAAAGACCTATTGGGTTTGGCCAAAAGCAAAGAAGTGGAAATCCTACACCTGCGTAGTGAACTGAGGGACATGAGGGCCCAGCTTGGGTTGGGAGGGAAAGAAGAGCCACCGCAGGAAGAAGCTAGTGAGGAAGAGAAGCCCCACGTCTCAGCCATCACAGCAGCTGATGTGGAGTCTACTCTGATTCTTCTACAAGAGCAGAACCAGGCCATCAGAGTGGAGCTCAACCTGCTGAAGAGTGAGAACCGCATGCTGAAAGACCGACTCAATGCACTGGGCTTCTCTCTGGAGCAGAGGCTGGACAGTTCTGACAAACTGTTTAACTACGCCTCGCTGAGCCCAGACCTGGCAGCAGGCAGTGGGCAGAGTGATGGTGGAGGCACAGGTACGCTGACCTCCTCAGTGGAAGGCTCCGCCCCGGGCTCTTTGGAGGATCTGCTCACGGGACACCAACATGGAGGCTCGGCGGACAACCTCGACAGTGAATCGAGCGAGGTCTACCAGGCCGTCACTTCCAGTGATGACGCTCTGGATGCCCCCTCTGGAGCCTCCTCGTCATCTGAGTCTGAGTGTGCCCCCAGCAGGGAGTGCTCACGGAGGGGCAGCAGTGGTAATGCCAGTGAGGTGTCTGTGGCCTGTCTGACTGAGCGCATCCACCAAATGGAAGAGAACCAGCACAGCACTGCTGAGGAGCTCCAGGCCACGCTACAGGAGCTGTCCGACCTGCAGCAAATCACCCAGGAGCTAAACGGGGAGAACGAGCGGCTCGGCGAGGAGAAGGTGATCCTCATGGACTCCTTGTGCCAGCAGAGCGACAAGCTGGAGCTCTACGGTCGCCAGATTGAGTACCTGCGCTCTTTGCTGGATGAGCATCATATATCTTATGTGCTAGAGGAGGACATCAAGAGTGGCCGGTACATGGAGCTGGAGCAGCGTTACTCTGACCTGGCAGATAACGCCCGCTTTGAGAGAGAGCAGCTGCTGGGGGTGCAGCAACACCTGTCCAACACGTTAAAAATGGCCGAACAGGACAACGCCGAAGCCCAGGAGATGATTGGAGCGCTGAAGGAGAGGAACCACCAGATGGAGCGCATCATGGAATCAGAGAGACAGGACCGGTCTGCCATGGTGGCCGTACTCGATGAGTACAAGGTGGCGGTGAGCAGTGACCAGGCAGAGCTGAGCCGCTGCAGAGCCCAGCTGGACCAGGAGAGGCAAAGGGTGGCCGAGCTCTACTCTCTACACACTGCAGGGGACAAAAATGACATCTGCCAGCTGCTGGAGGGTGTTCGGCTGGGGAAGGAAGAGGCTGAGGCCAAAGCTGCAAAAATGCAGAAAGAGCTGGAGCAAGCCCACGTTGAACTCAAAAGGATGCAGGAGACTTTCAGTAAGGTCAGTTGAAATTTAATGTGTGGGTTAAAGATGCTAAGGAGGATGCAAGACTTTTTGTGTAACCAAAATAAGGGCTTCATTATCAAGGATCAATACATGGTTTTACTTTGAAAATCTCACAAATATAGTGGTCAATACTCTACAACAGTCCCCATTTGTACCTCACCTGTGTACCACCAGACAGAGAATAACTGTGCACATGCCATTTGGTTATGTTATAATATGACATTCCTGAAGCTTTGCTGCACATTAGTCAGATCATTTCTTCATGGCCTGTTAATAATGAAATACTCTTCATCCTGTGTTTGCAGCTGGACAGGGAATACAGAGAGTTCCAGCAGCAGGTGCAGCAGCAGATGGCCGAGCAGGATCACGCTCTGGAGAAGCAGCGTGTGGAGCTGCAGGAGAAAGAGACGGAGATCGTCGACATGAAGGAAACCATCTTTGAGCTGGAGGATGAGGTCGAGCAGCACCGAGCTCTCAAACTGCACGACAACCTCATCATCACAGACCTCGAGAGTAAGTGGTTGGAAACGCACTCTGTAGATAACCTGAGTGCAAACTTCTTCTAAAGGCCAAACGTTGACTGGGTCGTAGATTCATACACCCTCATGTTCAGTCATTTAGAGATTCAGTTGTGTAAAAGCAAAACCAGCATATTCTAACACCTTCATTCTGCTCTGTATCTCAGAAGATTTAATCTCCTGAGACGTGTGTTACTCGGTCTGTTTCTCTTGATTCTTTACCGCCAAGCGCCAACTTGTTTCTTCTCGTTTCAGACTCTGTTAAGAAGCTTCAGGACCAGAAGCACGACATGGAGAGAGAGATTAAGATTCTTCACCGCAGACTGAGGGTAAGGATGCTGCTCCGGGGGGGTGCACTGTTGTTTAAAGACTGAGTTAACCTCGAGTCAAATACTAATTGCGTAGAACTTGTTTGCTTTGAATTAGGGCTGCAAACCAGTGGTAGCAAATCTGCCAATGCCGTGCCACTTACGACACAGCGGAGACAACTATATGACCCAAGTCATCAAAAATTTGGGAACACTTTACATTAAAGCTTTCAAACAAAGCTGATTTCACGTGACACAATTCAAGTTAATATCTATATATTACACTATTCTGACTAGTTTAAACTTAATTTACGGTATATTGAATTGAGGCAAATTTAAGAACATGAACTAAGACTAGTCAGAATTAATAGGTAGATATCTGAAACTGAAATTATATTCATAATTATGTTGCAGATATGTGTAATACATATAAAAATAGCATTTTACAAGAAGACGAGGAAGTTGCCTGATAAAAAGACAAAAGCTAAATATGATCCTTTCAAATTTAGCTTTTGTCTTTTTATCCGATTTATAATTAAAAATTATTGACAGATTAATCTATTATCAAAATAATTGCAGCCCTACTTCTAATACATTAGAAGAAGGACAAACTAAAACGTTTTCTTCTCACTAAATAGTAAATTAGTAAATAGTAAAGTCTGAAAGCCAGTATCTAGTTTCACAGGAAACCAGTATCTTGATGATCTGATTTAGTATTAGCATTGTTAAATCTGCTTTATCATCAGTGGATTAAATGAGTTTGAGAGATGTTGATTCTAGTGACAAACCCACAGAGAATTATCACCTGAATTTGCAGTTTCCCTCCACAGAGCTTCATAGCATCTTATGTTTTAATTTACTGTCACTAATCCCATCAGCCTAGTCTCAGACCCGACTGCTTTAATGAGCGAATATATCATTTAGCCGCAATAATGTTCAATTCTCGAATGTTGTGTGTGTGCGTCTGCAGGAGGAGTCAATGGAGTGGCGTCAGTTCCAGGCTGATCTGCAGACAGCTGTTGTCATTGCTAATGACATCAAGTCGGAAGCGCAGGAGGAGATTGGAGACTTGCGGCGCCGGCTGCAGGAAGCGCAGGAGAAGAATGAGAAGCTCGGCAAGGAGCTGGACGAGGTCAAGAGCCGCAAGTAAGAGCCACACAGGGACGTCTGGAACCGCTCCAGCGGTCACGCTTACTTTGTCTGTCTAATGTTTCTAAACAAAAGGAGGGGACATGTAACTGCTTATTCGATTATGATGCTGGATGCTCAGCAGTGAGGTTCACGTCCATTTGTCTGAGATGAACAGTAGAAAAATTACCATCACCAACCAAAAGACAGAATAATTCAGAATATATTTTAATACATTTTTTATTTACAACATAATATAAGTTCCCGAGTTTGAGCCATTCTCAAACCATAGTGTAAGGTGTATATGTGCTCTGAGTAGATATTGTATGCTTCCCAGGCAGGACGAGGAGAGAGGCAGAGTGTATAACTACATGAATGCAGTGGAGAGAGACCTGGCTGCTCTCAGACAGGGGATGGGTCTCAGCCGGCGTTCTTCCACCTCCTCAGAGCCTTCGCCCACTGTCAAAACACTCATCAAGAGCTTCGACAGCGCCTCACAAGGTACCACACAGTTGTGATTTGATATTTTCCTGCCGATTGTTTTCTCGTATTTAAAACAAGTCTGTGTGCGCGTGCGCGTGTGGTTGGTACTTAATCCTTATTCTTCCCAATGCTCTTTGATCTTTAATTTAAGTTTTGAGTGTGTATTACAGTTTCAAAGAGTGAAGAAACAAAATGACAGTCTTAGGAACTAGTGCAGTGCCTGTTCTAACCTGCCTGTTGGGAATGGGCTGTTAACTTGTACTGTGGTGATGCTGCTGGTTGCAGCTTTCTTTCTGAAACTGTAAAAGTGACCTGCGGTAAACTTAGAGCGGCTCGACTCAGCACGTTGTTGCTGTGAACCTGCCCTTTGTCATTAACTGCTGTTGTCGTGCCTGATCATGTCACCTAACACCTACGTTGATGAGTCCCAGCAGCTGCTGGTACAGAGGGCTGGTCGCCTGTTTAGTCAAGGTCTATTAGTAATGAATGTGGGCATGTACAAATCGCACCAAATTTGACATTGCTCTTCCTTGGGCCCTTAATAACACACATGCCTAGTGTGAAGCCGATAGATGTGCGTTCCACATACAGACAGAAAGACATTTCTGGAATTAGTAGACAGATGCTAATAACAATTTTAGTAATATCACACAAATGTAGGGTTGTATTTATTTTGCTATTTCTTACCTAGAGTTAAACTGTTCCACAGCCAAAGACTAACTGTCCTGTCCGTGTGTTAACTTAGGTCCGCCTTCCAACGGGGCCTCTGTAACTCCCACAGCCTCGGCTGCCCCAATACCACGCACCCCCCTCAGCCCCAGTCCCATGAAGACGCCTCCAGCAGCGGCTGTTTCTCCCATACAGGTACAGGAGGGAAGACTTTGTCTTTATATGTTACTAAAATTTCATTTTCACCTGTTTTAACTTACCAATCTGTACTTTTTAGTGATTTTTAGATTTAGTGATAACATTTATTGTCCACAATGTGAAAAGTACTATTTGGCCTCACTCTACAGCATGTAAAACAACATCACTTAGATAATTCTGTCAACACAATGTGAATACACAATTGAGAATGCACAGTGTAGTTTTCCACAGACCAAAGATACCAGAACACAGAGATGTTGAGTTTACTCTCATGTATGACAAACAAAAGAATCAAATCCTCACAATCAAGAAGGTGGAACCTGTACATTTTAGAATTTTTGCTTGAAGAATGAATCAAATGATGAATCAGTTACCCAGCACTGCCCTGTGAAAGTCACACATCCAAAACGTGAGCCAGCTATAGCAGCTGTTTGTAGCTTTCTGACATCTGTTCTTTCAGATAATCTAATGATTGTTTTATCATTTGTTTTTTATCTGAAGAAATGCAATGTCATACTGGCAATTCGGCAAAATTTTAAATCACCAACTTTGGAGATACTAAGTGGTCGGTGTCAAAAATAAAGAAAACAACCAAAAATGTAACATACTGCATTTAACATTGTATTTATCTCTCAAAACTATTCATGGAATTTGTTATACAGACAACTATTAATTATTATTTATTTAATGTTGTTTCAGAGACACTCCATAGCAGGGTCTATGTCAGCAGCCAAGCCGCTCTTGTCACTGAGTGATAAGAGGCCCAGCTACACAGACATCACAATGCCAGGTGAGGCAGCCGTCACCATGATGATACAATAATAATGACACCTACTTAATTTCAGAACTATTGTTCTCAGTAATTTAAGAAAACTGTCAAAAGGAAAAGGGCAGAATTGTGTACTTTTAGTTATGAGTCACACACAGGAAATGGCTGTCCTCTGCTGTTGTTCTGTTCCTCACAGTGAACTATCAAAATGTTAACATGAATGGACGGGACAATCTCATGAGAAATAAAGGAAGTGTGTTTCCCTAGAGGCCTGGAGTTGGGAGTTAGCAGGTTTACAGCATGCTGATGTTATTTTTTAAGTTCATCAAAACACTAGAGTGGATGATAAGAGGGAAATAATGAGCCACCACGAACTATAGATTTTCCCTCGGTTCATTCTCACCAGTAATGAGCTCAAGTATTTCATGTGAACGTGCAGACTCGGCTGTAGCCTCCCAAGTTCCGTTTATTTTTCTCTGATTTATAGTTCTCTTGTCGAGCGAGTCGGCCTCGTGCGTCGGTAGTCCCTGAACCCTGAGGGGCTGGAATGTGACCCTGTAACATCTTGTTTCAGAGGAAGTCGCTTACAGAAACACTCTCTATATGATGTAAATACTGTGATGTATCCACAGCTGAGCACCTTCTCAGGGGAACCCCGGCCAGCCGACCACCAGCAGCCCTCCAGAGGGTCTCCAACATGGACTCCACCAAGACAATCTCAGGTTAGAGATGCGGGTTAAATTATAAACAGTACCTCACTCTCCATTTTAGTTAAAAAAGCAGCCTGTAATGGTCTCCCCTGTCCCTAACAGTGTCTCGCAGGAGCAGTGAAGAGATAAAGAGGGAAATGTCGGCTCAAGACGGGGCCTCCGCCTCCTCCCTGATGGCTATGACTGCAGCTTCCTCTCCGCTCTCGCTGTCCTCCTCCTCTCCCACCGCCTCCATCACCCCCACAGCACGCAGCCGTCTAAGGTACATCCACCCAGAGCACTGCCTCACCTGTATGTGGGGATACTGGTAGAAGTGAATCATGTTTTCAGCAAATGTGCTCAAGCTGCTAGTTTATATTCAGTGTGTTTCCATTCTCGTCAGAGATTTTAATCTGTCAACTGCTTGTGTGACATCATGTCTTTATACTGTGGTTGTGATTGGTCTACCGACATATTTGATAAATCTTTAAAAACTGTGGTAAAGTCTGTTTATATGTCTTTTGTGTGTGTCTACTACAGAGAGGAGAGAAAGGACCCGTTGTCGGCACTGGCCAGAGAATACGGAGGCTCCAAAAGAAATGCTTTGCTTAAGTGGTGCCAGAAGAAGACTGAGGGATACCAGGTAGATTAACATCCTGTTGCTGGTTTGCACCAGACAGTCAAATATAACTATATATAAATATAACGCTTCTGCAGGAAAGTGAATTAGTCTGTAGAGTTAGAAAGACATGAGCTAACTAAACTTCTGTATTCTGGTTCTCATTGAAGCTAGTGGTTTAAAGGGGACATATCATGCAAATTCCACTTTGTTAGAGCTTTTACACGTTAATGTGGGTATCTGGCATGTCTACCAAGCCAAAAACTCTGGAAAAAAAACACTCGCGCGTTTTGTTATGGTTCCTCTAAGTCAGAAACGTCATGCTTGAGTGACTCGAATGAGCTTCCTGTGTATTGTGTCGTCACAATACACTGGAAGTCTCCCTACATGGCCTTGGCCCACCCCCCACCTCATCCCCCCCACCTCATCCCCCCACTCGTTACACCGGGTTTACACCGGACGCGGAAGCGCCGCGCAGCGCAGCGCCGTGCCGTTCTCAAGCACGCAGCCGCCTGGCTGTTCGCACGGGACTCGCATTTCTCCGTTGGTCAGCCCGCGATTCACTCACATGTGGCATTTGTCTGGATCGTTGGGACTGGGAGGCTGCAGCAGTTGCTCGGGAGCGACCGCTCGCTCTCCCATGCGTGAGCTGGAATTTGTGTCAACGCCACACAGCCAGCAGTGTGGAAGACTTCCGCAGTGTTCAGCACTACTGTAACACCGGCACACACACAGAGCCCCCCCACTCGTTACGCCGGGTTTACACCGGACGCAGCGAGGCTGCGAGGCAGCGCAGCGCTGTCCTCAAGCGCGCAGCCGCCTGGCTGGTCACATGGGACGTGCATTTCTCCGCGCTGGTCAGCCCCATAGACTGTATATATAAGGTCAGCCCGCAATTCTGCTTTCTCCGCTTGTTGTTGTACCCGTTGAATGTCGGGGTTCGGGGGTAAATGATGGTCTTCATAGCCCCCCCCACCCCTCTCTTTCTCTCTCTGTCTGTCTGCTTGTGTGCTTGTAGTGGATGGGCAGAGGGGGACATTTAATTATGTGATTGGGAAAATTAAAACTCCAGGACAACAGAAGGGGAATACAAAGTATGGGATGCATATTTGATAATTTATATCATATAAAATATGTAATTTATATCGTTTAAAATCATGGGGGGAGAGGGGGAGGGGCGAGCTGGCTCACTAGCATTTAAAGGAACAGGCACTCAAAACAGGTCACTCTGTGGAGGGCTGTTTTATACAGGGTAAAAAGGGTGCTGTTTTAAATGATCCTTGTGGTATTTTGTCTGTAAGTATGTTACAGACATTTCATTAAGACCCCAAGGAACCATATCAACTTGTGGTAAAATGGGCATGCTATGTCCCCTTTAAAGCTGACACCCAAATCCAGTGGCAGCTCTAGGATCTTTCTAAATCAGGGGCCAAAAGGGGCCACAATTTATACAGGGGCGGAATTACATGTCTAACGTCCATACACATTTCCTGATTCAGTAAGGTGCACATTTAAGTCATTCCTTGTTTCCTGTTAGCTCTACAGATTTGAGCAAAACCACACATCATTGAATATATTTTGTTCCTTTCTGTTTTACTGTCATTAGCAACAGTTCGTAACATAGGATCAACAGCCTGATTAAAAATGGTAGAAGAGGGTTATGATAAATAATAAAAGGTCACTCATTCCTTCATGACAGGATGAAGTGGCCTATATCAAATCTGTATTTTGTGGCATAATGCATAATGTTCTCATCAACAGCAACAAGATGATTTATTGTTAAGTTATGATGCAGCGGTTGATTGAGCGACAAAAACAATCAGCAGCACATAAAGTCAGCACCAGACTCTACCACTGGTTTATGATTATTACGGTAGAATTATTATTATTATATTTTTTTGATAATTGTTACTGATGTTCATGTCTGTTTGGGTGCTTAGTTAAAATTCTGCAAAATATGAAAAGCAGGTCAACATTGTCTTTTGTAGTATTTAGAGCTGATTGTGATAACTTTGGTATTCGACCAGTGTGATGTTGTAAAGAGGCCAATAGTGGAGTAACTACCGTGTGAGGAAAAATGTTCATCTTCATCTGCTTAACTGTCTCTTAGCAAGTGACGAGCCTGTTGCAGCTTCCTGAACTGTGTAGAATTGTGTGTTATAGTCGTTTTTGATTCAGTGAAGTTTAATACTACAAGTTTCAGGCGGCAGCGACTGAGCAGCAACTCTTTACAGGAATACCACAGAAGAGCAACTGATGTATCTGCTTACAGTGCAAACAAACTTACTTTGTTACTTTGTTGTTTTAACGAGGGAGTCTGTCAATAATCTGCCATTTTTCAATCACGTCCTGAGCTACAGTGATCTGATTAATATACTTGACACCATCGGGTTTCCTTGTAAAGATTTAGATCAAGACGACCACAGTGTGGCCTCGTCCCTGAGACAGTAGACTCAAATGGAAGAACGTCAGCCCAAACATGGGCAGAGACAATAAAGGCCAAAGCATTGACTTAGAAATTACTTAAATGACGATCAGCGGGTTTGTCGAGTCACTTGCCACACTGAAGTGATGTTTAGCCCTTTTAACAGATGAAGGTTATGGTTACTATGGCACCTCAGGCCCTCTCCAGGAAGTGTGCAACATTTAACACATCCTGTGATGCACCACAGGCAGAATCACGAGGCTTTCTCTGAATCACTGTGCACTATCTAGATTACATAATGTATGTGACCCTGACCAGACTCGAGCATCAAGGTACAAGTAACCTCAGTGTTTGTTTGCAGAAACGGCTGTAAATCTGTTATTTTTAAAGGTCAGATGAAAGTTGATGGTGGAAAGGATGATAAGTGTCTTGGAATTACACTTTTAATGGTTATATCATTTTAAATATTTCCATGACAAGTACAAATATCATGACCATAATACACACACAGTGACATTCAAGACCTGGTTTAAAATGTTGCTCCCTCTTAGTTCGAATAAGGAGCAGAAATTTGGTTTCTATCGATTTTAAACTGTAAATGTTCTGTCTGATGAAATCAAAGTGTAACTGGATCGTCACTGTGTTTTTCAGAACATTGATATCACCAATTTCAGCAGCAGCTGGAACGACGGCCTGGCCTTCTGTGCCGTGCTCCACACTTACCTGCCTGCACACATCCCCTACCATGAGCTCACCAGCCAAGACAAGGCAAGTGGAGTTCAAAGGAAAAACACAAACTTTCATTATCAGCCTTTTTTATACCTAATGTGTGTTAAATCATTTCATTTCTTCTCTCTTCCCTTCCTCAGAGGAGAAATTTCTCCTTAGCTTTCCAGGCTGCAGAGAGTGTGGGCATCAAATGCACTTTGGTAAGTCCTTTGAAATAACTTATTTTGATTAATATAAATAAGAGTTAAAAACTGGATGAACTATTCCCCTACTTCAAAGGGGAAGCATACTTTACCTTAGTTTGTACATAATGTATACTCTAACAGGGTTCACGCGGGGTCTTAAAAAGTCTAAAATTTAATAATCATAATTTTAGGCCTAAAAAAGTCTTAAAAAGTCTTAAATTTGATTTTGCTAGGTCTTAAAAATGTATTGGATTAGGAAGTTACTTCGCGATAACTTGTGTTGCAGGCATGGCCTGCCCCTTTTAAGGAAAGTGGCCAGTGTGTGACGTAGTGCACCTGGGTGTTGTGGGAAAAGGTGCTAAAATGTGTGGATAACATAAGGTGAATGACCACCGAGAGCGTGATGGGAGTGTTGCTCCTGCTGTACAGCGAGAAAATAAAGTGGCCGCGTTAAAATCTGGGATAATCGACCTCCGGACGACGTTTGGGTCTACCAACCCTAAAAGCGGAGGTGCTGTGGACGCTAAACACTGTAGCTAAACACCAATTGTACAACAGCAACGATGGCATAGTTGAGCTTTTCAAATGCATGTTCCCTGATTCCAATGTCGTGAAAAACATTTGCGTGCGGTGGTGACAAAACGTTGTACGTCACAAAATTTGGTTTAGCGGAATACATCAAGAGAGACCTCGTCTCTAAAGTAAACAACGGTCCGTTCGTTCTGATGTTCGATGAAAGCATGAACCAGACGACCAAAACCAAGCAGCTGGACCTGCATGTACGTTTCTGGGACGTCTATGGCCGTGAAATAGGTCTTAAATTATATTCAAAGTGGTCTTAAAAAGGTCTTAAAAAGTCTTAACTGTGGAAACCTGCAGGAACCCTGTCTAAGGAATGTGCACAGAAACATGTACGCAGATTATGTTGTCCTTTCTCTCCGTTTTTGGAAAGCATTATGTTTGTGCTTGTCCCCTGGGTTTCTTGTCTTGATTGTAGAATTATTATTTTTTCCATTCTAATCTATTAGGCTTTGCCAAGTCAAAATGTGAATAAATGTAATACTGACTCACTCGATGATTAGCCTGACATGACGACATGTTTTTGTGGTTGATGTGTGTTTGTGATATGTGGCTACTGCTGGTAGCCTCATAAATCTCACTGACCTGCTGTTGTGCCAGTCATTACAAACTAAAGCTGTGCGACCAAACATTGTACAAACCCCTCATAACTTTTAAAAACTCACAAGTCATGATTTTGACGCCATCTGTTTTTTGTTTGGACAAATGTGTTGTGTGTTTCATTCTACATACATCTACAAGCCACATCTTGTGTTCTTCACTAGCAGCTGAAGTTAACTGAGTTATTATGGAGGTTGTTCAAAGTACACTCACCAAATGAATAGTCAGTGATCTTGTTAAGTAAAACAAATGGTGAAATTGTGTTGTTTTAATAGTTTGAGCTGTATTTTTTCCTCTGAAAGCCAAGTTCACGCTACACTATTTTTGCCCTATTTGCCAGTCGTAGACGAGTTTGAGAAGTTGCTGACAGAAGCCCCCGATTGGCTCTCAATTGGCAGTCGTTAATCGCTATCTTTCAATTCATCAGGAAGTCGTGAAGTGTGAACTTCACAGTGATCTGCTGACTTTGAAAGTGTGTTTTGTTTTTCCATTGCAGGACATAAATGAGATGGTGCACACAGAGAGGCCGGACTGGCAGAGTGTCATGACTTATGTCACAGCCATCTACAAGTACTTTGAGACCTGACTTCACCGCCTCATCCACCCTGCTCCTGCAGTGCAGTCGGTGCCACGCCAGCCCTCCTGAGCTCTCAGCAACCTTTCAACGCCACAATCAACTGTTATACCTCACTGACCCCCTCCCCACACCACAGTGACACCCAGTCACGCTGCATGCCTCACCTCAGTATTTAGCAACAATAAAGGCAGACCAGAGCCTCACTGGATGCAACAGCTACTCAATCCTTCCACTACAGCATAGGAGGCGCTTTGTGTAGCATTATGGTCCAAGGGCTCGTCTGTATGTCTGCTGTTACACTAGTACGTCATTAGAATGGACTGGAGTGACGACGCGGAGCCAAGTGTGACCTGACCAGCATTCAAATCCTTTAGATGATCTTTGGCTTCAGTTCACATCTGAAGCAGCAGCATGGAGAGGAAACCAAGTCTCAGTGCCTTCTACCTGGCTCTTCCGCTCAAATGCTCCGCCACTCTGAACCCATTTTCACGTCTGTTAAAGGGGGATTCCAGCAAATCTGACTTAAATTGTTCTCATTTGCAAGAGGAGATATTTTCATAAATAGTCAGTGTTTTTTTCCTTTTGTTTGATTCAAAAAGTTAGTAGTGTTGGAATTCCCCCACAACCCTGTAAATTCCCTTCGGAAACAGTTCGGACGGACGCAGCCTTTTTTGCACCAGACGTTACAGTGCGATACAGATGCCTGTCGTTCATTGGATAAAGTGCCTGTGTGGCTTTTGACGAGCTCTGTCTGTGAGCCAAACCTCCGCAGAGGCAGCGTGGAAGTGTCCTTTCACTACAGTCTGTGAAGCCAAAGGCCAGAGGAGTTGTTGCCAAATATATTTCAGAGCCTTTCAATGGTTGATCTCTGGCTTTCTGGTCGTCAGGACAGACCGATGCTGCATGCAGCTTCACCATCTGATCATTGTGACTTTTCAAGCACAGAAATATGCTACGTTGTACGACACTACTACACTTCTGTTGATCAGCCATAACATACTCTGATAAAAAGAGTCATGAAGGTGGACTAATAGTCATATGATATGTGTGGAATTTTGAACGCTAATCTTACAACTTTATAATGTGAGTGTTTGCATTTTATAGGCCTGCATTTTGCCATCTTGCACTTAGACTTTCTTTAGGCACATACAGCATCATTTCATCATAACCAAAGTATGAGTGAGTAGACAATAGTTTTCTCTCATAAAGTGTGTTTTGATTGACTAGATAAGTTCTGTTTAGATTAGAGAGCCTTAAACCTTTATCAGCCTGAGGCATTAATTACCCAGGGACCTAATGTGGGGAGAATGTGCTCCAGTTTGTTTGGAAACCAGCTGACAGATATTCAGGTGAAGGACTCGTGTTCGTAGGTCAATGCAGCGTCTCATTACAGATATAGTTCAGTTATTTGGGAAATACATATATTACCCTTCTTGCAGAGAGATGGATGAGAAGGTTGATGCACCTTTCATGCCTGTATCGTACATATGAAGCGAGAGCAGGCAGCTGGTTAGCTGAGCATAAAGACAGGAATCAAGGCCCAGTCATACGTTCGTGTGAACCTTCGCCTCCAATCTGTGCGAGCGAGGAGGCGAATAAAACATTCGCTTCCTTTGGCAAAAATCGCAGCGTGGCAATGTTTGGTGAACCTCTATCTGCGTTATTTGCTTCGCATTTGTGTGTGTGTGTGCGCGCCCATACCCTGAGGGTGAATCAGCTAGCCTGGCTTACACCACAGGTGACAAAATCCACCTGGCAACACCTCTAACCTTCTCCGTGTAAAAAAGATAAGTTGTAGTTTCCCTGGTGGTTACATGCTCATTTTGGTTTGACTTTTGTTTGTAGCTTTAAAGGTGCTGATGGGCAGATTTTGTCACTTTTTGACAGCTGTTTCCGGTCTTTACGCTAAGCGAAGCAGCTGCCGGCTGTACTTTCATATTTGACATACAAGCATGAGCGGTATCAATCTTCTCGTCTAACTCATGGCAAGAAGAATCCAAATTTATTTTGCACATCAAGGATAAAACATGCACAAGTGATCGGAGAATCCATTGTGCCACTGTCTGACTTTGTGTGTTGATGCTGTGTTCGACAGGTAGTTTTTGAAGTTCTTAGTGTGATTATCACTTCAGCGAAGCAGTGTAGCACAGTGTCGTTTCATTTGTTGGATTTCAGTCAGTTAACTGTGCCTCATACAAGCTGTATTTATTTGCATGGTTTCCAATCATTGATGTGAGGTCACTGCTTTATTTGTGTGTCTGAAGTGTATCTGAATTCATTCGACCTGACAGTAAGTAGATGCTCCGAGATGAGCTTTTCTGTCTTCCACACTAAACGCCTGCCTTAACAGTTTAGTAGAAGTTCCTGCGAGTAAATGGTGACATTTCCGACCGCGGCCGTCTTTCGTCACCAGGCATGTGTGACAGTGACGGAGTGTTTTCTGAACCAAGCTCCCTCTTGTTTGTGCCTCTTGAGTTGGGTTTAACACTTTAAAGTTGGTTAAACTTTTGTCATGTGCCTGGTGAAGGTGACTACACACTGTTTCGATTTGGAGCAGATGGCAGTTTCCAGCTGGCAACAACAGCAACGTCAACAGAAACCCCATTGTAGCCACAACACCACTGTGTGTACAGACGCATCAGACATTCAGTGATTTCAAGTCAGCACACAAGCCTGCAGCAGTGACACTTTCTTTTTAAGTTCAAGTGTGTGAGTGAGTTATTTAATGACATTTGAAAGCATTGGCTCTCTGTTGATGGGTTTTTGTGATGCCATGACGCTGAGGATTATCAGCCAGCTGTTTTATTGTGTTCTGCTCAATTCCACCACTGGGCCCCACATGTTTTATCGCTCCCGACAGGAACATCTGAGAGCTCCAGAAAGATTTGATGCCTCTCTCCATCCTGGAAGCGGAATGTGTTTTGATCGCGCTTTAGTGATCCCGGGGACTTTTACGAGGTCCAGCGCGTGCTGATGTGGAGTGATTGATGAACATTGAGCCTCAGCCTGCTGAGGAGGGACCAGACGGCTGGCGAAGGCTTGGAGGCACATTCCACCTCCACACCAGCAGCCGTGAGGGACGTGTTACATCGTCTGGGACCTGAGATGATGCCCTTCAAGTGTAAAGCTTTACCGAAGCAAATGTGAACATGTCTGTTATGAGTTTAATGGGTCCACTTCATCTACAGCTACATTTATGTTTACTTGAAAATGCTCTGAGAATTCCACTGAACCTGCTTTAGTTTCTTTTTGTTTCCATGTTGCCTTGTTTCTTTTTCCCCCTTAAGAGCAAATCCTGATCACGCGTCATGCAGTGCTCAAAAGTTCCCATGGCAAAGTTAAAGCTGAACGAATAAGTGTGTGTGTCTGTGTGAGTGTGTGTGTGTATAAAAGGGACTAAGCTACAGTATTAAGTGCACACTATGATGATAATCAGTTGTTTAATAAAAGGTCATCTGGTTTTATGTTGCTTAATTTTTTGGGGCAATAATAATAAAAGACCATATGAAACAACCATGTTTGTGTGTGTGTGTGTCATCATTGTCTTAACAAATCGGTTTCAAGTTCACCTGGTTACATTTGTATTCCACTTATTGATAAATAATAATAATAAATGAAAGTGTGTGGCATTTACACAGTAATTATTAAGTAGAGCTTATTTATGAGCACTTTTTACAGACAGTCCAGTACAGTGCATAGAGAGACAGACCTGGTTCATCAAATTAGCTGAATTTAAACTGGTATTTGAATGATTCCAAAGAATAAGCAAACCTAAAGATATAGATTGGGCACCTTCACCACAAGTCTTTACACTGGTGAATGGGATAGGTCATATATATAATGTAGTAATATGTAATAATTGAAGACGTTCACAAGGCTAATAACAGGATATATGGTCTCTAGTATAAGAAGAGGTCCAGATGAACTACTTGGCGGAGTGGTCTCTTTTAACAGTGAGTCATGAACAGACTCATCTGTGCACACAGCACAGGAGCTTTTAACGGGTCCCCCCTGGAGAGGAAACAGTCACCATCAGCCTGAATATGGTTTATGAGGAGGGAAGTGTGTGTGTACTCGTGTTGTGGGGACCTTAATCTGTTTACACAGTCACATTATGAGGACATGTCTCCATTGTGGGGACAAAAAACAAGTCCCCATTAAGTAAATCAAGGTGAAGACGTAGATTTTCACACTAATAAATGCTGGGTTATTTTTTAGGGTGAAGGTTAAGGTTTGGCTTGGACAAGTAGTAACTATGGTTCATGTTAGAGGAAGTCTCCAGGAAATCAATGTATGTCAATGTAATGTCCTCTGAACAACATGACACTGTGTGAGTGTGTGTGTGAGAGAGAGAGAGGGGAAAGGAACGTGTGCGTGTGCGTGTGCGTGTGTGTGTATGTGTGAGAGAGTGAGGAAAGGAACCAGTCTAGTGTGTGTATGTGTGTGAGAGAGAGAGAGAGAGAGCGGGGGGAGGGAGGGAGGTTGAGAACCAGTCTAATACATGTGTGAAGGGAATCAGCCGGTAATCGGTGTCAAACAGACGCATCGATCAGATCTGATCTGATCATCGATCCGTGCTCATCGTGTATTTATGATCTGGACTGAAGTGAAGTGTCATGTGCACGGAGGCGGGTTGTTAATGTTGATCTGAGGAGCCTCACACGTGTCGCTCAGCGGGAAGTGGAAACTCTTATTTGCACTTTTCATCTTTTAGCTGGAGCGTTTTTATCAGCTCGTTATAAAGATTTACTTTTCCACACTGGGTCCCGAGCATCAAGAAAAACCAGGTGAGTCATTTTAAGTTTGATTCTGCGTGAGATTCCGAGTGTGAATGTTGTGATGTATCTATTATTTATTTATTTATTCATTATGCCTCATGTACACCTTCACCATCCTCTGCCTGCTGCTCTGTGTTCTTACAGACTCACGGTCCAGTTACTACATGTTCACATACAAAGTTTAACATCATAAACCGTGTGTGACCACTGACCAGCATCTGATCACATGACAGGATCAAGCTTTAGATGATGCTGTTGTGTCAAAGTCAACTTTATTGACAATATCTGCCATATGTACAGGACATGGGCAGGATTGAAATGCTGATTCTCTCTGATCCCCGGTGTAGACACAAGAGTTGATATATAAATACTTAACATATAAGTACTCAAGCAACATAAGAGCATAACATATAAGTACACAACATATAAGTACTCAAGCTCATGCAACACCAATGCTTTAAAATGATTGTAAGCAGGTTCTTTTTTACCCCCCACGTTTATTGGTTGGTTTGCAAGCGAGATTCAGCAAAACCTACCAGACAGATTAGCATGAAACTCTGTGGAAGGATGGGTCAGGGAAGATCACCATACATTCTGATGTGGATCTGGATCAGGGGGTAGAACCATGGGAATTTCTTTTCACTTTCTTTAAAGGGCCAGTGTGCAGGATATAGAGGAATCTCGGCAGAAATTACGTATAATAAGCATAATTGTCTTGTCATTGGTTTGTAATCATCCGACACCAAGAATCATTGTGTTCTCGTTACCTTATAACAACCTGTATATATCTTTGTGCGGAGCGGGTCCTCCCGTTAGACCTCCATGTTTTTGCAGTGGCCCAGAACAGACAAACCAAACAATGGCTTTAAAGATGGCTTTTCCATTCTTATCTTTACCAAAAGCCGCTAATGTTTCTTTCTACATGATTGAAAATAGCGGGTGTGGTGAGGTGTATTCATCTGGTTTTAATATCCAACTTTACCACTAGATGCTACACACTGTACCTTTAACTTTGTGAGATAGGGCATTTCCTGACCTTTTAATTGATTTCTCAGAGAATAAAAAAAATCAGGCATACTTAGGAAACTGTTATCTATGAGTGTGGGCAATTTGGTGCAGCTTGATTTAGTTTAAGGGCACTGTTGGGTCTTGGCGGAGGAATGTCACTCTACTTTATTTATGCAAGTTTCTCTAAGAAAAAAGTGTGGTCCCCCTCAGAGTGTGGGGCAAGTAAAGCTTTGTTTCATAATCAACTGAATCTTTATGTTGAAGCTTATATATAAGTTTAAACTTGGTTGTGGTGGAGTCAGCTCCTAAGTCAGCCTCAGGCATGTTTGAATCAACCAGGACTAAAGTTGGTCCAGACCAAATCCAGACTGATGAGCCCAGAGCAAAACAAGTCTCATTTTAGGTCTGCAGGAGATCAGGAGGGCAGAGTCTAACACCATATAATAACACAAACATTTAATATAGGAAAGTTGGCTCTTCATCTCCAAGGTATAACATGGTACTAAATGGTCAGAGCGTGATGACAGGTATTGTTGTCTGTGTGTCAGTGTTTGGTTTGGGGACAGAGTCTTGTTGTCAGTTCTGGTTGACACACAGTGTGGTCGCTCTGCCAGCAGCCATGTTGTCACTTTGAGCGAACATCAGCTGTCTGTTATCAGGAAGCTGTAGGTTGGACATGTGCTCCTACTGTGCCTTCTCTGTGGCGCAGCAAGAGAACAATGAGGTGATTTGATTTCTTGGTGTGCTCTCGAAGGGTTTTGGGCAAATCCACTCAAACATTAATAGACCTTAATTTTATTTCATAATTTAAAAGAAACATCTTGCGCATGTGTCATAACATAAAGATATTTCCTGATTTTAGTTTCTCAGCAAAGCTTATGCCATAAATTGTCTAATGTGAACCAGAGTCTGTCTTTAAGAAAGTCCTGACCTCACTATTTCACTAATCCCTGGAGTTTCTCAGTTTCATCATTTCATCTCAGGATAGTTTGTTATTTTATGGTGCATTGCTGGCGTAGTATTCAGATAGATTATTTCCACTACTCTTCCCAGGGGATTTTTGTTTTGGCTGCATCTCTGCTGCATCAAACATCATCATTCCACTGCAACATAACGCTGAACTCCATAACATCAAGACAAATGAAGACTGAGGATAGAAACCAACAAAAAAGTTATTTGTGAGTCACATAGGATGAAAGGAACATTGGGTATCTAACATCCTTGAAATAACAAGACTTTAGTATCGGTTTGATCCGGCCCGAAGGGAAAAGCCTGACTGGGAGAGCAAAGACCTCTGTGTTCCAGTACAGCTGTTATCTCCTAAAACTCTGCCTAACCCCAAGAAACATTCCCTCTGAGGGAATAATGCACCACAAAAACAGCCGATTTCTGTTCGTGAACCTTTTATGGCAGACGGAATCATGGGTATCACGGAATCTAACTTCAATGTCATGCACTAATCTTCTCAATTAGTGCATGACATTGAAGTTAGATTCCGTGATACCCATGATTCCGTCTGCCATGACGGAGGCATGGGAGGAAAAAGGTCTGCACCACGACTGAAGAAAAGATGCATTCATCCAACGACATTTACACATTATAAAACAAGCAGCAGCTGCAAAACCACAGTATGGTTAAATATTATCCTCCAGATGAAATGTTGTTCATCTATGATTTGTCCATCCATCCATCATCCGTTCAGCCGCCCATTTGTCCATCCATCCTTCGATCCATCCGTCCATCTGTCTGTCCGTCCATCCATCCATCCATCCATCCATTTGTCCTATCCTGCATGATATTCCCGTATTTTCACATAATTTCATATCGCATCGTTCCAGTGAAGTCAGACCCTATGGGGTGGAGAGTGGTTTAGACTGAGATGAGAGTATGAAACCATGTGTAGCCCCACAGACACAGAGAAGTTGGTCTGATGATGGGTTGTATTGAGTAGAAATGGAAATATTTTTGGTCTTGAACTTTATCGGGAAGTAACGTGGGAGTGGTAGAATACATTTTTTCCCCAAACAGTGATTTATTTTATTTGGTAGTGAGACAAAACAGTCAAGTTTAAGGACACAATAACGTATATCATTCAATTTTAGGTGAAGACATGTTTTAAGGTTCAGGTTAGAGTAAGTCTCCAGGAAATAAATATAAGACAATGTAATGTCCTCTAAAGTCATGGGAGCACAACTGTGTGTGTGTGTGTGTGTGTGTGTGTGTGTGTGTGTGTGTGTGTGTGTGTGTGTGTGTGTGTGTGTGTGTGTGTGTGTAATTTGTTTAGTGGTTTTCGGTTGTTGTGAGTCTGTTTTTATTGTGACCTACCAAGGGACTGCAGCTCTGGTACAACACATCAACTGGTAACTATGGTAAATGTCTGATGTGCGCGTCTGTTGAAATTCACTTCCTTGATTATAAAAGCGTTTCCTCTTTTTCACTTCTGCACCTACCTCTCTATCTGTGGAGACATAAGGTTCCAGTTGGGTTACTGGCATCATCTCAGAGAGGTCCGTGGGAAACTACAGTGAGAGGACGGACCTGAGGAGAGAGGACAGCAGAGCAGCTTTTTAAAATGTTGTTTTCTTTGTTACCAGGAGAGAATGGAGGCGCCTGTGTCCTGTGTCTGGACTGAGAAGGAATGATAGATTATTCTACAGCAGCAATGGTCGTTGAGGCGAGGTTTCCTCCCTCCTCATCAGTGACCTCGCCATTTGTCTCACCATGCCGAAAGACCCTGTCGCCTCCGGCTTTTACATCATCCTGGAACTGCTGATCGCCGGGTTCTCCGTGCTGGGCAATGTGCTGGTCTGCTGGGCCGTGTGCCTCAACAGCAACCTGCAGACCATCACCAACTTCTTCGTGGTGTCGCTAGCGGTGGCTGACATCGCAGTGGGCGTCCTGGCCATCCCTTTCGCCATCGTCATCAGCATCGGGTTCTGCTCCAACTTCTACGGCTGCCTCTTCATCGCCTGCTTCGTGCTGGTTCTCACTCAGAGCTCCATCTTCAGCCTGCTGGCCATCGCTGTAGACCGCTACATTGCAATCAAGATACCGCTCAGGTCAGTGACCCAGAGGACACCCCTCTGAGGACTTACTGAATTAGTTAGATATCAATCAGAGAAAAACAGAGAAAGGTTTGGTATCACTAGGCATAAGCGATATGGCCAAAAATTATATCAAGATAAAAAATGTCATATCAGTTGATATTGATAATTATCATGATACATGTCATATTATTAATTCTGTTTAATATAAAGACTAATTTTAGCTCCTGAGGGAAGGTTGTGGTTTTAAACTCTTCTATGACAAACACTTGATAAACAGCAAAACATTTAACAAATCTGAGGTTGATCAATTATGTGTTATAACCTTTGTTGTATTACAGTTGATGACATTTTATTGCCATAATCATTAATATTGTTTTCTCTCACAAGCCTAAATAACTAATTCTGATCGACACCATTTATAAATTTAATAAATTATTAATTAATGCTTTACAGATCAGTAATAAATCAAATTTCTGTCAGCAGGTTGTGAAAACCCCCTGATTTACTTGAACTAATATCTATTTACTGTCAACGTGTTCTAGGCAGACTTGATAGAATAATGATTTACTAATATAGATTCCTACAGACGAGACCTGGGCTGGCTATAAACACTTATAACAGCATTTTATTAACAATGACAGAAGTTAACAACCACCAAAGAAAAGCAAAAACAAGGCATCACAAAAGTTGTACTAAATATTTTAATTAATAACTGATATATAAAGTATTACCACATTATACATTAGCTATAACTACAGTAAGACCTCCAGTTGAAACTATATAAAAAGGTTGCTGTAAAGGTTCTTTATTGTGGAAGAAAAAAATAAGAGCATAAAATAACCTTAAAGAAAAAGAACACATTTAAAATGTCCCGTAATGTATTTTTCTTTAGCTTTTTTTTTCTTGCTCCCAGGCAGCGTGGGTCTCTCAGTAGAACTTCATATTTCATCTCAGACTATCAGCAAAGACATATCATCTGAAGTGTGTCCAGAAATGGCGTCTCCCACGAGACCACGTCCCCAAAGAGCAATCGAAAGGAATATTGCTCTAATTGCTTATACAGACTGTGTGACCCTCTTGTAAGCCCCTGTGTAATCTGACTTTATGATTTAACTGTAAAAACACATTGGCTCATCTGGCTGTTTATGCTGAACGACAGCTTGGAACTCATTCCCTTCGGGTGGTCTCCAACCATTAAACCTGTTGTCTGATGACATGCTGACCGGCAGTGATGCTGTTGCTCAACCTCAGAGCTGTATGGAGATCTATCTTCCTGTTTTTCACTCTTCTTCTGCTGAAGATCCATGAGGATTTGTGTGCGTTTGTTTTCTGCGTCCCTGATGTAGGCGGTTGTTTTTGCAGCATTAACCTTTGCACTTTAACATCTTAAGAATGTAATAGAAACAAGCCAAAGGTCTCAGCTGCTCTCCCACACTGTGCTACGGCTGCACTCAAAATAGACTCTTCCTTTGAGGAGTCCTGAAAGGCTTTGTTTATTTATTCTTTCTCCTTTAGTTCCGGGACGAGAAGTGATTCCACCGAGAAACCAGATGAGGGCGATATTAAAATGCTGAGGACTAAATATTATTCATTCCATGCATGTTATTGTCGGAAGCTTATTTGATTAATCTTTGTATAGTGCCAAATCAAAACGTACATTATGTTAAGTAAATAGCAAATGGTCTATTTTTGGATGAAAACTAAAAGCGCTTTACAGTACAATGTATCTATGTGCAGATTATCATACATCAATCACACACTGCCTGCACAGCTGTCAGGGGCAATTTGGGACACTTCGACAAACGGAATGAGGGGGAACGGGGATCAAACCGCCGACCTTCTGGTTAGAGGACGATCTGGAAAAGGGGAGAGACCAGGAACAGTCATATTAAAGCTCTGTCAGACTGGTTGTTATAATGGAAATAAAAATATAAGTAGTACTTAACCGACAGCCTGCGGCCAATAATATCTGTCCCACCAGATCATTTTGATCATTTGATTATTTGTATTTCATCATAACTTACCGACATTCACAGGTGATCTCCATCATGGCAGCAACTTTCATAGAATCACTTCTTCTTTAGCAATTAGTCTACGAAGTAAAAGCACAACATTGCAGTGCTTTATATCGAGCTGAATTAAGGAGCTTTTATTTTGAAAAGTTGTGAACTTGGGTCGGTGGCTTAACCTCTGAACATGTAATGTATGAAAAAATAACAGCAGTTAAGTAAATCATTCAAACTTATATAGTATATCAACCACACGTGACCAGTAATAAAGATGACTATAAAATCTTCAATGCAGATAAACCAGGTAGGATGAACACAAAGTTTTCTAACTACACTCTGCACCATAGACTATAAAAAAAGCTCCTCACACAACGTCCAGCACAGAAACAATAAAAGTGAGGAGGACTCACTAATGACAAAGTATAAATCTGAAGTAGCTCTGGAGCATTAACACACGACAAGAGAACAGTCGATTCCATATAGACTAAACAGGTTTAGAAAGGTCATTGCAATAGTATTATAAATTTAGATTTAATACATTTAAAAGACCCATTACGCTGTCAGTTTCGAGCTGACAGACACAGCGGATGCTTGACGGCTGTGTCATCTCCCTCCCCAGGTACAACAGTTTGGTGACAGGCCAGCGGGCTCGAGGCATCATCGCCATCTGCTGGGTTTTCTCCATCATCATTGGTCTGACCCCAATGATGGGCTGGCACAGGCTGCCTGAGGAGGGCAACGGCACCACCGTCTGCGCACCCGGCCTGATGGAGTGCCTGTTCGAGAAGGTGGTGGACATGGAGTACATGGTCTACTTCAACTTCTTTGCCTGCGTTCAGATTCCTCTGCTGCTGATGTTGGCCATCTACCTGCGTATCTTCATGGCCGCTCGTTACCAGCTCAAGCTGATCGAGGTGAAGGCCGCTCACGGGGAGAAGTCGCGCTCTACACTGCAGAAAGAGGTGCAGGCCGCCAAGTCTCTGGCCATCATTGTAGGGCTGTTTGTTGTCTGCTGGCTGCCTTTACACATCATCAACTGCTTCACCCTCTTCTGTCCCAAATGTCATCGTCCTCCGGCCTGGATCATGTATGTGGCCATTATCCTCTCTCACGCCAACTCTGTGGTCAACCCCTTCATCTACGCCTACAGAATCCGGGAGTTCCGGAAGACCTTCCGTAGGATTATCCAGCGCCACATCCTTGGACGGCAGGAGCTGTTGGAGAGTGGCAGCAGTAAACGCAACTCCACTCGCAACAGCATCACAGACTCCATCAGGCTCAAGGCGAACAGCCTCAGCTTTCAACTTTTCACTGAGCACAGCAGTGGCAGCAACTGTGAAAGGTCCTACAGCTGCCCTGCTCACATCTCTGCTGTAGGGGGAGGACTCTTGGCGGTATCTAACCCCTCTCTGTCAGTCATCATCTCCCACTGTCCTAAGATGGAGCTGTGTCCACTGCAGACCCTCAGACAAACTCAGATCCCAGTGGGTCATCACCTACAGTATGGGGAGCAGCAGTGTGACTGCAGCGGACCTGTAGTCAGGGAGGATAAGGACCAGGTTGCATCACTGTTCAATAAACACGACAGGAAGAGCTACTGTGGTGAGGTGGCGAAGGTTTCCTGATGCAGTGGAGGGGGGTTAACTGATGCTGCTTTCAGACATGCACTGGATTTTATCCTAAGTTGCTGTATGTAAAAATGCAAATGCCCAAGTGTGAGGCTCTGGACTTTCTGGAGTTTCTCCGGACAGCCCCATAGTAAAAACTCTGGATAACGTCCTAATGAGCAGATGTGAGAAAACAGCAGGAGAACCTCCACAGGATTCACCGCGATCAAGTGAGCATGTTGATGACGTTTCTAACAACCGATGGACGCAAAAATTAACACAACAGATGATGTACACCATCAGTGAGATGACTTAAATCTCTCTCTCTCTCTCTCTCTCTCTCTCTCTCTCTCTCTCTCTCTCTCTCTCTCTCTCTCTCTCTCTCTCTCTAATTTAAACCTTAATAAGAGTCTATAAGCACTGCTAGTTTCCCAAAGAGTTTGTGCTGCTTCACAGAAGTGGTTTAAACCCACTGAGCCACTTCTAACTTTAGGGTGTAGAAACTTCACGCTTCTAATTTCAGCAGAGGAGAAAACACTGAACACTTTCTCTTCCTCTTTGCAAATGCGTGTTTTTTAATGTCCAATGAAAATGCAAAACCCACCAAAGCTCAGCCAAATATGGACCTCGAGTAATGTCTGTCTTGAAGGTTGAGAGAATGTCCCATAGTCACTGGATGTAGATGTGAATCATGCCACTTCTGATGTGAACGGGCCTCGTGCTGCAGATAAACTTATCTGATTCATAAATATTTTACATTTTCAGGGATGTGGATATAAAGTCTTTGTCTGATGGATTTTATCTTGTGCAGCCATCATGGAGTACGAGCAGAGGATTGTTTCTTCAGCTGTAATGCATCATCACTTACACCATTTATAGCCTCACCCCATCCTAAGGCCCTGCACGGTGCACAGACAGCGCCACCAACCTGTACAGCAAAGTATCTGCAAATGTTAAAGGTTTTTTACTTTCACCCTTTATTTTACATCATGATTTCAGCTGTTTGGCAGCGACTTACGTGCACTCCCAACACAGATGAATGGATTGTGATTATGTTTAGGGCTCGATGCTGTTTCTCTTGGGACTAAAAATAATTAAGGACTGTACATGTGTTAATATTAAAAATTTCACATTTTTAAAAGCATAAACCTCAAAGTTGTTGATGTGATGCTGATTTGTAACCTTGTGTTTGCTCAGTGGGACCATGTGACTTGATTGTGTGCTTATTTAAGTATGACATAGTTTGAGGAGTGATGGAGGGATGGTTTGATATGGATTGTAAATGATTTGAGACTTAAATCAAACTGATGGAAGATTTTTTGTCCCTCCTTAGTCCAGTGCAGCTATCACCTTCTGTGAGGAGGTTGGCACAAAGTTCTGTCTTTAAATAAATGGCTTTATGTTTTCAATGTGTACTTACTGTATTTACATTATTCAGTAGATTTATGAACTTCTCAACATGCAGCCAGACTCATGTTTCATATAAGATCTGATACTTCACAGAATTTAGTCACAGTTCTGGTTTGCTCATTCTGGGAAATACTATCTTTGGAGGTCTTTATTTTCTCAGCTTCCGCTGGAGTTTCCCTTGTGAGTTCAGGTTACAGGGCTCAGAGTTGTCTTTTTGAAAGCTTCCCCTGGGGTCTTTAATGCTTTTTGGAAGATTCGCCACAGAGACCTCCCGAGTCTTTGCACTCGGCCGCTGTCTTGTGTGGCAACATCTTGTCCCCCTCAGCGGCGTCCTTGCAAGATTATCATTCAGAAATATCATGCTGTTTCACCTCTATCCAATGAGGAAACTGAACTGCATAAAAAAAACATAAATTGTTGCCGCTCTAATAATGTTTTTTTTATTGACAATATTCTGAAATTTTGGGAAAAACACTCAAAGATCGATAACATACTTAAGTCTGTCGTAAATATGCAGCATTTTAGCATAAAGACCGGAAACAGAGGGAAATCAGAAAGTGTTTTTTCTTGCAAACTGAATAGTAATGTTTGGCTGCCTCCAGAGTCAAGATTAAAACTGGATTCAGTGTTGGGCTGGGCCGTTAAACCCATTAGTTCCAATCTGTGACGGGAAACAATAAAACCTCTTTTTTTACACTCAGTCTTGACATCACTGTCTAAAAAGAGGCTGTAAAGTCCAGTGTTGGTCTCCATGGATACAAGCAACAGGCGTCCCTTGTCCTCTTTTTTTTTAAAGACTTTTGAAAAGGAGAAGAAGAAGAGGAGGATGCAACGTGTGTGTTTGTGTGAGTGGTTCTTTGTGTATGTGTGTGTACATTATCCAGGCCACTTCATAGAGCCTCTCCCTCAGAGCCGAGTCTTTGTCACAAAGCATCACTGACTTAACAACTGCTGTTGTTGCTCCGTGAGTCCAGTCTGAGCTCGTTCCTCTCTGGACTCTTTGGAATAAACAGCCGCTTCAGATTCCAGGTCGAGGCTGCATCAGAGGAGTTAAACTACAGGAGCAGAACATGTTTGTCACTATTCTGTTTGGAGGTTAGTAAAGTTAGATGCATCAATTCTGTGTGGTTTGAAAACATTGTTCTGTCCATGTAAAAAAAAAAGCAAGATTAGACCTGGTATTTAAAGTATGATTATGTATTTGAATGTGCTGGAACACGTCTGAACTACAGTAAATGTGTCAGTTAGTGGTTGCTTTGATTTAGCCCTCAGTATTTATTGTGAACTGGTTTGTTTTGTGAGAGCATAGAGAGAGCAAACGTGTGTTATGAAATAATCAAAGTTCAGATCTGAATGTTAAGTGTTTGTATCTGTAATGTTTGAAATGTCTTGACAGACAGCAGGATGGAAATGTTCAATCTGAACTGTAAGCTGATAAACTTCATACGCCATGTTAAGGAGAGGTGTGGTCTGGACTTTAAAGGTGAATGTTTTAGTGGACTGCAGTCTTGTTCATTTCCACTGGGGACAGGGGGGGTCACACGTCCTCCTCACAAAATCCTTCTTGGATGGATGAATGGATGGATGGATGGATGGATGGATGGATGGATGGATGGATGAATGGGTGGATGGATGAATGGATGGATGAATGGGTGGATGGCCGTCAAATTGAGTCACTCTTTGATGTAGGAAGAAACTAAAACCAAGATGGTGTTTGTGTAGAGTGTGTGGACCTGATGGACAGCAGTGGTTCACTGATGAACTTAGAGGACAAGCAGCACAGTGTGGCTCCGGCCAGCAGCATGTTGGTCCAGAGACAATACTACGTCCTCCTACACGTCTGCCGTAAGTCTGATGTCTGTCCATCCGTCCGTCCATCCATCCATCCATCTCTACATCCATCTGTACATCCATCTGTCCATCCATCTGTCCATCCATCCGTCAATCCATACATCCACCGATCCATCCAGCCTTCCATCCACCCATCAGCAGAAATTGAAATGCACAAATGCCCATTTATTAAATAAAATGTATCTAATATAATATAAACATAATATAATAGATCTATAACATCACTGGCCTGAAAAGTTTAATTGCAAGATTAGATATTTGAAAAGGCCAACAAGTATGGTGCATTGTACCAATAATGTTTGACAAGTAATTATAAGGTTCCTGTCCAACCCTAAATGGAGCGTTGCAAAGAAACTTTAAATGAATGGTTCTTCATGATTTGCTCATGACAGTATTGTACAGTAACAAAAAGTATATTTCAGTGTCAAGTTAATCACATATTAGAATTCATGACTTTACTTTCCTCCAGGAGATGAAGATACTGGAGGTCGGAAATATGTGTCTCTCTTGAACAACTACAGCCAGAGTCATCCTGAGTTAACAGGTGAATACTCACATCACAGCAGAGGAACTGTACTGACTGACCAGTAGACCAGTAGTAGTGGAGTGGCTCTCTGAGGCCTCCTGGTGGTCAAAATGTACCTCAGTTTATGTTTGGCATGTCTTCTGATGCAGAGTTGTTGAGGAAACTAACAAACCCCAACACGGAGCAAGACAGACAGATCAGAGGACGGACACAGAGGGGATTACCTGTCAGACAAACCAGGAGCAAGAACATCTCTGAGAACAACAAGAGCCACAGAATGAAATAGTCACTACACACTTTTCTGTCAGATTTCTGTCTGACACTTTTCTATCGAGGACCTGACAGAAAAGCTGACTCATGCATCCACTGAATGACTCATCAGAAATATAAATTGAGGCCTATGTTCCCTTGCTACTAACTGACTGAGTAGTTCTGTATTAAAATATAAGTTGACAGTATCTTTAACAGTATTAATGTAATAATGCTTTGAAAAAATATCTTGGCAAGCTTATTTGTGCTTATTTGTGTCTATTCCCCAAACCTCTGAGCAACCTGATGGTGGATGTTGCGAGGAAATCCCTGCATAAATAAATAGATATGTAACTTCCAACTCAATAGCAGCAGCATCTGTATCCAGATGTAGATCAGGTAGAAGAACAACAGCATGAAGATTACATTTTGTTATATTAAACAGTAGCAGAAGGAATATTCAAAAACATCAGCAGAATGTGACAATAATACCATAGAAAATTACAATAAAGTAAAAGTAAATCAAAATGAATTGTTCTCAGAATGAAAAATACCATGACATCATAGATTTACTGGCAGAATGCTTTTGGCTTTGTTATCGACAGACCACTGATGCTACATTTGCTGTCTGTCTGTTTGCCTGTGCACCTGAAGATTCATGTTTGCATGGAGTCAGCATGTGTTTGTGATTTCCTCACCAGACATTTAACAATGGATCTAAATCAGAACTGTCAGTGGTCCCACAAAACTGTGGGGTTAGTTTTCAGTGTGAGACGTGACCAGGATCAGTGGGATTCACTGGTTGGACATAGTGAGTGTAATTAATGCAAAACTGTTGGATTAGCAAAAATATAAAATGAATAGAAGGATTTCATAACTGCAACAACTCAAATCACACTGTGAAAATATGTTGGATGTATGTAAAATACTCTAATGTTAGTCGGGATTTAAAAAGTAGACAAATTCTGAAAAGAAAAAAGGACTTTGAGAGATGACTGAAGGATCTACTGACACATGGTGAAACACTGTGATATGAGGATTTGTAAACACAAGGAGCCAGAGATGTAGCACAGTTTAGTGAAAACCTTTTTGTGTTTTGGGTAAAGCTGCTTCTGTTGTTATGATATGTTGTATTAATTATGTTGTATTAATTATGTCGTATTCAAGTTCTGTTTTGTTTGAAAACATGCTGTGTAAGTACTTTGCATATATTCATATAGTGCACATATATGTAAAATATTGTTGTAAATGTGTTATAAACTATATATATATATATATAATTTGATAAATTGGATTAACTATGTTGTATTAAAGTGATTATTTTCAGTCTGAGAACATTAAGTGCAGTAACTGAGTGTGATTAGTTGAATCAAAAGTCACTGAGAGTCATCTGTGGTTCAGTTGATTCATTATGAACGGAGTTGTGTATTTACAGATGTAAACATGTGTTTGTACTTTGAACTTTGTACCAACAACCACCTCATGCTCCTGACTCAGGCGGCGGGCGCCTCCTAGCGGCAGCGACAGTTGGGACAGTCCGCGGCGCAGGCTCTTCGTTTCCACACAAACAACTGTGTCAGTCTCCCTGAAGACACGTGCAGGTTATATAAGCAGTGAGACAGTTAACCAACAGACAGCACCGACACAGAGGACCGTACAGCCGCAGCCGTGAAGCAGAGAATCCGAACAAAGCGCAACATGTCGGCGTGTGAGTTCGAGTCCCTGGAGGAGTGTCTGCGGAGTCACCTGCCTCCCGCGGAGCTGTCTGAGGTCTCCAGGATCCTGTTCGGGAGGGAGACTACGTGAGGAGCAATGTCACATTACTATTAAGATATTATTTAAGTGCTCTGTTTGTACCGGGCGGTCAGTTGGTATTAAGTTGAATGGACTTTGGTCTGTGTGCTCAAAGCTGCAGTAACACACACAACCACTACAAAGTTTCAAACTTTACACAAATAGGCCTCACAACTTTATATCTGCCTGTCACTCAGTAGTACTTGTGTTGAGAACACGCAGACTGAACCTGTGGAGCTGCACCAGTCCACATATGGGTCATGAATGGGTCACATGTGCATTAATCCACCAGGGGGGAAATGCACTGAAGAAGAGGGGGAACACAAACTAGGCCTGCAACTGCAACTATTTTCACCTCGATTCATCTGCAGATTGTTTCAATTGTTTTGTTGGTTTCAATCTAGTGTCAAATCAGACCGACTCCAGGAAAGTGGCACAACAGTCTCCTGTTTTGTTCATTTTGTAATGTTTGTGTTTAAAGAAGTAAAGCCTTTAAAATAATTTTATTATTTACTTTTAAACTCTTAAAAACGCCTTGTTTTGAAGTTTGATTCTCCTTAGCTTCTCTTAACTTCGCAGGGTAGAGGTGAGCAGGTTCCCAGAGCCACTGAATCATTAACAGCTTATACTGCACGTCTATTGATTTTCTTCCCTAGTTTTGGCAGAAACGTGCTAAACTCCTAAAGGAGAGACAGTGAGTGCATTATAAACCAATTTCATTGCAACCATATATAATCAGTCATTATTTTTCTGCAAATGCAATCTATTATTAATTTGGCGCCAATATTTGAAGTAGACATAAAGATATATATAATGAATAAAACAATAGAATTGTTTTGGTTGTTAGAGAAAGGCACCAACTCTTATTCAATATTCAGTGGAGTGGCTACATTTTATATTGTGCATTTCAAAAAGAATTAGATACTGTGAAAATTCAAATAACTTCATTGAAAATAAGCTATTATGATTTGACCATGTAACTTAAACAACAGGACTTGAGTATCAGTTCTTCTTGTTAAACGCTTTTCATTGGACCAGTGACCCTGTGTTAATGTACATATGACAGATAAAACATGAAATTGAAACGTAACAGTTTCCACATATAACTTTTTAATAAGCACGCTGTCAAATTACATGCACTAAATTAAGATTGTATTCACAGAAAAAAAGTTATTGATATCATAACGAAGCGGACATAAGGGTTCATGGTGGCTTATATATCACTCTTGTTTAGTTGTTTTAGACCTTTTTACCAAAGTTAGGGCCTTATAGAAATAAGATTGTGTGCTGTACATGTTTGTCCCTCGTTCCTACAAAGATTGATGAGGCTGGTAACAATTCTTCAGATATCGATACTAAGATACAGAGTTTTTGAAGTTTTTGAAGTCTGAAATTATTTGACATGGAATGACCCATAAGAGAATTCTATAGGCAACATATTCAAATTACTTATGTCCAACAACTGTCCAAAACTACATTTACTGACTAATATGACAAATAAAAGCTGATGTCGGTGGAGCTACAACCTGTTAGTGTTTGTCATTTTCTTCTTGATGTCTGAACTGACTGATGATCAAAATATTAGTTGGTTTATTTTCTGTCGACTAATGATGTCAAAGGCTTTGCTGACTTCTCACTATAGACTTAAAGCCACGGCCTGAGAAACACTGATGAAAGACTTGTAAGACTGTACTTTGTTGTGTTGGTGGGAATTAACGTTAAATCTTCTGCCCGTCACAGGAAGCTGGAGCTCCCGGCCTGTGCTGTGGACGCCGCCTCTGAACGTGACTTTGAGCTGAAGGGTTATGGGTTTGAAGCTGCTCTGGAACAGCTGAGGCCGGCGAGGAGGATCCGGGTGGGACTCATACAGCACCACATTGTCCTGCCCACTGACGCACCCATCCTGGACCAGGTCAGGACTCATGTGACTGATCAAAACCGAGAGACGTGTTTGTGTTGTGAGATGTTTGATAGAATGGATTTCTTCTTAACCCAGTTGATGTGACCAGTGTGATACTGTGGATGTTCCCTCCACAGATCAATGCCATGCACAGCCGGGTCGGTGAAATGGTCGAGGTGGCGGCCATGTGTGGTGTGAACATCATCTGCTTTCAGGAGACCTGGAGTGTGTACTTCCATGAGTCTGTAAAATAATATGTTCATTCACATTGCAAATCAGATGATCCATATAAAACAAACGGGCATGTTTCTGTTGACAGCCATGCCCTTTGCTTTCTGCACCCGTGAAAAAGAACCATGGACGGAGTTTGCGGAGTCAGCTGAAGAGGGAAACACCACGCGCTTCTGCCAGGAGGTGAGGCTATGGGAACACAGGTCTGCTACAGGGTCACATATATGATCCACTGCAGGGGCAAGTCTGAAAACACTGTTATTCTGTTATTAGCTGGCCAAAAAATACAACATGGTGGTTATTTCCCCAATCCTGGAGCGGGAGGAGATGCACAACACTCTTTGGAACACAGCAGTGGTGATCTCCAACTCTGGAAATGTACTGGGAAAGAGCAGGAAGCATCATATTCCCAGGATTGGAGACTTTAATGAGGTGGGTGGATGTTCTCCTTCTAACTGTTGGATCCACAGTCAAACTGCAGTGTTCACTGTTTTTGTTACAGTCTACATATTACATGGAGGGCGACACCGGCCACACAGTGTTCCAGACACAGTTTGGTAAGATAGCTGTGAATATCTGCTACGGGCGGCATCACCCTCTGAACTGGTTCCTGTACAGTATGAATGGAGCTGAGATCATCTTCAACCCCTCAGCTACTGTGGGAGCCCTCAGGTAAAAGACTGAATCGAGAAAGGTCCCGTTCAGACCTGATATTAACATCTGTCCTGAGAGATCTGATCTGGTCAGCGTTAAGTTTGTCTGTTGATAGATGTGTCTGTTGATCAACAGTGTGTTTGGGTGCTTTGAGACATGAGCTTAGTGCTGACCAGTAATGACCAGATCCCTCAGGACGAATGTTTACCAGGTCTGAACAGGGTCTAAGTATCATTAACATGCTGCAGGTTAATACAACCAGACTCCTGTCTGCGCACTGTGTGGGTCCCTGGACCCCTGGGTGCAATGTTATTATAACCTGTGGCAAATTTTGTATACATTTGTTGATATATATTAATATGTTATATGTACTTTAATAATATTTGTTGTTTATTTTTAACAGTGAGCCCATGTGGCCTATAGAGGCCAGGAATGCAGCAATAGCCAACCACTGTTTTACTTGTGCAATCAACCGTGTGGGGACAGTAGGTTCACTCTCATCTGTCTGTTATAATACACATATTGTACATGATTCATGCACAGCATTTATAATCATGTAAAAAACGGGATGTTTGCATTGTTCTGTTCTTGTGTTTTCTCCAGGAAACTTTCAAAAGTGAATTCACATCTGGTGATGGAAAAAAAGGTGCAAGATTTATTTCCTTCAATTCAGAATTCTTTATTTTTATTCAAATTGTGATTATGGTTTAATAGATAATGTCAATGTTACTAAACATAAGTCTGTAACCATGTAGCTAACTGGTCCTTTAAATGTATCTACAGGGCAAGTGAAGAGAATAAACGTTCAAATAAACTAGAAATAAGTCATCAGTCAGAAATAATCAATAAATGTGCAATTTTGTAATGTTACAAGTCTATTTTGACCTCTGCTGTTCTATAATTATCTATTTATCCTGACCAGGATTCATTTTCTCATTAGTAGAATACATATTCCTTTTTCATTACAGATTTTATCTTAAAATATAGATTATAGTGTTTTCACAACTTGTTTTTTCAGTTTAATATCCTAACAATGTATGATTTCAGGTCAGCTGCTGTATACTTTTTCATTTACTGATTGGTTTATTTAATACTTTCCTGGTCACAGAGTTGTGGTCTCACATACATTGAGCAGCTATGTGCATTAATACGAGTACCAGTGAAAGACGTGTCTCCTGACTTTCTGCAGCTCACCATGACTTCGGACTCTTCTATGGATCCAGTTACGTGGCTGCTCCTGACGGCAGCCGCACCCCGGGCCTCTCTCGGACCCGTGACGGGCTGCTAGTGGTGGAGATGGATCTCAACCTGAACAGACAAATCAGCGATAAATGGAGTTTTAAGGTTAAGGCAGCTAATCCTTGCATTTTCAAAAGCTGTGGTCATAAAAATGTATGGAGTTAATTAAGCTCATTCATCTCAGCTCGTACTGTAAGTGTCGTTGGGAGGTTTTATATACAAGCTCAAGTTTTTAAGAGATTTACACACACATACGTCACGGGACAATTCAGAGAGAAATATAGTACATTTTACTACACTGCAGTATTCAACAGCTATAATATATAGATAGAAGGCTGTTGGTTTTTACTTGCAGTTCAGTTTATTCTGCTTGGGTGAACACTGTTGTGATAAACTAACATGTACTGTCACTGTATGTTTCCTCTGCAGATGACTGGGAGGTACGCTGAATACGCAGAGGAACTCACCAGGGCTGTCAGACATGATTTTAAACCCAACATAGTGAAGGAGTAGACATTACACACGTTTACTGTCGGCCATATCCGTATGAAACACACAAAGTTCCATTTTGTGTTCATCGTCATAATAAAGTGTGTCAGACTGATTCACAGTGTCAATGTTTCACCTCATAAAACTAGATGAAATCAAACCATGGCCCTGTTCTGAGTCATCTGGATTTGATTGATTCCAGCTTTGAATTCATGTGGGTTGTTGTTTGAGGAAACAGTTTAGCAAAGCCAAGTAAATTTTGACAAACAATCAAAGGTCTAACTTTATGTTGTGGGTTAATGTAACACAACAGTAACACAACAGTCACAGAGTCAGTGAACTGGCTTAGTGATGTCACTTAGTGACGTCATTACACAGCTGCATCTGTCTTCAGTTTGTTTGCTGCTGTAAGCCACTGGTCATATCCGACCACGTCAGGCTGTAGCAGCAGTAAAGGTCCTTTATTACATATGAATTCAAGTTTTCATCAGTAACAGTAAAAACTTCAGACTTTCCAGTGTGAGCACCAGACAATCACTTTACTTTCCTCAGGAGGCACAAGAAGAAAAAGGTCAAAATAATCATCAATTCAAATGACACTATTTTGGAATATGTGGACATGTACATCCGTCTGCCCAGTTAGCAGCGTTTCACATGTTAGGGTGGGTGGGGACAATCACACATTTGTTTTTAGAAAACAATTATGACAAATCCTCACATTATAAATTTACTGTCAGAAACTGAGCAAAAGAAAGGACAAAAGATTTGTTATCAGACCAATGAAAACAAACCAGTTACACGGTACAGAAATTGACAAGGATTTGTCATCAAGTTACTTCCATAAATGATATAGTTCTTATTATTTACTGTACAGATTTTAGATTTTCATTTCATAATTATTTAGTAAATATACAGTGTTTTAATTCTTCAGGTGGACAACCTCCAAACAACCAACCAAAAAGTACTGACACCAGCCTCCTAAACATTCTTAAACCAGGAAAACTGACAAGAACATAACAATGTGTTCAAATCCTTTAATCATGACATAATAAATGCAGCTCTATGTTTAATACAAAATAAAGTTTAAAATGTGCAGTTTGTTCTCACCAAGAAGCACAACTAGAGGAAACTACTTTTCGCAAGATTCAGAAAAGCAATTTCATGGTAAAATCTTTAAATAACTTAATTACATCTGGTATGAAAAGTGTTGTGCAAAAATGTACATACATACATAATACCTAAATTAAAAAATAAAACAACTCGGTGACATTGTGGAAATGATATAGTTCTCACTGCTGTCAGCAAATGGTGAGTTTCTTTGTGTCTGTCCATGCTCCTCTGCAGGCAGATTGAGATCCACAGATCCATATTGCATTAAACTAGTTTTGTCATTTGATGCACAATGTCACACTTCAGGGCATTAATTACCTGAGACTCTCAAAACACGACAGCTCCTGTTTTCCCTGTTGATAGACTCATTTAAATAAATCGTGACCGAGAGGAGAGTGAGCATTCTTTACAAGGCAGGTAGAGGCGAGAGGGCGGCTACAGAAGGACCCCTTCAGACTTCAGCACTAAGCACAACTGAGAAACAGCATCAGCCCTGAATTATAAACACTGTGTTGTAGTGTTTCCTATTCTAGGTTTGAGTCCCACATTTCATCCACTGTAGTTTCACAGGTCTACAAATCCTCTGCTCACATATTTCAATAGATTCTATCTATTAGCCAACTGCAGCCGTTAAAATTCAACAAACAATACAATTCCTTTTAACTATCTGCTTGTGTGAAAAGAAACCAAAAACTTTGACTCTAGATGTTCCAGGTGTTAATCTATCAAAGGTCAAGTTCAAGAGGGTGTAAGCATTCTGCAGCGTGTGTGTTTCTAGAGAGCAGTCCGACTTGGTAGCACCGGAGGGAATAGTCCAAGGGATCAGCTGACAGGTGTCCAGGTATGGAGACCTGCAGCCGTGAGAGGTCAAAAACAATGATGAGCCGAGGAAGAGTGAAATCCAAATCCACCACCATCATCATCATCGCTGTCCATCAACTCTCCTTAAAGATCAACAGGATATCTTCATCTGTCCCGTAGCTTCGCCGAGCCTCCTCGAAGTTAGTGACGCTGGTGCAGCACACCCCTAGGATCACACACACACACACACACACACACAAACACACACAGTTAGAGGATTATAGTCACGCTGGCTCTATAGAGGGTTAATGTTGGTCTTCTGTTTGGTCCAAACTTTGGCTAAATTTCCATTGAATGTCGTACAAATATTCACTGTTTCCAGATACAAACATAGGTGATCTCCTGATATGGAGATTCAAGGTTTTGAGTGAAATATCTCAACAGCTACATGTACAGACACATGCTAACCCAAGGATGAGAT